>NW_025953933.1:0-606986 GCF_022497035.1 Daldinia vernicosa
ATAGCCTTAAATTATTCCCCGTATTTCTTTTAACGTTTATTTTAATAATTTTATAAATATTATTTTAAATCTTATATAATTTATATTATAATTTATATAAAAAAATTAATAAAATTATAAATTTAATTATACGTAATTTAAATTAATATTAATTTAAATGCGGTTAAAAATATAAATTTTAATAAAAGTAATATTAAATAAATAATATAAAACGTATTAAATAAATAATATATTTTACATAATTATATAAATAATAAAATAAGTAAATATTATATAAATATTATTTATATTTTTTATATAATTCATTTAACCACGTATATATTTTTTATAATAACATTATTAAATTTATTAATTTTTTTAAATTATTTAAAATGTATATTTTTTTATTAATTAACCTTATATTATATATATACCATTAAACTTTATATATTTTAAAAATTTATATTAAAACTTTAATTTTAACTTTTTTATTTTAAAATAATTACATGTAATCGTATAATTTTTTATTAATATATACGACCGATTAAAATTATTATAATAAAATGTATAAGTTTTACGTTATAATTAAATTTAATTAATTAAAATGAATTAAATTAAATTAAATTAAATAAAAGGTTATATAAAATAAAATGCGAGATAAAAATATTATTAAACGGGCGGTATAAAATTTAATTAATGGAAAAACGCGCATTTATTAAAAAATAAAATAATTAAAATTTATTAAATAATATAAATGTATAATAACGAATTTATATAAAAGGTAAAATATTTAATAATATATAAAAATCTTATATATTATTTATTTAATACGGGTTATATTATTTATTTAATGTTATTTTTTAATAATAATAATTATTTTAAAGTTTTTTTTAATAATTTTTATTTTTTATAATTTTAATATTTTTTAATTTTAATAATTTTTTTAATATAATTTAAATAAATTTTAAAAAAGTTTTAATATTTAAATAATTAAATAATTAAAATTATAAAATAAAGTTAAATTTTTTATTTATTTATTTTATAAAAATATAATTATATTTATAAAATATATTAAAATAAATTAATAAATATTAATAAAAAAGTTATTTTATATATATAAATGTTTATTTTTTTAATATATTAATTAATTTTTAATTAAATCACGTGTATTTTAAACTGTATTTTTATTAATTTTTTTATTTAAATTTTAATATAATTTATATATAATTTAAATAAAAATTTATAAAATTATTAAAATAAATATATATAAAAAAAAATAAAATAAAATACGTATTTTATTTTATTATACGAGTAATAATAAATATATTATACAATTAATGTTATTTATAATATAAATAACTTATTATATTTTTTTTTAATTATACGTATAAATATATTTAAAATAAATATGTTTTATATAATGTTTAATATATATTTACTTTCTCCCTTTTTTTTTTCCTTATATCTTTTTCCCTTTTAATATTCTTTATCTTTATTAAATCTATCGTTAAATATCAACAACCTTTACTACCATAACTTTTACACTATGGCAAAGTTAACTTGGCTTATCACCGGTGGCTCTAGTGGCTTCGGTGAGCTTTTTGTCCGCCAGCTCACAGCTCAGGGGGACCAGGTCGTCGCGACCGGCCGGAATGCTGAGAGCCGTCTCGCACACCTTGTTGAGACAGGCGCAGCAATACTAGATCTCGATGTCACAGCTCCGCAGGCTGAGATCGAGAAGAAGTTCAAACAGGCATGGGAAGTTTACGGGGTGATCGATGTACTTGTCAATAATGCTGGCTATATTCAGTGCGGAGCGATGGAGGAGATAACGTGTGCCCCCTACCCCTCGCCCTCTTGTCAGAAGCACTGTAATTTCCTATTGGAGCAAACAGTCACAAGGTGTTGTTACACTAACTGAATCGGCATGCAAAAGTCAGGAGGAACTGCAACGCTCCATCGATACCATGGTACATGGTCCTATTAATCTCACACGTGCTGCGCTCCCGTACTTCCGTGAGAGAGGTTCAGGCTGGCTGCTCTACATGAACTCGCAGTCAGGTTTCGTCGGTGAACCGGGCGCGACGGCATACTGTGCCTCAAAGTTTGCCATTGAAGGTAAACCAATCCTCTATTTCTGGGTTGTCCACCGGCCAGTGTTAGAACGGACCGTAAATGACATAGTCCACTAACAATAGCTTTTTGCTAGGCGCGGTTGAGAGTCTTGCAAAGGAGCTCGCCTGGCTTGCCCCTGGAATCAAGCCGCTTATCATCGAGTCCGGCATCCATGGTACTGAGGTTATGGCGAATCTCCAACACGTCACACCGCGAGTGCCGTTCTGGCAACCGCTTAACGAGGCCGCACGCATACGGGCGCGCGGTAACTATGAGAATCCGGCTGGAGACGCAGCCGACATGATCTCTAAGGTGATACAAATCGTTAAGGGCATCGGGGTTGCTGCTGGGAAAACAATCCCGTTGCGCATCCCATTTGGCAGCGACTGTCTGGCTGAGATGCGTAAGAAGATTGAGGACCTACAGAAGACGTACGAGGAGTGGGAGAGCGTGGCTAATAGCACTGACATCGAAGAGGGGAAGAGACCGATGCCTCGTCTTCCCGGATTAGAAGCCGTGTAGTAAATACACTGCAAAAAGAGGGATACATATGTGTGTATATATATCCCTCCTTCGAACCTGTCAGTCTTTAAAATAAAAGTTGCGCTTGAACTTTGACAATGGCGAGGCGAAATAGACTACGCAGATTTTTATGTGATCACCCCTGAACTTTAACCAATTAATGATGGGCTATATGGCTTTATAACTGATTTCACATTCCATAATGAAGCTATTTCTTTTACATTAAAGATCTTATAATATACTAAACATTGGAATCATTAACCTGTAATAGCCGAAATCTCAATCTCGAGGTTTTTCAGCAAGCTGGTCTTCAGTCCCTCCAACCACCCCCTAACAAATTGTTCCTGATAAAAGGCTTCATTATAACAGATGCTCACCCGCATCTCCCCGTCCCAGCTCCAGGCGTGCACGTATAACTGCGGTGACAGCATTTGCACCCCTAGCGCTGCGTCTCGTACCTCGAAGTCTCCGTATCTTCTTTGTATGTAGTTCTCCATGACACCTAGATTACTCAAGTTTGGTTCCGTACTAGGCGGTGACCCTACCAACATTGCCGTTGCTTTCTCGACGTAGGGTACCCGAACGAATATGGTATCGCTACTCGGGGGCGCCAGCGGCTGCGTATAATAGGCCTGGAAGGTCGACGCTAGGGCATCCCAGGATGTTGTCGGGTCGGCGATGAGCGGGAGCGCTACTAAGCGAAGTGATGCTGCGTGCGCTATACCATCGAACGGCGGTGGGCAGTGCTTTCGTAGGTCGAAGGCGCCCCAGCTTTTGTATTTCGCCGCTATGCCAACTTCTGCTGTTCCATCCACCCGTTCTTGATATCGCGCTGTCTCTAGGACGATCGAGGCTTGCAGTGCGGCAGTGAGCTGAATCCCCCGCGCCCGACACGCCTCCCGTACCGCTGCCGTGACAGCCTTCGGGAAAACCGTCTCCGTCCGGACTGTGTTCCCCGGGAGTGCCGGTGTGATGGGCAAGCCGATGGCAGGCGATCCGTCTAGGAAAGGGGCGAGTAGGTCGTCAGCCTTCCGCACCCACTCCTCCTTAGGGACCTCGGGTACGCCAATGACAGTGTCTAGAGTGGGCACCAGATTTATCGCTTCGGCCCCTACGACCGCGGGAATAAGCGGCAGCGTGGAGGAACTGCACGCTAGCAGGTCCATGAAGCTATGCAGCACCATCGTAACCCCCCGTCCGTCCCAGCGCCAGTGTGGGGACACGATGGCCACTTCGCTACTAGTAGGGACCCAATGGCAGGTAGCATGTGCAGACGGGGCGACCTTGAGGTGCCGAGAAAACAGCTCGTCGACAGAATGGACGCCCGTCTCCACGCGGAAGGTAGCGGTGGTCCACCGCTGTAGATCCTGGTTGTCGACCAGGGGCTCATAGCGTTTTTCGTTCTCGTGTAGTGTCAGGGCTACATCCGGATGTCGGCAGCGTAGGGCGCTCCAGGCGGCGCGGAGACGCTGTTCTTGTACCAGGGGTTCCATGGCGGAGGGAAAGCCGATCTGGAGCCAATGGACCATGATCCAGTGCTCGCGGCCTAAGGGGGCTCCAGCCTTGGCAATGGATTGGAATAATCTATCATGGCAATCGAGAGGCCGACGCCAATATGCGCCTTCGTGTGTCCAGGACATGTTTCGATCGTGTTGTAAATAGCTCTGAAACTGATGCAAGGCTTCAAGAGGGGGAAGATTATGTAGATACAGGTACGTAGGTGTGTATACATGGGTGTGTATATAGAAGTGTGTATATTTGGTCAGCTTCCTAGGCTAACATGATCCGAACCAGTCAGCCAGGAAGTAACATAATCAATTGGCCCCAGAGATAACCACGGGGGATATAAATATACATGGATAGTATTTGCCTGGTGTGCCTTTGGTGACACCTCCTTTTCGACATAGGTAACTAGCCATTTTTATGCAGGCAACGCTACAGATCAGTTGAACCGACATGTCAAGTCTATATTACCAGGGTGGCGATCTAGCTAGCTGGCTTGTATTTTCGGTAGCTGTTATCCAGTTTCTGGTCCGTATGAACACTATCGTTTGATCTAAACGCAAATAGCCTGCAGACTAATAAGCAGTTTCTCAATCGTCCAGTTACTCGGAAACGCTATTTACAACTTATTTTTCCACCCGCTTGCAAACGTCCCGGGGCCGTTCTGGGCCCGCGCCAGCGGCATTCCCTCATGGTACCACGCAATGCGCGGAGATCGCCACCTATGGCTATGGCGGCAGTTCCAGGTCTACGGGTACCGGATCAGGCCCGAGCCTAACGCGGTACTATTCCATGACCCTAATGCGTACGTTGATATATATAGTATGAAGTCTAACGTTCGACGGGCTCCCTTCTTTACCGCTTTTAAAAGGGTTGAAAGCGAAAATACAACGTTAACTGAGATCGACGTGGCTAAACACGCCAGAAAACGCAAGTTACTTGCCTTAGGTTTTACTGACCAGTCAGTACGCTCTGCTTCCGAGTTTGTAATTAAGCATATCGATCGCTGGACCCAACTTATCACGCAAGAGATTCAAGATTGTACAAACTGGTCTACTCCTCAAGACTTTTCTAAAATGATAGACTGCTTGATTTTTGATATTATGGGAGACCTTAGTTTTGGCAAGTCGTTTAATATTAAGGAGCCTGGGATTAATCGTTTCAAGGTCATCCCACATAGCATTACAGAGAATTTGCGCTTTTACTACCCGGTATATTCATTTTATTTGTTTCATTTTCTTTACTGATAGTTTGCTAACACTTCCTTAAGATATGTCGCTCTCCCTTTTTACATATATTGCTTTGGCTCAAGCCGCGAGGTTTAAACAAAGTGTTTGAACTTGTTAGCCCGCCAGCTGTTCACGAGTACAACAACTTTGTTTATCAAAGCGTGACTGACCGAATTACCTTACAACGTCAGCAACCTGAGCGGCGCCATGATATGTTTTATTTCCTTTATGAGGCCCGGGATCCTAATACAGGCCAGCGGGTTTACGAAGAGGACGAGCTCCGAGCAGAATGCAGCTTGCTGATCACGGCTGGGTCCGATACAGTCAGTATCAGCCTCTCGAGCATTTTCTTTTACCTGACCGGTGACCCGCAACGGTGCCAAAAGCTTACGAACGAGATCCGCACTACATTCCAGTTAGCCGAGGACATTGTGCATGGCCCGGTACTCCAGGGCTGTGCTTACCTCCGGGCCTGCATCGATGAAGGAATGCGGCTCACGCCCGCCGTTGCGAGTGAACATCCGCGTGAAGTGCTCACCGGCGGGCTAAGAATCCTCGGAGAGTACTACCCTGCGGGCACCATTGTAGGCACAGTCCCATGGGCGAGCTCACGCGACCAGGCAGTGTACGGGGATGACGTAGAGGAGTTTCGGCCGGAGCGTTGGATCGTAGACGTATCCCCTGGCGGGACGACCAAGGAGGACCTGGTCCGGTACAAATCCGGCTTTCACCCCTTCCTCTCCGGACCGGGCGGTTGTATCGGAAGGCACATAGCTATGATGGAGATGACCCTCATTATCGCCCGCACGCTACACCGCTTAGACGTCAGGCGTGCGCCTGGGTCTACTCTAGGAGGCGGGCGGCCAGGTCTCGGGTGGGGTGCTACTGATAAGACGCAGTTACATGTCGAGGATGCATATGTTTCACTCCGCTGCGGACCTGAGGTCCAATTTAGGAAGAGAATCTTATAATATTTTTTCCCAAGTTCGTGTTTGCCGCATCCTGTACTTCTAAACAGCCCCTGCAAGAGCAAATAGAGTACGGCACATAGCTATTTTCGTACGAGTAAACTATGCGGCAGACTTTGGGGTAGCCTCTGGTGTTTTTACGCATGTAAGTTACGCGATTTACATATCTAGGTACACACCCAGTAATACGTTGGTATCGGAAGGATCAGGCCTAGCCAGATATTGCAATAGATGCTCGTTCATCATAACTGTACTCCTCATAATGGTACAGCTTACCAGTTGATAGCACCATGCCTTACATTACCACATTAGCTTTACATACACGACAGACCGACATATGTAGATCCGTTGGTCCTCATGCAATGTCGGAAGATAGATACCATAAATGAAGAGATAGGGAAATATTGTACAAGTCAAGCGATCTTCGGTCGCACAAGGTATGATGGGCAGGTAAAATAGATGAATTCGTAAAGTCCTACATTCTTTACGTTTATTCATACGTAATATGTCTATGAAATCCATTCACCTTGGCTGCTTAGAAGTAACATAGTCACTACCGACAACCAATCAAACTACAAGTCTTCGTTTGTCCTACCCCACCATTCATCAGAGAGGCGGAGAGGTTACAGTGATCAGGGTTATATATGCAGTTGGCAGTTGTCTCGAAACAATAATATGCCCTTTTTGCGAATTAAGAATCAGGGGTTTTCCACCTCGTTGCCGTAACTAACGTCTCACAATGACTGCCTTTGTCCCAAGATAGCAGGTTACAGTGCTTGAAATCTGCAATGTGCTACGGATTCAAGAGTGACTGATACTTAATGATGTGTAGTGGGAGGCTTGAAGGATTGCAACTCACTCCTTCTCTCCTACCCTCCTCCAGTGGGAGTGAAAATTCTTCATCAACCAAGAGACTCTCAAGGGAGGCTGATAGGTTAATATTTACTGGGCCCTGTTGTCATTGCACAAGGAATCAAGACTACCCGTTCTTACCGCTTAACCTATGGTAGGTAGGTACGGCTTGAAATTTGGAGTAAATAAGTGTGCTACTATTATGGTTATGATTTTCAAATGCGAATACTTCTATTGTGAGTACAATATTTGTTTAAACGCTAGAAATATTCTTTTCATGATAATTAAATTCTATAAAGAATTCTTAATATTATAACCTATTATAGACACGAATAAATACAGGATAATTTAAATATATATGCGAAAATAAGAGACTCTCCTCGTAGTTGATACCATGTTAAGTATCAATGTATATATGTAAAAATGAATTAAATTGTCGATTATGTGACTCGTACACTCCTAGAGACCATAATCGAGCGTGACGGGATATCACCTAGCGCGTGTGCTTCGACGATACCATCGGCGGAAGCTGAGACGACGTGAGCGTCGCTCTCACCTTCACACATGCGGTAGTATTCTGAGCGGTCGGTCAAGTCTTTAGCGTTGCGGCCATTTATTATACCACTATGGCTGGAAGTATCGGATACGCTGAATCCTATGGCTCGCTTTATTTGTATCAATCCTTTACGTGATAAATTGAGCAAGGGGCCATATGTTGGTAGACAGGCGCATAGGACTGCGATTCCCAGCTGAATTGATGAGAGAGCCTGTACTTGGGAGATCGAAACAGTTTCGGGAGCTTGGGGATGCCAGATATAGACCATCCTAACTATACTAGCAACACACACCCTGTTGTTAGAGAGGGAAGAAAATGTGAGCGAAAGACCAGCTAGATGGAGAACATCAGACAACGCGTTACTTACAAACTACCCAGGAGGAAGATACTCGCGACAGACCACTTTTGCGCCGTACGTAACCGGAGACGGTGCACCATCACAATTGGTAAAACCAGTACCAGCACATCCAGGAAAAAATTGGTTAACTCGTATCCTAGCCAGAGAGGTCCGCTGGCAATGCAATATTCCGTCGAGCCAAAATGCTCCCATAGGGCGCTAGGGGGATTACACTGAAATATATTGCAGAAGGCAAATACGATGAACCAGACGATGCATAGCACGCAAGCAGCCGAGTTCCAACGCTGGAAGGGCTTGGAGATGGCGAAGATATCGCGGTAGAATGCTAAGATAGAGAGCTTGACCGAGGTGATGGCTAAACCGAAGAACAAATCTCCAACATATAGCTCCTCGAGAGCGCCAGTTAGCCAACCAGCGAGGGAAGAATGGAAGAAGGCGGCCAGACGCAAGGATAATAGGTGCGAAATTACTTACTTTCATCATTGCTGCCGCCCAATCCGCCCCTCCGTTTGTGTAGTTGAGTGCGATATCGTTCATGTCGTATGTCCCCGGCCCTGGGCCAGCAACAATATCTGTATATGCATCGGCTATCAGGTTCCTTCGACATAACTGACGAGCACTCCTTTAATGTTGTGGGATATGAAGGTCTTACATTGAACGATTAAACCAGTGTTTACGCCTATCATTGCTAGGCCGACTAGGATTAGCCAGTCAGACCATGATAGCGGTATCCTAGCCCATCTTCGAAGGGCTAGTCGAACTGTGACTGAGACGACGGAGAGAGCCAACATGGACACCGCGGCCCGGAGGTTGGTGGTACCACTGTGGCTAAGTTCTTTCATGTCGAAGATTATGAATATGTGGTGTATTCAGTATTACACTCTGGCAAGAGATTAACTTGTCAAACCAAGATGCTCATTTGTAAGGACGGATAGTGATAGATAAAGGTTACAATAGTATAGGTACTTAGGTTACCCTCTTTGAAAGGGAACGAGGCTGAGGTTCCTCGAGCCTGCAGGAAGTAGCAAATTTTTAAGCGACGGCAGTTATGTTTGGTGTGACAGACACCATGGTGTCTCGGCAAGGAATATCAGATCACTAAGCCTGCAAGCTTGATTTCCACGTCGATATAAAAGTACAGTGGTGCTGACCACCATACCAGTTGGGTCGAGAGGCGGGTGTGGTTCGCCAAGGTTTGATCAACCACCCCCAACCTACATATCATACATAGTCTTTGTCACACCTATAGAGTCAAGGGTTATGGGAATACGATGGCTTGCTGACTGCATGAAGATGTCAGATTATTGGCACTATCTTCTCGGAAGCGGGAGAGCCCTATTCGCGGGGTCACTCACAGGCCAGACGGGTATAGTATTATCTAGGTACTAGCAGACGCCCCTATTCCTTTTACGGATACCCCATGGGTATGCAATGTACAGGCTAACCAGCCTGGCCAGGGCCATCCGTCGAGAACTGACGTAGGAGGTAGTTAGAGTGAGATAGGGTTAGGATACGAATATAATTGGTATGGCTCTAACGAGTATATACATCACATGTGTAAATCACGACGCGTTGCTCTCTGAATAGACGGATTGGGCCAGTACATTGTAGGACTACCTATTCATGCATAGTAATTTATAACTGGGAACGCAGTAGGCGCTCTGATAGAATGCTATAAATCGTAATAAGTTGTACGGGTCACGGCAAGATCATAGTTAACTCACAAAACCCTCTCTCTTATCGTCCCACTTAACGCTTGATTTGCACGAGCTCTTGTAATGGATCATGTTAGGGATAACGCCTCGCCGGCCACTCAAATGGACCGGCTGGAGCCCATCGCCGTCGTAGGCTTCTCTATGTGCTTTCCGGAGGATGCTACATCCCCGGAGGGTCTCTGGGAGATCCTCTGTAACGGGAGGAATGTCATGACTGAGGTGCCTCCGGATCGGTTCAACATCAATGGCTTCTACCATCCGGACCCTACGCGCCCTGATACTGTACGTACCTCGATTTTCAACCTAGGAGAGGTATATCGGCGCTCACACTTGAATAGATCAATGCCCGGGGAGGTCACTTCTTGAAGGAGGATATCGCTGCTTTCGATGCACCCTTCTTTTCTATGAACCCCTCTGAAGTGGAAAGTATGGACCCGCAGCAGAGAATCTTGCTCGAGGCGTCATACCACGCTCTTGAAAATGGTAAGTTGACCTAACCTACCTACATTGGTGATACCTTCCTGGAGTATTTTTTATTTGCTAAATTCGTATGCTTCGCTTAGCTGGTATACCAATCCAAAATGTGGCTGGGTCGAAGAGTGCTGTCTATGTGGGCTGCGTTGGTGTTGATTATAACAGCCTTTTCGAAACAGACGAGGAGGTCCGCGCTATTTATAAGGCGACAGGTAATGCGGATGCTATTCTGGCGAACAGGATTAGCTGGTTCTATGATTTGAGGGGTCCGAGCATGACTATCGAGACAGCATGCTCTAGTAGCATGGTGGCACTCCATCTTGCTTGCCAAAGCCTTCGTGTAGGTGAATCAAAAATAGTAAGTTTAGGTTAATCGTTACCTGACATTACCAGTCGAGCTAATCTTGAAACAAAGGGTATCGTGGCTGGCACGCAGCTTTATCTTGACCCTCTCACAAGTGCCATATCGTTGTCCTCTCTCGGATTTATGTCGTCTGATAGTCGTTGCCTTAGCTTCGACGATGAGGGGAACGGGTATGCAAAAGGTGAAGGTGTTGGCGTTCTAGTCATAAAACCGCTAAGGGACGCGTTGGCCAACGGCGATACCATTCGTGCTGTGATCCGCTCCACCATCACAAATCAGGACGGCCGAACACCTGGTATTACACAGCCAAGCCTGGCTGCTCAGGAGGAACAAATCCGTGAAGCCTATCAAATTGGTGGCCTTGACCTCCGTAGTACCCGTCTTTTTGAAGCTCACGGGACTGGCACTGCCATGGGCGACCCGATCGAAGCCGAAGCCATCAAGAGGGTCTTCCAGGAGTATCGAAGCAGCGAGCATCCTATGTACGTAGGCGCCGTAAAATCCAACATCGGACATCTCGAGGCAGTCGCAGGGCTTGCCGGCGTCATTAAGGTAATTCTTTGCCTTGAAAGGGGCATCATTCCTCCTATTTCTGGCTTCAAGACTCTGAATCGCAGACTGAAGGCGGATGAATGGCATCTGCGATTTCCCACTGAGCTTGTCCCGTGGCCTTGTAGTGGCCTCCGTCGGGCCTCGGTTAATTCGTTCGGATACGGAGGCTCTAACGCCCACGTTGTTATTGACGACGCATATAACTATATGCGCGAGCGAAACCTCCAGGGTAACCATTGTACCGTGGAGGCGCCACCAACAAATGTGGATCTCGGGAAAGGCCTGCCTAATAGCGATGATGTAGATGGCATCTTGATATCCAGAAACGTGACCAGCAACGAATTGCACAGCGGAACTCTCAGTAACGCTACCAATGGAAACACAACGAGCAACTTGTATCTTTTCGTATGGTCCACCTTGGACGCTGCGGGAATCGAAAGACTTGGGCCCGCGTACCGAGACTATTTGTCCCAGAGACGCCCTGTAAGCGACGTTGCTGGTTTTCTCCAGAACCTTGCCTTTACACTTTCCGATAGGAGAAGTTGGCTGCCCTGGAAGTCCTATATTGTTGCGAATTCTTACGATGATTTGGTGGAAAAACTAGATCGTATACCAAAGCCTTCGCGGTCATCCGTCCCTCCAAGGCTAAACTTCATCTTCACAGGTCAAGGGGCTCAATGGGCTACAATGGGCTTGGAGCTACTCTCTCATCCTGCTACCAAAGACTGCCTCGTCCAAGCAGAAAAGCATTTCAAGTCCCTGGGGAGCGATTGGTCGCTCGTGGAGGAGCTGAAGAAAGTCAATGAATCGTCAAGATTGAATGACCCTATCCTAGCTCAGCCGGTTTGCACCGCCCTGCAGGTTGCGCTAGTAGAACTTCTTGCATCTTGGGGCGTGTATCCTCAAGGCGTTGTTGGCCACTCTTCCGGTGAAATCGCTGCCGCCTTCTGTGCTGGCGCTTTTGATAGAGAGACTGCCTGGACCATTGCATACTTCCGCGGCGTACTGGTGGGCAAGCTTGCTGCGGCACCTGTGGGTTCGAAAGATCGCGGTGCTATGATGTCTGTACAGCTTTCTGAATCAGAACTCCGCCCATACTTTAAAGAACTCGCGCAGAATGCGCAGTTAGGTGATGTGGCTATCGGATGCGAGAACAGCCCCTCCAATCTCACATTGACTGGATCGGAGACAGCCATCGACTTTCTCAAGGAACGGCTTGATAGCGACGGCATCTTTTCTAAAAAGCTGGCAATATCAGCTGCCTACCACTCTACTCATATGGAGGTAGTAGCGGATGAATACCTCGAACGTCTCCGGTCGATACATAGACCGCAGCCCTTACCGCGGGAACAGGTGAAGCGTATTCCACTCTTTGTGTCGTCTGTAACGGGTAATACAATCTCTTTGGATCAGCTCTCCCAACTCTCCCAACCAGAGTATTGGGTGAGGAACTTGGTTTCGCGGGTCAGATTCGCCGAGGCAGTGGCCCAGCTTCACTCAAATTCTCCCGATACTCCCCTTGGGAATCAAGTCAACTATTATATCGAAGTCGGACCGCATCCTGCCATGCAAAGATCTGTTAAGGATACGGTGCCAACCACGGAGGGTATGCAATACGATGCCACTCTTCGGCGTGGCGTAGATTCTATAGAGACACTTATGAATCTGGCAGGAAGACTTTTTACGGCGGGATATCCTATCAACATCCAAGGGGTCAATACCCATAAACCCATAAGTGAGCCACCTCGGATGCTTCCCGACTTACCAAAATATCCGTTCAACCATTCTCAGAGATATTGGTTGGAGAGCAGGCTTGTCAAGAATTACCGGCAACGTAGCAAGATTAGACACGAGCTGCTGGGCCTTCCCGTTACCGACTGGAATCCCCTAAAGCCCAGATGGAGACATACGATCCGGAATACGGATCTTCCTTGGTTGAAAGACCACCAAGTAAGTACATCACGGACGGGCATTTCCTAGTATTTTACACTCATAAATATGTAGCTCAACGGTACATTGCTATATCCTGGCGCGGGCATGTTAGCTATGGTTATTGAAGCTGCAAGGTTTATCGCTAGACCCGACTTAGTCGTTAGAGGATACCGCTTCCGGGACGTCACGATCCATAGCGCACTCGTGGTGCCGTTCGGGGCTGACGGTGTTGAAGTCCAGCTCTACATGCAGAACCAAAAGAACAGCCGGACGACAGGAATCACCACGATCGAGTGTAGGGAATTTTGTCTATCCTCGTGTATCGATAACGAATGGAAGGATATCTGTTCAGGCCTCATTACCACGGAATACGCCGAGAAATCAAGCGGTATATACGACACCGAAGAAGATGCACAGAATTTTAGAAGCTTTATCCAGTCTAGATTGCAGGAAATCATGGAGAACTGCCCGGAAAAAACAAGCGAAGAGCGCGTGTACCAAATGGGCAGGCAGATTGGCTTCGAATTTGGCCCTACATTCCAAACCCTCTCGGACATCTCATACGACCCAGCCGGGAGATACTCTATCGCGACCATAATATTAGATGAGTGGATGTCGAAGTTTCCGATAAAACCAATAGTTGAGCCCCATGTGATCCATCCCACTACTCTCGATGGGGTGTTACAGACCATGTCGGTCATGATGCACAGAGGCGGGAGCGAGCCAGCACCACTACATGCACCGACGCAGTTCCAAGAGGTCTGGATATCTAATGGACTTCTAGAAAGGAATCCCGATGCCAAGATTCGAGTGGGTGCGAAGATAACTCGTTACGCAGTCCGTGACCTCGATGCCTCTATCACTGCTATCAACGTAGAGACGATGGAGCCAGTTATCACGATGGAGGGTTATCGAGTCACCACACTGTCAACGCAGACCTACAAACCATCGGAGAGGCGTAATCTCTTTTATAGATTGGAATGGAAACCAGACGTGGAGTTACTTGGCCAGTTGGAGGCGGAAAAATACTGCATCGAGGAGGTGGGTACGCGTCTTGAATGGGATCCTATACAAAAAATCGTTTGCCTGTACTACATGACTGAGGCACTTCGCGAGCTGGACCAGGAGGATTTTAAAAGCCCAAAGCATCACCTTCAGAGGTACCAGAGTTGGATGCGTTACCATTTGGAAGGGCTAGGTGATAATAACCCTCTCCTTCATTCACCTTGGAAAGAAAAATTGGCTCTAGAGAATAAAGAGCACTTCATCGCCGAGTTCATCATGAAAGGCCGGGTCGAGAGGGGCTTACAAGCTTTCTGCTCCCAGCTGCCCCAAATCATCCGAAACGAGGTTGATCCATTAGATTTACTCTTCAACCAGGGCTTGGCTAATGACATCTACTCCGACGACGTTTTTGTCGTCACAGGCAAGCGGGCAGCAGCCTTTGTGGATCTCGTTGCGCACAAGAACCCTAACATGGATATCCTCGAGATTGGTGCTGGCACTGGGACGGCTACGGATCCGATCCTGGCCTCCCTTTTGCCGCAGGGAGACCACCAGGCCACTCCAAAGTACAACAGCTACACTTTTACCGACATATCTCCAAGTTTTTTTGAGAAGGCCGCAAGTCGCCTCGCACATCATGCCGATCGTATGGTATTCAAGACGTTGGACATTGAACAAGATCCTTCCGGGCAAGGATTTGAAAGTAGGAAATACGACATGATGATTGCCGCTGCAGTGCTCCATGCTACTGCTGATATTAGAGAGACCCTAAAGAATACAAATTCCCTCCTCAAGCCGGGCGGCTACCTGGTTATGGTTGAACCGACAAACAAATGGGGTACCGTCTCTGATAGTGTTTGGGGAACATTGCCTGGCTGGTGGAGAGGCACAGAGTACGACCGCCAGCAGGGCCCCCTTTACTCCCGACCAGAGTGGGAGACCTGTTTAAAAGAGAGTGGGTTTACTGGTATCGAGCTCTGTGTTCCTGATCACGCTGAAGAGGATCATCATACCCTTAGTCTCATGGTCTCGAAACTGGCCCCCGAGAGTGGTGTCACTACGCAAGCGCCCACTCTCCGGTCCATAATAATCTCAGCGGACACTGAGCTCCAACAAGATGTAGCTTTGGACATGGCTTCCTATATGAAAGAATTAAAACATGTATCGAGTTGTGATATCGTTGGCCCCAACTCTTTGCTTTCTAAAAAAGATGAGATTGACGTCTTGGTGGCTTTGCTGGAACTCGAAGACCCATTTTTTAGCTCAATGACGGAGGAAAAATTGGCCATCATCAAGTCCATAGTTGATTCTTCGAAACGGGTCTATTGGTTTACGAGCGGTGGCGGTGCCAAAGCGTTACAGCCGGAGAAGGCTATGTCTTCCGGCTTCGGTCGTGCTATCACGCAAGAATACCCGGGTCTTTGGTTCGCCAGTGTCGATGTGGATGATCCGAAGACAGCCGCTGAGATATTTGCGAGAGTGTTCGAGCAGAGCATAGGGGTAGCCGATAGCGAAGATTGGGAATCCGAATATCAGCAATCCGACGGAGTTGTCTTAATCCCGCGTGTAGTCGAGGCGGACGAGATTAATGCCTTTACGCACTCGCAGACGGGCCGGCCCGCGATCGAAACCAAGGCGGTTGGCAAGGAACCGACCGAGGCACTGGAGCTACAGTACAGCGTTGGTCAGCTTGACGGCTTCCGTTTCGTCCGCGACGAATCGGCCGAAAAAGCTCTCCTGGATGACGAGGTGGAGGTCGAGATTAAGGCGACAGGTGTTAACTTTATCGACGTCATGGTCATACTAGGACAATTAGCCGGTACTCATTTCGGCTGCGAGTACTGTGGCGTAGTAAGACGGGTCGGATCAGCGGTTAACACGCTCGCCCTCGGAGACCGTGTCTGTTTCCTCGGAGCAGACGGCTTCAGGACGTACGTCCGATGCAAAGCTTTCATCGCAGCTCGAATTCCAGACTCTCTCCCCTTCACCGACGTGTTTCCGGCCGTTTATCTCACCACAATCCACAGCCTCAACCACGTCGCCCACTTGCGCAAGGGCGAGTCCATCCTAGTCCACGCGGCAGCCGGCGGTGTCGGACAGGCAGCAGTCCAGCTGGCGCAGCACATAGGCGCCGACGTCTTCGTCACAGTCAGCTCGGCTGAGAAGCGCAGGCTGATGCAGGAGCAATACAACATCCCTAACGACCGCATCTTTTACAGCCGTAACCTCTCCTTCGGTCGGCAGATCATGCAGGTTACCAAGGGCCGTGGCGTCGATGTGGTCCTGAATTCGCTGTCGGGAGAGGCGCTCGCCGAGTCCCTGCGCATCCTCGCGCCACTAGGACGCTTTGTAGAGATTGGAAAGCGAGACATCCACACATTCCAGAATCTCCCCATGCAGCCATTTGTCAGGAACGTGTCATACCACGCAGTTAACACCAAGTCAGTCGAACATTACAACCCAGCCCATATGCGTGAGCTTGTGCTCGAGCTGGTCGATATGCTCGCCGCAGGCACCTTCCGACCCCCACGACCCGTGAGCGTCTTCACGAGGGGCCAATTCGAGTCCGCGATCCGGTATCTGCAGACGGGGAGGCACATGGGCAAGGCCGTTGTCGACTGGGAGGCTGAGGCTGAGATCCCCATGGTGCCAAGTCCCAAGCCAGCGTCCACTTTCGATCCAAATGCTAGCTACGTAATCGCCGGCGGCTTGGGTGGTATCGGTAGGAGTCTCGCCGCGTGGTTGAGCCGCGGCGGCGCAAAACACCTCATCTTGCTTTCACGCTCGGGCCCAACATCTGAGGCCGCGACGAAGTTGATCAAGGAACTTGTGGCGCGCGGCGTGAGTGTCACCACGCCTCGGTGCGACGTGAGCGATGCCGAGTCTCTGAAGGGTGTAATTGATTATGCCACCAAGACAATGCCTCCTATCAAAGGATGTATTCAGGCCTCCATGGTCTTGAAGGTATGCCACTCTTAATAATTTAATACTTTATGCATAACTCAACTGACCTAATTCTCCTGCTTCTAGGATCGGGTGCTCCAAAATATGACGCTGGATGAATGGCAAGCTGTTCTTGGCCCTAAGCTTAGTGGGACGTGGAACTTACACCGCATTCTTCCTAAGAAGATGGACTTCTTCGTCATCCTCTCCTCCACTGGTGGAATGATTGGCTCGGCCGGCCAGTCGCAGTATAATGCGGCCTCAACCTTCCAGGATGCCTTCGCGCGGCACCGCTGGTCCTTGGGCGAGAGGTGCGTCTCAGTCGACGTTGGCGTCGTCCAGGACGTTGGCTACGTGGCCGAGCACAGTGACATCGCTAAACGTTGGAACGAAAGTAAGATTCAGGTTCTCGCTGAGAAGGACCTGCTCGCGGTCATCGATTGGGCGTGCAACTACCCAGACCTAGAATGCGGCCAGCTTCCGAACACCACCACGTTATTGTCTTCCTGGTCTACCCAAATCATCACGGGAGCGGGACCGGCGACCAAGGTGGACCAACAGGCCATGGATTCAATGCCGTACCTAAAGCAGCCCCTATTCCGCGCCTTGAGACAAACAAACGCACACGGAGCGGGAGCCGGCACTCAGGTGAGGACTCAAGAAGAAAAGACAGATTACGGCGTCCTGCTACGCGCGGCCGGAAGCCTGGACGAGGCCGGCGCTATCGTTGCGGCCGCATTAGGGAAGAAGTTAGCGCGCGCCCTGTCCGTTCCCGAAGAAGACATCGATATCATGAGGCCAGCCCACTCTTACGGAGTTGACTCATTGGTTGCCGTGGAGCTGCGGTTCTGGTTTTCTAACGAGATGAAGTCAGACATTTCCGTGTTTAACATCTTAGCTAACGACCCTATCTTAGCCTTGGGACGATTCGCAGCGGGAAAAAGTGAGCATTTATTAAAGTCGTAAATGAGTGGGTTGTTAAATGAATCAACTTGATAAAAGAAAGAAGAAGAAATAAAATTTAAATTTTTTTATAATTAATTATTAATATATAATATACTTTTATAATATTATTATAAATAATTAAACGTTTTAATGAATAAATAATACTATATATATTATATTTTAAATTTATTCGCTTAATAAATTATATAAATATATAATGGATATTATTAATTATTCTTACATGTTGGATAACCTAGACCTTTTCCCGCTCGCGTCCATTTCGGAACTTTTGTCCTCGACCATTTCCACCAGTACATTACACACTCAACCATGTGGCATACAGTCGCCGCAAACATCGAACGACGTCGCCACGCCACTAGTTGTGCTGATGATGTACCCACCAATGGGAATATCCGACGTCGGCATTCTTGAACTTCTCGATTCTGATCCTAGACCGACCTTCATCGTCGCGATTGCTCCGGCACAGTCGCCGCAGCCAATCTATGCGAACCCCGCCTTACGCCAAAAACCCTCTCTACACGCGCGGCTCGTCGAGTTATCTCAGTCGCGTCATGGATCTTTTTGGGACTGGGCGACCGCTCCTATCCCCTGTAGTCCGAGCCTAGGCCACACGTCCCTTTTCGAGAGTATAATCTGGACGCGGTCGATTGTCGGTAATAAATGGGCTGTTATTGGTGGAAATCATGGTTTGACATCGGAAGAAGACATCCATGGCAGGAGGGCCTCACATAGCCGGGGAAATAGCAATAGTATCCTACACGATAGCGCCCTATCCGTAGCTTCAGAAGATGGAGATTATGGTTGGACGCCTCCGGATTTCATGCTAGATCAGGAGTCCTTCGTTCATGTAATCAATACTTTGGACTGGGCGGCCACACCTCTCGGTCCGCTGTCCCTCTGGCCTCCTCTCCTTCAGCAAACTTTCAACCAGGTTCTTGCTGACTCGAGACCTATTGTTATATACTGGGGTGACCACTTGACGACTCTATACAACGAAGCATTCAGCCAGTTGTGTGGCTCCAAGCATCCTGCTTTATTGGGGAAGTCGGTAGAAGACGCTTGGCCTGATTTCTGCGAAAAGATCAAGCTGGCAATGTCTTCGATGGCCTCAAAACAGCGTACAGGCAATGAGGATGAGTGGCGTTTCTTTGTAGAGAAAGCCGATGGGAGTTCTGAAGAGAAGTATCTCAAGTGGTCTATGATACCTATCACCGAGAAGAACAAGTGTCTTGGTTTTATCCAGCCTATCCAAGACACAACTTCTATGAGACTTTGGGAGAGACGTATGCAAATGCTGATTGATTTAGGCGACACTCTGGTCACTGCCCGTGACGTCAAGTCCTACTGGGCTAAACTCATCCAAGAACTCGAGGCGTGCCAGCCTACCTACGATATTCCCCTTGCTATCCTCTACTCGGTTGAGGAAGACCCAGAGTCGTCGTCTGCAGGAAAAGCTGGCCGACTGGAAGGCTGTCTGGGTATTCCAAAGGATCATCCTATAGCTCCCCCGAAGTTACGGCTAGATGGAAGCGATCTAGGGTTGTCTTCATCCTTTAGAGAGGCTCTCGAATCGCAGACCCCAATACTGTTGCAGATCAAGAATGGGACATTGCCAGAGTCGCTGCTCGAGGGTCTACAATGGCGTGGTTTCAAAGACCCTTGCCATGAGGCTATCATTTGCCCTATACGACCAACAAAAGATGAGCATGTGCTAGGCTTGCTCTTGCTCGGGCTCAATCCTCGTCGTCCGTACGACAATGACTACCAGCAATATATTTCCTTGCTGGGTCAGAAGCTGACCACGACCCTAGCGTCTACCGTGCTTCTAGAGGAGGAAGCACGAAGGGGTCGCAATATCGCCGAGCAAGCCGCGTATGACCAGGCGATGCTCGCAATGCAGACGAAAGAAGCTACGGAGTCTGTCCAAAAGTTCCAGCAAATCGCCGAATTCATCCCAGTTGGAATGTGCTTCGGCAATCATCGTGGCAATATCACATTTGCTAATGATGCCTGGCATCGCATCACTGGCGCTCCCCAAGTAAATCCACTTACACCCGAGGGTTTCTTGTCTTGCGTCATCGAGGAAGACAAACCCAATGTACAGCGAGCATATGAAGAACTTCAACGGACTCTTACTGTGACTATTGAGCTGAGAGTTCGACGGCCGATAGAAGATAATTATCCCCTTCAGCATCCCATCGGAAGCTCTCCTAGTTTCGAGAAGGCCGGTCTGGACCTTGATGAGGGGGACGGCGGGGTCCGGCACGTTTTGGCTTCCTTGAAAGCTGAACGGGGCCCTAGTGGTAACATCAATCAGGTTTTAGCATGTTTGACAGATGTGACTTTACATAGAAAGGCCGCCGAAGAAGCAATCCGCAAGGCCCAACAGGCAGAGAATCTCAAACGGTAAGTACTAATATTTCAACATCTACATCACCCCTGCCTTCCACGTAACAATCCATATTCCTTAAGTCTTAGAGAGTCTCGAAAATGCGCAAAACAAAGCCGCAAAATAAACCCGAAGCCTACGAATGGCCAGAGAACTAACTTCACCTGCTATAGGATGGCACAGCTCGCTACGGTGGGGATGTACGACATGGCTCTCGACGGCCGTTTGATCGGAGCCAACAATGTGTTCTACGAAATGTGCGGCCTGGAGAGAGTGGACCTCTCCCAAGTGTCAGTTAAGCCATTCGAATTTTGTGTCGTGGATGAGGACATGCCGGTCCTAGAGAAGACGCTTGCCACCCTCGTTAAAGAGTGCAAATCGCAGACTGCCGAACTTCGGTTAAAGACATTGTGGACTGAAACAGATACTACTGGAGAACAGATTACCGCACCACGTTGGGTCCTTGCTACCTTTATGCCAGTGAGTAACTCGGAGGGGCAGATTCAGACTTTTACGGGCTGCCTGAGTGATGTCTCGTTACAAAAATGGCAATTCGAAAAGGAGCGGCAACGGAAGGACGAGGCGATCGAATCAAAGCGTCAACAAGAGAACTTTATCGACATGACTTCGCACGAGATGCGTAATCCTCTAAGTGCCATTGTTCAATGTGCCGATGCGGTTATCGGGTGCCTCACCAAGGCCCAAGAATTGATCGATTCAATGTCTGCGAAGCCTGATCGAAACGGCGTGTTGAACTCCCCCACAGCTGATACCCCGGGCCGCGTCTGGAAGGAAGGATCCCAGTTAGTGAAAGACAGTATAGACAACGCAGAGACAATAATCGCCTGTGCGCAGCATCAAAAACGAATTGTCGATGACATCTTGACAATGTCCAAGCTGGACTCGAATCTTCTATCCATTACTCCGATTACGGTTAATCCTATCCACATTGCACAAGAGGCCTTCAAGATGTTCGAGGTGGAAGCTCGTAGAGTCGATATCGATTTGACCATGGTAGTTGATCAATCTTATAACAAGCTCAATATCGAGTTTCTGGATTTAGATCCTTCTCGACTGAAACAAGTTCTTATTAATCTCCTGACAAACGCCTTAAAATTCACCAAGAATGGACCGACGAGAAATGTTTCGATTACGATGAGTGCTTCCAAGACCCGTCCAGAGGATCATGCCTCTTCGGTCCAATTTATCCCACGCGCATTGGAAACTATATGGCAAGGTGATAGGCCATCTTCGCCAATACCCGAGGAGAACAGGATCTATCTTATGTTCGAAGTTAAGGATACTGGGCAAGGACTCACTGAAGAAGAGAAGTCTTCCCTATTCCAACGCTTCGTCCAGGCCAATTCGAAAACCCATGTGAAATATGGAGGTTCGGGGCTCGGACTGTTTATCAGCCGCAGGCTCACGGAAATGCAGAATGGCGCTATTGGAGTAGCATCTAGTCCTGGTCAAGGTTCGACTTTTGCATTCTATATTGAAGCTCAGGTGCCGAGTGAAGAGGCATTCAGAGAGGCTCGGGCAGCTGCGGAGGCCGTCGGCCACATCCTGAAGACAACAAGCAGCGGCGCTGGCAAAGCATCAAACAGGGGCCCGTTTACCATGACAAAGCCAGGCAAGAGGCTACTCACGCCACAAATCGAAGGTGTCCTTCTAGTCGAAGATAACCTTATCAACCAGCAGATCACCCGTCGTGATCTTCAGAATAGCGGATGTTCGGTCGAAGTAGCCAATCACGGAGTAGAGGCTCTGGAGAAACTTGAGCACACGAACCGTGCGGATGGGCAATTTCCACTTAGCCTTATCTTGATGGACATTGAGATGCCCATACAGGACGGTCTCACCTGCACGCGCAAAATCAGAGAGCTAGAGAAGACGGGTCATCTTAAGGGGCCACGGATACCTATCATCGCAGTCAGTGCCAACGCGCGCATGGAACAGATTTTAGAGGCTAAGGCCGCCGGATGTGATGACGTATTGGTGAAGCCGTTTCGGATTCCCGAGTTGATTGAGAAGATGATGACTGTAACAAAACAGCTTGAAAGGTTTGGTTGAGGCTGATGCCGAATGTTTTATAATATCGGCTTTCTATCGTTACTTTTAGTATTGTTGGTCTCATCTTTACGTGGGCTGCCTCCCTCCTCTTTCTTGCCCCCTGTTACAGTCTCATAGACTTGCATTCATCGCATCATCTATATTGAGCTGGTTTGTTTATTTGTTTGCATTTATCACTGGACGGGTAGCGTCAGCATGATACCACGGGAATAACAGCGACTCACGAAGACAGGCATAGGTTTGGAGTTTTAGGTATTTGTAGTTCATTATTGCCAAGCCCGTCGAATACGCAGCTGTTCGTAACCAGGTATGTACGATAGATAGCTGCTAATAAAACCGGCTGGCTTGTTCTTTTATTTATTGTGTGGACTGACGGTTGAGGCGACTTTGGTGATATCGCACCTTGATCTCATAGGTGATAGTTGTACCTTAGGTGGGCTACACATTCTGAGGGTTACATGTTTGGACGCTCAACCCGCTGGGTATGATTCATGTTTTACTAGTATTCAAATATCGTCTTGTTCCTAAAAATTAGAATTATATCATAAATGAAGTTCATGAGATGCTCTAGAAAGTTGATACGCAGGTCTCATCTTTCCGGTCTACAATTCTAAGCTAGGTTCCAGGCTTATCTGAACTTCTTACTGGCCTCGACAAAGCTCATCCCTTTCTTGATCGCCTCTGCCATCTTATCATCCGCGTCAACCTGCTTCTGCATCAGTGGTAAGGCTTGCTCCGCCAGCTCAGCAGGTAAGACGACGACGCCGTTCAAGTCCGCAATTAGATAGTCTCCCGGTCGAATATCCATATCTTGCTCGTCTGTTTGCAGTTTCACAGGCACGTTTACGGCAGCTACCTTGAGTAGTTCAGCCGGAGGTGCCGTCCCCGTCTCACGGGCAAAGATCTATGATTTTTAAACGTCGGTAAATATGCAAGGGGAAAGGGGGCTTAGATGGTTATTTGGAGAAAGTCATACCGGGTACTCTAATTCACGCTGCTCTTGCAAGTCACGGAAGCGTCCGTCGATGATAGACCCGACGGCGCCCCTAACTCGGGCGCGAGCCGACATTAAGCCTCCGTACACGGCATTCGGAGTTTTGGGAGGGCAAGAAACAAAGACTACAGCGCCCTTAGGTACTGTATCAATCTTGTGACCTTGATTAGCACCTCTCTCCGCTACGTAGGCTTTTCTTTTTTCTTTCTTCTTCTTCTTTCAACGTACATAGTGGGTTGGATGTTTAGGCGAGGGATCGTCTAACGGCACGTACTTAACAGTATAAGCCGGGCCTACGATCTTGGTAGGACCATCCTGGCGTTGAGGGGACCACATGGTCAAGCCGGATAAAAACCCGCCATTACGGTATTTGAGCTTGCATAAGGCGTCTGAGACGTCGCAGCTAAAAGTTTAGGAAATTAGTTGGATTATTGGATTGGTTGGATCGGTTGGGTTATGGCGCTCGTGCTACTTTTCCTTACGTTGTGTACTTTTGTAATTCTTTAATGATAACATCTTGAGATTCTGTCATATTGCCGAAATACCGAGCTCGGCTGAATTGCGTACGTCGTACGGCGGTACCGAGAGAAGGACTTTTAAGTTGGATGCGCAATGCGGATAGCATGGAGATCCGTTATTAAAACATGGACCCTTTGTTATTTTTCTTGTTAACTATAGGATTTGGTGTATTAGGTTAGGTAGTTGAATTATCTGTTATACATTGATTATTGATAGCTTCACTTAAGCTTATGATTGCATCATATGTCATGTTATCTACTATCTAAGCACATGCATTTAATATGTAGGTTAGGTGCTAACATTATCATTATCATTATCATTATTATTGAGTAAAGCATCTCTAAGGAGATAAATATCTATTTACCTAAGGTAGTTATGACGTTAGTGGAGTTTAAAATTAAAATAAGACATTCGATTTCGGATTCGGATAGCCAAGTTACGTCATAACAATTTGTCAACTTGTTATACCTATCCCCGCAGTCGGGTCCGAGGTAAAGGTACCTGGGTAGTTATCGAGGGGCCACTAATATGAGCTCTGTCTCACTGTGTCCCTCAACCCCCAAGACCCCTTTAGTCTGCGAGATAGTAGACATTGCGGGTGGCCGACGCTCGTAAGTGACCGCGCTGGCAATGACACCGACCGCTGCAATACCAATCATGATATTAATATCACCCGTGAAAGCCGATGCGTACCTATATCAACCAACGTTAGCCTCTAACCTCATATAATATATAATATTATATAATATTATATCGATTAGCTGCTGAGACTTACACCGAGCGCACGACAAGTTTAAGCTCATCTGGTAGCCAAGGAGCGATGGTTGGGCTGTGATGTAACGCGGCTAAGTCTTCAGCGTCCATCTTACCGCCCAGTTCAACTGTTACTCTTCTGTTGAACATAATACTGCAAACTGCTATCCCGATAGCACCACCGAATACTCGAGCTTGTGCGATTGCACCTTGAGCAACGGCTAGGTCTTGGCTTTGCGACTGCACCGAAGCCATGATTGTTCCCGCCCCAAGGGAGAGTCCAAATCCAAGACCCAGAATTACCTGGAACCCATACTGCGCTTTGGTTTCCGTCGTAGCATCCTTGAGCGTGGACATGAAGCTGATGCCCATGAGTTGGAAAACTTGGGCCAACATTAACGTCCACGATGTATTGTTTCTATTGCGTGAAATAATACCGGCGAGAAAGGCGCCGAAAGAGGTTGCACCTAATAGTGGTAAAAGGTGGATGCCCGAGTAAAGCGCGCTCTCTCCGCTGACAATCTGGAACCGCTCAGGAAGGATGACGAGAACAGACAGGTAGACGAAGCCGGTACAAAACGTACATCTGTCCCTCGTTAGCCGTCTCCTTATTAAACATTCCATCACTCATACGTACATGACGCAACTCGCATATACTCGTCGAAAGAAGAGCCTCAGGGGAAATATAGGTTCGATGTGTGTCCTGCCTTTAAGCCCGATAAATATCTCCCATGTGAAGAAGGCTACCCAGCTGAGAAATGCAATTGATAAGGCTGTAACAATAGTCGTACTATCCCACCGATACGTGTAAGTACCAGCCTCCTGTAGTGAAAATACCAGCAGAGCGCATGCTAATATCACCGTGATATTACCGACGAAGTCGATTTTTCGAATCGAGTTCCACCCCCTCTGGTGTGCGATAAGTTCAGTTGGTGATGCCAGATAGATAGCAACGAGAACCATCACGCCGGCCGGGACGCTATTGCGCATGTTAGCATTGACCTAAATCATTGACCTACATCTCAGGAAGCTGGCACACACTTGATCCAAAATATGATGGTCCACTGGCTTGTCGACGAAATCACAGCCCCTAGAACGGGGCCTAACACATATGACACTGCTAATGTGATACCCACCAGTCCACCCATCAGGCTAGGTTTATCAGATGGGCCTACTTCGAAAAGTACGATCTGACTTAGGCTATACAAGCCAGCACCACCCATTCCTTGGAACGCTCGACAGATAATTCTGTCGAGTATATCAGTTGATGCTCTTGCATGGGAAATAGAAAGAGAACTAGACGCACAACTGAGTCATGGTGGTCGAGCGAGCACACCCAATAGAGAAGCTGATGAAGAGGACCCATGAGCAAAATAGCATATCACGCCGCCCGAAGATATCGCTCAGTTTTGCAAATCCAATGGCGCAGCCAAGGTAGGCCAAGAGATAGGACAGAACGACCCAAGGGGCATCTAAGAAGTTCTGGAGATCGATGGATATAGTGACAAGAGAGGTTGAGACGATGGATGCGTCTAAAGCCGAGAATAAGAGTCCTACAAGTTGACTATCGACGCTGTTAGCCTAACGCAATCATAAATCAAACAGGTCAGCGTTCCTTACGTTATAATCAGGGTTACCTGTTGCCAGCCGTGGATAGCATGGTGGTATGTCATCGTAGCGATCGACAAATGGTCGGGGAGAAAGCGGCTAGAGCAGCTATATCAAGCCAAAGAGGAGGTTTTCGGTAGTGCTACGTCGGCGGCACTGTTGGGAGGATTTAACTTGAGTTCAATTCACCCTTACGAGGATCAAGATCCTTGTTCTGTTAGTTTTGCCTTGCTTTCTTTCTCGCAGCCCATAATAGGCAGACAATTATTCCTCTCCAAAAAATTGGACGTTGAATGCTGGCGGGTAGGTAGCTACTTTCCCAACCTAAAGCAACTGTTGGTTACCTTCTGTAGGCATCTACGCTGTGTACGCTCTGGTGGTGCCTGACAGCTTATGGTGCCGAACGTCGCAAAGAGCGCTACTGCGTCTTTACTTTTTTTTTTTGCTTTTATGTTGACCTTGTTGAGAACCTTTACTAATTACAGTAGGGACGATGGGATATTTTCAACTCAAATCATATAGAGTACTAGCTATATTATATAGGCGTGCACGTATGCATATAGATACTTAAAATAGTAGATAGTGCAGACCTTACCTGACCTTAGATTTCCATGCGGCCCCTTACGTATCCGGGTAACTCATAATTACATTCTAATCTATATGTTTCTTGTCTCTTATTCCCTTCTCTGAGACTCCCTGGTCGTACAGGCCCAGCTATATATGTACGACTCAGTCTCTGGGGTAGACCCAGACTAAAACACTGGAATAAGCCTGTGAGAATCCGAGTCAACACATCCCGTCACGACGACCCTAGGGACGGACAGGGGCTCAAATACTCTCTATGGACTTTTGCTTGGTTTTGTCTTGACGGGGATAGCTGCCAGTTTGACATTGTCTAGTTGTTAACACCTTGATATGTAACGGCAAATGACGGGCTGATGTTGTGTAAGGTTGGACGGGAGGAACATCTACCCGGAGTTCATATATCTATGTATTTACACGGGACATAGTATTCTAACATGATTGGTTTTATTCACAACGTTATACTGAATTCACTAGCTACATTTAGGGTGTAGTTACTATTACTATTGTTCGTTTGGTATTTGTCTGACATATGAACGAGACATAAATGGCACCATAAAATATGGTCTCGAGTACGATGTTTGTGTCAACTCTCCCCCCTGACGCACTAACCTACTCCTCGTGGAGATGAAATTCCCACCCGTATGGAATTGGGATAAGTATGATCCATGCTGTACCTAGTTTTCTCGTACATACCCATGTCTGTTGTCAAAATTGGTTTTCTACCGGGTACGCTATTTCTATGGCCCAATCCTAAAATAGTTGACAATGCTGGCCCCTGGGTCCTGTGAAACGTGATACGAACAACATGATGGGCTCAGAACTAGCACCAAGTAGTAAACCTAGTAGCCGGGAGTGGTACCCCTGAGCGCCACAGAGACAGATCATGTCAAGTCCCGTTTGTGCAACGTCTGCTGTGCCCTGGACTGAGAAATAGGGTCGTCACACCCGCGGATACTTCGTTCAACTTGTTTGTCTTGCCAATAGTAGCAATTTTCTCGGCGGTCTGAAACGAAGAATATGCTATTCATCTAGACGTGACAAACATGTTTAAACAACGTGATAGATTTATACGACGTAAAATTTAACTTCTAATGCCTCTTTTAACCGCTGCCCTGTGGCTCTAAGCTGGAGCCGCAATACATCTTATTTACGTATTATTTTCATCAAGTTTGGCGAGGTCTTCTTCATAACGTGCATTCGATCATCCAAGCCTAGCCTTGTTGATATATCACATAATACCTAACATAAGCCTCCCCCTAGAGGCGCGGCTAATTCCCAGGAGTTTGGATATCAAAATTCTGGCCTTGGGTAGCTCGCTTTTGTGCCACCTTGAACCTAGTTAACAAATAGGTAACTTCAGGAACAATGTCCAAATATGGCATTCATCACATGGGGCTACATACTATTAGAGATAGATGGAGCTAGTTTCTTGGGTTCTCTAGATAATAATAGTTCTATTGGGAGGGAGTGGATTCCGACTGGTCTATCGTCCCACTCATAACCCCCCTTGGTTAGAGTATCAAAGGAGACACGTATTGACAATGTTTCTTTGTTCATGTAATTACATGCCATGGTGTTTAACTCGGTATAAATATGGTAGGATTTATGTACTTGGCTACTCGACATTCGTCCGGCCCTTGTGTTGTCTTCTCGGAGAATGGGAGTTTAAAATGTTGCCGTGAAACTCGGCTCTGATCCGTAAATGTACTATACCTACTAGTTGTGGTATACTATGATCTAATCCAACCCAGGTTCCTGGGAGTTGAATTTGTGTTGGCGCTAAGAAGAATCGAAACCATGCGAGAGGTCAATTAATATGTCATCACTTAACACCTACCGCGTGGCTCTGCTTTCCTTTTGCTTTGTTTCTTTTTTGTGCTCTCCATATATCTATATATCTATATCTCTTTGGTATTCTGAGATGCTGTCCGAATACGATGTCTTAACAGTAGAAGACCTTTAGCGCTAACTTGTATACAGACCCTCTCTGGGAGTTATCAAAAGTTAACCTTTTGTGACAACTAGATAGTTACGACTACCGGGCCGACTACCACTTTCACGAATCCCACGTGCTATGTACATGGGCTTTGTTGTTTTTATCCGGCTCTCCACGTTCCCTAGTAACTAAGCAATTCGGTATGTATTCCAATACGACAAGACTGCTTATTAATTCCCCCTACTAAGGCAGAAGCTGGGGAAATGGACAAGGATATGACGAGTAAAGCTGTGTTCAGTGAGATTTGTAACATAAACAAACAAGTGGCAACACACAATCCTTTAGGTCTTGCGGGAACAACAAACAACTTGCTGTATTAAATTTTCCTTTAATGTAGATTCGGAAACTCCCTCGGGATATTTTCATCTCATAGGGCTAGCGCTATCCCGTATATAATATGTCCCTTTACTCTTTATTATTTAGCATAATTGCTAGCATCTAATCGATCTACCCGTACGGCTATCTCCTTAGTGGCGCAGGTGGAATCCGGTCACAATTCGTTGTGATTTACTGCGAGAAGTTAAGCCACCGGGCGGCATGATGGGGATCCGCTGATGTTATGCATTGTATTATGTTTAGTGGAATTAAATTTCTTACAACGTTCCTTGTTATAACCTCACAGCCTTATTTCAAGCCGGGTATCTCAAAATATACATGTCCATATCTACCTGGGTGGGTACATTAATCCTGACACTAATTGCATTGTCCATGCAGGTATGTTATTACCTAGGTATGTAGACCGGTTGTGTTCGACCCAATGTTGCTTACATGTAGTTTCGGGAGCTAGCTACATGAGTACGTATAACAAAGTTGTTGGTTCTATTTCAGTAGAATAATACTCTAAGTCCATACCCTCTTAGGTCAGATCACTACTCAACGAATAATATAACAATCTTCTAGAGCCCGCGGTTCCATAATATAAGCTCCCTACTATTCGTATAGAAGAGTAAGTATTTTTAGTTCATGTGGTTTTATAGATAGGGGCGGTGTCTAAGCAAGAATGAGCAATAAAGATTCGGGCGTACCTAGTATACCGTGAACACATGGCCAGAAAGGAAAGAGGCTTCATCAGGCTAAGTCCTGGTTAAGCTCTCGGCTCAGAACAATTCTCTTAGCTCCTTGACTCACTGCCTGCAAAGATCTACGAGGTACTTCGGGTGTTTGAGCGTTGATGTATCTCCCTCCTTTTATCTACCTAAAGACACTAAGAAACCAACTCACCGAATAGAACAGCCACCCTCGACAGCACAGCCCAGACCATTTCCCTTCGGCTCGGAACGGACACGAGCATCTCTGTTCATTACTAATTACATCTCTCATCTTTAAATACTAGAGGGATTCAAACATGAATTCAAACGTTTATTACCTAGGTATATAACATCTTCGTTAATATTTCAGGTGTATACATTGATACTGCGTACCATTTCTCCCTGGGTCAACTTAGCTACTGTCTCCCTTCAACAAGCTAAACATAATATTTCCTTCATTTATACTCCTGCTACTCCCCTAAGACTACGGCACAGGACACGCTATTTCTTCCAAAAGTGTGTACCTCCGTACATTTTTAAGCCCGACGACAATTACGTTGTATAATTCACCTAAGACAAGGTCCAGTTGTTATTTATAGATCCGATTACCTATTCAAACATCTAAATCGCCTGTACTTGTACGACATAGATCCCAGTGTTGCATCACAACACTCCCCTTTGGCAACTAATAAAGGACCCTGGGCACCCCTGATGGCTAGCACGATCCATGATGCAACGGAACCCATTGCTGTGGTAGGAATTGGGTGTCGTTTCCCTGGTAGCGCTACATCTCCTTCAGAGCTATGGCAGATGCTCTGCCGTGGGGAGAGTGCCTGGTCTGAAATCCCCAAGGACCGTCTTAATGTCTCTAGTTACTTCCATCCAAGCGGAAACCGAGAAGGCAGTGTATGTACCCCTGTGTAATCCCGTAGTCTAATAGTGGCTAAACATCTGGTAAAGATTCCTTTCAAAGCCGGTCATTTCCTAACCCAAGATGTCGGGGCGTTTGACAGCTCGGTAAGTCTTGGCATATACAATTCAGAGGACGGAACATTAACAATATTGGCAGTTCTTTTCTATCCCAGCCGATGAAGCTAAGGCAATAGATCCGCAACAACGAATGCTTCTCGAGGTTGCTGTAGAAGCTCTAGACAGCGGTATGAATGCCAGCACCCCTTCCCATTTAGTATCATATTAACATGTGCTTTTAGCCGGAGTTGACCGCACGGCTTTAAAGAAGAGCGATACGGGGGTTTGGGTTGGCTCCTTCGTGAAAGGTATGTACGCATAAGAAAAATATCATCCGTTATCCTTGACGTTTCGCTCTAATGGTATTATAGATTATGAGCAGATTGTCTTACGCGACCCCGATAACTCCCCTAAATATGGGGCGACCGGCAATGGAATAGCGATCATGTCGAACCGTATTTCATTCTTCTTAGATATCAACGGCCCAAGCATGACTATTGACACAGGATGCAGTGCTAGCTTAGTTTGTGTCCACAATGCTTGCCAAAGCCTTCGTAATGGAGAGATCGATGTTGTAAGATTATACGACCGTAGCATGCTGACGAGAAATCATCCGCGTCCGCCCCAAACTCATCACATGCTAGCTCGTACGCATGCTCCAGACAAATTGCTGACTACCTTATTAGGGGCTCGCTGGCGGCGCCGGATTGATCTTGACGCCTAATACTATGATGCCTATGACAGCGCTAAACTTCTTAAGCCCGGATGGTAAATGCTACACGTTTGATGCGCGTGCCAATGGCTATGGCCGGGGCGAAGGAATCGGTATCGTGGTAATGAAGCGTCTCTCAGATGCCATACGAGACAACGATAACATCCGTGCGGTAGTTCGAGGTTCTAACGTTAACCAAGACGGGCGCACGCCCGGTACGTATATCATTGAGTCTAACAAGGATACCGCTAATCTCATCATAAGGTATTACTCTACCGAGCGCGGAGGCTCAGCTTCGTAATATAAGAGCGGTTTACGAGAGAGCTGGTCTCCCTGTTGACAACACGGCCTATGTTGAATGCCACGGCACCGGTACACAGGCTGGCGATTGGAGAGAATTGAAAGCAATTTCGGACGCGTTTTGTGCAGAGCGTGGTTCCGATAACCCCATATACGTCGGTTCGGTCAAGACAAATATTGGTCACCTCGAGGGATGCGCCGGAATTGCCGGGTTGGTTAAAGGGATCCTCACTATTGAGAATGGAATGATTCCGCAGCATCTCAACTTCGAGGCGCCTGGAAACCCAGCTATTGACTTCAACGGCTGGAAGGTCAAGGTAAGTAAATACACCAACATCACTGCGTTTTTTGCTCATACTATTACTAGGTCCCGATCGATAGTACTCCCTGGCCGACCGAAGGACTTAGGCGTGCGAGCGTCAACTGTTTTGGCTTTGGTGGAACGTAAGTAACTTTCAACACCTATAATATTAGTCCATTGAGACTTGGATGTTTTTGCTTCAGGGCTACCTGCTTCTTGGATAATGAAATATTGACTTCTGTACTAGAAACGCACATGTTATCCTCGATGACGCAGCTCACTACCTGGCTCAAAGGGAGCTCTCGGCACACCATAACACCACACTTCGTGATGGCACTCGGAACCTGCTAAACCTCAGCACTACGACGCACGAGTGGGTTAGATCAGTTCAGGGGATGCCGATTCCTACCCGCGATTCGAAGACACATCTCTTTATTTTTTCGGCGCATGAGCAGAAGGTGTTATCTCAAATGATCAAAGACTGCGCGTCTTACGCTGGAAGGCAACTTGAATCCTCGTCTGGAAATATTATGGAGGATCTTGCGTATACTCTTGGTTGCCGGCGGACACAATTACAATGGAGGGTATCAGTCGTTGCGCGATCGCCCGAAGAGCTCCTTCAAAAATTACTTGACTTACCAACCAGCGATCTCATTAGGGCATCGGAGGACAGAAGCTCTATCAGATCAGCTTTCGTATTTGGTGGTCAAGGTGCACAATGGTTTTCTATGGGTAGAGAGCTTCTCGGATTTGACGCCTTTTTGCAATCGATCGAGGACGCAAGTTTGTATCTGCAGACCAAGCTGAACGCTCCTTTCAGCCTTCTTGCGGAGCTTCTTAAGGATGAAAGCCACTCCCTGGTCAACCAACCCGAGATTTCCCAGCCGGCAACTACAGCAATACAGGTGGCCCTCGTAGACTTGTTGACGAAATATTTTGGAGTTGGCCCAAATTACGTCTGTGGTCATTCTTCCGGCGAGATTGCAGCAGCTTACACTTTGGGGGCTATCTCACGGGAGGACGCCTGGGAATTGGCCTTTTACCGGGGACGCTGCGCTGGAGATATGCTGACTTCGAAAGACGAAAAACCCTTAAAGGGTAGCATGCTTGCCGTTGGTCTATCAGCCCCCGAAGTACGGAAGTACGTGAACCTACCCGGTAATGATAAAGTGGTGGTGGCTTGCATCAATAGTCCAGCTTCTGTGACGTTGTCTGGTGACGAAAGTGCAATCCAAGAGCTTCAGGGAACCTTCCAAGCCGCAGGTATATTCAATCGACTTCTAGTTGTAGACATCGCATACCATTCGCACCACATGAAGCGTTGCGAAAACGCATATCTCCAATCGATCGCACACATCAAACCGAAGAAGCCGAAGAATGGACTGATCACGCATCCTCACAACTTAGGGGGACTCGTTACGCCTGGTGATATTCGTGTGGGAACTAACTCTGTGTCTCTTAGTAACGACATCCCCATCATGTATTCATCCGTCACTGGACATGTCATTGCTTGGGAGGACCTTTCTCCAGAGTATTGGGTGAGGAATATGGTGTCTCCGGTCCTATTTGCTGACGCTATGCATCGGATGATGAGCGTTAAAAGTAATGAGAAGCCAAGCTTCATCCTAGAAGTTGGACCGCATTCGTCACTCCAAGGTCCTATAAGGCAGATCCTCGACGCCGAAGAAAAGCTTAGGCAACGGCCGGTTTATTCATCTGTGCTTCACAGAGGAAAAGACGCGGCCACGACTCTGCTGGAAGCCACTGGGAAGCTCTGGGGTAATGGGTTTGACGTCGCCATGTCTTGGGTAGTCATGAGGAATGTGCAGTCTGAGCGACCTAGGCTACTCGTCGATTTGCCAAAGTATCCTTGGAACCACGACAAGGTATATTGGCACGAGTCACACTTGTCGCTAGCCAATCGCTTCCAGGTTCATGGGAGATATGATCTCATCGGGCGGCCAACAGCTGATTCTATTCCATTTCAACCCCGATGGCGTGGCTTTTTCCGCGTCTCAGAGAACCCGTGGATCTTGGATCACCAAGTGCAAAAGACAATAATCTATCCAGCCGCGGGCATGGTTACTATGGTACTCGAAGCTGCTAAGCAACTGGGTTCGGAACAGGTCTCCGGCTACCAGATCACCAAGTTCAAAATTCAGAAAGCCATGATTATTCCGAGTACTCCACACGGGTTAGAATATGCTTTGAATCTTAACAAAAGGGACAGTCAAATGGCTGTAGCTCCTATTGGGGATGCCGGATCTCCCTCATTAGCCACGCCTTCAGTCTCTTTTGAGTTCTTTATATACTCCAAACAACTCGGCAAGCCCTGGGAGGAACACGGCAGCGGGTATGTGACAATTCATTACCACACGACCCATAAGGAGGTCAACAGGTATTACCAGGCGTACCTCGGCGCAAAGAACGAGTGCGTCGACCCCGTTAATCCAAGACAGCTTTACGAGAGCTTAGATTTTATTGGTATGAACTATGGTCGGCTGTTCCAGAACATCGAATCTCTCCATAGACGGGATGGTGTTTGTGTTGGCACTATTCGAATTCCGGACACAAAATCAGTCATGCCAGCAAACTTTGAATATCCGCACATTATTCACCCGACGACACTAGATTCGGTCTTCCAAACCGCCTTAAGTTTTGGGAACGGCCCAATGGTTCCTTCTTTCCTTGGAAGTCTCTATGTATCGGCTAACTCTCCTATGCTCTCGGGGGCTGGCAAACAACTTGCTGCTCATACTTGCGCAAAGCTTAATGGACGACTTAGTGCGTCTGCATCCTTTGTTGTTTCGGGTCAGTCTTGGCTGGAAACATCTGGTGATATTCCACTCATGATAATTGAGGATATGACTTTTACCGCTTTGGACAGAAGTGCGACACAAGAATTCGGTTTCCTCCCGAATCACCGTAATCTCTGTTCCGAGATTACTTGGGAGGAGTTTAGCATCTCGGAGAACTCCAACGAGAAGCACATTGAGCTGACCGACAGCTTACTTATCCTTATTCCTGCAGACGCCAATCCAGATACCAGTGGGCTTCAAGCTGAACTCTCTATGAACTTGAACTGCCAGTTCCGAACATTAAGTAGTATCAAGGAGAACGAGATACTTCCAAGGTACTGCATCTCCCTATTGGAAGCCGACGGGCAAGCACTACTTTGGAAATGGACAGAACAGGAATTTCTTGCATTCCAGAATGTGGTTTGCGCTATGAAAGGAATCTTCTGGATCACTCGTGCTTCACAGTTCGAGGCCAAGAACCCGCAATCTAGTCTGGCGCAGGCTTTGGGACGGACTATACAATCAGAGTATCCTAAGAAAAAGTTAGTCACATTTGATGTCGGCATCGATCTAAGCTTCGCCTCCACCATGGTGGTACCGTTCACTCGGACACTCTTAAGATTGGTCGCGCGATCTTTCTTTGGACCCAAGGTTGTAGGGCCTATTGAAACGGAATACATTGAACGTAATGGGCAAATCATGGTTCCAAGGCTGGTTCCCGTGAATTCGCTGAATTCTACGATTGAGCATGGCTCTGCACCAGCAGAGCCAGACCAGCAGATGATGCCCAATCCGCACGAAAGGCCCCTCAAGCTTGAGATTGGACAGGTAGGCGACACGGGAAGCTTATACTGGGACGATGACCCTAACGCCAGCCTTCCTCTGTCGCCGGGTGATGTAAGAGTCCGGGTGATTACAACTGCACTTGGCGACCCGGACCGCGAAATCATGCATGGGCGTGTGGAGAAGGGCGACCTGGGAACAGATGTATACGGTGTAGTTGATCAGATTGGAGAGAATGTTACGAGTGTTTCTCCGGGGGATCATGTTGTGGGTATTGCCCGTGGATCTTTACGAGACTTTATTACGTGTCATCACCGACTCCTGTATAAAGTGCCGAACTACCAACCCGAACCTCAACCTATCTACCTGCCGACAAGCTTCGCTATTGCTGGATATGCGCTTGGTAAGCTCAAGGCTGGTAATACTATCCTGATCCATGCTGGCGCAGGAACATTCGGCCAAACTGCGATCCAGCTTGCCAAATCTGTAGGAGCCGTTGTTTTCGCCAGTGCAGAGACTGACCATGAGCGTGGCCTTCTTAGCCATGTTTGGAGACTCCGGGAGGACTATATCCTCGACGCTAGAGTTGAATCTTTTGCTGATACGATAATGCGTTTGACGGACAATCAAGGCGTAGACTTGATCTATGATCCAGTTGCAAGAAGCCGAGATTCGAATATCAGATGTGTTAAAGAAGGTGAGCTCTCTTACTTAGTAAAATAGACCAAAAAGGAGATCTGTTCGCTAATTGTTTTTATAGGTGGTCGTGTGATCGGTTTCGCTGACAAACCTGATCGTAACGATGTGACGACGTGCGAAACTGATGTAATCGACAAGACGTTTAGCTGCACAATCATAAATGTGTCACATCTCACCAAATACCAACCGGACCGCCTTGGTGATGCTTTGGCATCCATTTACCCCAAACTATTATCCTGGCAGTTTAGGAGCTGGAGTCAAGCTCCGCAAGGCGTATACGACTACTCCGACCTGGCGGCTGCTTTCGCGGCATTGGATTCGGACATAGTTGGCAACCGTATCTATTGCCGGCGACCCATATCGAAACCTATTCCGATCCTCCCACGAAATCTCCCTTCTATGAGCTCCTACTTACGTGGAGATGCCACTTATGTCTTGTCTGGTGGACTCGGGGGGCTCGGCATAGAGGTTGCTAAGCTGTTGGCGGCCAATGGTGCTAAGAACATCGCGTTCTTAGGACGATCCGGCGCGACGAACGACTTGGCTAAATCATGCGTTGACCTTCTCCGCACGAAGCGGGTCAATGTGAGGGTTTTTAAGGTGGACGTTTGTAATACCGAAGCTCTTAGAAACACTGTAAGCGAGATCCAGCACTCTATGCCTCTCGTGAAGGGTGTATTCCAATGTGCGGCAGTACTGCGCGACTCGGTCTTCGAAAATATGAAGTACGAAGACTGGCAATTGGCAACAAAGCCCAAGACAGTAGGTTCCTGGAACCTTCATCAGGCCTTTGGCAACGATCTGGACTTTTTCATCTTCCTGTCTAGCTCAGCTGGTGTTATTGGAAACCGCGGGCAAGCGAACTACGCAGCGGGCAATGCGTTCCAGGACTCGCTTGCCAGACATATAAGGACAACAAGTGAGGGCAAAGTGAACGCAGTATCGATTGACCTAGGCCCAGTCCTTGAAGCAGGAATGCTTGCTGATGACCCTGAGACGCTGGATAAGCTCAAAGCCAGCGGTTTCTTTGGGATCAGACTCGAAGATATCAAGCGCATCATCGAGCGAGCGATCACGGGTTACATGGAAGACGGCCAGAGGATACCGGTGCAAGTTGTTACAGGAGTTGGAACTGGCGGGTTGATCCTGCAGAACAAACCGGCGGATCCTTACTGGACGCGCACAGCTATGTTCACTCATCTTAATCAGGTGGATATGCCAGAAGGTTCGAAAGAGACTTCGGAAGAAGCTTCGGGCTCGCGGGAGATAATGCAGAGATTATTAGCGCAGGCAACAGATGCAGAGGAGGCACGATGCATTGTTAGTAAGGGTCTTCGGGAGATGCTTTCGAAGAGCATGAATATGGTCTCGGCAGATGTGGACGAGTCTAGACCGCCCAGCGCTTATGGCGTTGACTCGTTGGTGGCAGTAGGAGTTCGTAACTGGGTCTCTCGAGAGTGTGAGGCTGATGTGAGCATCTTTGAGGTACTCAGCGAGACTAGTATTGGCGATCTCAGCGCCACGATTGTGCAACGGCGAGAAAAGGAGTAATAGAGGCTAAAGTGGCCTAATTGGTTTGTGTGGTAGTACGGTGGCATAATGAGGGGTCGATTGTGATTTTACCTACTTCAATGTGTTCATACTTTGCTACATCGTATATAATGCTTGATACATACCTACCCTACCTATGTATATAATGATATTAGTTAGTTATACTTCTCATCTATGAAGTTGCCTTTATCAACGAGAAGTCTACCTCGTAGCTGAGGTATATAGATATCTAGATATATATCTCAGATGAATAACATATACCTATGACAGAATATGGGAGATGCTGGTGTCAGATGAAGGTTTATTCGCGGATGAAGGTGGTGATAGATAAATGGATGACGACGCGGTCCACGACGATGCTGCAAGATAGATGCACGTATGGTAACAATACATACGTGGGGAATTGGAGGTAAGGATAGGTACCTAGGTAGTATGTACATATGTACAATACACTACATAAATTGCTTAGCGAAGGATGACGAAGTTGGCGTTTAAATTTATGGCGTGATTGGTGAAGGAAGACCTCAGCCCCCGCAATCTTTCCTATTATATATACACTGTGCATATAGGTATCTTCTAATGGGTACGTACGGTACACATATAGGTACTTTCTACGGAAATACGGCTACACGCATCGGATGTATCAGTCTGCATAAGTATAACACATGAGGCAGGCGCCCTTAATTAAGACTTGTACCTATTTGGCCAAGACTTCCAAGCTTTCTCGCTTACGGCTTCCTATTGGACTTTTGAATGCTTAATACTACTTGACCCAAGTTCATTTAACATCAGTCCGATTTAAGTCTGATTACACATTAACAAAAAAAGGCCCATAGGCGATGTGAATTCGCTTGGCGGCTCATCAACAACTCATGATGAGTCTCTTTAATTCACCCGCTCCTTTCTTTTTGGTTCCTTTACTCTTTTAATTCCTCGTCGCTTCTTCTAGACTTCTATTTGAACCTGTTAACAATAGAGGCAGAGAAAAGTAGGGTATACCGGCAAGTTGATTGTTTGAGACCTTCATTAGGTATCTCTTTTCTTCACGTTTGACGATTAGTGGCACATCCATCAACCACACTTGAATATATCTGATTGCGTACGCAATATACTCGTACCGACCTATCAGATACTAATTCCCTCCTCCTCTTCTTCTTCTCTATATTCCTTAGTTTTTCTGCGTCTGTCGACTTGTCAGCCGTCAATTGACTTGGACCGGATCGTCGGCGCGTGGCGACTAGTTATAAAACCAGGCCCCAGCTAGCTTCTTACCTGGGTCAACTTGGTGGATCGTACCCTTTGGACTGGGTTGCCTGGGATCTGCTAACCTAGGATCTCTCTGGATCTGCCTACCTTTGCCTTGATAATATCTTCCGTTTAACTTCTATCGCTCTTTATTCCTTCTCACCTCCTAAGCCGGCGTTTCCTTTGCTTCGGGTAGTTATCGTGTCCGTTCGCTATGAGGTTCTTTTCAGCTCTCGCCGCCGTGTCCGTCGCGTCTATCGCGGCGGCTACCGATAATACAAATTCCCAGAAAGTCATCCCCGTCAGCTTTGGTAGATCGACGAACAGGCAGCCCGCGCTCCATAGACGTGCCGGTACCTATTCTCAAGAACTGAACAACAACTTGACTGGTGGTGGTTACTACGCTCAAGTCACCGTGGGAACACCTCCTCAAACTGTCGACTTAGTTGTCGATACTGGGAGCAGCGATGTCTGGATATTAGATAGCCACGCGAACCTCTGCCAGTCCAAGACAATGCAGAATTACTACGGATACTGTCTATCCACGTACGATCCTTCTAAGAGTTCGACATACTCTATCGTTTCTCAAGACGAATTCAGCATCCGCTATGTCGACGGTTCGGGGGCCGAAGGCGACTATATTCGAGACACCTTCAGCATCGGTGGAGCTGACATAAAAAAATTGCAGATGGGCCTGGCCGAGAATTCCACCATCAACTCGGGTCTTTTGGGTATAGGGTTTGCTGCTAACGTCGCTGCCCTGACTCCGTATCCAAACATTATGAGCTTGTTTGAAAGTCAAGATCTAATTGCCATCCAAGCTTATAGCTTATATCTGGTATGTGGTTCCACCTTAATCCCCAAGCACGCCAACGGCTTGTGTCGAGTGCTTTGAAGAATGCTCTAATAGATTAACCATCATTATAGGATGATCTATACGCCGAGACTGGAACAATCCTATTTGGTGGTTTAGATACCCAGAAATTTATCGGCAAGCTTAAGATCGTCGATATTGTACCGGACCGCACCGGCAATTACTCCTCCTTCACCGTCCCGCTCTCATCTTTGACCACGACCGCCGACAACGGCACGGTGACTAACTACACCCGATCCAGCGTCTCGGTCATACTCGATTCGGGTACTACTTTGACTTATGTTCCCTACACTATGGCGAATCGCATCTTTCGCGCCTTTGGTGCCGTAGACGACACCTCTGGAACTGGACTTGTCTACATCAACTGCGAACACCTAAACAACAATAATTTTACTTTTGATTTCCAATTCGGCGGCAATGACGGCCCTATCATCCAGGTCCCCATTGATGAGATGGTCTTGGATAATGTAAAGCAATACATCGAACTAGGACTAGATGTACCGTCTCTACCTTTCGATAATGTCTGCAGTTTTGGCCTGCAGGGGAGTTCGGACTATTATCTGCTAGGCGACACGTTCTTGCGCTCTGCCTACGTAGTTTATGACCTCACCAACAAGAAGATTGGTCTCGCTCAGGCCAATCTTAATAGTACTGAGAGCAAAATTGTGGAGATCACCAAGTCTGGTATTCCCGACGCTAGTGGTGTCGCTTCCCAGGTCATCGCAACGCAGACAACTAGTAGTGGCAATTCATCTTCCGAGACTTCTTCAGGCACGTCTGGTAGTGAGACCAGTGAGGGGGCTAGTTCTAAAGTTGTACCTGCACCGAGCTGGGAGGTCCTAGTTATGGCCGGTATGGCAAGTCTGAGCGGCTTGATGGGGGCTGGGTTGTTCATGTTATAGACGGGATAATTAAGTACCACAACACGGCAAAACACACATACCTTTATCTACCTAGGCACAGAGATGTGCTTAGAGGAACAGAAGCTTGATGAGCGTTGAACCTTGCAGAAGTCATGATACCCCAGAGATATGTAGAAACAGATGGGTTCACATTGTACTATAGACTTTCTTATATACTCTTAAACGAGTATCTTTATTTTTTTCGCTTAGCAATCTTGATGCCGAGACGGTGATTTCCTGTATATACATAATAATGGGTTGGGCGATGAAATATATATTAACCAACTGGAGCTGCAATGAGGCTCATACCTACATTTCCATGACTATCAGTGCGTCTATGTGTTAATGGGTATCCTCCAAAGGATAAACTCTTTGGTTATCAGGGGCCTAGGTAGGTACCTAGGCATATATAGAACTTTTCATTCCGTAAGTGATAGGCAATATTGAACGCAAGTGTTTTGATGTTAACTTCAAGCAATACGTAGCGAACAATCGGGGCAACGGCGTCTATTGTTACAGCCATTAACGTCCTTAAAATGAGCCGATAGGCTCGACCTAAAAACTGCTCAAGATCAACCTTAATACTTAGGTAGTAATACATAAATAATGCACTGGAGGGAAGACCCAATAGCACAGAAACAGAATACGCTAATTCATCTTCTCGTAGCGCTCTCTTGCTTTGTCCTTGGCCTTTGAGACAAAGTCCGAGTAATCATTTTTCGTAGCTCGAGCAGCCTCTTCGGCGGCATCTCCGAGCTTGCCACCCTCAGCTCCAAGACCCACCCCAGGGGTGTAGGCCATAGTTTCGATAATAGCGGTTCGCCCACCCCCTTCAGCTCCGAGACCTTCGCCGGTGCTCCATCCCATTTTTGCCAGCAATCCTGCACCTTTAGATACCGCAGGTTTCGCAGGCGGTGCTTCCGCAGCTGGTCCTACGTCTTTGGTCGCCAGGGGCTGCTTTCTGGGAAGGTGAGGCTTCGGTTTGCTGGGCTGATTGTGCGCCATTCGCCGCTCCTTTGCTCGATCTCGGTAGCTAGAGACCGGCTCTTTACCGAGCGCCTTCAAATCTATAGTAGCCCTAGTAATTGCCGCATCATTGTCGAGATTAGCTTTATGCATGTCACTTATCTGCTCATGTCGGCGGAGCGAGGGCTCGTTCTTGAACTTCCGTCTACAGAGCAGACAACACATTTGATCAAGATCAGCATACGATACGAATGCGGTTGATGTTGGGGCCGGGGTGCTCAGGATTGTAGGGCCAATAGCATTAGAACCGGTCACGGGAGCCTTAACTTCGACAGGTTCCGCACTATTGCTCGACTCCTTCGGTCCGTGAAGCTCGGCATGCTTGTTTGCCCACATCTGTAGTTGAGGAGCCATCGCGATAACCTTTTTGCCATTGGGCGCGGCAAGGTCCTTCTCTGCTTTCCTCTTCTTGGAGTCCCTGCCTGGCGCTCGATCAGCGTCATCCTTGAGTTGCTCTATGCTAGACGGCTTGTCCTCATATAGAGCTTCATTAAAGATCGTAAGCTCGTTAGCATACACTGACGGGTTCCAATATACCAATCTTAGAGACTGGTTATGGGTTGCCGCGAAAGTGAACCTGCGATCCTCTCCTTGTATCGGGTGTAGAACAGGTATAAAAACACCGGAATGGATGAATGCGATAGAAGCAGGCTTTGAAGCAATCGTAAACTGAGGCGAAGCATTGTACTTGGCCATGGCGGCTCGAGCATCGTCCAAGGTTGAGAATTCGGCAAACCCATAATTACAACTAATATCCGAGTATTTGTCCCGTATCATAAATACGCGCACCAGCGAGCCGGGCCTGGCACCTAGGCCGCTAGTATTTCCAATTGGAGCTGTACTTTTGAGTTTGTTAGGAGCGCTGGATGATTGTTTAGGCTCTTCTTCCTTAGTCACGTAGAGCTTCTTGATGTCATTGGCCAAAGTAGTCTCGGACACAGAAGATGCCAATTCGCGAATGACAATGAACTGGGATGGTGTCTGTTGTGGACATTCGTCGCTTTTACCATCGAGCTTCATGTCGGCGGTATTCTCTGCTGGTGCCAATTGTTAGTTTTATCGAGGATATGGTAATTCTCTTATGAGTGTGACTTACATGTTCTAGGTGCTTTGCACTGTTTGCAAGTTGCTCGGCGGGAAAAGTTCTCGAAATGACACTGTATACCCAAAGTTAGGCGATTTGGGGGGGGATAACATGAGCGGAGATTTGCGATTTACCATTGTGCATTTCCAATCATCCGGATTTGCGATATGTCGCCGTTCTCGACTATACTCTATGGGTATACGAATGGAGGGACCATGAGGATTGGCGATGTCAAGAACAGGGTAGTTTCTCTCGTAGAAGTCGATGGCGTCGTCTTCGGACCTAAACTCGGCGAATGCGTATAATCGACGATTGCCTAATACGTTTAGTGGTGGTTTAGTATTTGGAAACAGCGAAACCATACCGTTTCTATCATCTGACTTTATACGGATCTCAACAAGGCCGGCAGCTCCCCTATCCCGCATGGCAGAATCAATCTACTAAGAAGTTAGTATGTCGAAAAAATAGATAAAATGCAGCAGGAATACCTCTTGTGTGCTCATCCTATCAGGGATATCATTCAACTTCAAGGTATGGTAGGGCCGTCCAGATCTAGGCCGGCGGCTGTCGTGGTAATAACTATCATCACCAGAATCAAAAGGTGAGGAGCCACCTGAGTTAGCGCGCCGGGGACTTCGATTATAGCGTCCTCGAGGATCGTCGTGATCTGTGTAATGTCGACCCCGGCCGCGGTCGTACGGAGGTGAATATTCGGGTTCGCGGTCGTAGGGCTCGTCGCCAGATTTTACGGCGCGGTCCAAGTAAGTATTGCGGTATTCAGGAGAGTTGTCTCGTCGATGAGGCGAATTGTGTCTCCGTCCGACAGGAGAGCGCCGGGTACGGTAGGATTCCTCCCCTCTTGGTCCCTTTGGAGGCGTCCTTCTAGGCGATCTAGAGGATTCTTTTCCTCGCAGGGAAGTCAGCGCAAGCTCATTATTCATCTCTACAAGCGATCCTCCAGGCTATATCATTTTACCATGCCGCGAACGATAGTGGTGGTCCCTAGGAGCGGGCGATCTACGTCTGTGGTAGTCTCGCTCGTCGCGAGGCCGATGATCGTAATCGTAATCGTCGTACATATCGACGTCGGCGTCATGCGCCCAGTAGACTGAATAGTACGAAGGAGGGGCGGTTATGCGCTGAATATGGGCGATTCGTGAAAGTAGATAATAAAATAGAGGTTGAATGGTTGTAACCTTGTTATTGAAGGTAATAAAGGGTAAAAGTACCTAAAGGTCAGATGGCTATGTTACGTAAGTACCTAAAGTTTAGTACGCGCATAAGGGTCATTCATTGTGGTTACTTCGAGGTAGGTTAGAAATTAATCTTATCTTGCTTATCTAAACAACCCCAGATTCTGGAATAGGTAGATTTCCGGATTAACAGGTACGCAGTACATTAAATGCCGACCTAGATACTACATTGAATAATAATAAGAGCAATTGAAGCATCAACGCAGGTTCAAGTCGATAAACCTCAAAATACACGTAAGTACAGTAAATATAGGTACTTATATATTTATTGCAGTCCTTCGATAAATATATAGCACATCAATCTTCCTCTTACTAGTCTCAATCTTCCCTCATTTAATCCTCATTTGATCTCTTCTTCCTCTCCTTGTCGCCAACTCCGCATTCCCCTCGGCTACCTATACTAAGAAGATGGACCTCGAAACAAATGAACTCAAAGAGGATGCCTGCTACGTCGCACTTACCCACGACTATCTCAACGTGAACAGCGTGATGGATAGGGTTCGTAGCCCTCGAGCAGGTGCAATAGTCATGTTTGCGGGTCAGTTAGTCACACCACACCGTCTTACCATCTTGCAACTCGCAAAGTAGTCATTGTTAATACTTTGAGCCTATATCCTCATGCTTTTGTAGGCACTACTCGTGATAATTTTGGAGGAAAGCCGGTCAAGGAACTCCAATACTCTGCTTACAACCCGTTGGCCTTGCGCACTATGCTGTCCATATGCAAAGAAATCCATACCGAGTATGGCCTCATAGCGATAGCCATGGTTCATCGTCTTGGAACCGTGCCCATCGGGGAGGAGAGTATACTCATAGCAGTATCTGCCCCGCATAGACAGGCTGCGTGGCGAGCTGGCGAACGAGCCCTTGAAGACTGCAAAGAACGTGTTGAAGTCTGGAAGAGGGAAGAGTTTGAAGGCGAAGACGGCGTCTGGAGAGCCAATAGGGACGGTGCAAAAGGAACATTTACATCCTGATTCGCTATCCTACATCTGCCATCACCTGTCTATGTACAGGGATACACCCTGGAAGTCTTATCTGTCTGCTGAGAACTTGGTAAGGAAATGCATTCAATTCGACTTGCACTCTATAATATACTACTCGGCCCAAAGCCACGTATACATAGTATGTATGTGCGGCATAGGTACTGGATATTACATACTACCTAATGACCCTATTCCAAGCCCTATATTGAGAAACTTCCCTAGAACGGTGCTCTAAAATTATCGTACCATTGTTACTAACTAAGCGCATCGAGATTGCTGGTTCTAAAGGGGACGAAAATAACGATAAAGCGCCCCGTTCATTAACCGGTTAAATGGCTGTTGTTAAGCCAAGGAGCAGCACGCGGGCCTCGATTCTTATATGTACTCGAGATGGTGTGTTCAGGAGACACTGGAATATTATTTTCGTATCTGTCATCTTATGCGGATCTTTTCTACTTTTTCTCGTTATCTAACTAGGTAGAGAGAACATGGGGAAGCAAAACTTATTACCTTGCAACATATAACCTACCTCTTTGTATCACGAGACTACCTGCTTACATACATACATGTAGACGGGCGTTTGGTCTGTTGCGGTTTAGATTAATGCAGGTGCGTATGTGACCGGGTACGGAGCATAGGATATCGCGAAATCTGAACTGGGTCGGACCGAATCTGCCAAGCCATAAGATAGTGAGGTTCATACACTACACTGCATCACGTAAGCAGTACCTAACCCTAGGGACTTACCTGCAGGTGTAAGTCTGTATGGCACTCTTATCTCTTTCAACGATAACTCTGATTGGACTTCTAAAACTGCAACTCTTCAACTCAAGGTTACATGCAGAATCACAATGCAATAGGTGAATATTGGCTTTACGACGTACATACCTAGGGAGTAATTAACCGTGGTGCAGCACTCTCTATGTACTCCTATGTACTCTAGAGCTTTCTCCTGTTGAATATTCTGTCGAATGTTCTGTTTCATATTCATATAATACCGTCGTGGGAAACATATCAATCGGTTCGGTCTGGACGTTGCGGCAATGACAACTGTAAAGGCAATACATGTAAGCTGCTTAGCTGCATGTTCCAACGCCATTTAAAAATGAGCCTCGCACCCTTTCAGCCCTTTTCTGGGGGTTTGTCTTGGCGAAATACACCCATGAATTCAAGCTGCTACCTCACGACGAGTTTATAGAGACACTTCATATCTCTACAGCTTCCTAGTTCCACTGCGCTGGGTAGGACATCGGCCGTAGTATATGCGGCATGGCCGGTACCTTCATCCATCTTACTATCCCCGTTAGTATAGGCAATGCCCTAAGTACTCGGCCGGGTACGGCTGTCTATGGCGTCTTATATGCCTCACTTTCTCGAGCGATTAATGGATTATTATAATCCAAGGTGGCGTATCTTATACGAGACCGACCAACTTCCTTGAACATCAAAGATAAGAATATGAGACACGTGGGTTTCTCGTTGGAGTTGTCTCCTGCATTGTGCTGATTGGGCACCTCGCCCGTGGGTTATCACCTACCTATCATAAGTTTGATAGGGATGGGATGATACATTTTCTTATAATACCTGGTAACTACCAGTTAGTATCTTAATGTTCCCTCCCTGTTAATACGAAGCATCTTCTAAGTACGCGTACAAGGCTTCAAGGGGTAAGGTCTACGGACGGAAACCCGTCTTCTCATGCTACTTCTACGGACAGCCCCACTCAGGATAATATGTAATGGCTAAGTATACCATCGCGGTACAGCTCGTTGCGTCGCGGTTATCCATCCACTTGGAGTTATCCAATTTAGGCAGGTTACCCATGACTAGGGTATATGTATGCATACCCGTCTCCCCCATGGCACCCAATCTCAAAAGACTGGTTCCCCACGCCGGGGCTACCACTCGCCAGGTATCACAGCTCGTGGTCTCACCCTGGCCCGGCTTCAACGACAAGTGGGAGAAACAATATCATCTATAGGGTCCCACTTAGGTTCTGCTGAGAACATTGGTGACACATACCTACTCTCGCTTTTACGCTGATCTACGCCGGTATAAAGTAACATGCGACCCCTATTAGTCTCGGGTCTAGGCTCTTCCCTCTGCTCACTTCCATCTTCTGTTGTGCTACGGCCAGGCTAAATATGAGCACTGCTTTCTGACATCATTGCGATTCTTCCCCGGGCATTGAAATGGGTTTCAACTTTCGTAAGCGTGCCGTCGCCGATGAGATTACTCCGGCTAGCACCTCTTCTAGCGAGGTCATAGAGGTCACCGGCGTTGAGGCTCTAAATACTCTCAAGGGCTTCGAAGAACAGCATAAGCTTGATCCCAATTTACCTATTGAAGAGCTCAACGAAGTCGATGCGACTCTTGCTTCTGGCGATACCGAGAAGGGCGTCGAGATTGAGACGGCCCTGCTCGAAGAAAACAGTCCTTATCCCGAGGTATGTCTTTGCCTTAGCTACCTACGACCTGTTGAGATATCTAAACGAGTGAAAAGGTGCGCGCTGCAGTAAGGAATTACGATGTCGACCTACCAGCTAATACAATTCGTGCCTGGGTAATCGGCTTGATTTTGTGCACCGCAGGCTCGGCCGTAAATATGCTCTTTTCCTTGAAGAACCCTACTATACAAATCACCACGTACGTCATCCAGTTGGTCGCGTACCCCATTGGACTTGGATGGGACTTGATATTCCCCGACCGACAGTTTAATATATGGGGGGTTAAATTTAACTTCAAACCGGGCAAGTTCAATTTCAAGGAGCATGTCATAATCGTTGCCATGTCGAATGTGAGTTTTAAAAAAATATGTCTGAGTGGATGGAAGCTGAATCCTGGCTAGGCCGCTTACGGTGGAGGCTTTCTATATGCCACCGACGTCCTGATCGCTCAGCAGGTCTTCTGTGAGTTGTCTCCCGAAGCACTGGTTCTACAACATAACTAATACTCGGAGAAAAGATAAGCAGCACTTCGGCTGGGGCTTCCAAATCCTATTCGGCATCACTACGCTTTGCACGGGATATGGCCTAGCCGGGTTGGCTAGACGTTTCCTTATCTGGCCGGCTGCGATGATATGGCCTTCTGACCTCGTCAATGCTTCGTTGTTCTACGCTCTCCATGATCATTCTCCTTCCGACCCTGCCGAGACGAATGGCTGGAGAATCAGCCGATATCGATGGTTTTTATACGTCGCGATAGGCGGGTTCGTATGGTATTGGTTTCCCGGCTGGATTTTTCAAGGGCTATCTTACTTCACGTTCGTATGCTGGGCTGCCCCTAAGAACGTTGTTGTCAACAAGCTCTTTGGGGGGTTGCACGGATATGGTCTCTTACCGACAACCCTAGACTGGACTGTTATTTCTGGCTATGCGCTATCTCCACTCATTCCGCCTTTCCACGCTGTAGCTAACGCCGTGGCGGGTGTGGTTATCTTCTGCATTTTCGTTTCCATGGGTCTGCATTTCTCTGGCACGTGGTACGCCGACTACTTTGTTGTCCAGTCGTCCAGTGCCTTTGACAATACCGGTGCCGTCTACAACGTCTCGAGAATCTTGAACGATGATTTGACCTTTAACGAACAAAAGTACCACGATTATTCCCCCTTATTTCTTTCTACTCAGTTTGCCCTTACCTATGGTATGTCCTTCGCCGCCGTCGCCGCCGTAGTTGTTCACGTTGTTCTATATCATGGGAAGCAAATCGTCTCGCAATTCAAGCTTGCCCGCAGGCAGGAGGATGACATCCACATGAAGTTAATGAGGAAGTACAAGGATGCCGAGGATTGGTGGTACCTTGCCCTCTTTGCTATCATGATTGGGCTGTCGTTTGTTGTATGCTGTGCTTGGCCTACAGGGTTCCCTGCCTGGGCTTATGTCGTCTGCATCTTAATCCCATTGGTATGGACAATCCCGATAGGCATTATTCAGGCCATCACAAATATTCAGCTCGGGCTCAACGTCTTAACTGAATTTGTCATTGGTTACATGCTGCCCGGCCACCCTCTAGCCATGATGATGTTCAAAAACTATGGCTACATCTGCATGCAACAAGCCCTTGTAAGTACATCTCCGAAGTTTATTTTCGACTCACTCGACCACGTCCAGCGAGCCTCGGATGCTGACTCTAGGCTATAGTACTTTGCCCAGGACCTCAAGCTGGGCCACTATATGAAAGTTCCTCCACGCACTATGTTCTGGTCACAGCTGGTAGCCTCCGTATGGTCAGCTGTCGTTCAGATCGCCGTCATGAATTGGGCTCTGGGAACTATCCCGGATATCTGCTCTGACGATCAACCCGATAACTATGTGTGCCCGAATGGCAGAGTTTTCTATACGGCATCCATTATATGGGGTGCTATCGGCCCTGCGCGAAGTAAGTATATCTTAACGTGACCAAATTCCCTAAACACCTAATCATCATCGTCCTATTAGCAAGAACACTGACGTGCCCTACAGTGTTTAGTGGTGATGCTATTTACTCATCGCTGCAGTGGTTCTGGCTCGTTGGCGCCGTCACCCCTATAATTACCTGGTTCTTGGCCCGTCGCGCTCCTAAGTCGATATTCCGCTTTATAAACATGCCGCTTATTTTCGGGGGTTCCGGTTGGATTCCACCCGCCACGGCATACACATATCTCTGCTGGGGTACAGTCGGCTTCATATTCAATTACTACATCAAACGAAGGTGGAATGGTTGGTGGATGCAGTATAATTATATCACGTCAGCAGGTTTAGACGTGGGCCTGGCGGTTTCGACTATTATCATCTTCTTTACGCTATATCTCACCTCTGCCAAGTTACCCAAGTGGTACGGGAATTATGATGTGTTCGATACACTCGACCAGACCGGGTTGGCAATCAAGAGCTTTGTTGCCGATGGAGAAACATTTGGGCCAGAGACCTGGGCGTAACCCATACTTATCAGTATTTATATGACGATAATTGATTTAATGATGACCATATCGTTTGGTGGTTTGGAACTGAGATCTTTTGAAGGGGATGCTAGGTGGAGCCCCTGAGAATAAGGGGCTAGTGATATAATCATGAAGTATTCAAGCCGTAAAGTATTTAGGCAAGCGCAAAAATACTCAGAGTCTAAGAACCGTAAATATGCCAAGTCTGCTTCACGTTATCAACATCCCGTCGACCCCGACGACACTGCCATTCATATATCTGGCCTCGTCACTCATCAAGAAGGCGACAACCTAAATGGTCTACTGTTAGTTTTCGCACAATAGCGCAGCCCTTTAGTATGGTAGTATTATAATATCAAATGCTTACGCCTGCAATATCCTCGGGCGTACCCATCCTTCCTAGAGCATTACCCTGCTCCATACGTCGTTTTGCCTCGGGCGTTCCCCTAACGATTCCCGCATTGGTCGGGGTGTTAATGTAGCCCGGAGCGACAATATTCACCCGGATGCCCTTTGGTCCCAGTTCAAGCGCCATGCACTTACTGAAGCCGATGACGCCGAACTTGGTCGCGCAGTACACGGCTGTTCCCACATCGGGATTCCATCCGGAGATGGAACTTACGTTGACATAGCTGCCGCCCGGAGCTGTCATGTGCGGGATAGTGGCCTTGGTCACGTTGAACATTCCTTTTAGGTTGACGCTGACGAGCTTGTCGAAATATGCCTCGCTTGTTTCTGTTAGGGACATGGCGGTTGGGTTGACGCCGGCGCAGTTGAATACGTGGTCGATGTGCCCGTATTTAGCCACGACCTGGGCTACGCGTTCTTCCACATCGGCGGAGTTGGATACATCAAGAGTATGAGTAGTATGATGTTCTGAATTGCTACCACCGGAACACAGAGTGAGGGTCTCGGCTAGTGCGGGCTCGTTGACATCCGTGATAGCAAGGATAGCACCCAGACTATTTAATTTAATTGCTGCGCCCCGTCTAAGAGACGAATGCAAATGCGTAAGTTATAGAGTGGCCGCTGGACAGAGTCTAGGTAAGAGGTAGTAGATATGGTATAACTTACCCAATACCGCTTGCCGCGCCGGTGAGGAGGATCACTTTACCAGAAAGATTCGAAGACATGATGAGAATATAGTATTGGGTATAACACTCTATTTCGATGATGAACTTTAACGTATCTGCTTTCTGAAGACTTACAAGTCTACATATTACACTATAACATTCCCCCACTTATGTACCACTCCCCACCCGAGCTCGGAGGACGTCTGCCTCTCGGTGCTATGATACGGAGGACTTATGTTTATTAGATAGGGGGTCTTTGGTATCTCCACTACGCCCCGATGATCAAGGAGAGCCGGACCGGAGGATTAGAATTGAATTTAAACCAAATGACTATGTAGAAAAAGCAAACGGGGTTTTATTTAGTTCCCATTAGTTCAAAATCTTATCTCGACGTTACAAACACATTGCCAAGAGTGGGAGGTGGGAGTCAAAGCACACAACTATATAAAAAAAAAAAAAAAAAAAAAAAAAAAAAAAAAAAAAAAAAAAAAAAAAAAAAAAAAAAAAAGGACATTTTCATGGGGAAGTAGAGTTATTGTATTGTTCCCTAGGACATCTTATATAAACGCTATCCGATCATATTCCCTTCGCGGCCCGAAATGAGCCTGCGAAACCGAAACCTATTCCTATTCCTATTCCTATTCATCACATACATACACACAATCGTAGACTTATTCCCCTGGCCTCGTTTGAACTCCATAAGCCTGTCGGATCCCGATAGAAAAAAAAAACAAGAAATCTATAGGCTCGAGGGCTTATTCTGCGTAGATGGGTTATGAGTAAAACTGACGCCAGGGTATAATATGTATAAGCTGAAAAATGCACCGAACTCCACGCCCGTTTTTAACGCCAAAAAAAAATCACCAAAGAGGAAGAGAGAAGCGTCACTGCAGCGCAGCCTCTTTATTCGTAGAACCGTTCGTCCCATTCGTGTTCCAGTACCTGGACCGGAAGAGGCCACCAGGACATTAGGGGACCCTCAATATTGGAGACGTGCTGATGTTGCGACGGCTTCTTAGGGGCTTCTTCCTCGGCCCATTCGTGCTCCATCAGCTCCTCCGAGGTGGGCCACCACGACATCAGCGGCCCCGAGATGTTGGAGATGTGATCTTCTTCCGGCGAAGCTATGCGGACCTGTCTCGGCCGAGCGTCTAGTTCGGACACGGATGCCGCAGGATGTGTCGTCTCCTCCTCTTGTCTGCCGAGGAAAACGGGAAATTGGAAGCCGTCTTCAAATCTTAGTGGACTCTTCCGGGAATAGGGATCCAGTGAGGATGGTAAGTACACACCTTCGTCGAAGTCGGACTCGCAGTCGCTGAGAACCGGGGTTTCGTTGGTCTCTGATTCGGGCGTCTGTGTACCCGATGGCAGGGACTCTAGTGGTGTTGTGTAGCCGTCACGGTAGACGTGGTTGACGATAACCTTGTCCTTGTGGCCGTTGCGGTGCAGATGGTTCACATAGAGTAGATGTGAAAGGTCGTCCTCGTTATAGATGGCGACCTGGGGATCGATCTTGGTGTCTTCTGGGGCAGTGCTGGGTTCGACGTGAGCGACGACCTGAGTGGCGGCCAATTGCTCAAGCTGAAAGATATCACCCTGCATGATTGATTATTGGTTTATAGATGCTTTGATCTAATTGATTAATCTGATTGATAGTAGTTATAGTAGTTGATCTTGGATCTGATGTAGATTGATGGATGTGTAGCTAGAATTATCCCCCAGACTGATGCCCTATTTTATATACAGAGGCCAAGACTATGTTATACACACATGCCACATGCCACGATCCACGATGAGTCGAGTAATAAAAAAAAACAATTATGTACAAGCTATCCGACTGTCATACTAGAACCATTCTCGAACTATTAGATCCGAAGTATTCTCGTCTCATCAGGCCAAGCCTACTATGTAATAGCTTGGACAGTTCTGTTACGCCTAGGCGGATAGCTCCCTCTGGCGAAAAAATAAAAAGAAGGAGAAAAAAGCGGGCTTATGATGGCGTGTTCTTGAATCACTATGGTATTGATAATCGTATGATCAGGGGTCAGCCAGTCGAGCCAGCTGAGCCCTGCTACCTGTTGGAATGTTACGGGCTGACGGGGTGGCCGTTAAGCGCCATCAAGCTTGCGACCCGGCTTCACCCGACCAAGAAGGCCAGCCCAATCCACTCCCGGGTCTTAATACCCAAATTTTTTTTGAAGCTACGGGATTCATCCCAGCTTCATTCTGGGTGATGCTAGCAAATAATAGAGAAAATATTAGATTTTTTTTTCTTCGTCTCTTTTTTTTTCAACTACCTACCCTAACTACCAAGATGATGAATGGTGTTTAATTCTCGCTATCCACATATTTCTAATTATAACTGCAATTTTTTTCGCCTTGTTTTACCCGACCAGCGGATCCCGTCAAGGCTAAAATATTAAATCCAAATCGCATTTCGCCGTCTTCAGTTGCACATGTCATAGACAGAACTCCGGGTTTCTCCATTACCTCTTATACCCATCGCATTAGTAAATAACCCCCCTTTTTTACTTACTTCTCGATACTATTATTCCTTTATGCGTGCCTTTTCCAGTCATAGAAGAAAGTTCTGTTCACAAACGCATTAAAAAGATGTTATCGGTTTTGCATTAATACGATGATGATGCCATAAACTTACCCGAACTTCCTGGAGAACTTCCTCCCGTACAATCTCGAAGTCCCTATTAGCATCCACTCTAGTTACTTGCATGCCCGACTCTTCAAGAGCGACGAGCATCGCTTCACTCTGCGCAATATTTCGCGCAATTCTCTCCCGCGCTCTCTCCTCATTGTCATCCGGCCGCCCTGATGTCGAGGCACGTCCAAGTATCCGCGCAAGCGAGACCTCGGGAGGACAAGTTAAGTAGAGTACGCAACGGGCCCGCGGCATCTGCGCCATCCATTCCGTTACATGGCGTTCTTGACGCGGAAAGCCGTCCACGAGCCAAGCCAACTGCCCGTTCCGTACTACTCCGTCTTCGATCGTATTCCGGAGTAGTGTGACCGCGGAATGGGCAGGGATATTCGGGCTTCCGGTTCCCTCGCGCCGCGGGAAACTACTGACCCAAGAACCAGGGATTTTATCCTCGTAACGAACCAACTCCCCATATGATAGGTGAGTTAGACTAGGAAATGTCGCATTAAGGAATTTGGAAACTGTTCCTTTCCCTGTACCAGGCGCTCCCAATACGAAAATGATAAGCGGTTGAGTAGAAGGACGTGATCTGTATAAGCCCGCTGATGCTTCCCGCACTACACTTGGGGGTCGATAGCTTATTACACCTCTTCTACTACTCCATCCAACTAAGGGGAAAGATAAAATGCTGCCAAGGCTGATTCTTGAAACCAAGCGTCGAATTGCTGTAACAAAAGCTTTGTACATCTTGATTACCTTCAAACGAAGTTATTAACCTATACCGTGTCAAGAGAACGCGCCCGGGGGCCAGCCATTGTCTACATTTATACAGGCAACAATCGCCTTGGTGATTAAAAACGACTTACTATTACTTGAAAAGGTTGTAATTTGAAAATTGTATGTTGATATTCGAGAACGATAGTTGTGAGTTGGGTTGCCGAGTGCAGCCTTGTATCGGATATTTGAGTCGAAATCCAGGGGTTTTATACTTATTCCATAGAGCTGTATTACCTAGGTGCAATTATCATAGAATGAATGTATGGATGTTTCTTGACTCGGATGGTTCGAAGTCATCTCTCCATGCTTCATTTCTGTCTCACAAGCTAACCCCCGACTTGAAAAATCGCGAGGCTTCTCCCACAGCCGCCTACACACGCGAACAAGTCCCGTAGCTGCTTGAATAAATCAAACGGGCCCCCTGGACTAAAAGAATTGCCCGTCTTAGTAGTTTTACTGAAGCAAACGGCTTTTTCGATTTTCTCGCATCGGTTAGAGTGAGGCTGTCGAGGCCTATACACGCACTCATTTTGCTGCTATTTGATGGGGTATTCGCAGCAAACGCTCAACAACATGCTGGCAGCCGATACAATCCTAGCCGGCTTACCCGTACTTATCCCGTTATTTGCTAGTTACTATTTTTTCTGACCGATCATGTTATGGGTATCACCAAGCATAGACTTAGAGGGAGAGTGCCTGTGCTTCCCAGATGCTCTCTTATAGGAAATATTACCTAAGTACTTAATACCTGATTTGTCAAATGTAGCTCTACCCCTATTCATAGTCCCGTATTTCTGTTACCTAGCCTTCCAGCCTCTTGTCTTCGCTGATACTTTCGAAAATTGGTCCGAATCTGCCATACCGAAGACCTCCACGCCTCCTCGGCAACGTCCAGAAGCCTGTGAGTACATCGGCTCCCTCGGGAACCTGACAAATATTCGTCTTAGAGATTTCAGATTGACCAGGACAAGATCGGTCAAGAATATATAAGGTCCGATTAATGACGCGCTTATTGATATTTTCAACACTTAGTCGCGACAAGTCTATTTTCTGGCCGGAGGTTGTCAAGAGCTGGAACAGAGGTAATGATTAGTAACGATCACTAACTAGCGGTTAGTAAATCAAGGGATGGTGTAGCTCACATTGATGTACAAGATATGGTTTTGTCGGGTGCCTCCTATCTCCATTTGTGCTAATTTCTCGTCGGGAGGAATAGCTATCCTTCTTGCCCCTTTTACTCCGATACCAAGGGTCAGGAACTTCTCATCCTCGTAGATAAAGCTGAGACCACATATTTCGTTGGTAATCTGCCTGAAAGTGACTTCAATAGCTATGGCAGGATTTGGGCGACCATCTTCACGCGTCTCTCGCATAAACGCTCTTTGTACGACTGACCATGAAGGGAGAGGGTGGCTGGTTGGACTGATGAATAGTCGTGTGTTAGGTACACCTGCTTTTGGTGTATAGAAGATACGGACATGGTCCCACTATAGTTAAAAATGTTAGGATAATCCGTGTTAAAGAATAAAGAGCCGCCTCAGGTTGCGTGAGCTCTTAAGGAGCAATTTATCTACATTTAAGAAAAGTAGCCTGGGAGTAGGCGGAGGAATGACGAGAGAGATCAGGAGAAGTAACATAAAAGCACGTACTTCATGATTATAACCCCAGAGGATGCCGCTCTTTACTTTTTAGTTAGCAACACATGTCGTCTCGAGGTAGTATTTACGGTTAAACTAACCAGAGTTTCATACGGGTTCTCTCGATACTCTAGGCATATTTCTCCGCTCTTGTACTGCTCTAGAAAATCCTTGCTGATACCACAGGCGGTTACTATTTTCAGCCTCTTGAGCGGGCCGTACTTGACTCGTTTATAGTAATTTGTGCAATCGTGCCATGTTACCACTTCCGATATCCGGTCACCTGGAGAGATGTCAATACTACCTAACTCGTTTACCCACTGTCCTACGATGACCGGTACAGTAGAATTATAGTATTCGAGCCAGAGACCCGTTATATGTTTCGGTGAGCTTATTTCCTTTATATTACCCACCGAAACACGAATTCTCCGAAGGCATGAAAAGTCTGCGGTAGTGATGGCGAACCCCCCAGGATATGCTAACATATCCTGAGCTGAATCTAATGTCTTTGCAGTGATAGAGATAGAACGTGGAATACCCGGATGCTCTAGTAGAGATGGTTGCGAGTCCGTATTTATGCTCTGACATCGTGTAGAGAAATCTAGGAAATGTCCCAAGGGTGACTTGAGGTGACGCATTTAGCTAGAAGCAAGCAACACAATCTAGTGGCGTATCTCTTACGTGGATCTTTGCGTAGAATGCCGTAAAATGCATCCCAGGTTCAGCTTGTAGCGCATAGCTCTTTTCTTCAGTTTTTTCTCTGGACTCTTTACCGTAGAGGTGGAACTGTTTCTCTCTTCCTAGGTTGGTGGTAATCTATTATAAAGATACGTTCATAAGTTATTTTCCATTCTTTAGCGATCACAACCGTTGTATGTTTTCCATCTGGAAACAATAGAGAGGAGGGATGGAGGGATGGAGGGATCATACCGTGACGGCTTGGATTGTGTACGGAAAATAGTAGGCGGTGATCTTGGTCATAAACTCGCCACCTGGGCCATCAATTGGGAAGCATTGTCGAATTGCTGGCGTGTCAATTATTTCACCCGCACTATTCCTGAAGTACTTGCGTCCATAGAAGCGCTCACTCCCATCACTATATATGAATGAAATACCCGTGAATACTGAGGGGTATTTCCCCATCAATACATCAATCCTGACCAGTGATTGTAGTAGTTTTCCGTCGGTTCCACCGAAGTCCATGTTGAGACATAAGTTGAAGTATTGTGTGGTAGAGGGAGCGGGAAAGTGCCACGTTGGATGAATCGTCGGAATGCTTGGATTCCATATTTCTCCAGGACACCAATCTTGGGGAGAGGCTGGAATTGTTCTGCTGTTAATAGGAGCCAGTGAGGCTGGGTCTGGTCGCTCTATAAGTGAGATAGAAATGATTTTGCAGGCCTGCAACAAGAATTAGCTATCTTGTGCATCATGTCGGTCTCGTTTAACGCACGTCAAGCGTAAAGTGTAAGCCAACACACCGCATATTGTCGCCTGGTACCAGTCTACCTATCCCGCTCTGAGGGTCTGTAAGTTCCATGTCCCCTATCGAGACGGAATATGAGGTTTGAAGTCCCCGAATATGAAGACGTAATCCGACTAGACCTTTCGTCTGCATAACGGCCTCGATATATTCTACAGAACTCTGAGGCTCCAAAAATATTTCCTGTCCTTTACGCGGATTAATAAATCCGGCCTTGGGCGGGATAGGGTCCCCTGGATTAGTAGCTAAGAAACGGAGACCGCTGATATATGTCTTCCCGTTCGAGTAAACAAATGAAGCCTGTAGCCTTTCTAGGGAATGAAGCCATAAGAGGTTTTGGCGCCTAAAAAGCCTACAACTCAAAGACAGTGGCTCCGTTGTGTTTGTACAGCTAGAATAAAAGGATGCCTCTGCAAACACTGACCTTTGGGGGAACGACTCTGTGTTCCAATACGGGGGGCTGTCTACGCACCAGTTATTTACTAAACGTACGTATAAGGCGTCGGTCATATATTGAAATATATGCCAAATACGATGTCGGTTTCTCAGGCCAGGGAACAGTTCCGATTTCAATGCTCCTTTCTACGGATCCAAGTATCGTTAGGCAATTGACGTAGTAGGTAGAGTGAAGGCAGAAGAAGATATAGGATGATGCAAGCGATTTCGAAAGAAAATACAGTGGCTCTTATAGGAATATTCTACACGTACGGCTTTGAGGTACAGCGTCCGCCAGTCTGCGGGCTCAGTAGGCCTTGAGTTGGAAGGACCAGCAAAGACGAAGCCCATCTCAAAATCCGGGTCGAACCGACTAGACCAGAACTTCTGATCGAGTAACTCTGGAGAGGAAAGATCGGCCGTGTACCTTGAAGCGAGCCGTAAGTTGCAAACGTCTCGGCTTGGTAGATGGGCAAGGATGAGCATGATAAGCTCGCTTGGAAGAAGTAGGAAAGGATCTGGCTTAGAATAATTCCTATGCTTCATGTAAGAGTTGGCCAAGCGAGCGTAGAAATATTTGACTTCATCTTCAAGGCTTTCCTCATCGGGTACAAACTCCTCAGTTATATCGCCTAGGATGAAAGAGTAACTGGTCAAATTCACACGAGTAAAATAGCGGTTATGTACTTCCCCTTCGCGTGGGTGGAGTTGGCTGGAGTGTCCATAGTTATGGCCGGGTACTAAAGCCTCGGTCTCAGCGCTCACGGGGGTATTGAACAGTATAGCAAAGAGATGGTGTGCTAGGCTGTTAGTAGGAACCTCGTGATCCGGATCAACACGTTCTCTGAGAAGCTCCCAGCAGGCATTATGGAGAACATAACACCAGTACTCGGCAGGTTCACATTGCGGATAACCGACTTGATGTGTCGCGAAATCCTGGTGTAGATCCTGCAGCGGTTCATAGTCACGATAGTGACTATCATACTCGACGGGGGCGATGACATTTCCTTCTATATCAAACCATCCAGTACCCGTTATAAAAGGGCCTTCAAGATCTTCTGTAGTTCGTACTAAAACAAAGGTGAGTTTTTACTATTTTATTCTTAAAGTATGATGAACCGGGACTGGGACGGTGACTGTTTCTTTCACACATACAGGCTCGAACTTCTTGTAACCAACTAAGGCGATAGTCGGGATTTGCTTGATCATCGTGAGGTGTTAACCACACATCGACCAGGACATCACAGAGAGGACAGAATCTAGACTTAGAAGACATGGTGAGTGAAGATGTAGGACATTGGATGGCTCTATTCGGGGCGCCTGAAGCCTGAAGATTAAGGTAGGCATTATTGTGTAAGTAGACTGGAATGCATATGTATGTACTTGTCAGGGGTATATTTACATAATTAACTTGGGTAGCTTAGTAATCGATAAGTAGATGAAGTATTCCCTCTCTAACACTGCACCTTTAATGTGTATTCATATATATATCCATCTTATCTACGATATCTATTAGACACAGGTTGAATAACCGCACAGGCGGACAAGGCACTTGACGAAAAAAAACCAAAAAAACCACCTGGTTGTGAATAGGTAAATACCAAAATCTACGTAGGTGATAAATGTAAATCGCATCATCCCAAAACTACCAAACCGAAACCCTGTAGAATCCTTATACCATTAACCCGGGCATAGACTGCTACTACAAATTACAATCTTACTATAATTTGTTACGAGTAGCAACATCAACAACAATAATAACACATAAACCAGATGACCATCACAAGCCTAATCTAGAAAATGCTGTTTACGAGATTACTACCAATCGTAGCGCCAGCGCCGAAGATGGCAGCATTTCCCAGCTTCTTGCCAAATTTCTTTCCATTCTGCTCAATTTTACTCGGTTCGGCAGGTGTGCTGGGACTACCACCTCCTTGCGCCACCGCCATAGGGGGAACTTGAGCGTTATACGGGTTCTGACCCTGCGGTGGCGGTGGATAACCACCATTACCTCCTGGCGTAGGTGTAGCGTATACCGGTTGGGCCGGGGCATAGAAACCCGACTTCTCATTATGGTCTATCTCAACGTAGTTCTTGGGGAAGATACCCTCGGCGTTCGTCCGCTTGTTGCGTCCCATCCACCAGTCGTCATTCATGTACTCGTACACAGCAATCTTATCCTCGCGCTCGAATGACAAATCTCGGTCATCTGCAGCCTGGTATTTGTAAAGCGCCTTCGCGTGGGCGATGATCGGCTTTGATGGAGGGGGAGGGGGAGGCCCTGTGCGTGAAGGGAGCGAGGGCGGGCCGGTTGAGCTGTATGCCGGAGGTGCGGGAGTGGTGGTCGGGTTCTGATGAATTGCTAAGTTGGCCATGGAATGAACAGGTGGTGTATGTTGCGGCGGGGGACCTGGCGGCGGCGAGGCGACAGAGGCCCCTCGCGTTGACGGTGTAGGCGCACCGGAGAGGGAGGTCTCTGCGGGAAGCGCTCTATGAATTGAGTCGAACACATCGTCCGTCAGAACTCCCTTCTCAAGAAGATGCTCAAGCTCCTGGAAACTGGTTAGCGACAAGGATACTCTACCTAGTTGTCCTAACGGAGAGAAGGCTTAGCTAAATGCAAGCATACATTCTTGATGAGACGGAGCGACTTGTTAGTCGCAATAATCTCCTGTCGATCGAGGGTGACCATCTTGTCAAGGTAAATTGACTCTCTAATTGTAAAATTCACAGCGAAAGTAGAAAGTAGAAAATGTATTGTTACTTTTAAAGTACGGCTACTCGGAAGATTGGCAGCAGATTGTTGGTGGAATGACGGGAAACGGACAGAGGCAAAGCCCCGCCTCAGGCTCCTTTCGATTGTACAATACGAAATGGGTGGCTGTGCACAATCCCTACCTGTGATACCTACATATGTAGGTACCTTAAGTACCTATGTAGGTAGGTATGCAAGTTACCCGCGTAAAGCTAACCCGCGGATACCTGTTAGTTATCCCCATCCAAGTTATGTAAGTTCATAATTTAGGTGACGTTATTGCTTCTCTCACCTTTCTTTTCTTAAAGAAATAATAAAAAGCACGTATCACATAATGACATCTGAAACTGTCAAAAATAAGCCCAGGGCTAGGTATTTATCTGGTACATATCCTGGCTTTTACCGCCTTTATAAATAAATATCTTGCAAGTCTACCTAACAAATGGGCTGTTCTTCACAACTAATTTGTCAACATATTCATCCACGGGCGTAGCCTCAAGTTTCTTCCTATCCGCTCCTAGATCGATAAGTTCCTTAACTTGCGACTCGGAGAAGTGTGGTTCCAGATGTCGCTTATACTTAGCCAGGATGTGCGGCTTGGCCTCTTCTCTCCTTAGGCGGTGTCCTAGCGGAGCCTCAACAACAACCTCATCTAGGATCGTACCGTCGTTCAGCTCGACCGTCAGCGCGTTGGAGATAGTACGTAGCGCTGGGTCGTGGTAGTCTTTTGTAAACTGCGGGTCCTCGACACACTTGATCTTCTGGCGGAGCGACTCGACTAACGGGGACGTCGCCGCCTCGCTACCGTCGGTATAGTCGGTTGCCTCTAAGCGACCAAATACGAGCATGACCGAGCACATGTATTGGATACAGTGGTCACGGTCCGCAAAGTTGTCCATCGGTTTGAACTGCTTGTCAATGATCCGGATGCACGCCTCGTGTGTCCTACAGGTAATGCCCTTGATATCAGCTGCAGACTTACCCAGCTCCTTCAGCTTGTTGTGTATCTTCTGGGAAGCCTCTACGGCTGTCTGCGAGTGAAATTCGGCTGGGAGAAGACAAATTAGCAAAAAATGACGGCCTTGATAACTTATTGGTGCACGAACCTGGATACGAGACCTTGAACAGAACGTTCTCCATCACGTAGCTGCCATAAGGACGCTGAAACTCGAACTTGTTACCCTTGAACAAGACATCGTAGAAACCCCACACCGGCGCAGATAAGACAGTGGGAATACCGGACTCGCCCTTGGCGACCTTCAACGCAAGGTTGACGGCTCTTTGGCAGGCATCACCGGCAGCCCACGACTTTCGGGACATGGTGTTCGGGGAGTGTCGGTAGGTTCGCAGGCTCTGTCCGTCAACCCAAGCCTGGCTAACGGCGTCGGCGATCTGCTTTTCGCTCAATCCGAGCATGTGGGACACAACCGCGGCACTGGCAACTTTAACGAGCACAACGTGGTCAAGACCGACCTTGTTATACGAGTTAAGTAGTGCCAGACAGCCCTGGATCTCATGCGCCTTGATCATGCCCTCGAGGACGTCCTTAACGGTAAAGATCTTGCCTCCGGCTAGGTTGCCGCCGGCTTTGTTGGTGCGGTTAACCCAATCGGCGACGGCCAGGATAGCGCCCAGGTTGTCAGAAGGGTGCCCCCATTCGGCAGCCAGCCAGCAGTCATTGTAGTCAAGCCATCGGATCGTAGCACCGATGTTGAAGGCACCATTGACGGGGTCAAGGACGAAGTCGGTACCAGGCACCCTAGTACCGTTGGGAACGACAGTCCCCGGGACAATTGGACCAAGCAACTTGGCGCATTCCTTAAATCGTAGACCTTCAAGTCCGCAGCCTAGAGTATCAAGGAAAACCCATCGTGCGGTGTCAAACTATTTGCAGATCACATGTCAGCTAATTGCGTACCCCACCAACTTTCACGATACCAGTCAATATGAGATAGGGAACACATACAGCTAATTCCGAGTCAATTGGCTTAGTTACGTAATTGGCAATGTCCTTGATCTCAGGATCGTATTCCCTTCCTGGTTGAGGCATGGCGGGAGCGGACCGTTGTGCGGTAGTTGTTGAGAATGAGGAGGACGAAGCAGGAGAGCGGGCGTAGGCGGGGTGGGTTAGCCGTATCGTAGCTCCAAGTTTCGCTGTTGCTGCGCGTGAGGACACAGTTAATGGAGATGTTCTTTGCAAGATGGTTCTTGATTGTAAGCGTAGCGAGCGGGAGGCTGATAGGAGATTACGGTTGACCGAAGACATCTTGCATTGGCCGTGGACTCAACAAATGGCAGGCCAATGTCTCCAAGGCGAGTTTTTTGGAGGCTAGGGGGGAGCTTTCATTAAGAAGACGAAATGCAGGACCGGTGAATTTGGAGGCCGACCTTATTCCCTCGGTATTGTACAGTTCCCTAGGTTAGGTTAGGTTACAGGTAGGTACGGTTAACTTGCAGCATAAACCCGGCTACCTACGGCCAATGGCGGGGAAGAGACCCCAGAACCCCAGAACTCAAAAAAACTATGATATCAGTCAGCAACAGCAACTCTCCACCTAACTAGTCGATTACCTAGGTAGGGTCAATATAATCCCAATTACTTCTACGAATATGTTTAACTATTCCATTAAGCAATCAATATGGGGATTAGCAAGCCAAGCCAAAAGAGGGGCCCCAACTCCAACTTTTATGGACGTCCCACCACTAGATCGATACAGACCTAGATCTAGTAATAAATAGACCCCGCATCCCCAACGCCAACAACCGCTTCAAAAATTTTAGTCAACGTGATTCTCATGCTGCCGTTAACACAGGTATTTTACCAGTTAGAAACCCGTAGGTGCTACATATTACCTACGTAGTAAATTTGTGTATTTCAAAAACCAAACCTAAGCCTCCAGTGTGTATACTATCATGATGAGGAGTGGAGGGACAAAAAGAAGAAATTCCGCAAACGAAAAAAAAATTGTGTGACAAGAGTGGGACTTGAACCCACGCGGATTGCTCCATGAGGATGTAGGAATTAAGGTGACCTTAACCTCACGCCATAACCAACTCGGCCATCTTGCCCTTGAAGCTTTCGGTCGGTATAAACAGCCTATATTCTAACCCCAACTTCGGCCAAATAGGGTTAGTCTATTTTATCAACCGCTCAAGTGGAAAACATCCTCCTCCCTCAATACATCAAGGCTCGACTTCATACAAATTAAATGATAGCAAACAAGCAACCTTATCTTATTATTAGTATTAGTATTATTATTATTATCCTTTCCTATGATTACCATACTCGCAACGCTTACCAAACAACAGCACCCCTAACATACCCACGATCCACAAGCTCCCTAAAATTCCTCTCCAAGCACTTAAGCATATACCCATCCAGATGCCCTCCACTCCCCAATACATCAATAATCCGCTCAAAGTCAAACTCTTCAGACGGCCGAGAGCACTTCTCCAGAATCCGCCTTAGGACAGCAGTCCTACACCTCGGATCCCTAGCCGCCGTGCGCAGACTAAGCGCCAGCAACGATTGTTTCGTTACATCCACGTCTACACTCCCTTCTATATCCCTATCCCCTTTTTTTCCCCTTTCCTTCTTCAACGCTCGAAGGACACCCGCATACTCATCCCTCAACTCCTTCAATATCCACGGCGCATCCTCGTAGCGATTCTCCTCCGGTTCCTCGTTCGCCCCTTTCCCCCTCCAGAGCACAGGTGACGGCCGCCAGCGCCACACAAACGTATTGAAGTCCCTGACGAGCCACGGCGGGAAAATCTCGTTGCCAAGTGATCTCGGCGCGAAGTGCACGCCATCCCAGCCCACGATTGCTTTGATCTTGCCTTCTTTGGACACGATGATGTGGCGCATGCTCAGGTCCGGATGTGTAAGGACGAATCCCTTCTTTTGCCGACTCGCCTTTTCCTTGCCCTTGATGGATCTTGGCCTCGAGGGCTCGCGGAGAAGACCTACGAGGAGGCGAAGTAATTTATTGACGCCAACGCTTGCTTCAGTATCGTATGGGTACTGATCTAAGAGTGTCGTGTACATTTCCCTCGCGTTTCTGAAAGGACCTACCGCAGTGTACAGAGGTATCCTCTCGCAATCCTCGTTGCCGAACCAGCGGTTTATCATGGCCTGTATGTTGAGCTCTCTCTCGGGTCCCGTGCTGACGATTCTCCCATAGTCGTCGAAAACGGGAGCCCCCCCATGTTTAAATTCGTATTTCCCTAGTTCAAGCATTGCCCGTGCTAGACTCCGTAGGACCTTGCTCCTTATTGCTCGGGTCTCCTTCTCATCATCTCCACTAAACCAGACCTGATCCAGTGTCAAACCAGTCACGTACTCCATGATGAGGTAGGGAACATGAAGCTCGTTATGAGGAGATGAGTCGGCGTCGATAATAGCAGGCACCGGCACGTATGACTCCAACCGAAGCGTCATGAGCACAAGTGCCTCGATGCGGATGGCTTCGGCGCATAATCCATCCCATATATCTGGTGTGCCGTTGATAGGAATCTTAATTATCCACTTAGTATCATCGGGGTCCCGAGAACTGGCGAACTCAATCGAATAGAAGATGTGCGCCGATCCAAAGAACGGCCCTTCGACCTGGGGTAGTTGTGGTGATGATGAGCCTAGCGATGATGAGCCGTTGTCGGATGCGCAACTGTAGCGAGCCTGCATGATATCAAATGCAAGGGAGGCAATAGCCGCTGTGTCGATATGGGAGAGTATACCAGCGTAGTCGTGCTGTTTCCTTTCACTCCTCTTCTTCCGCGCTATGGCAGCGTTCTGGCTTGTTTCTATCGGAGCAGCATTGACAAGTGCATCTTTAAGCGAGGGTATGCCTTTTATTTCTTTTGTATCCAGTTCCTGGTGACCCAGCTTGACTTCCCATCGTGATAACTTTGCCAATTTAGCCAAGTCCGCCCATCTTCTATTGCTGTCTAACCCGCCCGCGTAATCAATATGTGATTGATTTTTACCAAGTTTCAAAGACAATCCCAGAATCAATCCTAGGTTCACGTGCTGTTCCTGAGCTAGTCGATTCAGTTCCTCTTGACGCTCAAAGCGAGCTCGCTCTATAAAGCTTTGTACTTGGGAATTTGGCATTGTTTCTATGGAGAGAGAAAAAAAAAAGAAATAATGGAGGTATGCTAAATGATACAATGCTATTGAATAGCTTTGTGGGAAGCAGCTGGACATAAAGGTTTATAGAGCTAGGAAAATAAACAAAGACTCACTTCACGACAATGCCGGTGGCGTTAGTTTCCATATCCGGAAGCCATTGTTATCAACATTCTAACATCGCATTTAGCATTAGTGTATTTCCACGGGTTTACCGGTTTAGTAAACTCCCAGTATAAGTCTAAAATATTCCTAGCCCTCTAAAGTATATACGGCCAAACGCCTTTAGTCTTTCGTAGAAGGGTATAATCACCATTAATTACCGTCATCTATCCCTCATCCCTCCTGGAAACTCGTCTAAATATAATAGCACTAAAGCCTCTTATAATCCGCTGCTATAAAGTCGGCACAAGAGGGGCAAAAGGGGAAGATAACCACCAAAAGATGACATTAATACCTTGGAACCATCCATGGGTCCATAGTCGTGGCCGAATCGACCACGGAGCGTAACCGTATTTAAGCATAGCATTTAACCTACAGTCAGCTCATGTCCTTCTGGCCCGTGGCTGGCTTATTCGTGGCCAGCCAACTCCTGACCAGCCTGCCAGGAAGCCAGTCGTCCGTTCTGTAAGGCGTAGCAAGGTCGAATACTACCAAGACCTATACCACCAAGTACCAAGGCCAACGAGGAGCAGAGTAACGAACACTGCGATAGCCTCTTTTGATTGCGAGATCAGCATCGACCAGCCGATAGTTGGCTCCCATTTCTGGATAGAAGCTCGGCGTTCCCAAGATTGCAAGTCGATTGGAAATGGGAGCTTGATACGAGGGTCAACAGGTAGGGGACTGTCACGCTTTGTTCTTAACTCCGATTCCAGAGCAGATTCAGGCGGTATAAGGCAGTCGTGCTCAAGCATCGGGACCTCTACGCGCAAGAATACTGCTCTGTGGTCGCTCGATCTAACGGGAGGGAGCGCATTGTAATCTATAATCTTCATACTTTTATCGCCGACAGTCTCCCTGGCCCACCAGGGTATCTCTTGGTACAGAATGCGGTCGCACCAGCCGGGCCATCGATGAAGAGCCCACGACCAGTCGACTTCATCTGCGTCGTTTTCTTCATCTCCGATACGATCAAGCTCTGCATGTAGTTTTGGTTTTGGGGACACTACTAGCTTATATGTTGGTGGGAATTGGATCTCTGCCTCGCTTAATCCGTGTAGTGTGCGACCAGCATCTCTCTCTGCAATAAGCTGATCGCGAGCCAAGAAAGGTGACAAATGATTGGAATCCACAGTATCAAAACTAGTATCCGGAAATACCGAGTCCGTAGTTGGTGAACTCTTAGATATACGATAGTTAAGATCTCCAGCAACAAAGAGGTGGGCGCCGGGCTTATAAATGGAAATATCGTGCAGAGACTTTTCGGTTGTGTCCTGCGAAAGTAGAGCTTGATGGGCTTCGGAGCCATCGTCACTCTGAAGAGTGGACTGCGCCTCCCGGCTTTCTGCAATTTTCTTGGGGTTCTCGAATACAAGGCCGGAGACGATAGTTTCCCAATTCTTGTTCCTCTTTTCGAGATTCCATTCCATAGCAGCTAGATGAGCACTAACGAAGGTGAGTTCAGTCGTTGCTAATAAAGAGCCATCCGTAGTCCTTTTGTTGTAATGCATCCGAAGCCCCACGGCTCCTTTATTAGGCATATCACCAGCGCCAAAAGCGATAAACGTAGCTTGTAGATGCTTCACCGTGTTTGGGTCACGGGCAAAGAGCAGAATGCCTGTCATACCAACATTGCGCGCAGTTACCAGCGTATACGGATGGTCTTTTGGGAGACCCTGACGCTCCAACTCGGCCGCGAATTTGGCAGCTGCAATATTTACGGCCGACTCGTATCGTTGAAAATAAGGGTTGAGCATGTATGAGCCGATTAAGGCCTGAGCCAGTGGTGCCATCTCCTGGAGGGAGCTTGACAGTCAATTAATTATCAGACAATAATGAGTGCATTATATGATACTTACATGACAACCAATTCTGGAAGACTCGAAGCGTTCCGTGAGAATGCATTGTATAAGTGTCGAGCAAAGACGGGAACATTAATCTGGTGCTTCGCAGCATTGAATGTAAGTATGAAGACGTCCAGCGTCGGAACTGGATCCATCTCGGTAGGCGAATTAAAACCCAAGTTTCGGTGTAGGTATTCGGTGTATACCTTAGGTATGTATTTGTGCAGTCAGAGTTGTAATGGGAACTTGTGGAATGGAGCCGTGGTGCTCCAAAATTTACAATCTCTAATGTTAGGTTTATGTTGTATCACCTTCCCTTCCAAGATATCGGATCTAATGGTGGGACTAGGTATCCTAGAGCAAGGGTATCGGGCTTTTGAACCCTTCCTCTTTCTTTCCCGCGTAATAGATATTATGTCATCGATATCCAACTCTCGGGTATAGATGTTCAGGGTCCTTCCGAATCCGGTATTATACGAGCATTTATCCTATTTTCCTCCCCTATGAATTCGACGACACTTGCCAACTCTTATACGATTTCACTCACCTCTTCATCCCTTTAAAATAGGGCTATGTGATCAGTTACGTGACCATATTAAGTGTATTTATCCTAGGCGAAAACCTGCCCATGTCAGGTGCTCCACGATTATTCAAGGCCATGTGATCTTTGAGAATGTGCACAGCCTCTCCGTATAGCCGCTTCTATCGCAGGGCTTCCCCCCACTATTGGTCGAAATACATCCCTTACCTTGGGCATGTCTACTATACTATACCAAGGCCTGAATTACTTGTCTCATCTTGTTAATTAATTAATACGCAATCAAGTCTACCAATGATAATGCAAATAGAATTCATTCTGTGTAACTACCTAGCGTGTATTGTCTGTCGTCGTTGTCGGGGAAACCCTCCTCTCCATCCATGTTTCGTGAGTGCGATCCACCGACGCTACCAATCTATCGTGAACTTAGGCGGCGTCTTTCGTTTCGTCGAGTATCGCAATATTTCTTAAACGTCGTGCTTCTAATGCGTTGTGATGTCGATGAGCCCGGAGGTTCATGGATACTACTACTGGCTAAACGTGCGGAAAACACCGCCTATCTTTATTAATCCATCCCAACCTGGGAAAGGGTTATTTCCGACCACTGGCTGAGATTTCACCACGACCGACGGTAAGGCCGATAGCATGTATCCGTAGTACGTAAGCCGTCAGCTCCGCCCATACTGGTAACGTAGATTCAAGACGAAGATCTGGTCTGCGGATTCCGGCGACAACGAGCTCCGGGGCATCATTAGGCTGGCGTTTGATATTGCAGAACATCCTGAGACGAACCCCCACAACTTCATTACAGCATCCCCAGGAGAGGAGATTGGCATAACGATGCAAAGTCCGAACGGGAAAATGAACGAAAAGAAACCATCAAAGAAGCGAAAAGGAAACCAAAGAAGCTCGTCATATCAGAAAGGCTAATCGATCGCATCGAAGGAGCATCAATAACTCGAAACGGGATGATGATAGTTTCGAAAGTTACAGAAGCCCAGGCTCCGGGTATGCATCATCCTCTAATTCATACGCATTATTGAAAAGCAAAGAATCGAGGTTGACATGCCATGATAAGACTTAATTCCATAACGACACCCCAAACGAGTCAGAGTGCCGGACGTGCCGTTCAAACAAGCCTGGCCACACTTAAGAAGAACGTCGAATGTGTGCGAGACACAAATCGACGCCTTCTAGCGTTACCAGGTTGTTCGAGCCACGGGATTGAGTCCTAAACCGAGAGTCATCGAAGAACGGAAACAATAGCAATCCATACGATATGAAAGGGATCGTGCGTGGTCCTCTATCCGGCAATAATAGGCGTAGGTCCTTGGCGGACGTTCCAGAGCCAATGCAGAGGGACATATTAATGAGGATACCACGATTCCGAGTTACTTTCCATTGTGCAGGTCAAACATTCGGCAAGCCCGCTACAACGTAACAGTTGTCACCAATGTGAAAATGCCCTCGAATCATTTCGGTCGGTAGGATCCAGATGCATATCCAGAGCCAGCGCCCTGGCCTTTGGAAGCTGATCGCAGCCTGTTACCGCAAACTGAAGTGTCAGCAAATCGTGTCAGCAATTCCTCCGTCTAGCGCTGTAAATCACACCAAACTCGAAGGAAAAATGATTCCTTACTAGGAATGCTTGGGCTGGGCTGGCGAGACACTCACATCCTGTCGCTTCCTCCGACGGCACGGTTGGTTTCTGGAGTGTCAACGCCGGGAACACCGCGCTCGATTACCTTACGGCGAGAGCTGGGAATCGGATTTGGCTTCACAGCACCCGATTGGGCAGCCGGACCCGCGGTCGCAGGGGTGGTTCGTCGGGCCTTGTCGTCTTCGTTCTCACCCTGGCCGGCGGCCTGGGCGATCGCCTGGGCGTTCTTCTGATATTTATAGACCGTCCAATCGAAGACGTAGTCGTACTGGAACCCTTCACGAACGAAGAGATCACGGAAGATTTTTCGGAGGTAGCTGTAGTCGGGCTTGTCATCAAATCGAAGGGAACGGGTGTAGTTCAAGTAGATGGCAAATTCGTTAGGGAAACCACGGCAAAGAACCTCGGTTGGTGTAGTCATCTTCTTTTCCATGATGCGGTCATACTTCTGCTTCTTAGTAGCAGCCTTAAGTCCCTGCCAAGGGAGAGAACCCCGACAGAAGTAGAGCATCACATAACCCAACGACTCCATGTCATCACGACGGGATTGTTCTGCATCCATTAGTTTTCTATTACGACGGTACTAGTAAGAAACGGTCACTTACCAACACCAAGATGGGTATTGATAGAGGCATATCGAGCAGTGCCAGTCAAGTTCTTGTTCTCACGGTAAGGAATATGGAAGTGAGTCTTGGGGTCTCGATATTTCTTGGCAAGGCCAAAATCAATAACGTTGACTTGATTACCCCGTTTGCCGATGCCCATCAAGAAGTTGTCGGGCTTGATATCACGATGGATGAATGATTTGGCGTGGATGTATTCGATTCGGGAGATTAGTTGGTCGGCGAGGAGCAACACGGTCTTCAAGGAAAACTTTCGGTTACAAAAGTTGAAGAGATCTTCCAAACTAGGACCAAGAAGATCTAGGACCATAGCATTGTAGTCGCATTCGGTTCCAAACCAACGGACGAAGGGAATACCAACGCCACCAGCAAGGGACTTGTAAACCCGAGCCTCATATTCGAGTTGAGGGTGCTTTGCCTTAACAGACTCTAGCTTGATGGCGATTTCTTCGCCCGAGATAATGTTGGTGCCAAGATAAATATCACCGAACGAGCCGGAACCGATCTTTCGACCGATGCGGTACTTATTACCGACGCGGAGATCCTGCAGCAAGTCAGCATCAGTCAGCTCACTTGCCAACCGTATTCATGCTTGCAATACAACGGAAGTCTTGCAAAATAGGCTTCCGAAGACGCCTTCATGCTGACTATAGGGGTACCCCATCAATGCACACCGACATTCGGTCCCCACTATCTAGACAAGAATCAAGACAATCCCATAGAATGCTCCACCGCCAAATATGACCATGATAACTAAATTAGCGACATACCATAGTAGTCATACTGATTATTGGGGTTGAGCTACCAAGCTCGACAAAGGTGAATAGATAAACACGGAAGCCGGGCTCGGGGGGGTTAAATGACTCGCTGGGTCGATACGAGGGTTTATCGAAACTATTATGGTCAACCTGTTCGAATCGAAATTAGCAAGACGATATTCACCCAACGGCAACCGTAGCTATTTGATTTGGCATTCCAAAATGGTATACGCAAGATAGTGTTGCCACATACAAAAGCGCTGCAGCGACTGTGTCTGTAACAAGAGTGGCGAAGTAGAAGTGCGTTGAGAATTAAAATCAAAGGGTAGGCAAGATAAGCCGACGAGACAAATAGAAAAATGGGCTGCTCAAACTTTCAAGCATAAAAGAAGTTTGAGCGATTGCTGAAAACCGATTGAGGTTGGGAATGGAATGGAATGGAGGATTCCGACCGAGAGCAGAAGTACGGAGAAAGGAGATGGTTTGTCTTACCTGACGACCTGGCGTTTGTAGTGGCTGTAACCAGCAGTTTTACTGGCGTCAAAGAAAATGGAAAATGGAAAATGGATGGAATGAATAGAGAGAGAGAGAGGGTGGAGGGAAAAGATAAAAGTAGAAGACGTGGCCGTCGAATATCGAATTAATTTCGTCGGTCAAGTAACACGTCTTCAGTCGAATACGACAGCGAGTGGGTGTATGGGAAGATGGGAAGTTAGTGGTTAGGTTCGGTAGGGGAAGAGAGAAAAGGAAGAATGAGACGGCGGTGGACGAATTTGGCTGAGAGGAGGGATGGGCTGGAATGGGGTTGGGCGCGCCTCATGAAGCTGGGCAGGACCGACCCTGGTACTGATTGGGCTTTTGGCGCGCTGAAAGTGGGTGCAAGTGTCCGCTGGTTTGCTGGCTGGCTCGATTGACTGGGCTCAACTTGTACTTTGCCTACCTAGGTATTGTACATACCTACACAATGTACCTTCTTTTAGTGGACGAATACACCTAAGGCAACTGTGGCTGGCGATTATACACTAAGGGAGAAGAGTTACTGCCTCCTGTAGCCTGTGCACCGCCAAAAGTCACCCCGCCCAGGGCTTTAGATACGGTACGCACTAATATAGGTACCTAAGGTACAGTCGTTAGCTTTTGGGGTAAGTATCTTTTCAACGCCGTAACACCGTACAAGCTGCGTACAATACAATACACGGAGGTAGGTACTACCACTGAGTACCTGAAATATGTACCTAATCTACATGTATCGAAGTCTACATGTATCATCTTTACGGGCGGAACCTTCAGTTGGTGGGTTGCTCAATGGTCCTCAATAACCCTCAGCAACCGGATCGCTAGTTTCAGAATATCAGAACCGGCAGTTGCCTCTACCGTTGTTAATAATAATAATAATAATCTTCTCGTCTTCTTATATTCTCTCATCAAATCTCTTTTAACGACAAACACGCCGTAAGCAACCTTAAATACAACAATGGTCAGATCATGTACCCAAGTCTTGCAAAAAAAAAAAAAAAAAAAAAAAAAAAAAGCATGCAAAAAGACAACTGACGCATCCCGTAGCGTTGTTTATTTTGAGAGGTCCAGATGGTGAAGTGTAGAAATCGAGCCCCAGTCCTTTATTTGGGGGCTCGACAATTCAAGTGTTGAAAAGGTGCATTGTTGAAAATGCATTGTGAACGGTAATAATTCAATTTCGGATAGCTCCATCCATCTCGAACCAATAGTATACAGAATTCAAATCGGACCCTGACGAGGGGAATCAGCTACGATCAGCTACTACATGTATACTACACTTCTAATACTACATATACTACCAACACTATCTATACATGTAGTATAGTGCGTATGTACGTGCATGTACCTAATACGTCGGAGGAGAGCACAAGGGAGATCACGAGGAGGATCACGAAAAGGCGCACCAAAGTAAGTATACATCCGGATAGGAAGCTCTGCGCCTGGGGAGCTCTGTATGTATGTACGTATGTATGCGTAAGCTCTGTGAGCTCAATCGATGGAAGCGGCATTTTCAAATGAGCTCTTTCAAATGCCAAAAACCAAAGCGGCAAACGGCTACTAACTTGTTTACGGGCTATTATTATTATTCAGACGATAGAAATATTTATTTACTTCATTTCATATTAACTAACTAGAGTATTTAGTAGAGGTAGTTATCAGAATATGTATTATTTAAGCATGAAACCCCCCATCCCCCCCAACTTTTACATCGCGAACTCATGCCTCATGCGGAAACGAATTAAACGTTTAGTAGTATGACACGCCATAGAGATCGACGGACATAACCCCTACGCTGGCGTGCACTGATTCGTAGGCTACAATGCGATTATAATGTACGGATTAATGAGTTCTCATGCTACGAACTGCGTGCTATATACCATATAAAAAAAAACATTGTCAACCAAAGTAATTAATATTCCTCCTTTAGTTTTGCTAAGGACTTCAAAACCTTAAAAGACTTAACCTAAGGGAAGAAGAGAATTAGCGTTCAACGATCCAAAAATAGCTTGATCCACCGGGCGGCAAAGGATTTTTTTTTTACAAGTTCATAATGCCAATTTCCAATTCTTGGCCTAAAGTGGCGGCGACCCGCGACCCGCGACCCGTAACGCAACTTGACATCACAAGCGTATTCCATACATAGGTAGATACTAATGTTTCTCTGTCTCACCTGGTGAAACTCGTTTTCTTCCACGCCATGTCAGCTCCGAAATGGGAGGGTCATCCCATGTTAACCCTTTCTTTTTACATTGTAACTTTTACAATCACCCATCCATTCAACGGTATTACTTGCAGCAACAGCAGCAGCAGCACGTCAGCTACTGGTCATCTGTAGAGTAACAGAACATCTGCATATAAACTAAGACATGATGGAGGAGGCTTGTCAAAATATGTACATCCCCTACAACATTCAACATTATTCAGTTGCCTCTTACGTTTGTGGATTTATTTTGTGTAAATTCAGGCCGCAAGAGCCTCAGTTATCATACGACATTGAAACGGGGTTAGTGTATGTAGATCATAAGATGGAGGCGATATTCAAGCTTAGCAACGGGTGATCTCTATTCCGTACAATCTCTACAATTATGTATACAAAAGAAAGGTCCGGTAAGCACCGGTAGGTACCTCCACTACAATGCTACAATACTGCAATACTGCAATATGTCAATCATGTTAATATATCATCATCATATACGTGTAAATTTGCCAACAGCAAACCCGTCGGCAACCGGCTTCATGGCCTAAGACAAGCCATACCATGCTTGCGTACTTCGCTGCCAAGTATTACCAGCTCACGTCTTCAAAAGCTCTTCGGTTATTCAACTTCAAAGATACATACTTGTAAGCTTGTCCCCTCACTTCCGCTAATCCATCACAACCTTATCGAGTACCACCAGTGTGTATTGTGACATTATAGTTGTATCCAATTGCCTCGCTCGCTGTTATTAAGGCAACCATCTTTTCCTTTCTTACCGGCTTCCTAGCCGGGGGCCACAAATTCGCAAAGGGCGCGTCGAGTCAAGTTCTAGCTCAGTCGAGGCTCTGCTGATCCCGCATCTAGACTACTTCCATCGTACCGCAGATCCGAGAAAAGAAAAAAGAAGAACCGCGACTTCGGACCACCTAGGGTCCACCCCTATTACGCCTCACGGCCGCTACTATCAATCAAGCTCTCGGATCTCTCCCCGCTTTCCTACTATTATTAACTACATCCCAGAGGAGTTCTCCTTACCGAAATTCTAGTTGCCTTACTGTACCTAATGTGGCGCACGGGTAAGGTAACCATCCCCAATCCTGTCTCCTGCAGGCTGTTATGCATGCCACGCAACTGAGTAGAGTCATCATCGCTTAATGCGTAATTATCTAATTCTTACCTAGCCCCTATTGCCTTTAATAATACTCCAATCTTGACGACCTATCATCATTCCGAATTGGCAAATTTATGTAGCATCGGTACATCACTCCTTGCATTCATTCATGAGGTATCGCCGTCACGGTCAGTTCTCATCACCATCTACGTCGTAGTACATTATTCAGCTTGGTATCTCATAAATAGTCAATAGACATGCAAGTCTGTCGTCAAGGCAGTTTCTTCTCTCCTATACTTGCTCTCTTTCAGCCGGCTAGAAAAAGTATAGCCCTCAGAATGATGAAGCCCAATCGTGTCTTGCTAGGAGATACATGTTCTGATTCTCTTCAAGGGATACGTATGTCTGTCGTGTTTGATCTTGTCTTCCACGTATACCGGTGAACATATAATCTTTCACGGCGGTTACAGATATCCCATAGTCAATCCTAGTAGGTATAGACATATGTATGTTAATGTATGTCCCCTAGCTTCTTTAATTCGTAATCTAAAAGCGGACAACAAGTCCTATTCGAGTACGCGGGAAACTCCTACGGTATCTGTGTAACCTATTTCTACACGACATAGAAGCATGTACCAGGACAGCGTGTTTCTTCCTGCCAGATATGAAACTGATTTATTAAACTGGAGATAGCCTTTGTCTCTCGTTCTAGCAGGTTGTATACCCCTTCAAAGAAATATACTAACGAGTGAAACAGCTACATTAAGAAAAAACGACCTCGACATACTATGTTAGGCTATGATCTTGCAGATATAATATAATTGCCTGGCCAGATTTTTGAAATGAATTATACGATAAGCAAACTTGTTAACCTAGCTACTTTACTCTTTAGCATAACTATATCATTATGTCAAACAGCACAAGAAAGCAACTACCAAGAGGTAAAGGAGCTCGCACTCCTCAACCACCATCAAACAGGAAATCTCACCAGCCGTCCATACTTCCCGTTCCTAATGATAGAAGGCATGTTGCCCTTCATGGTCCCAAAGTGACCCTCTCAGCACAGAAGTGGAAGAATGTCAACCAAGCCATCGAAAAGACGGTGGATATAGTATTGAATAAAAAGATGACCCTGAAAGGCTTTGGACCCGACTCTTGGGAAATGGACGAAGGTTTTGGAGTGGCCCTCGTGGCGGAAATAAGACGAAAAATCAAAGAGGACTGTACATTAGAAAACCCTAAGCTCCAGAAGAAGCTAAGGGAAGTGGCTCGTGATGTAACCGCAAAGGAATTCCGGTTTCCGCTCAGGGGTGGTGGAATTTGGTTTTGGTTCAAAAGTGAGTTTACTTCAATTCCCTTCTTCTAGTCTCGAGAGCCTAGATTTTCACCAACGTCCCCCTTCTCCAAAATAAGACAGTCGTTAACTTTCTACTACAGTAACCAATCTTGACAAAGCAACTCAATCGATAACTGAAGCTCAGCAGGCCGGCGCCCCGTCAGAGGCTGACACAATTCTCAAATGTACGGATGACGAAACAGAAACTTCAGCTAGAGGATATTATGTTGCTCAACAGGAGAGGGCATATGTTGCTGAAGAGACCCCATCTGATTCATCTTTTGACTCGTATTAAGTTCATAAATAGTAGATAGTTATATCGGTACTCTTTCGTAGTGCTGAGATATAGTAATATTGACTGTATATAAAACCCTCTGGAACTGTCACTAAAAAGTACAATATATAGTTTAAAGTATTCACCACCGCTGAGAATACCTGCCTTCGATGTTGTACTGTGTATAATAGACAAAGGAACCCCCCCTTTCTAACTTCGATGCCTCCATATAAGAGCATGATAACATCACTATGATCACTTGATGCTTTGTATATACCTCTATAACAATGCTCCTGTTTGGATAACTGGGCGTTGTAGATAACATAGAGATGGTCCCCCTTTGTCATGTTGAATGCGGTAATGGCCTTTACCCCCTAATATGGATTGGTATAATATCAAAGACAAAGGATAGCCTACGGACTTTTAATCCCTATATCTAAAGCTCCATGATTTGCTAGGCGAATAGTGCAAGCTAACAAGAATTACCATTTTACACTCAATCTTCTTCGAAGCCTAGGTATTTACAATTCAATCTAATATATGTAACATCAGAGTTGTAGTACTATTTCGAAGGTATCAAAATTGTCTACCATAGCTTTAAAGCTGGAACATATCTATTACTCTGGCAGCGCCAGACCGTCTCCCTGAAATCTACCTTGTCCTATTCGGCTCATTGAGTTGAAGCAGCTTTACAGAGATAAAATAAATACCCAAAAATAGTTGTAACGCTATAACTTATATTCAGTGCCATAATGTCGAACTGGGCGCAAGAATGGGCAGATCAATGCGAACTGACAGTTCGCAAGATGTACGTAAACCAAGAACTACCACCATAATATCTTCATACCCCCTAAATTTTCCAGGAAAAATTGTTGCTGACTTTAATTAATCATCAGACTAAAACGCGGGTTCTCGATTGAATGCCTGCACAGAATGTCAAGCATCGAGCTCGGCAAGGAGCTCAGAACTGGAGTGATCCTGGTTATCTCAAGTGGTAATAGAGCGGTTTACGATGTCGACTACCGAGACCCGGGTATTAGAGAAGGACTCTTCTATATGGCACGACACGGCTTGGACGAGAAAATGGTCATATACGGGTTGGGTTTTCAGTTCAAGAGGTTTAATTAGATAGCACTACTGGGATTGAGGGACACGGGTATTTCTTGGGGTCACTGAGATATAAGGCCTGGTACTGGAAAAGGAATGTCCTAATTAGTCTTTCATAATCCATCTATTAAATTCATGCTATAATGCTACATGACAGGTTGAATATACGTGATTGTAGTCCGTGGTGGATTTGTCCGAAGTGAGCGCGGGCTCGGAGTGTCCAGTGTTGCTTAATGGTTTCTGTTGCAATATATAATTACAGAGAACAGACATGTCAGGAGGCCGGTCTACTCAGCAAAGCTCCGAAAAGGAGCGGCGATATCGAGCATAGACCTGCCGCGCCTAAGGCTGCGGCAAGGCCGAGGACATTTTCCAATATGTCCGCCTTTCTGTTCAGTATTGAAAATCCCGTAACGCCCTTAATTGCCGATATAAATGCAAATCTCAGGACTGACACATAATTAAGTCGTGCCAATTTCAACTCCCGTTCCTAACGAGCGGTAACAAGGCTCATATAAATGCCCCAGCCGACACCAGCAAGACTGCCGACCAGGTTGCGGCCCTGGATGCTTGTAATAAAGGCAAAGTTGATCAGGCTTATGACCGGCCACACCTTCCATCCAGCAACGAGGAGCTCATAGAACTCAGCACGGCTACGAGCGACCACACTCGCCCAATCTACTTTGCTATAGTCAATAGCACCGCGGGAGAATAGATACTGGGCACTCTTCGCCGGACCGCTAAGTGATGCACCTAGAGGTCGCAGCATAGCGTCTTGGATGGAGTGTATGAACAAGCTGAAGAGAAAGGTGTTGACGACTGCGCCTACGGTTTGGTCTAGAATCATCTTGACGGCCGTGTTGCTGATATTAAGCTTGCGTTCCACCAACTTGCCCTCTTCCTCTTCTTTTTCAAGCGCTTTCTCATCGTTTGCTGCTGCGGACGCTACTGCTGCGGACGTAGGCATTATATGGTACGCCGGAAAGGAGTCCTCTAGAAACTCTTGCCTAGCATATAGTTAGAATAGAGCAGTTATAAGGGCTCAATGTAGTAGTATATGCCCCCGGGACCAATGCGACTTCAATACGTACCATAAGAAGTTGGGTGGTACATTGAGAAATGCGTAAAGGACGAACTGGAAGACTGGCACCCAATCGATGACAAGAGGAGTCTATAGATTGTGTTAGTTCAAGCTCAGCAGAACATTTACTAGGAAAGTGACCATATATGGTCTTTGAAGACTCATATCTGATGGTAGACATGTTCTTTATTTTGAAAGGAATTAACACATACCTCATTCTGATATGCCGTTAGGCCCTGTGCCAAAATGTTAGACGTAGCCGCAAGAACTGCGGATTGGATAGTAGCTGTGACAATCGGAGAAAACGCCATGTCGACGTATTTGAGTGTTACCCGCTCGACTGATAATCACACTTGAGAAATTCGTATATTTGCCGGCTCAAATGCTCAAATTTGAGAGATAAACAAGATAAAGGAAATAAACGGATGAGATGCTAGCTTGGGCAGAGATGAGGTTACACGTATGTATATACACGTACGTGGTATATAGGTAAATATATGTAAATAAGTCTTGGTTGCTGGTCAAATATTATTGGTCTGCCTACTTGGGCACGTAGGATAACGAGGTAGGAATCTAAAATGTCAAGACCGTCAAAGTTAAGCAAAGACTAGATTTACCGAAAAGTCTGCATACATGGATAAGGGATCCAACCAACCAACCAACCAACCAACCAGCTACGAGCATCTGCCGCAAAGCTTCTGCTATTACTTTTACGACGCGCATATAGTAGAACACCGTTCAATAACACCTTTGAAGAATTATTTTATTTTATTTTTATTTCGAAGGGTGGTATATAGCCTTGATCTTACTTCACCACCGTATTCTTTAATTGGAGCGAAGCCTGTAAGAGCCAAGATTTGTTGTTTCTATACAACAATATCTTCAAGTATGAGATAAATGCTAGGTTTGATAATCTTTTGGAATCGCTCGTCACGAATCTGGGGAGAGCTATTAATAGGACCTGACGGGCATATGTATTTACGCCCTGCTAAGAATCCACATAAATAGAAACTGTACAAGATACGAATAAGCGAATAAAAATTGTGTCCGCTGGTTTCGCTTCGTCCGTGTGTCTGTTTGCATCGGGCCTCGTGCATCCCCTCCGGAACTCTCTGGCAGTAGAACATATCGTAGCGATCGCATCTAACCATGCTTTATTAGTCTTGTCAAGATAATACCCCTGAAAGGATCAAACTCACCAAAAATAGGGAATTTGCTAAAAAGGTATAAAAGAAGATCGTCCACCCGATCCAACCGCCAGTTCCCTTGCCTCCATTCATGAGCTCGGCGATGGTGACTGTTACAATGATGCCGACGAACTTGTAGCCTGAGTAGGCCACAAGGTCCAGGAGCTGAGACTCGTTCGAAATACTAAGAAAGTAGCACCCTAATTTCAGGAGCAATATCTCGAGTATGACGACGACTCCCGCGGTAGAAGCTGTATATCCTAGCAACTCGGGCTGGAACTGACCCCGTAAACCCGCTATTAATGTTGATAGTAATATGTATGTAACAAGCGCCATGACCGGAATGTACATATCAGGGCTGTTGATATCGTCGCGCGGTGGTAAGTACCAGCCCTCCTGCCCGTTAGGTCCTACGGCTTGTCTTCGCGACCAAGGCTTGTGGCGCCAAGGGAAGAGCACTAAGAAGAGCTTATTGATGACATATTTGTTGGAAACGTTAAAGTAGTGCTTCAGAGCGGAGAAGTTGACCCATCGGTTCATCTGATAGTATAGATGTTAGTAGAGGTATAAGCTTCACTTTGAGCCCGAGTGGCTTGCAACTAAACCTACATTCTGCTCAACGTGCTTGAAAGCATTTTGGCCGACCGTTCCCACGAACTGGGCGGCCATAGGGTCATTCATGAAGTTGCCATAAGTGCCAAAGACATTACTACTACCAGCGGCGGGGGTTCCCTGCTGGTAAGGATTTCCATATGCGCCCTGTTGTTGGGGTTGCGACGACGTTAAGGGTGGCGGCGATCGTAACTGTGGAACGGTAGAGACGTGTTGAGGGACGGGATGGTGAAGCGGCGGAGAATGGCCATAATTTGGATGTTGCTGCATTTTGGATCTTGGTCTCAACTTTTTTTGTTTTTGAAAAAGGTTAAGGTTGGTCAGGTTATAGGTTGTTGGATTATAATGCTAGGCGTGAGCTTCGAGGGCTCAAGGGCTCAAGGGCTCATTGGCGACTTTGTTCTGGAGATGTGTTTTTTATTTAGTTATTTAAAAAGAGGTTTTGTACAGTTGTATGTTGTACATATGTTGTATATGTTGCAGCTGTTGCAAGCTGCCGTGTCAGACCCACTGTTCCGAGATTATTCCATTTTTAAAACTACCGGGTACCTAATGTATGTAGGTACCTGATGCACCTAGTTCATCCCCATTGACACCTATGACGTGCCGGAGCCGCAATAAGGTTTAATTCCGAGTCACCTAGTCTCCGTAATCGGGCATCGATTGGTTCGATTAAATCAAATATGCATGGATACAATCTGCAATTTGCCAGCTGGGAGCGCTACAAATGTACATACATACGTATGCTACTTTTCTACCCTTGTGGCTCTTGTCGCCTTGTAACAACTTATCGCTTCATACAACCTTCAATGTACAAGCTTCGGAAACCCTATGCTCTTCTTTTCTAGGTTGCTAAAAAAAAGAAAAGGCTATCCAATATGTTGGATACATTCGAAATCCTGACGACTTCCGGGGTCGTCCTTTGGTCGCGAACCTATGCGCCGGTCAACCCGTCCGTTATTAATAACTTCATTTCCGATGTCTTCATAGAAGAAAAAGGTGCTGCAGCTGGCGCAAGGAACAGCCAGCCCGCATCGAGCAATCCATCATACAAGGCTGATCAGCATACCTTGAAGTGGACATTTGTGAAGGAGTTAGGCGTGATCTTTGTTGTACGGCGCTACTCCTGCTTGATAATATCCCTATGTCGTCTGACTGTCTCTAGGCTGTTTACCGGTCCCTGTTGCACCTATCGTGGATTGACAAGCTTGTTGATAACTTGAAAACTATATTCATTGACTTATACGCCGATCAATTAAAGAAGCCTAACGCTACGATCGTGGAATGCCGCAAATTCGACGAATATTTTGACCAGCAATACCAAGAACTCGAGTCAAGCGGGTCCGCCAACACCGCACGACCTGCTGCGGTTGCTTCTCTATTAGAAGAGGACGTTATATCAGGCAATACTGGAGATGAACCCCCTCTTCCACCAGGCCTTAAAAGTAGAGGCAAAACGCAGAATAACCCCCAAGAACGTCCATCCACTGCCGAATCTACTCCGAATACTTCCCGACCTTCCACCCCTAGTGGAAGCCATCTGGTTGTAGCAAAGGGCGGTCCTATGGGGAAGATGTCAAGAAGAGCTAGAAAGATAAGAAACAGTTCCGCCCCCGTCTCCTCCGGCGACGAAGGACCAGCAAGGAAAGCTAAGAAAGCACCTAAGAAAGGTCGTAAGTGGGATGCCGATGGCTTTGCCGACGAAGAGGATGATAGCCTACAACTCGATTACTCGGCGGCCCAGAACACTTTGACAAGCGATAGTGAAGTGGATGCGGCTGCTCGGTCGACGGTTGGAGAGGGGGTAGACTCATCTTCATGGGGAACGAAGACTTCCAAGGGACAGTTCGTGCTGAAGGACTTAGATGACGAAGTTCATTCCATCTTGGAGTCAGCCCAAGCGAAGAACACCCCGAAAACGGAAACGAAAGGTGGTCTAGTCGGATCTGGATTGAGCACGATTAGTAGTCTTTTCCGCAACGTAGTGGGCGGTAAGACATTGACGAAAGAAGACCTTGACAAAGCTATGAAGGGGATGGAAGACCATTTATTACGGAAGAATGTTGCCCGCGAGGCAGCTATACGGCTTTGTGAGGGTGTCGAGAAGGAGCTTCTTGGCGTGAAGACGGGCAGCTTCGAGAGCATCGATGCGCGCATCGCTAAGGCCATGGAAGCTTCTCTTACTAAGATGCTTACGCCTACCTCATCGTTAGATCTCTTGCGCGAGATAGACTCTGTCATCAAGCCCCCCACGACGTCGATGCGAAAGCCACGCCCCTACGTTATCTCTATAGTTGGTGTCAACGGCGTTGGCAAGTCGACGAACTTGTCCAAGATTTGTTACTTCCTCTTGCAAAACAAATACAAAGTCCTAATCGCAGCTGGAGATACCTTTCGATCAGGGGCTGTAGAACAACTGAAGGTCCATGTACGGAATTTGAAGGAGCTAACCGAACGTGAAGGCGGCAAGGTGGAGATTTTTGAAAAGGGGTATGGTGGCGATGCTGCCACGGTCGCCAAGGATGCTGTGAGAGAGGCTGCCAATGAGGGATTTGATGTAGTACTCATCGACACAGCTGGACGACGACACAATGATCAGAGGTTGATGTCGTCATTAGAGAAGTTTGCCAAGTTCGCCCAGCCCGACAAGATTCTAATGGTTGGCGAGGTAGGATCCACGAAAAATCTCGTATCAAATGACCACTTTGCTAATTTTATGGTGATAGGCACTAGTAGGAACAGACTCAGTCGCTCAAGCAAGAAATTTCAACTCGTCTTTTGGTCCCGGCCGGACGCTAGACGGATTCATTATCTCCAAATGCGATACAGTCGGCGACATGGTAGGAACTTTGGTCAGCATCGTCCATGCCACGAATGTGCCCGTCTTGTTTGTTGGTGTTGGACAGCATTATTCGGATATCAGGAACTTTTCCGTCAAATGGGCAGTGGAAAAGCTGTTGAGTAATAGTTAATTCAGCGATCTACTAATATTGAGAAGGGTCTCCCATAATATCTATAGATTCATAATATAAGAAGCCCTGTCCACCAATGGATTCCTCGTATTGCCGCTAGAAACCAGAAATAAATTCCGCATGCCAATGGATAATAGAGCCGTCTATTATTAGATCTGTCAGGCAAAGGACTATCGACTAGGCCTACCGACCGCCGCGTGGACTCCACGTTCTCCCCTGAGGGGAGTAAACTACAAAACTCTTGCTGTTGATTCCCTCCGGTATGGCAACTTGCCTCCCCGCATCGATCATGGTCCAATAGTCCTCCGTTCCCGAAGTGAGATCATAAAATTCACCACGGCGATCGATAGCTGTCATGTCGGAAAATGTAACATTGTTGAAGACCGGTAGATCTGCTCTGTCTTCCGCGATGTCCCATTCCTGGAAGAACTGAGCAACACCGGAGCCAAGGCAAATTTGAAACTTTGGGTCCTCGGGCGAGTCGGCTTCCACTTCCGCTGCATATTCGTGGCCGGTACGGATGTTCTTCATGTATCTTTAGGAGGATGTTAGGTCGTTGTCATGAATACGGATATTGAGAATGGCAGCCGGGGGAGGGTTTACTTACACATGGCCCGATATGCGAGTGTATACGTTAACTGCCACGATTATCTGGTCACCAGGGCTGACTGCGAAGTCTTCCTTAGGGATCAAGTGGGCTCCGGCTGGAAACCACTCGACCCAAGCACCCGCAACGGTTGTGCCATTCTCGTCCATCTATGTTAGGAGATAATTAGCCAACTCTCTCGTATCTTAGAAACCTTTTCTATGCAGAACACTTGTTTACCTCGATATTCGTCCCAGCTTGGAGAAACGGGTACCAGTCTTTATTATCACAGCCGTTCCCAAGAATTCCGACCCATTGTGCTAGAGAATGTCGGTTGTTGGGATTGCTGAGGTCTGCATTTTCGGGTGCCTTGCTCCATGGTATATTCCACTCGGCGGAGACAGTGCGTATGGCGGGCAGCTTATCTTCTTTCTCTGTAGTCTCGGTCTGGTTTACATTTATAACGGCGCCTCCGAGAAAAGAGCAAACGTATTTGCTCATGCCTAGGCCGACAGGCCATCTTCCCCCAGGAGAGCCGTTGACCAGGGCCGCAAGTGTGCAAAGGCACAAGAGAATGAGACTTAGTGTGTGCATGGCAAAGTTGTTTTCGCATGTGGTTGGATGAGGGAGCGTAAGATGACTGAGGCGACCGTAGAAAATATATAGATAAAAAGGGAGCCACGTCCGGAGCGTGAGGTTTTGAGCTAGAGATTACGCGATAGCCAACAGTCACCGCCCAGGTATTCATATAATTTCACCATTAATCGTCCGTATTAATTTACTCTGACACTAATCGCCCGGCTGGACAGGATCTACTATCTCGTTACTAGGGTAATCGACACATATATATTGAAGGCCATATTTCACACGTAGTTGTCCCGGTCTTTCGGGTCTGTGAGTCACTTTATATCAAACCTGGCAAACATGACGAAACCTATTTAGGACCTACTCAGGAAATGAGACCCGGTAGATAAGGAGAGGCCTTACTATTAATCAACATGTTAGTTTCATTCCTCTATATTGATTAGGTCTTGTAAAATCTGAAGGTGAGCGCCTTTGTAACCTTCGATTTATGCCCTGTAAGTTATTATCATCGTGAGATCCCATGAATATAGTTAAGCTAATCAGTTGCGACCATTGCCTTGTCATCCCAAAAAGCACTAGTTTCATGTCCTATATTTATGCAGTACGTCGTACCTCCTATTGCAACATCCTGAGATTATAAAGCTGCGTAGCCCATCTAGTAGGTTACGGCATAAATGGTAAATTGGCAACCACTAAACTTAATATGAAAGGTATATGTATCGCTTACGATCTCATCCCTGGCGATGAAAAGGTTTAATTAACCTCAAGCTAACAGGCTAGGAAAATGTAGACTATGGGTACAAGGGTCATGGCCGGAATGGCCCCCGAAACCTCCTGATTCTCAGGCCATGCGTGATGGAAAGGTAGTAAACCCTCTGCGTTCAGGATTGCGGCGAGTGAGGTGAACAGACAAAGAGTAGGTATGCTGTTTATATGATGGACCACTGCCCATAGGCTAAGCCTCACACGGATATGTAGTCGACTTTATAAATTTATATAAATAGGTAACTTATAAGGCCTGAATTCTATTTCTACCTTTAATTATATGACGTATGGCTGAAATATATTGCTATCTAGGTAATCCCGGACGGCTTCATACCGGCGCCAATGTGACTTGCTCATACCGAGTCCTGCATGAACAAGGAACGATGAATTTAGTATCACCAGGCCCTTAATAAGTTATTAGATACCTAGTTTAGTAGTCACCGGTGAGAGAAAGCCCTGCTATGTAGGCTGTACTTGCTATTGGCTTATGGGGTGGTCATAGCAAAATAAGCAAACAGGTATGACCGGGGAAAGGATGGAATTGTCTTAGTGCCGCTATAGTAGCTTGAGCCGCGTCCCGGGTGTCTGGGATTGATTACAAGTGAATATACTATGTACATGACTGATTGGTGGATCATCTCGAGACACCTCGAGCGAGATGATAGAGGTTGATGTGGGATAATCTGATCGACTATCTAGAACCGGTCAGAAGCCAGTATGTTGAGGAGTTCTAGACAATTGTTTTATCGATCTATGCCGTCATAATTACCGAGGATATGTTTTCACTAAAAATTATTTGGATACCTACCTTCAAGCGAAGATCAACCATTTTACACATTCCCGAGTTCTGATATAAAAGTGCCTGAGCCGTAGAATGTTGCTCAACTCAAAATGGGGGAACCAAACTTGAGATTATAACTCACCAACCTCAACATTCCTGTTAATATATGAATATTATAGGATGAGGCCGTATCATTTAACGAAAGCGAGCGGGAAAAAAAAGAGAATATTGAGAATATTTTTGAGATGGATACCAAGGACTTACACAGTAGGTAGGCTACCTAGTACCTACATATAGACTATGTGGTATTAGCGGCGGCTACTACAGTACCGGTCTCTCAACTACACTAGCTTAGGGTCTACCGGCAACCCCCACATTCCGAGTTAAGGTATGATGTAAAATGTTCCGGACACCTGCTGATCAAAACCGTTGTTACCTTGCTAAATTTAAGCTTATACTAGGTCCCTAGTTGATCAATCATGTAGCTATTAATTGTATTTATATGTCAGCTTTAGGTATACGTTTATAGGTAGCACATTTTACATTTGATAATACTTACCTCATAGGACTTATAAATGTACTTATTGCTTTGCCTTCTATGGTAAATAGGAGGTGGGGGCGAGTGAGGTGTCACGAAAGTCAAAGTACGCTTTTAGCTCTGGTTTTAGAGTTTTTAGCCTTAGCAACCCTTGGCCAATGCCTTAGCCGATGTAGCGTTAGGACTAGCGGACCCGGGGAATCGATCAGGAGGGAGGAGGGGGGAGGGAGATAGATCCCATAGCGTACTTATTTTTTCATGGCGTCAATTGCTTCTCCAGTTCCAATACAACCAACCATACCTACAATATGATCAATGTCTTTTGACAGGTCATCCACATTTCATATTTACACTACCTACACTCAAGTTATTAATCTCGGCTTCATGTAATATCATTAATTCTTATCTTAATTCTGATTGTTTTCTGCCTCGAGGTTATGCTCTTTGGAATGACTGTTACGTACGACTGGACACTAACACTTTCTCCGCATCTCATCCATCATTTAATCTTGTGAAAACCTCACTCCGCTCATCATCCTGCCGTCTTACCAACGTCAATGCAAAAGCATATGAGTTGCTATACCAAAGTAATGAAAACGTCTTTATCCAAGTGTTACTTCTGAGGTTGCTCTTAGAGCCATCTTTCAACAAACCAAGGAATCCTATCCTCGCTCAAGTCTCATCCATAATACAGGAAATCCTTCGAATATGTATATGTATACTATGCTTATAGATCAACCCAAACAACCCAAACAGTAAATGCGGCCATTATTCCGACCAATCCAACCTGTCACGCTTCACCCGCCCTCATCCTCGCTAATACCCCTTGCCAGCAGCTCCGTTCTCGTTGGGAGTTTCTCGGCCAATCTCCACGTCCTCTACCACCCCGCGACCCAAATCTTGCAGCCCAATCGCTGCATCGCATCATTTCTCGCTAGCTGGCGAAGCTGGCTAAGCTGGCTGTCGGCTGCTTGAATCAAATCAACCAAGCCTTGTCCTCGAGCCTGACTTGTTTCGTTCCTTCAACGTCTGATCATTTCCTTCTGACTGACCGCATGTTTGGTTGCCTAATAACCTACCTACATTACTACATGATTCAAACACTTTCCAGGTCGTACCGTCACCGTCTCTATCCTAGGTATTTGTTTGTTGTGGATACCGCGGCCTCTCTATAATAATCGACACTTATTGGCGTTTGTCACTGTCGGATTACGGACACTTACATAGTTGCTGCACTCGACAGATCGTTATCAATCTGCAACCAGATCACGCATCGTAAAACCTGGTCCAATATCTTAGCCGGGTTTGTTATGCTATTCTCCACAATCTACCCACTCAGGCATTGCCGGTTGGCCGCATTCCAAAGGTCCATAGGTCACCGGTGCTAGGATCGTGCCAGGATATCGACGCGCCCCATCGTAATCCGATCCTCTTCCCCCCCACCATCGCCTATTGATATTCCATCTTTTGGTGAAATAGGTAGTCAAATTATGAGTTTAGTCAATTGACTGATCACGCAGACCGGACTGCTGTTTGAAGCCGTCTTTTTCGTTTGTCGCCCGTCATGGCTGCAACTGCTCAGAAGCTTCCGTCCTCGGACCTAGCTAAAAGTCCAGACGAAACTGTGCCTGAACTAAGAGAAGCCGACTACTTAACTCAGGTCCTTCAGCTTTCGTCCGAAAAGACCGAGGCTTACCTCAACGAACTAATCATGAAGGCTACAACCTTGGGTATTACTATCTCTTGGCCGTCGAGTGCTGTCTCGATAAGAAACAAACGAAACCCTTCTGGCGCCAAATCGAGCATCACCATAGATACAAATCATGCCCGCACTACGTCTACGGGATCAGAGGGCTCTGCGAGCACGGCTCTTACTTCACATTCCTCAACTAACGGTTATCCCGAGACCACGGGGCGGAGTATCGCAAGGAAGCGATCGAAGGCTCTCACGTTTGCTCAATATGAGAATTATCTCGCCCAAGCTGATCCGAATCTCAAACAGCCTAAATTCATATCACCCTCACCAACAGAATCCGAATCAACGCCAAGCATTTTCAGTGCTAGAACGAACAAGAGTTACCTGAGTTTTAGAAGAGGGCTTTCTAAATTACGCCGTAGACGAAAGACTCCGTCTTCTCTCGGACATATCGTCATGTTTGTTCAAGCATCCCGGTAACTCGTAATGTGTATGGTAACTAATAGCTTCATGTTGTTGTACAGGTCATGTAGTGCGTGTCGAGAAGATCTCCAAGTCGATCAGCCCCTCCTGAGGTTACCATGTGGACATAGTTATTGTTCGAGGTGTTTGAAGATCATGATCAATCAGGCAACAACTGACGAGTCTAAAATGCCACCGCGTTGCTGCACCCAACCAATACCAAGTCCAATAATTAAATCTGTATTGTCCCGCGAAGAACAACATAGGTTCCTGAAAGCCGTGGTACAATTTAGCACGCCCTGGGAATCGAGAATATTCTGCTCCAACCCGGCCTGCGGCGAATTCATACCGCCGCGGACCAGGGTCGACCCCAAATATCCGTCCCAAGCTATCTGTCGAAAATGCAAAACGCGAATTTGCGTTATGTGTAAGAGGGATGCTCACCCCATAGGCCAAGATTGTCCGGACGATTGGGAATTAGATGCCGTCTTGAAAATGGGAGAGAAGTCAGGCTGGAGAAGGTGTTACAAGTGTAGGTCACTTGTTGAGCTCACCCAAGGCTGTACACACATGACTTGCCGATGTCGAGCCCAGTTCTGCTACATCTGCGGCGCAGTTTGGGATCACATGGTGGGTTGTCCTAACTTCTGCAATGGTGAGGCTGTGATGGAGGATCGGCGCCGCGAGGAAGAAGCTCGGGCGGCAAAACTCGCAGATGAAGAGGCAGCTAAGCAAGAAGCTGCAGCAAAGGAAACAGCAGAGATGCTCGAAGCAGTGAGACGTAGCCACAACTGCGAAGAATTCAAAGCATTGCGAGAGGAGCAAGTAAAGGAGATGGAGAGATTCCACGCTTTCAATAGGAGATCGAAATGGCTCATGTGGACCAGACATGCGCACGCAAAGCTCGCTCTCGTAGAGAAACACTCAGCGGCTATCGAGAGGATGAAGGAGCGACACGGTAAGACGGCGGCTAATCTTGAAGATCGTCAAGTTGCTGCAGAGATGGAACTGCGCTCAACATTAGAACAGAGCGAGAGGAACGTGCGGATTCGGCTCAAGCATATGGAAGCATATTGTGATGGTCTCGGCAAGAATCCGGGGGGAGGCATGCCTTCCCGAATTGTGACGGAACGGGATCTAAGAGAACTCGGGCAGCAGTACAACGTTGAAAAGAACATGAAGCAACTTCATCAGGCCAAAATCAACGTCATGCGGGACAGACAAGCTAAAGCTCTCGAAGAATTACTCGAAAGGCAAGAATCGGAAATGGGCAAACTAATCGAGAAGAATAGGAAAGAACTGGAGAGCCTCGAATCTGATTTTTCAGATGAGGAAGATGCTTTGACGACAGCAATGAGCCAGCGCAGGGCAGCACTTCAGAAACGATGGGAGCTCGAAATGGAAGTGATGCGTAAGGAGCTAGAGAACGATAGAGGACTGAGTTACGCCTCGATGAGCCCTCCCGAATGGCTGTACGACGAAGAACCGTCGGAGGATGCCCTCCATGCCGTAGACGAATAGTGTGCCTTGGTGGACATACCGCCAAATACTTGCATATTCAACAAATACTCCTTTACATGCCACATATTGTGTGGAATCTTGATCCCACGACTGCACACGTCATTGGCATCTTCGCTTGCTCTCCTCTTTGTGGTTGTATAGGGCTTGGGTGTTTATATGCTCAGAAACGTGGTGGAAGATGAATTCTACAAGTTTGCAACCTTGCACGGCATCAGAATAGGAGCTACATAAGGTACAAAGTATTGGAATTAGCAATTTCCTTCATTGGGATATACCCGGCAATAAGTCATTATGGAGAATAATATGTTTGATTGGAAATGGTGTTAATATTTAGGCACAGTACCCGATAAGAAGACTGTCATAATAAGACCATTTACTAGCATAATATAAACATTAGCTATGAACTGACAAGTACTACTGCTGAACACTGAAATCTATGGTAGTCGGGAGGTTGGCATTGGGTGATGTTCACGCTACTATGGAAACTTGGGGTAAAACTTGAGAGGCATGTAAGGACACACAAAGAACTGGAACTGATGATGGCCAATTCATATTTTATAGACCAATAATATTTATTGAAGGATGTCATATCGTAGCAACCTTGCTACAAAGGTTTGTTAAACTAAACGCTCTATAAAAAAACTAGTTGTACTCAACGATGTCGAAATAGATAAGTCTAGAGGGTCTTAGGTGGCCGATAAGATCAACAGCTCAGAAATAGATGGTCCTGTAGACAGAGTTAGCTACTGTAATCTGAATAATACGTTTGAATTTACAGTGTAACTCGTAGGAAAGCGTTCAGAATATGTAAGAATTAAATGTCACCTTGCCACTCGATATAGCAGCTCCGGCGAGAGCGCCATCGAAGCGGAATCAATCGCAAATTACCTCATCATAACAAGTGTAAGGTGGTGGGAATATCTTGGAGGAGATAAAAGATAGAGACTTACCTATTATGATGTTCGTCCTTGATAAAAGTTGAGCTCTGGACAATTCTTGCCTTTAGCATAGAAAAAAAAGCAAAAGATTGATGAACAGTTGGAAGGTTAAGGCTGCAAGAAAGCCTTTTAAGAGAAATCCTTTTTAGAAAAGGTCTGCAGAAGGACCCACTTTGAGCCCAGGCTAGATTTAGTGAGCTCGGGTGGCGGTTTAGGTGAAATTCCGGCTTAGCCCTAACTTGCCCACACAACATTCAACTTCCAATTCCACCGCATTGTGCGCGACCGAAGAAAAGTTCAGCCCAGGACAATTCAAGGTAAGGAGGGATTTGAGCCAACACCACGACATCACCAAACCAGTAAGTCAGTCTTCTATTCTCCTTTCTTCATTCTCTCCGCCAACCAAATGATCTTCTAAAGAAACAACTACATCTCTCTTTTTTTCAATTGTTTCTTTTATTTTTCCCATCTTGCCATCTCCCTATCTTCCGACCTTCTTAATACCCACTCGTCTCTAACAACGATATTATCAGCACATCGTCACAATGGGCGACGCATCAATCGAATCCCCCGAATGGCGCAAGGTCGAGGTCGGCCGTATCGTCCTCGTCCAGGGCAACGGCCCTTACGCCGGTAGACTGGCTGCTATCGTCGAGATCATCGACCACAAGCGCGTACGTTAACCCCGAGATCGGCAATCTAGAAACTTACGAATCATGTGTAATCGTGTGTATTAAATGTTAACTTGGAAATATATAGGCTCTGGTTGATGGACCTTCGTCAGACCCTAAGCTGGTCGTTCCCCGACAAGCTATCTCTTTTGCCGATGTGCTCCTCTCCGACCTGAAGATTGCGAAGCTACCGCGCGCCGTCCGAACAGGAACCCTGAAGAACGCATGGGCGAAGGCCGAGATCGACGGCAAGTGGAAGGAGAGCAAGTGGGCCAAGCGAAAGGAGCAGACAGAGCGAAGAAGGGCGCTCACCGACTTCGACCGATTCAAGGTCATGCGACTCAAGAAGCAACGACGATTCGAGGAGCAAAAGGCCCTGGCCAAGGTCAAGGCATCCGCATGAACGGCAATAGGAGCATGAAGGGGGACGGAATGGTTGATTCTGTTACAACGGTCTCTTTCAGCTGGAGAGGAAGGTAGTCTACGGGTCTGGTCTGCATGAAATGACACATTGGCATGGGGTTGCTGGTTTCTTCTGATTCGTCTGGCAAGACCTGTATGTCACTCATAAAAATCTCGATGAGGTGACCGGCGTCAATGATACGGAAATTTACAACAACCTGAGGCTGTCTTCTACGTGATTACATCTTCGCCTGGTGAAATTTGTGCTATCATATAGACATACCCAGATTCTCGAGTTTGCACAAGTGTAGATTCGATACGCGAGTTGACAATACAATTCCTCCGAAGGGTCCCTAATACATATATGCCTAGTATAAAATTCAGGGCATGTTTTTCTAAAATTCCCATCTTTAAAGGAAATAGGTATAACAGTATCGGGGATTATGTGCTTGGGTAATACGGACCTGAGCCGAGCCAAGCCGCGTTAAGCCTGACTTGGCCTGGGATAAACTAGGAGTTTTCCTTATTAAAAGATCATGAAGGCCTACGTTATACTTACACCAAGGGCTGTCCTTTCTGAGTCAGAAGGATTCGAAGCAATTCCCTCAGGTAATTCATCCGACATGCTGTCTGATTCATCAATATCTGACAGTATGCGTCTTGAGAGACTAGATCCTGTGTCGGAGTTGGTGAGGCGCTGGAAATCGCCTTTTTGAGAGCTTTCCTTGGAAGCCGTTTCGTCCATACCGGAAATCCATAGCCGATACTGATGTCTGATTGTTCTTGCCATTCATCGCACAGGCCCGAAATGAACCCAAATTTTCGACAATAGCGGTATTCTTCGTCATCGTCTTCCATTCGGTAGTCCCCATTTTCTGAGCAGAGCACACAGCAAATAGTCCCCTGGCGGGTTTTCTCCCGTGCAATGTGTGCCCAGGCTGTTACCTCCATTCTAAACAACTCTTTGAGGATCTCCTCCTTCTTTTCGGCAAGTGGACCGCCATAAAGGCCACGAGGGTCGTGCCATGGGCTGTATTCTCGTTCAAAGATGAGGCGTCCCGAATCGGTCGCGCCTCTGGGGGAGCCTTGCCTTTCAGGAAGCGGCTTGTTCCAATGCCGGAGCCACTTGACAAAGCTTTCTCGTCCGTATGAGAAGAAGACACCATACGACTTCTTTATGTTCCAGGTAAGGCGGGGTTTCGAGTCATGTAGGTTCAATGTTCCATTATCCCTAGTCGTGTGGTACACGTCGCGATCTACAAACGCCGTCTTAATCATTCGTGTTAGCTCATCCTGATTTGGTGTTTGCGTAGAGCCGTGGACAATATAGACGCAAAGATCGGATGGACTCCGCCCTTCCCTTGTATTTGCTCCACCGTGAATGAGAATAACTCCTGCGTCGGATATTTCTAGATCTCCATTCAGTAGTGGTTCGGTGAATTCGTCGTCAGGATCAAACGAACCTAGAGTCACCGAGTGGATAAACTCGATTGGATCCTCGTCTTCCGTATTAACTACTTGCGTCTCATGCGATATCGAAATATGGAAAAAAGGTAACTCTGGTTCTAGATCTCCGGCTTTATGATTCTTATATGTGTTGACTAACTCCCAAATGAGAACATCGCTTTCTTTGAACCAACACTCACGCTGACTAGGTTCAATAGTACCGTCAACATATCGTGCGACCTGTGAGACTGTAGCGAGCAAATTCCGTTGAGCAGAAGTGGTACGCAGCCGAGCCAGGCCATTCGCAAGAGAGGCATTCGAATCGTCGTCTACTTGTACAGGTGGCTTTCGGGCTTTGCCTTGCCCTACTTTTAATCCTGACTTGTAGATTAAAGTATCGAAGGCATCCTCAGCAACTGAGATAACGCAGAGGTCCCGGGTCTGTTCCCAAGAGGCAGACATATAGTACGTCACTAGGTGGACCGTATAGAACCGGATCTTTTTGACATTGTGGGAGCCGCTCAACCGTGACTGGCCTGTCCACAGTTTCTCTATAGCATTAAGCTGCTCAGCGGTAAGAAGATTAGGCTTGGGTGTAGTAGAGTTGAGTTTCTGTAATATTGATTACCATACCACCTCCGAACTTAACCGACTAAGTACGAGCGGCTCGCAGGCGAATCTCCAGGTCGCCTCGTTCCTAGACAGGCAATTGTTGACTTTCTCCGTTAACTTTCGAGCCTGAATCTTAGCTTCACCCTTCCATGGTGTTGTGTTTAAGTCATCTTGGCAATCCTGAGTCGTCGCGTATGTCTTATACTTAAATTGCTTGAGCTTCTCGATGGACTCGACTACAATACGATGATTCGGTGGCCAATTGTCTAAGGCGAGCGTATCTATGAAGGTAATGTCGTACTGTCTCTAAAGTCTTTCAAAGACTGGCCGGTGTTTCTTATTCACCCCTTAATCACCCCTTTATCATCCCTTACACTCACCCAGTCCGAGGGAAGGGCCTATCAGAAGTTGTGGCTGAGGCTGAGGCTGAGGCTGGAGGGAAGATGCACCCAGTACCTAAAGGTACCTAGGTACCTCTGCCACTCCAGCCCGTACTGTACTATAAATCCGTATCTGGACTAGTGCGGGCACTCGCAAAACTGGCAAACCCTAGGCCGAACAATTGACAAAAGTTCACAGCTGTAAGCAACTTTTCTTCATAACCGAACCACTCAACCCCCCCAAGGTACAACCAATCACCCCCGCTACCTAACTTCGGTGTCGTTCTTAAGTTGTCGCTTTGGTAAGTCGTCGATATTTACATAAACTTCCTGCTTCATATATACCTCCTATATACTTTCCATACCGAATGTAAGAATTGTTTTGAGGGTGAATGGCGGGCTTAATTTTGAGGGCTTGGTACCTCAAAACCCCACGATATCGCACATCGCAGAATAAATAGCTAATTTCGACCCCACCAGACTCTCACATTCAATATGGCCAACCCCAGAGTCGAGGAACTTCCCGATGAGGAGCCCAAGAAGGTCTCCGTCGAAGAGCACGATGACGATGATAGCTCCGATTCCGAGATTGAGGTTGGCGAGGGCGGCGCTTCAGGCTCTACCGCCGTCGTCCACTCCCGTAACGAGAAGAAGGCCCGTAAAGCCATCGAGAAGCTTCACCTAACCCGTGTCACCGGCATCACCCGAGTCACCCTCCGACGACCAAAGAACGTAAGTAAAGCGAACACGAAATATTTGTTTTATTTAGGGGATGCAATATCTAGTTAGGATTGTGCGAAAGAGCAATAGGTTCTGTTGGGTGCAGTTATATCCCGATATTTTTACAGTTTTGCGCAATGAGGGGAATTATTCACCTCCAGTCAAGTCGGATGGGGTTGTCTGTTCGCTGCTAATCGCATCACCTACAGATCCTGTTTGTTATCAACAACCCGGAAGTTTACAAATCGCCCAACAGCAACACCTACATGTAAGATCCCACTGCAACTACACTATATGTTTAATATGATTTACAACTTTATTAGCGTCTTCGGCGAGGCCAAGATTGAGGACCTCAACTCGGCTGCCCAGCAAGCTGCGGCCCAGTCCCTTGCCGCTAGTGGTGGTGAGCACGACCACGCTGGTCACGACCACAGCCACGGCGAGCCCAGCAAAGCCGCCGAGGACGCCGAGGAAAAGAAAGATGAGGACGACGACGACGAAGAAGTCGATGCTGAAGGGCTCGAGGATAAGGATATCGAGCTGGTTATGACTCAAGCCAACGTCAAACGAAACAAGGCCATCAAAGCGCTAAAAGAAAACGATAACGACATAGTCAATTCGATTATGGCGCTGAGCGTTTAATGACGGAACTTGATTAGGAAGGATGGGTCAAACTCCGGACACGTTGGCTGGATGCATGCCACAACGGAAAAGTCTGCAAGGGGAAATGAAAAAACCAAATGGAAAGTCGGTTGGCAGTGTATTGCATGCTACGATATCTTACAATGGATTACTGAGCCGTTGTGAATAATTCACTTCGAGCTTAATGACGATTCGACTACTATGTTGGCGACTGCACCTTTAATATAATTTTCTCCAATGTGAGGTCTTGCTAGTGATACCCGAACATGAAAGCCACAATAGATAGATCCGGCAGGTTTCTACTAGTAGAACAGTAATAGTACAAGACGATTACTAGTATACCTACCATGTTCTCAATACCAAACCGCAGGCAAGAGATCTATAACTACATAAGGTACCTAGGTACTTATAAGTAAGAAGTGCTCTTCAATCTCTAGAATAACTACCTAGAATGCAAGAGGGCTGTCGGGTCACGTGACTTTGACTAATCACGGGACTTTGGTGATTGTGGCGCCCTGCAAAACGTCGGAGTTCTTCGGCTGGGATACAGCAGCAACATCCACTACGAATTGCTTCACATCTCCACTCCTTACCTTTTTCCTCAACACATTACCAAAATGGCCGCAGTAAGTATTCTTTCTTGCAGGATCCCCTGGCGAATACCTAGGTACTTTTGAGCTTTTCAAATGGCAGTCATGTTGTCAATTGGATCGTCAATTGCCCCGGAAACTTCCGTTGAAAAATGGACGAAGATGAGCTAATTTCTAATTTTCCGTTTCCTCCCTCGCAGCGAAGCGCAGCCCTCAAGCTCGACTGGATCAAGGTCACCTCCTCGCTAGGTCTGCGCGGACAGACCGTTGCAGGTCTACAGGCCTTCAAGCAGCGCAACGAGAATGCTCGCCGCAAACTGCAGGCTCTGTCCGAACTCCCGACGACCGTCGACTTCGCGTATTACCGATCTGTGCTCAAAAACCAGGCGGTCGTCGACGAGATCGAGAAGCGTTTTACTGCCTTCAAACCCGCCCAGTACGACGTCGCTCGCCAGCTCAAAGCCATCGAGGCTTTCGAGATCGAAGCTATCAAGAACGCCCAGAGTACCAAGGAGAAGGTCGATCTAGAACTCAAGGACCTCGAGGCTACGCTGAAGAACATCGAGACCGCTCGCCCCTTCGAGGAACTTACTGTCGATGAGGTTGCTGCTGCTGAGCCCTCGATCGATGAGAAGACGGCTAAGTTGGTGTCCAAGGGCCGCTGGTCCGTTCCGGGATACAAGGTATGGCTACTCCCTGTTACTTGCAGGATATATATATGTTATGGTGATGATGATGATGCTAATGCCCTTCTGTAGGAGAGATTCGGCGACCTTTCCGTACTATAGACAGCTTGTGCAGCATAGCAACCAGAATTGCATTAGCGCTCTCTTTCCCTCGTGTACTCTAGCATTGTAGATAGGAAAGTTGGGAAGAGGCTGAGAAAGTGGAATTATAAACATTGTTAATCAAATTCTACACGTGTGCGTGGTTGTGTTTGTGCTTAGGCAGGTGGTATACTCCCTATTGTGAAGTATCCATCCATCCGACTTCGAAACCGCTTGCCCGAGGGAGGTACTAGTATGTAGTTCTAGCTACTTGGTACTAGAGTCTGCTTAGATTCGAGGCGAAGTTGGTGAATGGCATGACTTAGTTAACTCTATCGGCCTATCATCAAGACAGTTTTATCCTATACTTCAACTTGTCTTCGGTAAGATAGTCATTCTTCGCCCCCAAATGTTCTATACAGTAATCTGTTTCATATGCTTTTACAGAACTCCTATTTCGAGAAACGGGTAGGGTACAGCTACGCTCAAGTTATTGATATATAAATTTAAGTTGATCCTGATAAACGGACATCAAGGATCTCGTCCCCAGTAATCATATACGTAAGGTCTTCTTCGATATCTCGTGGGATTTACCATGCTGAGGATAGGGGATGTTTATTGATTGCTAACCCCTTTTCGATAGATATTATAAAAGGTACTTAAGTCTCTTCCACTTTCTTAGGGAAGGTGCAGATCCAGGTCCTAATATATTCTTTTTCTTCCTGCACCACGAAGAACTAAAACAAGCGGAAACAACATTCCTCAAAGGGCCCTCAAACTGCCGCAGTTTTTTATTATCATGGCAGTTACAACCATAGCAGCTGCCGTACCAACAGACCATTTGGTAACCCCTCAGGAACCGCAACTGTCACCACAATAATGAATCTCTTTAAGCAATTGCTTAATCTTTCGTGCCTGCGCACCAAAGTTCAAGTTTTAGTTTCCTTGTTTCTCTCTCCTTCAACAATTTAAAGTTACCTAAACTTACAGGAACCATCAGAAACTAAATTGTACCTTGACACCAACAATCTTATACACATTCCAACATATCGTATCGCCGCATACTACGTACGGCATTTTACTCCCATGCATCATTACGGGGGATTGCCTACATCATAAAATAACCAAGATAAAGAAGTTGGAATGTTGCACAAAGCCTCGGAAGGTGAATAGAACGTTAAGAAAGCTTCTCTGCTGAGCCGATTAATCGCCCGAATCCGCCAAGCCTGGTCTGCGTTACCATGCTCATCGGCTTCAAAAAACCGACAAACGAACCAAGCAAGAAACTCAACACCACGCAAGGATAGACATGCACGGACGGCCTGCAAAGCCATTTGGACGGACTACAATCAAATTACCCGGCCAAAACAATGGAGTTGACAAACCCCAAAATCTTCAACAAATAAATTTATCAATAATTGAAGAAACCCGATTTAAAATGTCGACAATCTTGAGCGAAAGGGAGCTTTGTTCCATGTACAATCGACGAACCCCGGATCGAAGAAGCCGACGGCCGAAAAGGACGAGCGGAAAGACGCCTGTATGGAAGAAGCCCTAAGATCTTCGAGAATCTTTTGCACAAAAACAAGGCGCATAATTAATAATGCATCCCACTCGTAGACGACCACCTAAGGTTCCTAAACAGGCGACAAAGCCTCTTCATTCACTTCTCGATTATTGATACTTTTATTCACTTCCCCAGTACGCAAAATGGATGCCAATATGGATATTATGATCGACTACAGCGAGGAACAGAAAAGTTCCTTAGATGACTTACCAGAGTTTATGTGGGATTACGGAGGCAAACTTCGTCTAACGATGGAAGAATGGCAAGAAGCGAAGAACGGATATACCGATGCCGAAATCCAGACAGCCGTGCAGGAAGCATAATATCGAGAAAGGAAGAGCTTCGCGAGAACTCTGACGATTCCACCGACCTTCCTTAGTTACCGCCGACTGCCATCTTCCAGACGGTTCCCTGCCTCGACGGAACTCCCCCAAAGTATGCTTCCGCGCTTATGTTACTGTCCCATTAGTAACTAAACCGTCTCTCAATTCAGCTCCTTTGGTTATACGATAAAGAAAAAGGGTCTATTATCTAATCTAAACTAAGACATATTCTTAGTAGCCTGCTATACGAAAGCATTATATTGAACTCGTTACCTACAAATAATTAAGTGACGCCTGGGCAGAACAATAAGATGTCCGGAAAATAGCTATGGTTGATCCTGTCTGCCTGCCCATGAGCAGTAACTCAACAAATGTAACAAGCAATCAACAAAGTTACCGGCCCCCAATTCCGGCCGTGAGCTCTACAAGGTAAGAAGCAAATATTGAAGTACCATTACAGCATGCCCACACGTATCATTAGTAACAGGAAGAGCCATCGAATGCGATTTAAATTAGGGACAAGAATATTCACGCTCTCCACACTTTCCATGCTGGAAGTATCGAATAATTCACCAGATTTCGAGATTCGACAGAAGCTATAGGTATTAGGTAGTAGGGAGCAAGGGCAGCCATCGATTATGTCGTTACAGACGTAAAGGTAATATCTCCTTGGGTTTAATGGGTCATCCTAGCTTGTGATGGATAGGCCCCATAAATTCCTAGAGTTTTGGCTGAATTACTTCTAGGCCATGAATGAAGCTGGTCTAACTCTAAATCTTCACCTGAACCTGCATTATGTCGACAAGTGACTGCTCCGGAGGGCGCTAAGGATATCTTAGCAGAGTATTCATCATCAGAAGAAGAATAAGAACAAGATATTGGAAGAAGAAATGCAAAAAGAAGACGCATCTGATAAGACATGGACGTCTTAAATTGAGGCGGAACTAAGCACGACAAAGGAATCCATCGAAAAGATGCTCGAAGATATCCTCGAAAATCGACAAAGCACACAAAAGCAATATGACGACCAAGGCAAAAGGGTCGAAGCCCTCGAGCAGGCAAATGAATAAACTTCATTGAGAGTCGAAGAGGCATACTTATTGATAGTAAACTAGCGGCGTTGCCCGTCCGCGCAACCGCGGACGGGGGAGAAGGGGGGGATTATGCGCACAACTGACGCCACAGCTAAAGTCTGGTAAAGTCTGGCCTCTGATTGGCTAGCCACACCTCAGCGCACGTCCGATGAATTTTTTGTAGAATCAATTGACCTATTCCAAGAACGTATAAAAGTTTTGATAATTGGTATCGTTAGATAGAGCTCGTTTTGCATGACCTTTCTATACCATTTGCACCTCTTGCAGACGTTATGCGATAGAATGGCAAAGGGAAAAGTCGCAAACTGCGGGGCGATTCTAAGTATCTGATTGGTTGGAAAAATTGTGGCGGTACTAATAAAATATATAAGACTTGATGTATAAAATGTATAATTCGGATTGAGTTACGTAAGTGGATCTGCGTACTTGAAGTGTTTAGTTCGGCAATCTAGCCTTAGGTACCTACATGTACCCATAATCAAGGCTAGTATGTACCTAGCTAGGCACCTAATGTATGTAGCACGTGGGACTCGTAGGCCGGATACACGTATGAATTTCACCCCACCATCAGTGAATCTCATCCTCGACTTAGACTTGTTACACCGCTATCAATTATTGATATAAGAAAATTTCTATATTACAAGTAGTGCTGTAAAATGGCCAGAGTTCAGTAGACGACATGCAGCTGCGGCTGTATGAGTCTTCATTCGTTCGTTTCTATCACCCGCGAATGATACTGAAATATCAAAATGGCTTGGAAGTCAAATGCTCCATGGAAAGGGCCCCAGCAGCTCACCACCAAAACCAACGATGATTCAAGCTACCCCGGGTTAAAGCCCGCCAGCCCGGACGTAGGCCATAAGACGCCGTATACTGACGTTCAAAATGAAGAAATCATGGTTCTCCAGGCCATCTATGGCGACGACTATATCGAGCACAAAGCTGCTAATAGTGCATGGATGAAGTCCGAGCCGTCCTTTGACATTCGTGTTAGGGCTTTATCCGATGAAGAAGTGGCTATTACGCTAAGTGTCGTGCTTACAGCTACGTATCCAAAGTCTGCGCCATTGCTCAGTCTTAAGGATGAGGGAAGTCTAAAAGAGTCTACTGTGTTTAAGCTACAGAAATTCATCGAGACGAAGCCCAAGTCCTTAATTACACTTGAACAGCCAGAACCAATGATACATGAGTTAGCGCAAGGCCTCCAAGATATTCTCGAAGATGCTGCTCAGGCAAAGGCTCAAGGACTGGAATTGCCCTCATTGGAGGAAGAGAGAGCAGCTCACGAAGCCGAATTGGCGAGACAAGCTAAAGAGCAGCAGGAAGAGGAGGATCGTAAAAGACAAGATGCAATAAAAGAAGAAGAAAGAGTGATGCAAGATATGATACAGAAGGAGGTAGACCGGCAACGAACGAAAATCAAGGAATCTAAAAAGAAAAACAAAACTCTAACTGCTTCAAGCCATACCCAAGACTCCCGTATCCTAGAAGCCGGAAAGGTTGAGTTCGACCAGGCATGCGAGGTTACCGATACTGCTGGCAATGTTTTTCTGTTTAATATCGTCACTGGAAGAAGCGAGTTTAGAAAGGGGCAAGTAGCAACCACATATATCGTCTGGCCTGAAATTTCTGGCGAACGAAACGGTCCAAGTTTGGCTCTTAAAGAATTCGAATTACGATCGACTTCTAAGGAACCCTCTCAATTTAAGAAGCAGTTACAAGTTCTCGAAGGAGAGTTGGATTCGGCCAAGAAGCTATCACATCGGAACATCCTTGAGCTCTTGAATTTCCGGATCGATCGAGACCACGGAGAGACCGAGTCGGCGTCAAAGACTTGGACCGCACGAATTTTAACTCCACTGGCAGATAAGGGTCCACTTGGCGAGCTGTTGGATCTTGCAGGAAGACTTGATGTTGGAAAAGTTCGTTCGTGGACTGCAGACCTTCTCGACGCTTTGGGCTATTTGCACGGTCATGGAATTACCCACCAAGACATACATCCCGGTAATATACTCCTATTTAGAGAGTCAACCGGCGACGTCATTCCAAAACTTTCGGATGCGGCATATCAGAGAGAAATGCACAATCTTTCCCATAGGTCTCAAAAGAATTCGTCGGCAAATGCAGCAAGGTCTACTTACTGGTTGCCGCCAGAGGTCGCTGGGAACTCAAGGCCGCAATTCACCCAAAAAACCGATATCTGGGACCTAGGTGTCGTTTTCTTACAAATGATCTTTGGTCTAGATGTATTTCAGAAATACCAGTCTCCAGCTGCTCTAATGGAATCGCTCTCTCTATCCAAACCACTACACGAACTAGTGGCTAGATTTTTCAAGCTTGATCCTAAGAAGCGTCCTCGTGCATTTGAGTTGAGTTCCAGTGAGTTTTTAGCAACTGATGCCCCTGTCATTATCGACGATACTTCTATTGTTTTCTCTCCTTCACAGTCTCTTGGCTCGTTGGCACAGGCTTTGCCTACGCGATCAAGGCGTGACTCTTCTGTTCGCGGGGCGACCTTTTCGAGGTATAAGGAAGACTTTGTTGAAGAAGCACGGCTGGGTAAGGGAGGTTTTGGTGAAGTTGTCAAGGCACGGAAAAAGCTCGATGGCCAAATTTATGCCATAAAGAAGATCACCCAACGATCCCAATCAAGCCTTACTGAGATATTAAAAGAGGTTAGGCTACTTTCTCAACTAAGTCACCCTGCAGTCGTAAGATATTACAATACCTGGCTGGAAGAAATACCCGACATGCCAGATTCGGAAGGGGATACATCAACTGAAGATGTCAACATTGATTCTAAGGGTACCGCTTCTCAAGGCATTGATATCCAATTCGCCGCTAGTACAGGTGGTTTGGACTTCATATCTTCGAGCCATCCCAATATAGAATTTGGCTACGATGACTCGGAAGTCGAGGACGATGAAGAAACAGAGGAAGACGAAGATGACGATGACGAGTCAGATGTGGGCTCCGAAATACATGATTCAATTCCTTCGCCTACGAGAATCAAGAGTAGCCAGAGACACTACAGGACCGTGATGTATATATCCATGGAATATTGTGATAAAAGGGTAAGCTTTCCCATCTTACAACCTATTAGCTGGTTGTAGACTACTGACCTCATAGGTAAGACGCTCCGAGATCTTATCCAGAGGAACCTCTGGAAGGAAGCCGAGGAGGTCTGGCGATTATTTCGCCAGATTTTGGAGGGTTTAGTTCATATACACGGCCTGAATATAGTTCATCGTGATCTTAAACCAGAAAACGTATTCATCGGCCTTGGCCCTGACGGGGTTAATAATGTTAAAATTGGCGACTTTGGGTTAGCTACCGCCGGCAATTTTGCCGTCGATAAACCAGCCGCTGGTAGCCTGGATACGGGCGATTTAACAAGAAGCATTGGAACATCCTATTATGTTGCCCCCGAAGTCCGAAGGACTGGCGGGGGTTCGTACACCTCAAAGGTCGACGTAAGTCATCCTATCACTCTGCCCTCTAGCCTTCCTTTCTAACCTAGTTCAAGATGTATTCTCTTGGGATCATATTCTTCGAAATGTGTTATCATCCGATCCTAGGCATGGAGAGAGCGGACAAGCTAGGAAAACTAGGAACCTCTTCTCTCCTTCCTGACGATTTTCAGCCAGGTGATAAAGTAAAATCAGATATTGTACTATCTTTGGTCACGCACGACGTAAAAGAGCGTCCGAGTAGCCTTGAGTTGCTACGAAGTGGGAAGTTGCCTATCCAAATGGAAAATGAGACGACGCGGAGGGCGCTCGCTAGTCTTACCAGTTCTGCTTCTCCTTATTATCCAAAAGTCGTTTCAGCTCTATTTTCGGCACCCCTAGAGCCTACGAAAGATTACGCCTGGGATATGACGGCACCTAATCCTACGGCGGCTGAGTTATTATATCAAAGTGCAGTTAAGGAAGAGTTAGTATCGGTATTCCGCCGTCATGGCGCAGTTGAAACACCTCGCAGTTCACTCTATCCTCGCTCTCCGCATTACCCCCCGAATCAGGATATCGTTCAGTTATTGGATCAGAACGGCACAGTAGTCCAACTACCGTTCGACCTCATGCTTGGAAATGCCAGAGCATTGGCTAAACATACCAATATCTCCAAAGTTCGGAAATCTTTCACCTTCGGTAACGTTTACCGGGACAGACGGAACGGCGGACAACCGCTCATGGTTGGTGAAGTTGATTTTGACATCGTCTCCACAGACACTTTGGATCTAGCTTTGAAAGAAGCCGAGGTTATCAAAGTGCTAGACGAAATTATAAACGCGTTCCCCTCGACATCACCAATGTGCTTCCATCTCGGCCATTCTGATTTACTGCAGCTTATATTTGACTTCTGTAACGTGGATTTGACCGCAAGGCAACTGGCGGCCGAGTCTCTCAGCAAGTTGAACATTCACTCTTATACATTTCAAAAGATCCGGGCGGAGCTTCGTTCACCTATGATTGGAATATCTGTAACTAGTATTGAAGATCTCCGGCGATTTGATTTCCGAGGTACGTGTCTGACTTTCAAAACCTAATGAAGGGTCCAGGAAAAGAATTAACAAGAAAGCTAGATACCCCAGCAAAAGCCTTCGCTAAGCTCAAGACAATCTTCGAGGGAAGTCGAATGTATGAAAAATTACAACCGACCCTTGCCCATCTGAAAGATGTAGTCGAGTATACGAAACGCCTCGGCGTCCATGCGAAAATTTACATTAACCCCCTAAGTAGCATTAAAGAGAACTTCTTCTCGGGTGGAATACTATTCCAGTGCCTATATGATAAAAAGTTCAAAGATGTATTTGCCGCTGGTGGTCGTTATGATAGTCTAATCAAAGCACATCGGCCAAAAATAGGCGAAGGACCTCACGCAGTTGGTTTCAGCTTGGCATGGGAAAAGCTAGCACGGTTACCGAAAGCCGGAGGGAAATTCTTAAAGAAGCTTGAGGAAGAAACATCCGGAATCTTTAATACTAAGCGAGTAAGTCTAACGACGAAATTCTACTTGTATACCGTATTCCAGCCTGATCTAACATCTCCCAGTGCGATGTACTGGTAGCCAGCTTCGATGCGCAAACTCTCCGTACGGCGGGTATCGAAATCCTTTCGATGCTATGGTCCCACGACATCAGCGCCGAGCTAGCTCGGGATTCCCGGTCGCCGGAAGAACTTACGTCGAGGAATCGCGATGAGACGTATTCATGGATCGTCATTATAAAACAGGACAACGTACTAAAGGTCAGGACGATGGATCGCAAAGATGTCCCCGACGCCGAGATCTCAACATCCCAACTCCTCCCCTGGCTACGCGCCGCGCAACGCGAGCGCGGAACCACGAAGCAATCCGATGCCACCGGCAGCACAGCCCCCATCGCCCAAAGCGGTACCGTATCCGCAAACCCGAACCAGGAAGTCAGCGTGCTAGTCGCCGGCACCAAGTCCAAGAAATTCAACCGCTTGGTAGTAATCGAGCAAGCGCAGGCCAACGCCGCGGGCCTATTACAGACATTCCTCGAGGGCCCGATCGCAGCCGTCGAGACGTCGGACGTAGTTCTAGATCTGATCCAAGAGACGTCGTTATCGGAAGCCGAGAGCTGGCGCAGAGCCGAGCAGTCCGTCGAGAAGAACGAGCGCAGGTATCTCCGCGAGATCCACGAGATGCTGCTGGCGTGGCGCGCCGAGTGGGAGAACACGGACGGAGCCAGTCGTCATGCGTTTGTGTATAATTTTAGGACGACCAAGTGTATCTACTATGATCTCGGGGCGTGAATGTACGTGGTTGTTTTGCGGATACGTACGGTTGATAGCACGATAGGGTGACAACCTGGGTAATAGGGGAAAGGGGGGGAGGCTTGGCTATTGGCTACGTGTAGATACCCTAGGGAATTAACTAATTATGCTACGTACGACTTCACACATGAGTATCAATGCTAAAAACAAGTTAATATGACACCGCCAAAATATATATGTGCTTATAACTCTGATATAGATAGCTAGTAAGTATACATTTTTAGAGAGGGGATATGGGATAAATATATAAATCTAAAGTGCGTAAATATAAAGGTGAAGCAGAACAATCATTGACCTACAACCTAATCGTTAACGAGTCCTCGGGGATGTGAATTCATACACGTCATATATACAGCGTTAAATGTACAGAGTTGAGACGGACTGCTTCCACGCAGTGTAGCATACCAGCCACCACGGGAGATAGCCGAAGACTTTTATAACCCCCTCGCGAACCCATACTTTTTTATGCCAAATCACCCCCACCCACTATCGTATAAAATAAATTCATAGCGCCATTGGCCGGATGTTAGGTAGATATACAATGGAGTCTGTTGTAGCGCCATAGACAGCATAAGTCTACGGCCGACGTAAGATCTAACTTATTTTTCCCTGGCCCATCTACTCCTCCCTAATTATGCTCATCCTCCTCCATCTCATCTCCTACCAATTCCTCCACCAGCGTCGGGGTATTCGGATTCGGCTTTCCAAATACTTCCTCCCACTGTAGTGATTTCTCCTGGCCAACAACATGGACGGGACGCTGCTGGGCCTTCATGGTCTCCGAGGCTCTAAACCTACGACCAGCCATCGTGCGTTCCTCGAGGCTGCCGCGGAACATCTTGTACCATTGCGATTCTTTGTTGCCCGTGTCCTCAAACACCCCTCGCCGCCTCGCCTGGCACTGTCGGTAGATGGTATTGGCGCGCTTGGCCGCGATCTCCTCGATGTTGTACTCCACAACCCAATCATCAGACCGAACTAATCTTTCCGGCCTTGTCACATATTCACCGTTAACTTTGTTTCTGATCGTTAAGACCAGACCTAGTAGATTTTGGTCGATCTCCTCTTCAGCCGGCGTAGCATTTTCTGGGGTCTCTCCTGAGGCCGACTCTGGAGAAGCATCCTGTGTATCCTCTGTTTTCTCTGTCCCAGTCTCAAGGATCTCCGCTTGGCCTTCGATCGCCGATTCTATCGGAGCCTCTGAGATAGAACTAGTGCCATCGGTTCGAGGTTCGAGCTGTTCTTCTTTGGAGCGGGCAATGAGCTGACCGAGGATTCGCTCAAATTCTTTAAGTTTGGACGAGTCGTCTATAGAGCCCTCCGCTTGATCAGACAGCGCCCTCTCGTCAATCCTTTGGGTCATTCTCACAATGAGATCTTTCAACGGCGACATAGACGAAGCCGCATTGAGATCTCTCTTCGATTCCTCTTCCTCCAATTCGTCGTCAATATCCTCAGTTTCTTCTTCGTCTTCTTCCTGGTCTTCCTCCTCCTCCTCCTCCTCTTCAACCTCTCTGGTTGTACTGACGTCCTCTTGTACTTGTGATGCTGTCTCCTCGATGGAGGCTGGACTATCTAACTCAGATATGGCATTCTTAGGCTCATCATTAGTCGCGGGTGATGTAAATGTTTCAGGCTCTGGTTGCGTCTCTAAGCCGTTATCTTGTTGTATACTTATTTCTTCTGGTTGAGAATCTGCATTCTCACCTTCGCCAGAGGTGTGTTTGGACGTTTCTTCGATTTGTGACTGCTCTGTATCAAGTTCAGGTTCAGATACGGATTGCTCACTACTGGGTTCCGGCTCCGGTATCTCTTGAGTGGAAGTAGGGTCGTCCTCATCAGCAGTCGCCTCTCCCTCGACCGGCGCGCTCAGTGTCGGCTCTGATTTAGCGGATCTGCTATTGGTAATGGCGCTGAGTAAGGCATCAACATATCCCCGCGCTTCAGTGGACGATTTCGCGTGAAGGAGCCCGCTCTGTTCCAGAGCGTCTTCGATTGCTTCCCTCACAGCGCCGACGCCGACTTCGTCGTCATCCACAGCATCTTCGACCATCTGACGCACTTCATTCCAAGCATCCAGACTCGACCTTTCCTGAGATGAGGTAGGTTTTTCAATTCCCTCAACCTCTCCCTGAACCACGTTCTCGTTTTCATCAACAGACTCGGGTTCGGCCTCGGGTTCGGCCTCGGCTTCAACTTCCGCTTCCGCTTCCGCTTCTGCCTCCTCTTTAGCTAAACCAAGAACCTCCCTTTCAAATGCTTCAATAGACGCCCTATTAGCATTTTGAACCTCATCAATATCTTCCTGGGACACTGGCTTTGCAAAGATATACATGAATGGCGCGTTCGCTGACGTCCTTGTCTCGAAGTGCATTCGGAGAGATTGCTCTGGGAACTTCTTGCTGGCGCGGTCCAGAATATCATTAAGTAAGGCGAGACTGAGTTTATATTCCCTGTCGCCGAGAGTGGTGTTCGATGTTCCGTGTAATGCAAGGTCCATTTCACTTATGGGGATGTATTGGAAGCCGAAGATACGTTGAGTGTTGTGGAATGCGACAAATATGCCGTCCATTCTACCCATACGGACTTGGAGAGAATATTTCAAGAATGCGGAACGAATCATATCGTAGTATTCTCGTTCGAATGACTCCCACTGGCCGAATCGGTTACGAATTTCGTAGCCGAGACCTTTCTGAAATCCTTTCGCATCCATACGAATGGATACAACTGCACGCGTCTTAAGGTCAAACATACCTGACCCAGGCACCCTTGGATCGTGCGCATCTAATTGAGAACGCATCATGAAATCAAGGAATTTGGTATAGTGAAAGGCTTCTTCGGCATTTCGCTCTTCTTCGGTGATCTGGTCGGAGTTGGTATGTCTGTACCGCTCGTATTCTTCTTTAGAGAGAGTGAGAAGTTTCTCCATGGACTTCCCAAGCATGCTCAAGATATTGGCCGTGTCAAATTCCTTATCAGCATCTATGGCGTAAGTGCCATCTTTCCAATGCAAGAATACTGCCGCCGGACCTTTCATAATCTTGGTGAACTGAAGAGAATCCGTGTTGAAACCCTTTGACAGCATTGACGTGTTGATTTCTCGCCAGGACGACAGGAGATAGTGGAAGTGAGAAAGCATGGATGTCATACTTGAGGTCGAACCCGTGTATCTCTTGCCATGTTGTTTCGCCATACCAATAAGTGTAGAGTCCTTAGATGAGGTCACATACTGCTTCAGAGCGTTGAAGTCGAATTCTTGAATTGGCATAATCTCTGAGAGATATGGGTCGAAGTTGTAGACTCGGGAACGAGGATCTTGTAAGTGATAGACGCCGGGGTTAAACAGGACCCTGTCAAGACCGTAGGACAATCCCGGGACTGACGGATGAACCGTATGAACGGGTTCTGGACGTAGATCATTGGCGGATATAGTACTGATATCCAAAGGTGGTCTTTTATTCGACTTGGTCCCCTTTTCTGACTCTTTTGCTTCCGATGCATCTTCGCCGATGATTTTATAATTACCCCAAACATCAGCGCTGTCCACGTTTCGCATTCGCTCGCGAGGAGCGCTAGACGAGACTCCTTTTTTAGATTTGGCTTCTCCCTTCGGAGCCTTTGAAGCTACCTTCCTGATCAGCTTAGGAGCCGTCTTCTGCTTTGGCTTTTCGCGGCCCGCCGCCCTCTTCGCAGCCTTCTTAGAGCGGCCACTTGAAGTTGCAGCCTGCTCCGTTGCAGCCTGCTCCGGTGCACCATCAGCCGTCGCTATATCTTCTTCGCTTGATGCTTTTCGCTTCGACTTCTTCTTTGGTTCCTTCTTCTCTGAAGAATCTTGTGACTTTTGAGTCCCTTCATCGTTGTCCGCAGATTCTGTCTTCTTGGCCTTAACCTTAGCCTTAACCTTAGCCTTAGTCTTGGGGATTGCTTCTGGCTCTAAGTCTTTTTGGTTGACCTGATTACCAGGCTTTCCGATATGGTCGACATTAATGTTCTGCGCAGCGAGAACATTCTTTAATGCTTGAAGCGCGCCTTGCAGAACTTGTAGCTGGCGTTCACCCTCAGCCTGGGCGGCGAGATTCTTTTCTTCCTTTTGAGCCTTCTTCTTTTTCTTCTTCTTCGGCGCTTCTGGTGGTGGGGGTTCTATATTTTCGGCACCAGTAGAATTCGGCGTTGAGGTTTCGGCCGTGGGCGCAAGAAGGCGCGATGTGCTTGAGAGATGTCGGCCATTGCCATTATGACTAGGGATCAAGGTGGGACGGAATGTCAGTGACCTTGTCGAATGACAGGCAAGACATGATGTGCATATGTATGAGGTTCCGATACGGCGTGCGCTTCGGCTGCTCAATCGAAGCATTGCAAACGCTCTGCGTCAAGCCCTAGTCTAATCTCCTAGAAAATCACTTGATCTTTTAATACAAGTCGTAGCAATGTAAGTAACTTGTTGAAGCTTTACAAAAAAAAAAAAAAAAAAATCTGGATTCTGGAGCCGGTGTAAAGCTAAAATAAAGTCTTTATCGATAAGTACTGGTATTTAGTTTTGACGGTACATTATTAGTGGCGGGCGGCCTTTGATAAGATAAGACGTCACTCGGCGGCCCGGGATAGACTTAATTAATAGTACTCAACCACGCCCTTATTCATTCATTCATTCATTCATTCATTTATTCAATTCACCCAACCATAACAAATTCTTTGTTGTTAATTTTTAATTACCAGATAATAAATCCAGAGCTTACTCCCACAGCTTTCCTCTCCTCTTGGACTTTCTAAGCTTCGAGGAAAAGTGGAGACAATTTGTACGATGCAGAGGTGACTGACCTCGATCTCGGGCGTATAAGTGGTTGGAATCTAACTAGGTCATGGATATCGACGCGATATCAAACAATGACTTTTCCGGACAAGCCAATCGCTCACCTACTAGGTTCTAATGGTAAGTCGCATCTTACTCTAGAGACGACCCAGCCATAAGTCGCTAATTCAGCATCCACCCACAGGCCCCGTTCACGCGCTCGCGTACTCGGCCTCGCCGGGGACGTACATCCTAGCCGGCTCCGCGGACCGGTCCATCAGGCTGTACAACCCGCAGCCCAGCACGTCTATCCACCCAAATTCGCATATCACTAAGAAGAGCAACCCTGGACCCCCGGTCGTACCGGAAGGTCGCCTTATTCAGACGTACTCGGCGCACGGGTACGAGGTGCTATCGCTGACCGTCGCCTCGGACAACGCGCGCTTCGCGTCGTCAGGCGGTGACCGCGCCGTCTTCCTATGGGACGTAGCATCGGCGCAGACACTACGGCGCTTCGGCGGCACTCAGCAAAGCCACACCGCGCGTATCAACTGCGTAGCCTTCGCTGGTGAGGACGATAGTCTTCTCGTGAGCGGTAGTCTTGATACCAGCGTGCGAATCTGGGACGTGAAGAGCAACTCCCTCAAGCCGATCCAGGTCTTAACCGAAGCCCGCGACTCCATCAGCGCTGTTGCCGTGCGCGGATCCGAGATCGTTAGTGGTAGCGTCGATGGACGCGTTAGGACGTACGATGTGCGTATGGGGCGGTGTACCACTGATGTCATTGGTCCTAGCGTTACAAGCCTGTGCTTAACGAAAGACGGAAAGGCTATGTTGGTGAGCAGTCTCGATAGTAAGCTCCGCTTAATGGATAGGGAGAGTGGAGGATGTCTAAAGACATACTCTGATCCTGAGTGGAAGAATGAAGACCTACGTGTCCAGTCTATTCTTGGTGGGAAAGAGCAATTCGTCCTGGCGGGGGATGAGATGACAGGTGCGCCTGGTCGGCACGGAGAAGGGAGGATATGGGCATGGGATGTTCTCACGGGGGAGTTGAAAGCTAAAGTAGTTGTACCCTGGGGACCTGCTGGTCTTGAACCAAAGAAGTTCATTGGTAAAGATGGTAAGCCCAAGGAACGTAGCAATGTCCTAAGTTGCTTTTCTTGGAGGGAGAATGGATTTGGGGATCAATATTGTGTTAGTGGTACATCTGGTATTGTCACGGTATTTGGATATAATTGATACAAGTCTTCCCTAACCTAGATCATTCAAATAGTCTTGCGATTTCATAAAGGATATCCAACGTATCAAACAGCATACTTTGACACCTAGTACGGACAATCCTTAATATCGGATCCAGGCAAAAATAGTTGGTTGATTATACCATGCCAACCTAAGAAAACAGTCCTCCTTCTATGAAGCACCCTCTCCTTCTACGCCGAACACCGCATGCCGCCATGCTATCCTTATCCGTAATGGGATTTCCCAGACATTAGTACAGCATCGGACAATGTCGTGCAGCCATTGTACTTTTACCTATCCTAAAACCTCCCTTTTGAGGTCACATTCAACCCATTCCAGCGACTTTGAACCAGTTAGGTCGGCAGTCTTCTTTATTTAACCATTGCTCGCCATCAGTTAGACGACCGGTAACACAGCCTCTGCATTTCGGCGAGTTAGGGCAATTAAAGAAAGGAATATGTTGGTATCCGATGTCGCGGAACCTAGAAGAGGTTAGCATACTGAATTCGTTGCTATAGGACGAGAATACTCACCAATGAATCTTGCTCTTGTCCTCGAATAGACCAAGTGCTATACTGTGTACAGGTGCATCACCCCATCTTTCATAGAAGAAGCCACCAGCACGATCCAAGTGGTTGAAGTAGTCCTCGTATGCCTGGCTTCGCCAGAAATTCATATCCGCGATCTCGAAGTTAGTCCAGAAGTGGCACGTCGAATAACCATTCGCCTGCTCCCAGTGGACAGGACGCCGTTGCTTATCAGTCAACCACTGCTCGGCCCTGTTCTCGTGTAGATACTCTGGATGCTGCGTGATGAATTTGGTTGTCTCCGGCCATAGAGTCGGGATTGACTTAGGAGCATCGTAGAGGGTGATGGTAAAACCGTATGTCTTGTTGTTGTCCTGCATGTAACGAAATACGTCATAGTCCACGTCGCAGAAGAAATGGACATTAGGTTCGACACGCCAGTAGTACTGCATGTCTTTTAGCGCAGGGTGCTTATAGAAAAGTCCACTGTTCCATCGACACATCTTGTGATACGAAATTTTGTCGGCATATTGGACTTCATTCTCCTCGAGAATCTTGACTGATTCCTTGTACAAGTCGTCATTGATCCAAGACGGTGTATCCCAGTGTTCATTCGGAATAAGTTCTACAGTGCTAAATTAGTATCAACCCTATCGAGAAGCCCATAGTCGCATTGCACTTACCATATCGCGTTTCAGCCTTAGTCGCCGCTCGTGTCCTTCTCTTGAATTCCTCGGTAAAGGGGACGTCGTTAAAGAATGTCCACGGATAATTGAATTTGGAGTTCCATGTTCGTTCCAAGTCCTGCATCGACTGCAATATTCCATCTAGCTCCTCGTTTCGTACTAGCGTCAGGATCGTCGCATTGATTCTCGAGGTACCAGCGATGCCGGGGGCGTACCCCCCTTCGGTTGCGCGTACGAGTTTACCTTCGGGCTCTCCCGTGGCTATTCAGATTGTTAGACGTAGCCCACAGCGAATAAAGAATAAACTAGGGAAGACTCACGATCCAAATTAGGATCCCTTTCGATGGTACCGTGGAAGTCGGCAGAAGTCTTTATGCTGGGTACACCAGAAGCCGGGCGCCATATCGTGTATAGGAAAAAACAACAGACTATAAAGACAGCTAGCGCAAGAGCGCGGACGGGCCTTGCGATGGCCATTATAGTAGTTGCTGTTTTATATTCATTAACTTCACCAAAAGGTCTACCGCCCCAAGTTCGTGTCTACTTCGAGAGAATGATGTCAAAGAATGAATAGCCTAGAATATCGCAGAAGCGATCATAATAAGGCAGAAAAAGAGAATCAATTAAGTGATGGGAAATGTACAGGTGAATAGAAGGGTTTCGTCAGGAGTCGTGGCCCAAATGGCACATGTTTAGAATATTCAGAATGTTCAGAATGTTCAGAATGTTCAGAATGTTCAGAATGTTCAGAGGGATGGATTAGGTACGGGCTACCTATGAGGTATCGGAAAATCTTGGTTACGCTGTAATCTGTTGTACATAAAATCGAAAGTGGGTACCGTATAAGCAAGTGGAAAGGGGGAGCCACAGTGTTGGAAGCACGTGATATATGAAGTAATGCATTATCCGCACTGTTAAAACCTGTCATACCCCGGCACAACCCCAGTAATTAGTGTACAGATCGCGTCGACGCGTATCAATTTGATAAGGTTTTATTAGATAAGCTTCCGAATATGGGCCTTAACTTCAATGCACCTCCTAAAGGCCTTGGATACATGTGTACATCCATATGTTGTGAAAGAACATGCGATTGGGAAAATGTCGGGTTAATGAATGAGCCTCATAATATTTCATTCTAGCCTTGCTTGAAATATTAGCCTTGTACGAATAAAACAATAAAACATTCAGTATGGCACACGCCGCGACATTAGGCGCATTAACTGAGGAGTTGGTCGAGATCATCACTTCGACATCAAGCCAGGTGGGTAGGGTAGACTATTACTATTTACCCTATTTCACACTCACTTACACATGTCGATAGTCAGATCCTGGGCGTTTTAATGTTCTCAAAGAGTCTAGCTTGCGAAGACTTCGTCATCACAGCTTTCTACGTACGAACCAATTTGATGTTGAGGATAAACTCAACGGGCTCGAAGAGCATTTTTGTGTCATCAACAAAGATGGGTTGGCAGATGCGTTAAGGGAACGTTTAGACGCTCTTCCACATGTTTCTAGCAAATTGACACCCGAAGTCCTCCACTTCTTGTTGCTACTTGAGGATCAGCCTGTTCAGAAATCTAAGCTAGCTGACCTAAAGTTACTCAAAGACTTGAGCGAAAATATTGGCCCTCCTCTTAAATGGGAAGACATCGCTAAAGAAGAAGGCTGGGATCAAGATCGCGACCTCTGGAAAAATGTCAAGTTTGGCGGGGATAGTTCTGAAGACGAATATCTTGAAAGTGTATCTGATCTGTCCTCTAACGCCGAGCTCACCTCGGCATCAACCGTCGAAACACAATATCAGAAATCTCCCACCGACTTCCTTATCGAGTCTCAAGATGAGAAACTACTAGAACAAGTGCAAGCAACTCAGCATTGGAGGAATGCGACGCCATCGAAGGAACCAACAGGAAGATCTCATAAGATCACCTTATCCGAGTTTCACGTCGTGCGCGAAGTGCTTTTCATGCTAAATGGTCTTGAAAATACCCTATTCGACGGACAAGGGGTACCTTCGTTACAATTCCAACTGAAGCATACCTCCTGGGAACTTTATAAGGCGCTACTAGGCTCCTTCGGCGAAGCTGGCCGACAACTGTCCATCCTTCGCGAGTTTATAAAGCAGCCCCAGAATATACCGCTATTACAAGTATTCCGAGAGGCAGTTGAGGATCGACTTCGATCATTCGACCGCGAAATTTCGAATTTTCAAGCCCGATACGTAGATATTCAGCAAGACGTTGTGATCAGTCTGGTCCGAGTTCTAGATGATATAAAACCTCATCTACAACCACTTATTAGCATTTCGGAAATTATCCAGCAGCTCCAACGATCAAGGTACCCTCGTCCGTTTTATTACTTGGAACTTCTTTTTGAGGCTGCTGAACTTGCCCAATTGGAGGGACACGATGCGGTGTATCAGTTTATTGCTGCCTTATTTTTCGAGTGTTTCCAAGTTTACCTTCGATCTATTCGTCTTTGGATGGAGGCTGGAGAGCTCATAGGTGACGATAAAGCTTTCTTCATCTCTAGCTCGCCGAGCAAAGTCCCCATGAGCCAAGTATGGTCAAATCAGTATACTTTGCGAAAAACAACCGACGGCACATTATATGTACCACGATTTCTACGACCAGCTGCGTCAAGAATACTCACCACCGGCAAGAGCGTCGTTGTACTTAAGCTCCTTGGAAAGTATCAGTCAGCCAATACTCATATGGCGGACTCGCCCATAGATGTTAACAGAGACCTTATATCGACATATGGCGTCTTCGCGCCATTTTCCGAAGTCTTTGGCGATATTTTTGAGAAATGGATGGAGAGTAAACATCACGCTGCATCTACAACTCTTCGACGGACTCTCTTCGAGTCTTGTAGTCTCTGGTCAGTTATGGATGCGCTTCGGCAAGTATACCTTATGTCCAATGGGGCACAGTCCGACCTCTTCGCTTTTGCTATCTTCAACAATATGGATCTCCTCAATTCAAACTGGCATGATCACTTCAACTTGACCGCTCTAGCACATGAGACATTCAGTACTATTATTAACGCTCATCGACTAGCCGTTAGCGTGGCCACAGATAGTCTTACAGATGATGTAAAAGATATTCGAAGATCGGTTCGCAAGGGTCTGCCGCTTGTTAGGATCCTCTATCGTTTGTCCTGGCCGATCAGGATTATCTTATCAGATGAGAGTCTTGTCCAATATGAAGCAGTCTTTACTTTCTTACTGCAGCTTCGTCGGGCTACTTACGTCCTTCACAAATACCGCTTAGTCTCTGACAACATTGCGGGTACACCGAATACGTCATCGGACCAAACAACCTATTATGGCCTCAGAGCGAAACTCCTGTGGTTCTGCAATACGCTTCGATCCTACCTAATTACGTTGGTCTTAGAGCCACTCACGGCTGAGCTTCACCAGAACCTTCGGCATACAGAGGACATAACTGCTATGACCGCATTACACAGTGCGTATACAAAACAGGTCATCAGCGAAGTGTGTTTAGGCAGCAAGCTTGATCCTATCCGAGAATGCATTCTGGACATGTTTGATCTTACTATCAGGCTCCAGGATGCACGCCAGCTAGAATCCGAACGGGAACAGGAAGAGGAACAGGAGTTATCACGATTATCAGTAATGTCTTCACCCATGAAGCATAGTCGACGGTATATGGGGAGTGGCGAGGAGGAAGACGAAACATTTCTCTTGGATCAGGACAAGACGTCGATGATGCAAGATAAGGAAAAGACGTTCGCCGAAGTCCTTAGTGACATACGAGCGGACATGGATCGCCACTTGAAATTCATTTGTAGCGGGCTGAGAGGAGTTGCAAGGGCCAGTGGCGACGCTGCTGCAGGAAAATGGGACACCTTAGCGGAAATGTTCGAGGCTGGGATTCGAGATCGAAGATGAATCTGCTCCATAGTGGACAATTCTACAATCATCAATAACACACAAAGGGTTAAATAATGGAACAGTCTATGATAGTAATAAGCTTGCGTAAGATCCATCTAAGTTCTAGGAGGTAGTAATATTGGATCTTAATAAGATCGTCGGTGACGTTCCCCCAGAATACCTATGGCACTGGGACCAATCTATGTCGCTGACGAATCTCGTTTAACAGCCCTAAAAAAGCATCATAATTCGACCTTCCTACATACATACCACCGATGGCAAGTCATTTCTTCAGATCCAGTCCGAAATTTATGACCTAGTATGACGGAGGCATGCCTGGTTAGCCCCATTAGATCGAAACCAGATTTGGTGTAATGCATCTATCATCTCATATCTACACGAAGGAATTAACGAGGCTTGAATTATAGATTGGTCCCAGTTTATAAAGTCTTGGCATGCATCATACCCGCACGGGGAAGTGGAGCAAATCTTATCAATACCGGACATGATGTATCTTCGTATCTTTTCTAAAAGCCCCAATTTCAGCCGCAGTCTTCAAGGTGAGCGTCCTGGCGTCACGGTGAATAACCAGGTAAGTGAGGTTGAACACCACGTGACTAGCGCCACATCTCCACCTGATACCGTACCCGAAATAGGTACCTACCAATCAACTGCTACCTCACATTTAGTACATTCTATTCTATTCTGGTACTACATTTATCTTATCGCCTTACGATTATTCACGTCTTCAAACGCATCGCCATAAGACGCGTCTCATCGAAACGAAGTAGTTACCTAGGAACGAATAGCCCCACAAACTCGACTTCCCCGTTCATCTCGTAAAGTCAAGGACCATGTCTGAACGAAAAGTTCTCAGTATGTCTTCCCCCAACCATGGTTCTATATCATCTTCAACCCCTGAATAATAGCCATCGCTTTGTCCGCTTTCAGTCCTAACTGTTTGCAGCCAAATACTACCCCCCTGACTTCGATCCAAGCCAGATCAAGAGGGTTAAGGGGCCTAAAAATGCCGGCCCAAAGGTTCAGACTGTCCGCCTGGCAGCACCATTGGTATGTGAAGTCTTCGAAATATATTTTTATGTTATCCTTCGATCCCGATATATTCCTTTTATATAGAAGCTAACGTGTTTGTAGTATGTAATGTTCTTGGAGTAAATATGCCTCTAGAGTGAGCCACGTATTAATACTTGGCAGTTCTATGAAATGTACTACATGTGGAGAGTACATCTACAAAGGTAGAAAGGTACGAGTCTAATCCCAGGATGTCCTCTGGATGGCACTCATGCTAATATTAAAATTTAGTTCAACGCGCGAAAAGAGACGCCCCTAGACGAGAAATATCTAGGCATTCAGATTTTCAGGTACATGCCAAGCGTCTACCTTTCTCATACTTTATTATCCTCGATGAAGCTAACATATTCGATAGTATGTTACAACTTATTCTTCTTCTTTGCCTATCCTATGCAGCAATCAATTACCAAGTATCCCTATATAATACTAATATAAGACAGGATTCTATATCCGATGTACAAGATGCAGCGGACAAATCACATTCAAGACAGATCCCAAGAACCAAGACTACGTATGTCCCAGTCCCAGTCCTCTACTAACGCAACACCATATGAATTCCGTTCGTTCTCTAACCTCAATCATAGGCCTGCGAGAGTGGAGCAAAACGGAGCACAGAGCCATGGCGAGTAGGAGTGGATGAGACGGACGAAGAGCGGCTAGACAGGTTAGAGAAGGAGGAAGAGGAGCGGAACGCCATGGTAGAGCTTGAGGCCAAGACCGTAGACGCGAAGCGTGAGATGGCGGTCGCGGACGCCCTAGACGAGATACGCACGAGAAATGCCCGATTAGAACGTGCGAATCAGGATGGCGTAGAAGTGGGCGTTGCGCTACCCATCGATAATGAAGCGGAGCGGCAGGAGAAAGAAGACGCAGAGGCGGCAAGAAGGGCTTTTGAGTTCGCGAGACAGGTCGACCGCATGACCGAAGACGTTATAGACGAGGAAATGGATGACGTGGCGTCCGCTTCGACGTCGGTGCTCACGCCCGGAAGTAGCGGTAACGGTAACAGTACCCTCCAAGCCCAACCAGCAACAGCGTCATCATCGTCGGCGGCAAATGTGCCATCTAAGGACATGCCGCCCCCATCATTCAAGCGGGTAGTAAAGAAGAAAAAGGATCACGCGGCAGCGCTCGGTATCAAGAAGAAGACCCCTCTCGTATAAATGAGTCGAGATTGCAATTAGTTATGACGACTCGGGTGGCATGTGATAGCGTGGTATAGCATAGCATAGCGATGGATATTAGGCCGGTTTACAAATGACAATACGGAGCCGCGACTCCATCCAATAATGAAGATAATCTTAAGCATAACAAACGTATCTCCATAGTTGGCCGTCTGCCGGCAAGCCGCGATGATTAAACCAACTCTTCTCAATGGAGAAGTCTCCATTTCTATCAGAAACCCCTGTCCCGTTCAAGCCGACACGCATTTGCCAAAGACGAATTAAAAGTATCGTAGTTCCATGAGGGGGTTCTAACAGCGGGTATCGTTGGGCAACGTGATGTGCTTCGACATATCTTACCGACATTCCACCCCGGGCTACCAGGGACGTGCAAAGATCGACATCGTATCCCGCGTCCCGCATGGATCTGTCGGTTCCGCAATCTAGAGTAATCTTCGTCTGTAATTTCAGTCATGATTGAGCGGATTTATTTGGAAATGCAGATTCGGGATAAAAGATATAAATATTTATATTTAGAAATAGGTAGATATGTAGGAATGTTCATCGTAGAGCAACCAGATCGGAGTAAATTTCGCCAACAAATGAGACTCATGCTAGACGATTAGAAGATATACCAGGCACAATAAATAAAAAATTGAAAAAAAAAATAAAAACCAAGAAAAGGCAACAAGGTATAAGCAATTGGCCCATAGAAGTGTCACAAGATTACTATAAGAGCGGTCAATATGTCACAATATGCCAGCACACGTCAAGCGCAACAAGAAAAGACAGAAAAGGTTTGAGATGGATGTTCGCGATCATCCCGGGTATCCGGGGGATCATCAATCAATCAGATTCGTGTTCTCGTACGACTCGTCTATCACGGTCGCTTAGTGGTTCTCGTGTGTGCGTTGCCTAGAATACCACTACCACAAAATTCCCGACGACTTTGTTGTCCGACGCCCTTCGCCAGAACTGCTTTGCTTTGCGTTGCGTTTGCGTTTGCTGATTAAACGTACACTCTTCCCAATCGCTTTCCCATGTAATGTAATAACTCCCCAGCCGTGGACCTGAAACCCGCGCTCCCTCGCGGGCGGTCGGCTGTCCGTCGTAAATCCCGACTAATGCAAGGATTCCCGCTTATATGCGTGTGTATTCGCCTTCCTAATAGAATCCGGAACGCCTCACAAAGTGTTCGTTCATATCCGGCTGCTAAACTCGGCCGAGCTGAGCCAATTCGTGTTGCTGGTTGTTGTTGGTTTTTTTTCCCCGCCAATGTCCCGTTATTTCATGGGACATATTCGTGTACGTTTATATTAAATTGGTGTTTTTCTTGACTCCTCTTATTCGTACATGTATTTCAATCGTGGTACTCGACTTCATCCGGACTCCTCGACGATGAAGTCGCTGATGTGCCGTTGGGAAGACCGGGTACGTGGGTACGCGACGACCGATGACTCCGCCGACTTGTGGGCATGTTTGCTGCCTCCATTTGCCTCTTTGTGTGTAGGTGCATTGACCGAGCATAACTCGCAAGATCTACAGGCGGGGGGATAGATGATGGCATGGCCATACTGTAGGAACCTCGTGCGGACATGGTGTAGGATTGGTGATGCGATGTTTAATAGAAGAATACGGCGTCAAGGCGGGTTTAATATGACAATTCAAAAGATCAAGTTGGCTATTTGGTAGTGGTACAAGACCGAAGTCGGTTCGTAACTCAGTATATATCTTTAAGATGAATAGGTATTATCGTTAGATCGTAATGACAAGCGAACGGAAACGTGAGGTCTCGAGGTTTTATATGTAAAGATGAAGACGAGAAAAGAGGGGGATATGAAGAATTGAACTAGAGCGGGCCGTGACCTCAGAAGAACTAGACTTCATCAAAGAAGAGGTGCTATGTTGGGGCTGGGAATTAATAGAACTACCTAGGTAGGTTAGGCAGTCCACCCTCTAAGCTGTGAACTAGTCAGAAGATAGCTTGGGTTGTTTACTGCCACCACCTTACTGCATACATACACAGATACAAACAGAACGCTGAGAGGTTCAGGATGGGGGTTGATCGACATGTAGGGACGCCGTTTTAGTGCCGGGATGGGAAACCAAGCCTGCAGGCTATGTCGTAAGTGAGAGGCGACAAGCCAATAACCGAACCAGGGCCATTAGACTTTCGCCACGAACAAGGCTGATGATGCATTGTCCCCTCCAAAGTCTCCAGACTTGTACTAGACTTGCAGGCTCGCTACTACGTAGTTGATTGACCATGCCACCCCATAAACCACTAATAAGCACCACACCATCGAATTGGAAGGCGGGCACGGCGGAAAGGGGTATTTGTGCATTGTGTAAAAAATTGGCATGTCATTCTGCATTCAGTCAGCCGCTAACGGGTGAGGACATAAAGAAAGCGGAGGGCTTGGGGAGGAGTAGTGTAAACATGTCTCTCTCCCATGTCCTTCCCATATCTCCCATGTAGTGTATTTATTCCATGGCTCTCCTCTTCCCCCCACCCGTGAGAAACACACCTCTATCGTGGGGACCACCGTAGACGATTAGGAAAAGACCCTGGCGATCTTGTCTCGACCTTTGAAGACATCGCGTATGTCATTCTATTGGCAGCTATGCCTTGTACCGCGAGCGGAGTGGAGGCCGGACGGAAAGACCTGCACTAGCATAATATGTACGTATTACAATCATGATCCCGGCTGGTGGGTGTTTACAACCCTTTTTTTTGGACGGCTTTAATAAAATCTGGCTTCTAAATATCGGGATATTATATCTTGTCAATCGGTTGCGTGAAGATGTTAATAACAAATAATGTACTTAAACTACCTATGAAATACATAGTTATGTAGGTTGTTAGCTACCTAAGCTTTCGCAGAACTAATAAAATATTCACTTGACGTCATATGACTGCTGTAATAAGATTTCGGCGAATGTAATAAGCACGTGCAGCGAACCAGGATATGTACCGCTTTCGATTCGGTGACTGCAACACAGGAATTTCCAAGTCCGTGTACCTATATATGTACCTACATATAAGAATTACCTGTATCGAAATTAACAACTTATGTGTCCAAACGCAAATGGAAAAATCCCGTTAAAAGCCCACAAACATGTGTGTTTGCGTTTCCGGTTGCCTGAAACAAGGGTTTGGAAAAGACTTGTGCTACTCCTATTGCCCGTAAGGGTTGTCTAATACATATGTAAGTGTTACAGACATTATGTAGGTAGTGTATGTAGGTAGTGTATGTAGGTAGTGTATGTAGGTAGTGTATGTAGGTACACACGAGAGTTTAAACTTGGAAACGAGAATCTACCGGCTCTAATCGTTGGTTCGATACCAACTCTTAACGCCGCTAGTACGAATCGAGGCCATAGTATTTTTTACCAAAATTTCTATTATTGGTGTCATATTAAGCATACTTTTCGATCAGTAGATAATTGATGATGCATGTCTTACACATATTGACTATGTAGTAGTAAACGTGTCTAAGAAGTTCAGGGTTTCCGTGGTAAGGTCGCGCAGACGAGGTAATACATACGTGAGTTTAAAAGGAAAGACCGCTATTGGTAAATCTGCACCTCAGCATGCACTGCAATGCTAGGATTAGATCCGAGCCAAGCAGGATGCACGTCTAGCCCGACGACAGACTCGCAAAAGCTACATAAGTCGATTAGACTCGAGCAAAAAATAAAATAGGGGTCCAAGGGGGCTGAGGGGGTAAGCATTGATCTGCCTACTGGTTACCGATACCGGTTAAGGTATAGTTGTACCTAGGCGAAAAGTCTCGATCCTCAAGAAAGGCCCATCTAGACAACTGAAGATAAAATGATAGGTTAAGTTGTTAATAAAAGTTGCTTTCCGATATTAATCTATATTTTATGGTTCTATGTAATTGGGCAAACACATCGGCTGATCGGTGACATCCGCCAGGTGGTAATCTTGTAATCTTGTAATCTTGTAATACGAAGAATTGTGCTACGCAAATACATGTAGGTACCTGACCTAAGTTATCAGGTTATCAGGTGTAAATGAGATCTTGTCAGCTGTCAATTTTCTGTCCGCCGGGCCTGTGAGGTCAGAATTGGTCCGTGCCTCGACGGCCCGCCTCTGTGAACGGCTAAGCCTTATGATGTCAGCTACAAACTCAACCCGAACAATGTCGTCGCTAAATTCTATGTAACCAACGACGGGGCTTATCTTTTTTAGTTACTACATACACTTCGAACACGTACACGCAATTATTTTTATTTCTCGATTCAGCTAGCAAATGTGCTGGACGAGGCTCTGCCTACCACGCATTAGATCCCCACACATTCCCTTTAGATTAACGTCGGGAGGAACAAAAAGGCTGCATCCGTCGATATGTAGTAGCAGGGGGATTTACAGTCTCGATTCGGCCCTCTCGCCACTAAAGTCACTAAGTAAACCCTTCCCGAACCTTCACGGTGAAAGCTGACCTCACTCGTCCCCAGCGATCCCACGTGATGACGAAACCCGAGGCGAATCATAACCCTCAGGTATTCTGGATGTCAACTCTTCATGTATACTCCCACCACCATCGATTTCCATCCCAGGTGATGCAGACAGCCAGCTTCCCGCTTGTGTTCATCCTGGAACGGCAATGACATATGAATCTGACATCAGACGTGGTACTCACTCTCGTATCTGTACCGCTGCGTTGGTCGTTTAAAAGGCGTTGAGTTTGAGATCGAAATATCCAGTGGCCCATCGATTTGCGTTCTCTCATTTCCTGATTTGCCAATTTCCTGCTGCTTTAATGAACTAAATGTCTGCCAGTCTATCAGTCACATAAAGAAGACGCCAACTATCGGTGGTCACGATAATTTCTTAGACACCGTGGCCAAATCTAGAAATCCTACGTCACCGGCTGGGCTAACAAACACTCGACTGGGAATGACCTCATACTACCCCTATCTGATCTAAGATATTTGAGATTCATAATTCGTGCGATCACGGCCAACTATCTAGCAGTCTAGCTAGTTTAGGCGCTTGGCATTGTCAACAATGATAACTTAAATGTGTATTTACATTGCTGTCGATTGTCCCAAGGTGGCGTACATTTTATCATCAGCACTTAACTTTGAAGTCTAATATGACGTTCCGCGACCCTCCTGTGCATTAAAGGTAGTCTGGCTACTATGATTTCATTTCCCTTGGCTATCCTACTATCGAAATCCCAATATGTTAAAAATCATCATACAGTGTTAACCGCCACGAGGTGGACTGTCGAAGCCATTCACGTCACAAATTCAAAGTATTTTCCAACGGACATGACGCATTCTCGAATATATCATATTTTAAGTTGCCATTAGATAAGCCCCGTTGTAATCATTTAGACGCCGTATTACGAGGTTAGATTTATGCTTGAGGATAATTGTAGTGTGTACAAACTCCCTTACAAAATCAATCGCTAAAGTACTGCTAAAATATAATAAATACTAATCCCTTTACTAAAAAATAAACTGCTAGGCTGGTACAGCTAACAATTTATTTAGGGACTTAATCCTTAATGTTCGTTTGTGTATGTAAGTATAGAAAATTAAGACTGGTATTAATAAAGCAGTCGATTATACTACTTGCATCTTTGTACGATATTAACCCGTAATCTTGTTCAACTTAAGTAAGTTAATGACAATTCCTAAAGAACATTTAAATCACTAAAATATTTTCCAAGCAAAGTGAGTCATATGACATTTGCTGGCTAATTGGAATTATGCCGCGGTTCTCGGCGTCGGGATTCAACGTATGGACTTGCCCCGGACCCTCGGTCGTGAAGTGGGGTCGGCCGGTACCGTCTTTTGCTTTGCAGAAATTCGGAACACCCAGCCGTATTACATCGGAATCTTCCTATTGCAAATTATGTCATCTCTTTGGCTTATTCTTATCCCTTTTTGTATTTCATCAGTGTGTTATTGTTGATAGAAATAAACTATACTACTTTTAGCATGACTAATGCTATCTCTAAGAGCTTAGATATAGACGAAAATGTTTTGTCTTAAGGTCAGGTTTTGATTTCTACCATGAAGTGAACAGAAAAGGCATAGAAACAACTTAGTTATTCTTCAACCATGAGCATATCATCAGTAATGTTATCAACTCGCCCGTGTTGAACGCTCGAGTCAGGAACGCAGATCACCTTCCTACCTCACGCTAAATCCACTTCGATGACACCGTCGAGTGCCGTAGGCTGCTTCCAAATTTTAACTATCTTCAGCCCGGCGGCGTTAACTAGTTTGTGCCACTCTGTCTCGGTCCTCTCTGCCGCAGTCGTGTAGGTTAGCATTATCATATCAGATGCGGTGGTCCGCCGTGACGGTCTGACTGTCTCAACTAGGTTTTCGTGGATCAATAGTTTGGAGTAACCCTTCTCCATTCCGCCCGCGATATTTTTCAGGATCTTTATAGCAGGCTCGTCCGACCAATCGTGAAGGACTTTATGCTATAACATAAATGTCAGCAATCGTTCTACGTGGAAAGGGGGGAGGGGATATCAATACTACATACCACAAGATAAGCACGGGCACCTCTCAAGGGCTGTGGCGTGAAGAAGTCGTACGGCTGCTTCAAAATAGCCTTATTTGTTATCTCTACTTCCGAGAGGATCCCGGGGAGATCTTCTATTACCAGGCTTCCGTCTGGGATTTCAGGATGTTTGAGCCAGAACTTCTCTAGATCATGGCCTTTGTTACCACCAACATCGACAACCAACGGTCGATCTAGTTTGGCGTCTTTGAGTAGTATGTCCGTCGGGTATGCATCGGTCCAGGCTGTCATGTTCCACCTCGAGTGGCATTCCATCGCACAAGAGAAGTCTTTACTACGTGTCGGGTCGGCTACGATATATTCGAAAACGGACTCGTATGGACCTTGCAAATGTTGAATGACACCGTGTTTGCTGTCGGTAGGGTTCTTGAACCCCGTTTCCTTTACTACGACAAAAGCTTGTAAGTAAAGAGGCTAGGAGGGGGGCTCGTCCTGCATATTTAGATGGGGAACTAAGAGAACATACGAAACGATGGAAGCCCGTTAGACATCACCGATATTATATCGCTGTAGAAGGCCCCATATATGGAAGGAAATGCTTGATCGGTCCCTAATGTCTTTGCCCATGGGGAAGGTTCATAGGTATCCTCTTCTGTCTCGACGAGAAGATTATGCGAAGCGAGGTGTCTCACAAGGCGTTCTTTATAGTTCTTAATATTAGCAAATATGACACACAGTATAAAATATTATTAACTTACTGATGAGGATAGGGTCCGTATCTGTCATCTTAGCGAGACTTGTACTGGTTTCTGGCTTACTTCCGTTCTCTGCCCATTTCGTGAAGACACCCGCATCGATGAGGCTCTTTATGGCACCGTGAGTGGTAGCATTCACAAAATTATGGTTCCACGCGATATCCCAAGGCGACTGGACCCGTGCTAAAGCACCAAGAAGCATATCTTCCGCAAACAACCGCTCATCCTCGTCTGCGAACGAGTTCGAGTCGATATCTCGAAGAGTAGCGGACAGACGACCTAGAGCAGCCATACCTAGTGAGATCGAATGGGTCCAACGACGTCTAGGAGATGAGTATAAGCTTGGTAAAAGAAATTATGGTACGAAAACACAAAGCTAGGAGGTACAATGACTTGTTAAGAAGATAGCTTGTCATGGTGACTTAAGAGAGAAAATCACACACTTTTATAAGTAGAGATATCTACCGTGAAACCACTGAAACTACCGGGACAGCAAGGTGATACAAACCACCCCCTCTTCTTTCCCACCCGTTACAATAGGATTCTAACCCCTCGGTTGATGATACTATCTCCGTGGTGTATATATTTCTTATGGCGCAGTGCCAAGATAAGCAAGAATGTATAAACGACACAATTGGATTGGCCACGAGAGGCTGTATTTTAGATATATGATAGCTCCCTTGGGGTTACGTTGTAATCCCTAGGTTCTCAAGCCTACGCAGTGATACACTGCATTCAATATCAGCTGATAAGATATATATGCATTTAAATCCTTGTTTCAACCCGCGCTCGGTTCTAGGGTAGAGAGAAGTTGGCTAAATCTAGACCTGTGACCTGTGGTGGCTTTCTCTTTGAGGGGAGGTTGCTGGTATCTACATAAACGGCACAGTGATTTAGCAGTATGATTATATGGAGGGGTGGAGGTTTAGTATTCTAAGTCCTACGAAGATGAAGTCCCAAGTGGCTTTAGTCACGGGGAGGTTGCTATTATGCTATTGATTGGTGAAATCTACATAATACTCATTCCTTTAAGCCGACGTTACATATGAGCTGATATGCAAGCTCCACCAACGCTGCTCAAGTGACAGATTTTACAAAAAATGCCATCATCGCGACTCCTAGGCGCGAATATTCAAATGTGAATCACCGATATCGCCATGGAGCCGATGACCGGAATGGCGTTGTAACTAGTTATGAGGTCACTGCTAAGGTGATTTGGGGTTCCTTGTAGGAGAATCAGGCGTTAGAATAGTTGGAGAAAATAGCCTTTCGTATAGGAATAATCAGCTAAGCAGAGGGATATCAGCTGAGGCTTGCATTAGGTAGCCACATTATTCGGGAATAAAGAACAAGCGGAAATAAGAATGGCGATATGCTATACACTATTCGAATATAGGCAACATTCCCTTTCGGCCCCATCAGGTGCCGAAGATATGAGCCGAAAAGAATTCGATAGTTATTGCGAGTTTCCAGAGGAATTAACTTAAGTGTATAATGTGTTCTGATTCGACTGAGTTGTGGGCTTTGATTAATTCACTCTGGTTGATGGTGTACTAGGATTTATAACGCTGTTCTAACCACCAGGCCCTGTTTTCTGCGGAATGGGGTTTACATATTCACAACCCTACCCCCATCTTACGTGAAGTTGCCTTGAAATCGTCAAATAGCTCTAAGAGGACAACCCCTCGAATTATTGTAAAACTATCGGGGATATATAGTGTGATAGGCATGGGTGCTATAGCTACATCCACCCCGAGCCACGACAGCATCGCTACCTATTCATAAAAGACCAAGCACCGCACCTCTATGCTCTGCCGCGGGGGCGCATCCTTAGGTGTCTGGGGGTCGATAAAAGCCGTATGCGGCGTCCTCACCGCAATTCCCGCCTTCCCTTGGGGTTGGCCCTCGCCGAACGAGTCGTAACACTTTAATAGAATGACCTCATCCGGCGTCATGTCCTTCTGGTAGTAGTACTTATGCGCGTCGCTCGGCGCAACCGACATCGTTTCGCCCCTGACCTCGTATCCTTCCGCCGAGTATCTGGTTGAGTCGTCGGGACGCACTTCCTTGCCCCTGTCGTCCTTGTCCGTTGCGAAGTCTACACGCTTAGGATAGAGCAGGTTCACCGGGATGAAATCCTCTGGCTTCGTCGACCGCCAGTCGATGACGGCTAAGGGGTGATCGCTTGCTGGGTTTTCGATGGGCCGCCACACGTTGATGATCTGGAAGCGGCCTTTCAATAACTCCTCGGCCTCGTCAGCTGGGAGATGACGGCGCACACGGGCTTCGGCCGCGGCGGGCGTCTGGTCGACGTGGACCTGCTGTACCGGAGCTCGGGCAGCTTCCGGCGTACGTCTCCGGATGGTGTGGTCAAATATGACCACCTTCTTGATACCAGGAATTCGCTTCCTTAAGAGATTCTCGATTTCCTGATAGTATGGGCCACGCACAGCTGCATCATCTGTAAATGACTTCTCATTTGACGGTTCATTGTAAACCGCAAAGCCGGAGTTGTCTGTGGTAAACTCGCTTTCCCGTCCTCTAATATTGTTCACCGGACGCGTATGGTCACCCAGCTTGAACGAAGTAGCTTCGATATCAACTTTGGCCCATGGCCTCGTCCCCTGCGGGATTGCCGATGCGTCGATATGTTTGAAAACGGCGGTTGTCATGTTGACTGCCTGTGAGAATTTAGGGGTTACCAGAACTCTCGAATTATGGTGCAATGCTTGTGTGAAAGTTCGTCGCGCGGTAGTTGATAGCAAGGTCATGGACTAAATAAGTCACAGTTCTAAGAGTCTATATCAAAATAAGACAATAATTAATTATTACTTTCGAAATTGTATCTAGATATTCACGTTCGTACTGGGGGACTTTATGGAATTTATGACCCCGCCAAATTAATAATGTCCAAGTTAGTTAATTACTTATCTCCGACTTAACTGTCGCTATTCTATGAAAGGTATGGTGGCAATCGTTATTACTAAACGCCGAAGTGTCATCATTGGAACGTATTGGAATTTCAATAAGGTAAGCTTGCCCACTTCTAGACGCCGAGACGCTCCGGGGCGGCGGATATTCCTACGCGGGGGAACAAAGACCCAGAGCTCTTCAACTAAATTCCATAGTGTGCATCTTTAAGAGGCACTACGACATATTTCCTGATTACATTACACGGCCTATTTACTAATACTTAACCGGTTAGCCAGTATTAAGTATTATGTGAGTAAAGTTGCCTTACATATATGAGATATGAATGATAATCTTATACTTATTGCTCACTAGATATATCTCTATCACTTCCGGTTATATCGTTGAGGTCAAACGAAGTAAAGAGAACTCAATTGCAGGCAAAAAGCGAGCCGTCTCTCTTAAGTTCTTAAGTGAATCCTTGATATGTAGGTACCTAGTTATATTTAGTCCTAGGACTACATGCTTCCTGCGTACTCCGACGGAAAACACCGTGTTGAATTATAGCTGAACGCACTGTAACTATCCAGATCTTACTATGTATAGGTTGCAACATCGTCAATCGACTCCACAATTACGGCGTCTGAAAACAATAGTCATAAGGCCGGCACGGTCCTCCTCGACTACTTCACTTAGCAACCAATTTCATCTTTTATCATAGATAGGTATCCATCTTTCTTCACTTACCTCAGGTAGAATAAGTAGCTCAAAGAAGAAACTAACTACTTGTCAGCTGGCCCATCAACATGGCATCCACTCAACAACCGCCGGAGATCACTGTCAATGATCTGACATACACCTTCCCCGACTACAGGACAGGCATCCGGGGCGTATCGCTAAACGTCCCGCCGCGCAGCCGCACCCTTCTGATCGGCGCCAACGGCGCGGGTAAAACAACGTTGCTGCGCTTACTAGCTGGCAAGCGTCTCGCGCCCAGCGGCAGCATCAACGTGTCGGGAGTCGACCCCTTCAAAGAGGGGCTGGAAGGAGTGACGTACCTCGGCTTAGAATGGGTGCTTAACCCCATCGTGCGGACCGACATCGGGGTCGCCGAGCTCCTGCGCTCCGTCGGCGGCGACGCGTATCCCGAGCGGCGGGACGAGCTGATCGGCGTGCTGGACATCGACGTCGCGTGGCGGATGCACGCGGTCAGCGACGGCGAACGGCGACGCGTGCAGCTAGCCATGGGACTCGTGCGTCCGTGGACCGTGCTGCTGCTCGACGAGATCACGGTCGACTTGGACGTGCTGAGCCGGGCCGAGTTCCTCGGGTGGCTGAAGCACGAGACCGAGATCCGGGAGTGCACCATCGTGTACGCCACGCACATCCTGGATAACCTCGCCGGCTGGCCCACGCACCTCGTCCACATGCACTTGGGTACCGTGCGCGAGTGGGGGCCTGCCGAGCAGTTTCTGGACCAGATAGGTACGGGCGAGAGCACGGGGAACAGTCGGCTGGGAGAACTGGTGCTGGGGTGGTTGAGGTCGGATTTGAAGGAGAGGGGGCCGAGGAACCAGAAGAAGATGGGGACGGAGGGGCTAACGTATTCGCAGGGGGGTCTTGGCGGGTATGGGCTTGAGGATATCAAGAAGATGTAGGTTTGCTTGGATGGATGGATGGAATATTTTTGGATGGGTGGGAGGTGAGACTATGTCAGGGTCTGGCTTGGTGGCCATGGAGGCCAGGGTGGATGCACTTAACTTGCATGGCACGGCGCATTTTCAACATGGGGATGGGGATGGGGATGGTAAATGGGCTCCACGGATATCTGTGCCGAGGTAGGGGCGTTTAGGGATGGATTGGAATGAAGTCAATGAACTAGCATAAAAGAATGAAGAGCACCGTGGTTATTGCGGGATGGTGAGTCGTTTCAGATACCCTTTCAACAGGACAGACCTCGAATAGTATTAGGGGGGTTGATTAAAATAGATGAAGAATAATACTTGCATGATCACGGTCGATTTCGAATGAATAATCTGACCAAGTCGTATTATATTATTAGGTACTTACTATGCGGCATCTGCCATCGCCATTAACGACCTCCTTTTCATCACGTTTGTCATAGTATTGTACATCAACTCCCCAACACCAGCCATGCCTTTCTGTTCCAAATAATTTAGCACGCCAAGGCGATAGTCGTCCCAGCCTACTTTCAAACCACCACTATGAGCTAGAGAGCTGAGGCTGGCACGAGTTATCGGCCCGGCATGTCTAGTGCTGAGCTCGCCCCTGCCTAGGACTACCGCCTCGTCTTCCAACTCTCGAAAGTATGTGATTGCCGAGAGGCTTAGCACTGGCGAATATGAAAGAGAAAAAAGTGTTGAAAGGGGAGCGCTGGTCTCAAGGCGACTAGCATATGCTGCGAGGTCTTCGACGAGTGACCGAGGTACCAAGCAGCCATGCGAATTCACATCGTTGCTATTGAAGGCGCGCGACCGCCAGATACAATTGCAGATGTCCATTAGAAAGCCGTTGAACTCGTTGATGTACTCTGGAGTGTACTGGGAGCGGGACGTCGACATAGCCCTCTGAAACCCTGCCTTATATTTCGACAATATGGCACAGAGCCTGGAGAGAGTATTCGGGCAGAAGCTAAAGTGCAGGATATATACCAACGGAGAGGGTGGTATCATAATCCGAGTATGATGGTGTAGTTTTGGATCTGAAGATAGAATTGCGGTTTGCTCGTAGAAATCCAAGATCTTTGAGTGGGTAGAACTAGTAGGTGAGGTTTGAATAAGAGTGAGACAGAGATTGTTGACGTGGCCCACTAGGTCAGTGATGATAGTTGACGCGTTTGCCGACTTCTGCTCGAGTGATGCCAGAGAGATGGCCCAACGCTGAAGCAGCATCGTATAAAACTCGAGTAGTTGTAATTGGGAACCTGGGGTATCGTCAAGTACCTTAGTTTCAAGCGTCTGGAGAATATTGGTGAAGAGTTCTGGGTTTTATTAGTCTTGGAATAGCTGTGGTTTGGATTTCGCTTCTAACCTTGGTAATTAAGCAATGGCAAGTATGACAATATAGTGAATACAAAGCCTCGTCCATCATGACCGTTCCATATCTTGAGATACTCTATGAAGAAAGCCAAGAATATAGGGGGGAAAGTCTGGGCAAAAGTTAGCAAGTGGTAATTTGTTTCGTAAGCTCTTTTCTCACATACCTTAGTACTTGACACATAGTTATTTAGTATTTCTAAGCCATCGCTGGAATCTGTGTTGGATTCCCCACTTATGAGGTCTTGTCCATATGAAGCCAACCAACTACTCACCCTCTGATGAGCTTCAGGGTCGGGCTTCAAAACGAGTAGCTTCTGTAGTAACGGGTCTCCTAGGACCGCTATTAATTGGTTTGGTAATTCGATCCTTTCTAGATTTTTCACGAAGCCGTCTACGTTTTCAATCTCTTCTAGGGTAATAGAGTTCTAGCAAATTGTCAGTTTATAACTGTCCTTTCAAGGGGGCGGAGTAAAACAGACCTCTGTCGCGTTTGACGTGTGCACCTCCGGGAATAAACCGGGGCTCTTGCCATTTATTCGACTTCGGGCAACTCTAAAGGCATTCAGCGGGCGTTCTGCTCTGTTCGTACTTCGTTCTGCATGGGCTTGTTGAATTTCATCGAGCCTCTCACGCCATTGAGGATCTGGATGCTGTGGAAATAATAAGCTATTTTCCGTCAAACAAGACCGCAGAAGACATACCTTGAAAGCCGACGCCTTGGCACGAGTCGCTTCCCCTACAATGATCTCGGGGTAGTAGTCTTTATACACTCGGAGCAGGCCGGTCACTGCCGGATCATTCCCCGTTTGTCTAGACAAGGATAAACTTGAAGAGGTGTGAGTGATGCAGTGAAACAGATGCTTTTAGAGGTAACTCACAGGCTCTGGATTCGATAGGGTCGCACATGCCGGCGTCGAGTGATGAGAGCTAGGAGATGGCATAGCTGCTTCCTGTGACAGTTAGCAAGGCATGTTGGAGCAATATATCGGTAGACGGACCTAATTGCAGCAGTTTCCAGCAGGTTGAATAGAACCGAGTACGCGCGTGATAAAATGGCCTGGTTTTCTATGATGTGATGAATCATAACAAGCCATCTCAGGAGCGCTCCTTGAATGTTAAGAGACGGTTTCAGCTTTCCATGCCCCAGACAGCCAATGATCTTAACTACAAGCTCGATGTCCACAGTAGCCACCGGGTAGAAATTCCTTATGAGATTCCCGAGGCTTGCCTGGTCAAGGAAACTTGGAGTAGTAACCAAATCTATGAGCTGGCCTAGATCGTCCGGGAGGAGACCTTGCTCATACGATAATGAAGCTAACTTCTCTACGGATAGCTTTACATTGCTTCCACGTTGCTTTGCCGTCAGTTTAGATGCTTTTGGAGTTAGCAAGTATTATTTTTAATAGTGATAATCGTTTAAGGGGCGTACTAACCCTCAATCACATCTGTCAGGGCTTCGCGTATGTCTTCCGCGCCATGAATAGTATCGTCTTCTTGAAACCCCGACATAACTATTCATTATCCCCTGAGATTTAGCTAGCATGAATATTCGTTAGGGCGATCTGGAAATCAACAACCCCTTGTGCTATGTCTCAGCCTTGCATAGCATCATACTGGTGGGATCCTACGCGTTGTTGGTAGGCTTAGACGCGCCTGATAGAAAGGGGAATGATTGGATAAAAAGTGTTTAGGCATAATGTGGGGTCTTTATTATGTAATCTGGGGCATAAAGAGGTCTTGCAAACGGACACCTGGGACGCCTAAAAAAGGCGCTAATGTTGCCAAGACTAGTGGACGTAACCCCCAGACGATAGGTATTGTACCTGGTCATGGGTCTTACAAGTACATAAATGGCCAACCCCGGAACGCGTTATCGCGTTTCCAACAACGGTTTTTTGTCACTTTGGTTGTCATATGTAAGGTTTTGGGTGATTATTTCTATATTCGGATACCGAATCGCCGTGATTGGACAGACTGTCTTACGACGTCGAGGCTCTTACATGCAATCTGCAGTCGTGCCGTCGGCTGCTCTCGGAATCCTTCTAGAGAACCAATGACTTACACCTAAGCTAAAGCCTCACATCTTACGTCTTTGGAGGGTTATCCCTTCAAGGGAACTTTTCAAAATCCTAGTATTTCTAGCTCCAAAGAGCCAAGCTTGTTGTTTGGATCTGTGTGCGTAGGACTAACGTCATCTATATTAGGTAGTCTATCATGCGTGGTTATATCACCTAAGAATAACCAACAACAAGTCGCATTGACCTATTCCGTAAAATTAGCAAATGGTACGCCTACGCCTTCTTACCCCTTCCATCTATCGTACTTGATCCTCCGGCCGAGATAGGCAAACTGCTTTATGTACGGATGTGGTTCAGCAAACTAGCAACCTATCCGCTCTACTAATGTATTTCATATTGTTCGGTACACGAAAGATAGAAGTCTGTTAGACTAGTGGGTCTAGTGCATAGCGAATGGGGATTATTACCGATATATTAATAGGTACCTAGGTAGGTAAGTACCTACATAGGAACTGCAGCAACTTGCTTTTTCGAAGGAGCCTCAATCGGCTCCGCGAGGAACGACAACCTCAAGTCCCCAACGAAATAAGTGCTTGCGTAATGTGAGCAATTATACGAAACAAGCAACGTAAGTGCCTTCCTGGTCAGGTTTTTGATGACGCAAAGGGCATAATAGGCTATCTATACCTACTACACGGATTTTGTTCCGGGAGTATCATCCGCCGAGCGGTGTTAAGCTGTGAGAAGCCGTATAAGCGCCGCTATATCCAACGCGTAGCTACCTACCTATCTGCGGACAACGCACTGTATAAGTCGGCTATTTCTGAGTAAGTACCTAAAGACACCAAGAGGTACTTCCCAGTTCGAATTAGTATATTTATGTACAAATGATATATTATTAATGCAATATGGTGCTTGCTCTAACTTACATACCTGAACACCTAGACATCGAAATGTTTATTAATCGCGGAGTTTAATCCTATAGGCTTTACCCAGATATTGGGATAATTTGAAAGGGAAGTGATGTTGATGGACGCCGTATTCCTCAACCGGCAGGCCGGCCACATTGTATGTACTTGTTACTTTTGAGAATTGAGACAGGAACATGCAACTGAAGAAAGTAAGCAGGTAGTAGTAACACAAACAAGTGGTGCGACTAATTAGGAAATACACTAGTTTCAGCGCGGCTATAAGCGAGGTGGGGTAGTTAACTGCTACGGTCTGTAGATCATCATGCCTTCTAAAATTCAGGTGGTCTAGCAGCAGCCGCAGTAGGCAATACATAGCAGGAAGATTAGGGTTATAGAACGGTCGTTGATGCCTTAAGGGGGCATCTCCGTATACATGCGCCCATTGATGTGACGTCGTATATGTATCTTTTTGTGATAGGTACATGTAGAAAAAGCTTCGAGTAATATAACTAAAAGAATTTGTAACTTGGCCGCTTAAGATTCTCATTGAAGAAGCTAGGTATAAGTTAATACTCGGCATACCCGATGTTATAGTGCACATTCCTCCGGAAGTTAGAATCACTAGCACTGTTATATTCATAGGTTCGCACCTACCTACATAGGTAGAATGATGTAGCTATAGGGCGGACTTGCCCTTATCGGTAATAAGAACGTTAAGTACCTACGTCAAGTAGGTAGTTCCCGTCCTTGGCAGGTAAGGTAAGGTTTAGTGTACCCGAGTTGGAACACCCATCGGCCTTTCCCCTTGATGCTTGTGTTATTTTTACTAGGGTCTTAAATCTTCAGCAAAAGAAAAAAAAAACCAAACCGAATCTTAGAACCTCCAACGCTTATCACTCCAGTCTCTACTTCTTAGCATGTTGCATTGCATTTGTACTACCAACTCGCAACTCTTAATTCGATTAAGTCGCCATGGGGGGGGATACACTCCCAATCATTCAACTATATTCAAGGTCACGTTCCAACGTGCAGGTATAGACGTATCCTTCGGGGAGTTGGTACATGCCGACTTCTCTATCGAGGTTATCATCAAAATCTTACGAGTTGTTCGCCTTTTAGTATGTATGTACGACTCGAGCAAGGGCGTCATGATGTCGCAAAGTCAGCGGCATGTGTGCACGTTCATTTATACGCACTCCGTGTGTGTTCTGCACGTTATATTGCCCAATGTTACCCCCACACAAAACTGGTATTGCCCCGAGTAATGCTGAAAACCTTGAGCTGCTAGGTATCGTCCAGCGTCCAGTGTCCAGCATCCAGCATAGACAATACTATGCGCATGTAACTCTAGAAGCATACGATTGGGCCCCAGCTGTATAGAAACATGAACGACATATGCCGTGCTATTCTTGGGCTGGTTATTCAGGTCTAATGTCCGTTATATTTTTTTGCGTTACCATCCTCACCAAAAGATCGCTTTAACTTAACATCATCCATATTCTAAGTACGAATAAATAAAGCCGGTGAGTGCCCGTGTCACCAGGTATCTCTGTCCGACGCTGATGCTTTTGATAGCGACCCTGGAAGTATAACCACCACCACTACCGTAGTGGTATTAAAACGTATACATTGTCAGCTTCCTTTGACTCCTCGGAATTCAGCGCGGAGACTAGTGGAACAACGCTCTTCACCGCCGGTCGCTCTCTATTACAAACGGACGTCGGCTTTTGATACTATTAATTGCATCCGATTAGGCAGTTTATACATGCACCTTTGGCGTGGCGTCTGTATGTACAGGTATGTAATACTAAGGAATACACTGGCTGCGGCAAATGGAGCTCTGCTTCTGTGGCGGCAAGTCGCTTACCTCTCTTATCGCATCACTCTACATACAGTGGGCTTACCGTCCCCTGTATCCGGGTCCCGGTTGTCCGTACCATACTATCATTGAAAAGGCTCATTTCGCATTTCGGCCCTTACGGCTGCTCCTCGACCGTTAGGTATCCTAGCTTTCATTACTGACCTGTTGGAATTCCTAGTAGCTGAAAGATCCTCCCAACCCCGGCACCAGAGCAGCGCCACATCCTTTTCACCTGGCTAGTGTGGAACGTTTCATGCGTTGCAAGCCTCACTAGGTTCCTTTCTATAATCTATAATCTACTATAGGGGACGCCTGATATTTGATGATGCTTATGTCATAAAAACTTCTACCATTCGGTGAGACCAGACTGGTGAGTAATTTCGGCATAGTCTGCTGACAGCCTAGGCCAATCCTAGTCAAGCTTTACTTTTGACTTATACCAATATATAACCCAGGAATACCCAAAGTTCATCGGGGATGAAGTGCATGCTCGGTATTTGGTAGCTCTAAGAAATGCTTCCCGGTCAACCAGCCACTACGTCCGGACACCGTGGAGGCTCACGTCGGTCTCAGGTGACCCTCATCAGGGACCACCAGGTCAGTAGCTTGCTATAACATTCTATTATAATCAGTTCGAGTCAGGAAATGGACATATTCATAAACATGACTTTGAGTTACATCGTAGCTCACTCGTTGTGGTTTCCTAAAGTCAACTGAATGAAAACACACTAACCTAAATGACTTATAGGCTTGCATCCCCCTTACTAGGATACTTGGCGACAATGACATTGTCGTTCTTCTCACACCAGTCGTTCCGCCTGCTCAAGTAGATGTTGGTAATGATAATGACCCGTTTGAGCCATTAGGCCGAGCCTTGGCCAAGAGACATCCGTGGATTCGCCATGTCCCGTACACCTCACGGAACGGGTTAACTAGCACACATGTCGGTTTCATCAAACGAGCCAAAGTTGTCGTCTTCGTCATCTCGGGGCTTCCATACACCGGTCAATCTTCGCAGGTTGAGATTGCCCTAATGGCGCGGAAGATAGGAGAACAACGCCCGCAAATTATTATGGCATGCCAAAACGTACATGATCTCGGCCTCATGGAAGCAAACTTTCCTACAATTGTCCAGCTGCCCGGATATTTACCTTCTGATTTGCAGAGTGCGGCTGCTATTCTATTTGGCGAAGCTACGGCTACAGGTACCGCGGGGTTAGATGTGCAATCATTGATGATAGAGCCGAAATTCTGGCCTCCGGAGAATTGGGATGCTCTTAATGTCGCCCCAGTACATGAGCTTTGGAATCAGTGTCTACCGGATCAGTTTCACCTGGAAAAATTCCCCCTACAGTCATTGCTCCAGCGGGATGGTTACGCGATGCATTTCGTCGTAAGGCTCCCCGAGAACCGGGAAATTATCGGATTCTGTGCGACTTATACTACATTTGTTGATAGAGAAGGTGAGCGACTTATTGGGTCGTTGGCTATGATCATTGTCAAGCCAGCGTATCGGCGGCGGGGGATCGGGCTTAGCCTATATGAGCACGCTCTCAAACAACTTAAAAGAATACGGGGAGTAGATCGAATTCAATTGGGTTCTACGTTCCCCCGCCTTCTAAGCGGTATTCCTGCCGCTTCTGCGTCTGAGAGCTGGTTTCGGAGGCGGGGTTGGCAAATGGACGGGCAGGCTCCAGGCCGTGGTCAAGATATTTGCGACTGGCTATTGAGAATCGATGATTGGCCGAGCGGTGGATTGTCAGCGCCTTCCTCCGGGCTGACTTTCCGACAGGGCACATTCGACGATTTCCCCTTGATCGCAGACTTCGTTGAAAAGGAGTCTGCTCGCAAAGACTATACGGGTTGGTATGACCAGTACGTGAACCTCGCTCAGGATGGCCGCATCAGTGATATTGTTCTAGGATGGGAGCAATCGGAAATCATCGCTTCTGCATTGATATATACCCCGAATGAGGCTAGTTCATTGGCACAAGACCTTCCTTGGGCACGGACGATTGGATCTGATGTGGGGGGCGTAGCGTGCATCTGCATTGCAGGTTGGTAACAGCCAAAGCTCATTAAAACTGTTCGAAGCTTCTCAACTGACCCGGACTTTAGACGGCAATGCGGCGATGACAATCAGTAAGGACACCGTTATGATTAGATTACTCGATGCTTGCGTCACCATACTCAAAGACCAAGGAATGAAACGCGTGTTTCTCGATGCTGTGAAAGGTGGTTATGAGGGGTTTCAGTCGATGGGTAAGTTCTGTCATCCAACCACGAGTGTTCCCAATCTTAACATTATATTTATATAGGGTTCCAGAAATGGGCTATATATAGAGATCTATGGAAATCGACTTAAATATAACCTTAACGGCCGGCCTTGAATATTGATTGAACTGCTAGGGAACTTCTACGATGTGTGTGCTGCCGTTTCATGGCACGTCACGTCGTCTGCTGACTTTTTAGTTGCGCTCCAGCTTGGCGACTCTGTAAAGCCACTTCAATAAGCCCTCAGTGAAGCGACCCTCGTCTGCTCATGAGCATGGTCACGAAATCAAAGCGGAATGAAAGCAGGGTGACTTCCCTTGTCATTAAGCACTATGAGTCGAAATTTTCAACTAAGTATGCCGAAGCAATTTGTACGGTGTTCTAAGTCAGCTGTACAACGTTCGGCATCACAGGGCTCTACTATTCTTATCAAAAATGGCGCAGGAACTGATATGGGTTTAGAATCTTCAATGGGCATATGAAGTTGGCATTGGATCAGCTATCAAGAATTACGCCAAAGACTCTTCGGTTCATTTGGATAAGCACGATGACGATAAGTACCAAAGTATTGATTCGTTTCCAGCACGGATGAAATCTTGGCCAAGATTGCATAGTGCTGAGCAACTAACCGGTTCCAACAATCGACGAGGGACTTATACGATAGAAAAAGTGCGTAAGAAATCCAATTCATAATGATAGCACTCTCCGGCAGTGCTGCTTATTGGCCTAGCTGACGTTGAGTAACAACTGGAGTCATATGAGAATGACCTAGTGGTTTAAGAGGCTCGACTTCGGGTTAAGATTCGCTAATATCAACTTACTCCTGAGCTAGCGCATTCGGATTTAACCTCTCCAATTCAAAATCGAAATATCAAAAGCAGAATAGTCTGGCAACCCGCATCAGTGTGTAGTGTAAATAGGGCGTTTCAATGGCCATTTCAGCCTATCCAAATAGCAAGGCGGGCTATGGTATTCAGCCCACCAAAGTTCGATTAACGAATCTAAGGCATATCCCGTACTACTTCATAGTGTTGGAGTCCTTGATGACACCCCGACGCAAGCGGGGGTTTGTGGGGGCGGAATCCTTCGCGATCGCTGCCCAACTAAGCAGAATTGGTCCGACGACGACCTCGGCGGCTTCGAGATTCGAAATGATTATAAATCGTTTCTATAGTAGATTAAATAAGACTGAAAGAGGGCCAAGATGCGGGGGACATACACAAGATGAACCTCAAATCACAAGTCATGAAGGCTCTCTCACGTTAAGATGCTCCTATAGCATTCGAAAGTCTATCCAGACGATGCAATTCTTACAACCAAGATCTGAGCATACGAAACGTCCCTATAAGCCGAGTATACTTCTATCACTTTCTCCCTTAGCCCCTTCAACAATCCACGCCACGAGCGGAATTTGGTACTTGAAAGAGACGGCCGCATTTCATTCGATCGATACTATTGTACTGGGGCGGACGCGTAGATCAATGGTACCACCCTACAAGATCCGATAGTCTCTAATTTTTCGTGTTACCCCGAGCGTAGCCAAGTCACAGTGCAGTCTTGGTGGGCAAATTGACATACGGAGAGCTTCAGATCAACGTACCATAGTGAGCCCAGAGAAGTGTCACAACACAGACCAGCTCAGAGAAAAGTACGTCTACTGTATAGAAGGGAGTAATGTCTATTATGACTTCGTACCGCTCCAATGGTAATTAAGGATGTGTTGCACGAAGCTACGAGTTGCAATGCATTGGCTAGATATATGCGACCCCACACCTATATGTAGGTAAGTATGTATTTACAAGTAAAGATTCCGCGAGGACGGGTTCACCCATCTGACCTATCTGACACAGGGGATATAAGCGCAGCAAATCTTACTGCTTGAGTATTGCTTAAGCACTTGAGTCTCGTAAACCCCTAATGCCGCGGATTTGAAGGGGGCAAAGGCTCAAACACGGCGTACGTCGTGCTTCCGCTTTTCCACGCACATGAGTTGAACGTTGTCAGCACACGGTATAAATGTGGTTCCGATCGTTACCAATTCCAGCCACGCGGACTTGGTAGCCGAGCCGCCACGGGAGACATGCGTGTCTCGTTCCACGGTCCTACGGCTTACGGTCTGAATATGGGCTAGCCACAAACAGTAACCAGTAACTACTTTACCATGTGTTAGATCTCGCGAGTAGGTGACACAGTCCTTCTCCCTTGCTTACCTGCGGACTTTTGTAATAATCAGCCAGATCAAATCTGATTCGAGATGTGGGTTTGACAAGACTACGAAAAGGCCTAAAAGGCTGTTCGATAATGATACCTTGGCTACATGATTACCACGCATACGTGTATAATCACCATAATGCGTACGACCATAGCGGCACGGCGACATGGCAGTATGGCAGCATGATAGCATGGGAGATTCGACGGCTCGGCTTGAATCTAAATTTAACAAAGTTGATCAACACATTAACCAACAAATAACCTAGCTCCGACAACTTCCAGAATCCAACTCCGCCCGGGACATTTACCATTTTGTCTTACCGATTTGCCCAAGTACGGGGAAAGCTACCTAGGCAGGCGACGTATCGTGGTTATGCAACCCGGGTCTAGCGAGCACTTCGAATGTATATATGTCCGCCGCATAATGCCGGTACCTACAGTACGAACCAGGGTAACAAATCTCTCCACAGACGGTTTTCTGGTAAGGCCATCCCCCATTGGTAAAAAATGCATCTGTAGGAGCTTCGCGTCTACATGCCTAGCTCATTCAACTTTGAGCAAATCACCCAAGGGCCCTATAATTGTCCTACGTCAATACTTCATGCAATAGGTATACGTATGGTTGGACAATTCCTACCCCTACCCCTGCCCCCCTGCCTCCCTTCCCCCTCCCCCTCCCCCGTCCTCAGATATGTAATTATATTTTTCTCACATTCGTTTCTGACGCGGTTGCGGGCCGAGAGACGCATAGTAAGCTAGGCCTTACGTCAAACAGCCTTAAAGGATCTAGCTTTTCCTTATTGGAAAGACGCTGACCGCCGTGGGTAAGGTTCTTGGTAATAGTACAGTATTGGTTGGATCTTTCTAGCCCTATTCCGACCAGGTAATAAATACCTACCTACATAGGTACTGTACCTATTCTTACGAGGGGGCGGAAACCAAAAACAAGCCTAACATGATGTATAACTCTGTAACGCGTGCAGTACCGGTGTACTGCATCAGGCCACTCGCGCATCGCATAGGATTGAACGAAACGAAACCATGTGATCGATTGGCTGGTTGCCGCCATCACACCGGTCTACTTACATTTCTATATACATAGCAGTCTTTTCATCCTCCCCCCCTTGTTACTGATTACCTACCATCGTATACATATATCTTAGGTATTCTCATGTAAGTCTGTCTTGTGTAACCATACTCAAGTCTCCTTTTTCATTCTCTTTTCTTGTGTGTCGTTGGTTCGTACTCGTCTTACATCTCACTGGCTTCTACATTGTGCCCGTCTTACCCTCTTATACGCCTATATTGGAATCTAGATACTTTGCTACCTACCTATTTATTACCTTACCCGCGGGAACCCTCCCCCGGCCTGTTTAACCCGGAGCATGCAGGCAGCTTCGGTATCTCTTTACAGAAATTCCGAAAGCGCATGAGAGCGTCAGCACAGAGAAATGACATAGGTAGTAAAAGAGCCTGGTAGCACAATGCACACAACATCGAAATGCCTGTTCAGGATACCCCTACCGCTTGTTCATCTCACTGCCACATGTACTACGTCAAACTTGTTCCATATCCGTCCGTAACCATTATACAAGCTTAAATAATTCCCTTGGTTACCTAACTTAGGGGGTTAGGTAACAGGACAAGCGTATTCCTGTGCTTCGTTGCATATACGGACTTTATTTACCTAACCTAACCTACCTTACCTACCTTAACCTAGGTAAGATCTTCTAGGAACACTAACCCTAGGACTTGGCATAACTACTACGCCCTACGCAATACATAAGACTTGCATGGGCTGCGTTACAACTACATACGTAGGGTAGTAGAGCTAACGCTGCCAACGAACTAAAGAGGCAGCATTCCGGGCTCGAAACCTTGCGCATATCATTACAGGCAGCTTATGGCTATCCTGCCAACCCTCCCCCCGGCGGCAGATCATAAAGACTAACGCACGGGTGTGGTATAGCCCGCCGAGAAATAATACATACATGGGCATAAGTATACTAGGTAGGTAGGTAAGTATGTAAAATTCCCATCCGGCTTCTGCGGCTCTCACCTAAGCCTAGGTAACCAACCTCATCCCGTGTGCATACATACATGCATACATACATACTACTACCACAACGACTAATACATACATAAATCCATACATCCATACATAGGTACCTAGTAGACTGATACGCGCTGCGCTGCTGTGTGTAAGCCAGCCACCACGCACCCGTCGTAACCTCGTGCCATGTGTTGTGCCCTTTTCCCTTACCCTCCTCGTCCGTGCTTCTGTGTAACCAACCCCCCCCATCCCGTGCCCCCCATAATCGGGCGGACAAGGAAAAAGAAGGAAAAAAAGAAGGTGTGTGAGAGAGGAAAGCAAGTTACTCAGAATGGCGTTTTGTGCGACCTGCGCTTATTTTCCCGTTACATTTGCGATCAGTAATACCCGTCGCGACTCGAGGAGATCAGACTAGTAGGGAGAAAAAGATATGTCACAAGAAACAAAAAAAAAAAAAAATGATAGTAATAGAAATAATATTGGACTGGACTGGACTGGACTATTGTGGCGGCGTGCCTAACTTCTCTTTATAGTATCATATCACGAAATGAGTTGACCTTTTTTTTTTTTTTAATAATTTCCTTCCCCTTTAGCCCCTACCCTGCTCTCCCCCCTTCCAATTCCCGCCCTATCCTTCCGTTACGCAAGTGTCGTCGTATAGTCAGTACCAAAAACGTCACTATCGGGCCTCGTACGTCTACATAGGACTACTACTAGTAGTAGTGGTAATAACGCGTTTGCAAGACTTCGTAAACATGTACAATAAGCCATTTATTCTCGGCAGTCATATGTCCAGATGGAAGAGAAGCTTTTTTTTTCCCCTTTCGAAACCATTCAAACAGGATACCTTAGGTAGGTACCTAAGGTAGATAAACAAGCAGAAACAGGAAGAGAAAAAAAACAACAAGAGGTAATATAAACATCAGTGGTATTTTCCCCCCTTAGCCTAGACGCCGTGCTTTTTTGTCGTTGTCATCTCGGAGAGAAAAGACCCCCCCCTTCCCCTGAAACCATATAAAATCCCCTACTTTTTCGTAGACAAAATCGTAGATGCGCGTAACTGATCCTTTTGTTCATTCATCCTTCCCTTCTAAAAAGGCTACTTCAAGGTCGAAAGAAAACCAAAGCTGGATGGTGGCACAGCCACAACGCAGCAGAGGCAGCGGCTATGCTGACCATTTAGAGAAGTCGACGCTATCAACCAGGGCGTCCACCCCGTTGGCCGTCATAACCTCTGTGTTATCCGTCGTAGCGTTCGACAGCACCGAAGAGCGGTGAGAGTTCTGCTCACTCGAGGCGGAAAAGAAGGTAGCGACAGAGGATCGGCGAAGACTGCTGAAGCTGTCGCGAACCGTGCTACCCGATCTTGCGGCCTCTAGTTGGGCTGCGTTGGTACTACCGAGCGAAGTCGTGTTACCGTGGCCGTGGCCCGGGGCAGTTCCTGGTGGCGAGGGTGATGGGCCCCCATGGCCCTGATGGGGCGCCACCGATGCCTTCGGCCCGTACTTGTCGCGGAGCCTCTTGATCTCCCTTAGCCGGTTGCGCCACGCAGAGACGTGCTCACCGCCCTCGCGGTGGGCCCACACCAGCGAGAAGACTGACGCGTTCAGCGCCAGGAGCCGGATGAAGTCGGGTAGAGCTCTTAGGCTGACGATCTTGGTCTCGGAAGCTGGTGAGATCTCGGGAAACCCGGGCTTGCTCATCACGCGGACTTTGTAGTACGATTCTGCCACGTCCTTCGGCGTTCTCTGCCTAGTAGCAACGAACGAGGCGCGAGATTCGGGTGTGATGACGATGTTGACGAAATTGAATTCCGATGGAAACGTATCGAACTTGAAGGGCAAACCAGAGTCGTTAAAAATAATGTTGACGAAGTCGTTCCCGATATGACGCTTCTTCAGGGTACACTGAGGATCGTGATCTAGATTTGTGGGCATCTGTGTGGTGACGTGGAACACAATTTCCGTCACTCTATCTCTCCAACAGAATGTATACTGTCCATCCGTGTCATACTGCCTGTCTAGGCCTTGCGTATTAAATTTTGCACCGTTGAGTTTGGTCAAAGTGCCGAGGCCGTTGAGGAACTCTACGTAATCCCCGCTGCCAGAAATATTAGACAGGATTTCCGTCTCATGTGTTTGGTTCTCTCCGATATATATTACACCGACCTTGTGGCCATCTACCGTTGAATTGTGATCGAACATCCTTATAGCTCTGTTAACTACATCATCATCAGGTAGTGGAACGGGGCGTGAAAGATCGTTTCCTTGCGGCATAGATGATAAAAGTTGTACTAGCAGATGGTTGGGTAGAATGCTGTTCATAATCCCCGTATGGCCATCCCTCACGCTTTCACTCATAGGACGCTGATGTGCCGGAGGTGGTCGGAAGAGCTCCCGTATCGTATACGATGATGTTCCAGATGGCTGACGTTTGGTTATTTGTGCCCAACCCGTAGTCGTAGCCTGCTCAATGGTAACGATGCTATTTCCAATCAACCATCTCTTCTTAACTATTTCTCCGAACCTGTCGGGCGTGAACAAAGGGTCCGCCGCGGATTCATCGACATCAGCATACGTGACTCTCTGGATGAAATCCATCGTAAGGTGTGCTTGCTCGTCCGATGCTTGAGGCCCATCGACATCCATAAATAAGTTTCTTGCAATCCATCCAACGTGGTTGGTACGGTCTGGAAGCTTCAGAGCCAAGAACCAGAATACGATGACGTGATATGCTAGAGTATAGACATACTGAGGTAAATCATCTGAAGTATTCGGGTTAAACTGCCCCTCGCCTGCAGCAGCTGCCGATGAATCGCTGATTGAACTGATTCTATACGCCTGCTTCCTCCCTCTTACGTATTGTAGATATCGGAAACAAATTCCAAAGACAATGCGGTACTCGTCTTCCCGAAAATTGGCGTATAAGGAGGGCAACCTACTGAGACAAGCTAGAAACTCCAGAATGTGCATGGCGACATGCGGTTGAGTGATGATCTGCGCCATCTTCTGAAGAATCGTGACTAGAGCCTTGCCCGTCGAAGAAGGAAGCTCGTGACAACATATAGTTAGTGCGTGTATGCAGCATTTCGCGCTTCGTTCCCACGTTGCTATACCATGTACGAACGTGCGAACAATCTCGTCTTCTTCTGCTTTCTGGAAGTATCGATGGTAACTGAGGATCATAGTCAAAGTATGGAAAAGACAGATGGCAACATCTGCTCGGCGCAATCCGAAAACACTTGGAGGTTCCTGAAAATTATTCATTTTGATCTGTTCACAAATAACTCGTCTCAATTCCTGGAGTTCTACTATGGCATTCCGAAAAATAGCATGGTTGCTCAGCTGCGAGGGTAGGTGGACAAGGATGAAGCTGTAAACTTCCCAGTCACAGCTTTGCCGCACCAAGTTCAGTATCACCTCGAGCCATATCCTAGTCTCCAAAACCTTTACCTGTGACAGGCCGTCTACTTCAGCAGTGTCATCAGATGTGCTGCAATAAAGTACCATGCTTGCAGCTTGAGATGGAACTTCTGGCAAGGCATCCGTATCAGAGGCGATCCACAGAGGTTGATACGCACTCGTAGCCATTTTGCTACCACTTCCTGACCTTAACGGATAACCCCGATCTTGCATCTGACCATGTCCGAGGGATATACCGCGTGATGAGCGAGCAGACACAGCAGGTTCACTCCGCGAATTTCTCCCGGTATATGAAGCTTCCTCAGCGAGTTTACGCGCCATTGACTCCTCTGTTCGGTATAAGGACGTAGCTAGGCTGTTCGTCTCGGTATGGACAGTGACAAATATACGATTAGCCCAATCGGCTCTTAGGCGAAATAGCAGCTGCATCGCAGTGATGCGGGCATCTGTTTCGTTGGTGTTTAACTCGGCTATTGATACGAGAACACGGAACAACCGCGTTGATTTGGTCGCATCGTAATTTAGAACTCGTAAGAATATTTGCACATAGCCCCGCACAACTACGTTGGATGGAGTTTGATTCGTAGCTGACTTTATGTGTTGCGGAGTCGATGCCTGCTCCGGAGGAAGAGAAAGTGAGGAAGATATGGAACGTAGTCGGTTATTCCCTATTATACCTCGGAGCGTGTCGACAATGTAAGAGAAAAGGGAGAAGGATGCCGTACTAGCAACGCCAACAGCAAACGATACGATCTCTTGTAGCAATATAATATCGGCCTCTCCTGCTATGTTTGCTAATAAGCGCTTCACTAATTCTGGAATGAAGTCTGGCTCGAACTGATCATTGATAAGCTCAATCATGTCGTAGACCTCCGTAAAGGCCTGTAAAGCGCGTAGACGAACGTCGGTTGATCGTTTTCTATCTGCTAAAAACGCATCTAGTACCAGGCTCAAATTGGCTTCCCAGAGAGGGTCTGAGGGTGAACAACATCGGAACTTCTTGAAATATTCAAGTACCAAGATTGCCCCAGAGTCAGGGAGAGCGCGATGGATTTTAGTGAAGAAGAGAATACAGTCTTGTCTTTGAATAAGAGTATTAGGTTGCTCCGGTTGTATGGCCTCCGGTTTCTGACCGTCGGCGTCTCCTTGATCTAAAGACGCGCCCTCTTGCTTTTGCGTAATAGCAGGGGATTCATCCAAGAGTATGCCCTCGAGCCGACGTATCAGTTTCATCAATTCTCGGGCCAGCATGCTCTCAGCGGAATCGTTCTCTTCTGGGGCCAGGAGTGATTCGATGGAATTCCCAGTTTTGGCAAGGGATTCAACAACAACCCCGGCACATGTGACCGCGACATCGAAAACAGGTGTCCAATCCTCATCAGCCAGCATATTGTTAATATTACCTTGACTGTCGCAGAATAGCGAATTCGTTAACCGTAAAATATCGAGATGTATTTTCCAAGCAGACGTAGCATGGACCACTGTAGATAGGCCATCGACCAAAAGAGCATATGGAACTGCTGGATATCCTTTCTCGGAACTCTTCGACACAAGCTTAGTGAGTACTGATAATGCACCCCTGACCTCACGAACAACCTCCTTTTTCTTATCTGCGTTTTCCGGGAGACTTGCCAAAACATCAAGAAGCAGCCTTACAGTAGTATGTCCATTGTGCGACCGACATAGCATGCTCACGGTATGCCACGCATCTTTCTGTAGGCTGGGGACGAGACAATGTATAGAGCAGAGGACATGGACGCAGCTCTTTAATTTGTCCGCGGGAATCGCTCCAAAGGTCACAATAGCATCCATAACGCTAATACACGCCTGTAGATCCTCTTCAACACTAGTGTTCATGCAAATATCCAGTAACTTGTCGATCAAAACTTCGGCAGCATCGTCATCGGCGACGTTAAAATTGAATTTGATTACGTCGGTGATGAAACTGAATAGGTCCGTAAAGTTCCTATCTTCACCGGTCACTAACGCCTTCCCCTTCATCCGTGAACCTTGCTTCTTCGCGGCGCCTCTTGCCGCTCGTACTGCCTCAAATGCTTCCTCAAGCCACCTAGATAGTAATGGGAACACATCGTAATCAAAGCCGGACAAATTTCGGGCGTGATTCGTTAAATCGACAAGAGCAGCAAGTTGTAGATGGTAATCTTCCGGATTGGCCTCGGCAGATATAGTCTGGAAGTACTCGTTGCGCTCCAGGTCGGTTGAAGAGGTGTGTTTAACACATTCCCTCAGAAGTTCCCAGCCGGAATATCGAACCGCCTTAGGATTGGTAGGATCAACCAGATCTTTAGCCGCGTACCAAATATCCAGTACAGGGCTGAGGGGATAATCTGCAACAGTATGGCGCAATGCATCGGCTGCTGCAACTCGCTGGGTCATGGATCCATTCTTCAACAGCTCAAAGGATTCGGCGTGCTGTGATGGTATGCCGCGAAGGATGTTTGGCGTGGCGCTAGGACGTTCGGCAATCTGTACGCTGATAGAAGGGCCAGATGATTGTACGGGAGCCGGGGGAGATTTAGTCAACTTAGCAGCACCGGCGAGACCTTTGAAGACGCTGGCGAGCCCGCTACTGCCTTTGGTATCTTGAGGTGACGAGCCATCATCTCCAGGTGATGGTAACATATCTTCAGTCTGCCGTTCTTCACCGGCCTTCCGGCCGAGAAAGGCTATACGACGAAACATATTAGCTGTGGGAGCATAGCTTCATAGTTGAACGTAGTCGAAAACGAACAGTACCCGTGTTCAGTTTCAGTAGTACGGGACAAGATTCCAGGAGCGATTACGGAAGATGGCATAGTAGATACGCGGTAAGTGGGCAATCAAAACATGTGGACTTACGAGCAAATCGGGTCTTGCATAAGGGTGGGAAGGGGAAAAGAAAATCAAAAGGTGGTACGAAGAGCCAATATAAAATTTCAAGCGTCCCTCAAAGTGCGGGATTCCGACCGAACACAAACGCGTGACTCGTGCTCGTTTAGAAATTGGCCCTGCTTGGTTGCTTGGTTGCTTGGTAGCTTGGTAGCTTCGTATTATTACAGGTTTAATTCCTCTACACCCTCTTTCTTCCTGGCCACTACCGAATGAGTCGTGAGGAGGGCGGTGGTATCGGCGGCGGCGGTAGAAACAAACGATTTCGGTGGGCTCTAGTTTGTGTTCGCTTGGATGGTGGAACGTGGTAGTACATTGGGGAGATACAGGCGAGAAGCTTTTTTCGATGTCGGCTTCGGAGGGAGATGCAGTCGATAGGTATGCAATTGATTGAGCAAACAAGGCTACATGGGCTACCTACCTATGTATATGGTGGTGGTGGCTACCTCCTAATGGTTCTAAGCAAGTCTGGTAGTGAAGATTGGGGGACCTTTTTGGGGGGGAGTCTCTTTGGGGGGGGGGGCGATCTTGGGGAACTTTGAACGTCGTTCTTTACAAAAAGATTTCTCCACAATATAACCCTTTTAGTTCTCCTGCAGCTTCCGCGCCATCTCTTTCTCCGGTTTAGCCAATCCATATCCCTGCTTATCTCTAGCTGTGGCTCAGATGATGCAAAGCTGAGATGACTAATCTTCTCACCTTCCAGCTTCTACATAGTATTCCCCACTACCCCTTCAGCCAATATTTTATTTCATTTTTCAATAAACATTTAGAGATACGCAGGTACCTAAGGCACCCAATCGAGATATCAAAATATCGGAATAATGCGAGCAAATTCTCCTGGAACGAAGACCTTCAAATAAAATCACTGCATTGTAGCAAAAGGCCATATGACCGACTATCTACTATTTTTGTCATTTATTTCGCCCCGGGTCGAGGTAGGCTTACCCCGGAACTGAACTTTTTGTCATATCTACCTCAAGTATGTAGGCCACTAATTATGGCGGCGGGGTGTATGCCTGTGATACGCCAAAGAACAAGATCCTCTGAGAACAACCCTACAAATCCCTTTTTTCAAATGGCCCTGAGACGCTCATTTCCCACTTGGCCATCCATCCATTATGTCATGTACTTTTACTCTGCCTGATCTCAACCGCCAAATCTAGCTTACGTAGATTGCCATTGCTTGTTTTCCCTCCTCCGTAAGCCTCTGCTGCAAATATTGGGCAATCGCACCATTGTGTCGAATATTAGCCTCAGTTAGGTATTGCCGCACCCAAACTGTGATATCCTGGATCTCGGGGTAATCATCTCGAGTGGCCTTTCTGCATGTATTGAGAGCCGTGAAGCCTAGGCCGAAACCGATGTCGTCTACGTCCGCCTCATTAACTACATCATCCCCAACGCCGCTTGTTACCCTGGGTGGATTCAGTAGCAACTTCAGCATCGCTTCACATGTGAATCGCCATCCCTTAAGGTAACGTTGAGCAAAAGCAGCACTGTCTCCCATCGACTTGGCGAATGAGATAACAGCGAGTTTGCGGTCGACCGGGCGCACAAGCAGATCTGAGCTTGGAAGAATGATGCTAAGGTAGATCTGAGTGAATAGGTTGTTCTGGATAAGATCCACTTGGCTGATGAAGAAATCTGTGCCTAAGCCTGCTTCCACTCTGGCTGATACTAGGTGATAGAATCGTACGAATCGAAGCTTGAACGAATCAGACGGGGCCTTTTGGAGCTTTGTGAAAAGAAGAGACAGGATTTCTTTAAAGTAAGGCTCCAAGGCGCTTCTAATGATAGGGTTAGCGGCGTGTCACCAATTCTATTGAGCAAGACGTACCTCTCGATCGATATAGTAATTGACTCTAGCAAGTCGAATGCGTTCTGCTCCGTCTTCTTGCCGGCAAGGAGAGTCTGGAAGATACCTAGAACCGACTGAATGTGATTTTCCGCCACTATGGTGCGGGATGCTCTGGGTATTATGGCAGCCAGTAATCTTGTGAGTGCTGGGACGTTTCCTCTCGTTTCCCAAAGCGTTGGCATCATCAAAGGTTGTACCAACGCTTGGTATTGGGTAGGAAGTGCGCCAGTCGGTTCGAGTTCCAGTAGCTTGGCCCAGAGCTGAAACACATATGGCATGAATTCTAAAATGCAATTCGTTAGTATCGGGTATCCCAACATGAAGAACGTTCGCACGTACCGTTCACATCCTCCGTCACTATTGCGTTGAAAGGTGCCCATAGCCGCTCCTCCAGTTTTGACGTCCCGCCGGACGAGCCGAAGCTATTTTGTTTAGTCAAAGCCCGCAAGAGGAGACCGAGGGCAAAACTTACCTTACAACTGCACCTAGAGCTTCGAAGTGATAATAGTAGAATCGCGGGTTGCTCGGGTTGGCCTTGATGATATTCGTGATCCCGACTAGATGGTCTAGAACCATATCAACAAAACTTGAGATACCAGTGTTCATGACGATTAGTACCCGCATGATACAGCGCATGAGGAACTCATTTTCTTGCATCTTTGCCGGCGAGTTCTCCTTCTCCACAAGCTTGAAGAGGTGGTCAAGGAGGTCTTTCGCGAAAGGCTCGATGTCAGCTCTGCCAAAAAAGCGAACGCCAGAATCATCTGTCAAGTAAAGTAGCCTCTCGACACAGATGGCTGCGTATGTATAAACGACGTAATTCGACGAGCCCATGTTCTTGATCAGGGGCTGGAACGCAGCTTGCCATTGCTCTTTAGTCAGTTGGCTTCGGAAGGTATAGAGGTATTTAATTGCGTCGACCTTGGAGATTGGCTCGATGCCCGCATCGGAAATAAGGTCATTGGCAATGTGCTGCTGGAAGAAATCGACTACGTTGACCAGAGAATTGACCGTCCTGACGCCATGTGCTGCAGTCACCGCTCCTTTGGCTGCGATCGATAAGAATAGCGAGATGGCCGTATCCTTGTCCTTCCAGTTCGTCTTGCCTTGCTCCAAATAGTGGTTGATATATCTTCCTGCAACATTAGTTACCAATTGCTCGAAGTTGCCTTGGAGCTGTCTTAGGAAGTCGGTAGCTGCTCTTCGTCGTGAATCTGTGTCTGACCCCTCAAGGTCGCGACGGATAAACTCGATGGGTTCATCCTCAAATAGTTCAATATCGGACTCTCTCAGCGCAACGTTAGGTAGCACCACCTTTTCTACAACTTGACCCAAAACGGATTCGTCGTTGAAAGCTACAGAGTGTCGTGGGTTCGCGGCAATTGCCGTCAGGAAATGTAGCGCTTTGCTGACAAGATTATCGTACTTCGTCTCGGGCCCAATCGCGGAGAGTAAGTTCCACGCGCTATTAATAAAAACCTGCGCATATCGACCGAAATCGTCGTCGAACTTCGTAACGTAGAGCTGCAAGACGTCGCAGATATCGGCCTTGACTATTTCAACTACACCAGCTTCCGAATCGTCGTCTGTTGCTAGCAGCGGATTTTCGTAGGTCAAGTACTTGTGGAGTAGGGTTGATAGGTGTTCCAAATTCGATTCGAATTGGGGCGGCATATCCTGGCAGGATAGATCGTAAAATACTTTGATGAGTAGACTCATCGTATCGAAATAACCCTTTAGGGCCACCTTGTCGTTGGCATGAGAGGTGATTTGCTGGTCTGTAGCCTATACTAGTATTAGCTGAAATGGTCCAGGAGCAACTGGTGGGGATGCGTCCTTACACTTAGAAGATTTAGGAATGGCACAGCAAATGTGTTCAGTACGTGGTTGATCTCGGTGTACAGATCGTCAGAGCGGTACAGCGGGCGCCACCTAACGAAGATGGAGTGTGCGACTTCCAGCACACCATTGTTGACCTTGAAATTATCAGGCGAGAAGCGCGATACGAGGTCGGCAACAAGGGTATCCCATCGACTCCAGAAATCAGAATCGGCAATTATGCTGATAGCCTCACCTAACTGCGTCTGGATGGTGGAGGGACAAGCAATCATAAGCCCAATAAGCTCCTGCTTTATCGTGTTAACCTCCTCGATGGGAAGCTTGTAGTTGCCTTCTTCATCCTGAACGGTGTAGAGATTAGCATTAGACGTGTCGTGGCATTGGATTGTACTGCATATAACATACCACATAGTTGTGTCGGATGTAGTTTTTGAAGTAAAGTGCTCCGGCGAGGCGGGTCTTGGGTTGAAGATTCTCGGTTGCTACTATCTTGAGCAGCTGTAACGAAAACTGAGGCTTAACCTCTTCACTCTTGAGCTCGCTCTCGGCTAGTAACGATTTAAATGTTAGTTTTTAAGGCCAGCTATAAGCTATAGTAGCTGTGGTCGCAGAGTGGAAATAGTGATAACTTATATGCGACACCATGGGGCGGGGCAGAGGAGCTCTCTTACGTACCTTTTCTACGCTTCGCGGGATCGAGAGTCGCATCCAACAGCTGGGCGATACGGCCCAGATCCGAAGCCATGATGGCTATTACTCGTCGTGGCCGAAAGAGTTGGAATGCTAGAGTTGATGCGTGGATGTGTGCGTTTACGGTTAGGAAAAGTTGTTGGCGGGAGATTTGGATTTGGACAATGTTAGGTTGCGCTTTGTACGTAGTGCATCTTTTAGCATTTAGCGTTAAGCCAATTACTATTTTTTTTTTATTCTTTTATTGACATTTTACTGTTGCCTTGCAAGTGTTTGGCCGACGAGGCAACCGCAACCACTAAGAAAGCTTGCTAGTGGTCTGTGCATGGGCAGTTTGTAAGTATGGGATAAATGAAAGAGGGGCATAGTGGGGTTGATATGCTTAAATCAGCTACCTGCCCTTTGATAAGCCCAAGCCCCACCATCACCATCATCATAGAAATTCACGGCATACATAGAAGCAGCAACTCTACATGTAGGTACCTAATACATAAAGATTAATTGCACGTGACTTTCGCTTTCTTAATCTTGAACAACTTCCTCAATACACTCTTAATACTTGCACAAAGTATCACATTATTGCTTACCTACCTACCTAGGTATGGGTCAGAGGTGTACATCGGAAAATGCTATTCGTAACGATGAATATCTAATATGTACCTGGGTAGCTTCTTACAAGGTCGCAAGTAAGTACACAATACCGTTGAAGTACAAAGAACTGTTAAACTACTAATACAGCTGGAGGCTCTGTCCTAGACGCCCCTATAGTTTCAAAGACTAACTAGTTAGAGCATTTCTGGAACTTGCTCTTAATATAGTGCGCAGTTGTTAGGCAAATCACCGCCACAAAATTGCCTTGTATCTTAACGTACCTTTGCAACTTAGCTAGAGATTGTCATATTTACCACGATATAGGTAGATGCTTACATTCCAGTTGATGCTAGAGGGCACCCTTTCAAGATGCCACAATAGCCCAAGTTTGGTTATGCACGTGCCAAATACTGCCCATTGAGTTACTTTCCTATTTGGGCCATGGAAAAAATTTCGACACAATAACCCCTCGTACTCGGGCATATATCAGGGGGTCGGGTAGTACGGAGTGAGGGCCATGAGCCTAGCTAGCAGTATACTTAGTAGTTACATTGACCCATGCACTCCCAAGAACTAGGGGAGACATGTCCTCCTTGTATAAACCTCGTATTTAGCAGCTACCTTACGGGGTAGCCCTATTCTCTTATAACCTATAGTACCACAGCACGGGCCTATTAGAATATGTCATTCAGAAATATATAGCCTCTAAGATCTGATTGTAGTTTATAACGATCTCATCATGGAAGGGGGCATAAGTCCTGTTTAAAATGGGCTCAGATTGCTGTAGCTTAATTGGATTTCAGTTCATAGCTAAGGACCTTATTAAGATCTCGTCAAGCTTAGAATAAAGGATGCCTCAAGTACAAGTACTTATAGTCACTAGCCTCTATAATTTAAGGCTACCTATAGTACATTACGAAACAGCGAAGCTTCTCCATGCTCTTTAGGTCTATCTCGTAATAGATCTAAACCAATAAAAACCTATATCGTGATATATACTTAAGGATTGTATGAAATTTTCTTATTAGGGAACGATTCTCAGGAACAAATGGCCATTCCACCATTTAAATTCTATGTCAGCTAACTAGGTAATGTGTACGTATAGTGATATCACTTACATGCCTTCCCATCACTGTGTGATACTACTAGTAGTATATAACCTTGAAGAAAACAAGATTAAGAAAGCTCAAAGACCTAACACTAGTCCAGCAAAGACGCGTAGATTAAATATGCAAATTATAGGTTATACTTACCTACCTTAAATGTAATTTAGTTCTGCATAGCGATAACGCTCACGGTTGCCATACTAAACCGCTAGTTGGATAGTCTTTAAGATACTTGATCCGTCCCGAGTTCGACTGGTAATGATTTTCTTAAAGAAAGCCGTCCTATCGCATTCCTATTAATCGATTCTTAGTTACTTATCAAATACTTAGCAAATGTGCATGGATTTCCAGAGTTTGAGCGTGGTAAATCCCTTCGAAAGGATGTTTGGTTCTTTCGGAGGCACAGCATGGTCTTTCGGAAATACAATTATTCAAACTCCTTTATATTTGTTGTTCATTATATAGTATAGCGATACCTATACGTCAAGAGCAGAATTGGCGCCCAACTAAGGCAAATAAGACAAATGACGGTTCGACAATCAGTTCTAAATATATTAGGCATGTTCATGGATATGGACAATTGATCATAATAAATAGACTACGCGTCCTAGTTGGGGGCGAGAGGTAACCGGACGGTTTAAAGACTTCCTCCGTCCTGCTTGTTTGATTTACTCGCACACCGAACTAACGTATCATTCGGCTCGTTATTGAGCCGGTATTTGACTTTGTGTCCGGATTGTGGCGTCCAGTCGATGAAGTATTACGGGTTTCCAAAATCCTGGGTCGACCAATAATTCTCATTTATATCGTGAAGCCGGGGACATAATTACCGCCAGGCCGGGGACCCCACAACGGATGTTCTGATCTACAGGACTTCATCCTGTTTCTGCGGGGGCCTTTTTACATAAATACGCGTAAGTGAGAGCCTCGTCGGCATAGGTACGTAATGGAGCATAGAAAATACCTTATGTCATGTTATTCTGTCTTAGACGTAGGCTGGGTTGAAGGGTTGTGGCTGCTGATAGCGTAATGTCGGGAGATTTGATTTGTTAATACGGCGGCTCTGCTGCAATTTCTGTGACTGGTAGGCTGTCAGCATTATATGTATAGCACCTATAATACGGAAGTCTCCAATTATAAAAAGTTCTCAATTTCCTCGAAGATAAATTCCTGAAATGGTCTTCGGCGATAAGCAAGACGTACTGTTCGGGCGTATGTATGTTAGGTAGTACCTAGCCCACCCATCGGCGTTGATTCCCTTCCCCACATTCCGTGTGCGCAGTAAGTACCCACTCATTTTTCGGTCCCCGCCAATTACTCAATTCAGTCAAAATTCTAGTCCCCATCCAATCAGAACTCGACGAGCTGCTCTAATGTACAACATCACTTAAGTACCTCCTAACATGTGCCATGCAAAGACGTTGAATATTTGTCGCAATCCGCGTCCGAACGGACGCAGTGCCCGATGGACACGGATTGCGAACTCCAGTGTAGTAGTGAAATATGTAGGTAGCAGAGTAGTTGAAAAGAAGGGTCCGATAGCCCGACAAGTCTCTAGAATGTTCCGTAATAGGAAACAGACAAAAATTCATAGCTTATTTCTCCACGTACTTAGCTTACGATATCATTTTTTGAGATACAAGTCGCCTTACAAATCTCGCCTTACAAATCCAACACCCTGGTGCCGGGGCGGACTTGTCACACATCCGAGCTGCGAGCACTGCATGCGCTCTAACACCGGGTTATAGTGTTGCAATATCCTGCATTTATTAGTACTTACATATATACGTATGGGACTATAGCTCAACAATAATGGAGGGACCCGAAGCCGGATAGAACCTTGAGACGTGCATACCTCAGAGTGGGATTTAAAACACCACGCCTACCCTCCTACTAGATCTTACTCTCCTTCTTTGACATCTCTCTCTTTATCTCTCGCCCCGACGTCAAGAAAAGAAGTTCAAGATGGCTCCGAAATCAGTCGCTGTTATTACGATGAGTACCCGGGGTACCCGGGCAGGACCCAATGTAGCCAGTTTCGTCCGGAATATTATCGAGAAGCCTCTGGCAGCGGACAGCATATCCGTTACCGATGTGGACGTCGTCAAGTTTAACCTCCCCGTCTATAACGAAAAAGTGGCTCCTATCAGTAAGTAGGCTCTTACGTACAGCATTGTCTTTATTCTCCCTATTACATTGCCACGCAGTCTCGAAGAATAGACTGCAATAGTCTATAAATTCTACTAGGAGCTCCACCTGACACAACTGGCAGTGGTACCCGAGCAGGCCTCTTTCGAATATGAGCACTCCAAGGCCTGGAGTGCTGAGATCATCAAGTACGATGGTTATGTCCTCGTCATCCCCGAGTACAACTACTCGATGGCGGGAGGCACTAAGAACGCTATCGACTATTTACTCCACGAGTGGAAGGGCAAGCCGGTTGCCATCGTCAGCTACGGCGGTGGAGGTGGCGCCAACGCCAGTGAGCAAGCTAAGGGAGTTCTTACCAACATGGGCCTCAAGGTTGTCGAAACGCGGCCTCAGCTAGCTTTTGCCAAGCCAGATTTATTCTCCATCATAGGCACCGGAAAGCTGGGAGACGAGACCGTGAAGGCCTGGGAAGCAGAGCACACTCCGACCATACAGAAGGCCGCCGAAGAGTTGAAGACTTTGTTATCGCAGCCCAGCGCTTAAGCCAATGCTCCCAAGGAAGAAGAAACTGAGTTGCGGTCGGTTAGCCGGATGGTGAGGGTGGATGATGCTATGTATCCAAAACGCCAGGATTAACAGAGTCTTGATCCGAACTTTATTTCTACGGCAACAACTAGCTATCTAGACACTTATAAACCGGTTTACGACAGCTTCAATATTTTCCGAGGGCCCTCTACAGAAACAGGGTCCACTTATAAGAGGCAGCTAGGTACACCCTTTACCTTTCATACTTGTGGTATGCTTGATTTGAACAAGTAGACCTTTGTTAGATGAAACTATTGATTAGTGCCATACATAGCGAATGTCAATATGATCGAGTTAAAGTATTAACGCCTAGCCTTCTATCCTCATCTGAGGGCGCTGCGTGCCTCTTATACCCAACATCCCAGTAGATCTGCCCCTGAACCTACCCCCATCCGACTATTCCTCGGAAACCTTAATTTGCCGTATAGCCGTGAATAAATATAATGACTACGCTCTAAATAATACAAAATAAAAAGAAATATCTTTGAACGACATATGAAATAGATCTCAAACGTATTTCAACCCCAAATTCAACGTTCTATCCACCAATCATCTCTCACTTACATAACGACTCCAACTCAAGTTGTTCGAAAAGCTCAGCCGGCGCCAGCTCCGGCATCACAGCCATGCTCAAGTCCGTGATAGAGTCGATAACTAGGTCGCATACAAACTCCGCAAACGCCGAGTCCTTGTTGTCGGAGACGAGCTCGAACTTGATTTGCATGTAGTTCATGTATGGGTCCTCCAAGGTCCCCATTATAGCAGCTATTAATAAAGGTCAGCGTGCTAAACTCGGATACTCCCCATAGGATATCAGGGGGTAACAATTAGTGAGTTCCCATCGCTTGGGACCACTTACTGACGACTTCCGGCCCTGCGCAGAGGCGTCCTCTATAGTGGCAGACCATTTCTTGCGGTGGGCCGTCTATAATGCGTTTGCCTAGAGACTTATTGTTGTCTCCTGATGGAGAGGGACTTCGTCCGTCGAGAATTGGCCCACTTCCGCAGCCTGATCCTGTAGGATCCGCGTCGGATTCATAGTCGACTTCTTGGCAGGATTGGGAGGCGGCTCGTTCCCAACTGGCTACGGCTGCAGCAAGTAGGCGTTCTCGGGTGTCTGTACTATTGCTATTTGATGGAGCAAGTTATTAGTGAAAGATGGTAGTAGCGATGGCTAGGGCTAACTCACTATTGGCTTCCTATGATCTTGGCCTGGAGTGTCAGATAAGCATCTCCGCCGGATACCACAGTGCCCATGTTCTTGATCTCAGCGCCCCTGGTATAGTCGCATACATTCGAGTTATCGGGACACAAAGGGTGAAGCTGGCTATAAAGGTTCTGCCTGAGGTCCTTGCCTCCGTTTTTGTCATCCGCATCACCGACGGGGACGGACGTGTTGGATAAAAGGACGCCGAAAGACTGGGCTAAAGGAGTAACTGTGCAAGACGGAACCGAAGTACAGGTAGCAGCGGCGGGAACCTCAGCCCCGCCAACACCAGTACATGCTTGGCAACCAATAGTCCACGTCCCAGTCGAGATACTGATGGGGTTTGGCAAGGTCTTGGTTGGTAGAGCAGTATAGTCACAGCTCTGGGTATACACAGATGCTGACGGAAGGGTAAGTAGTGGAAGCGTTGTTGTGCCCTCGCAGATACACCCTGGAGCAGTTATTCCTAGACCCGGGTCCATATCTTGCATAACACATGACGGCTTTGGTGGCGGCGGCGGGGGTGCCGTCACGGGACTAGAGTGTGTAGACGGACCTTTATCGTAAGAGCTTGCTGGCGAGAGTAAACCTGTAACAGTGGATATAACAAGTGATGTAGGTATGCCGTAGCTGATAGAACATTCGCTTTCTGCGTCTCTCTTCCTATATTTACGGAGAAAGCCACGATTATTTCTTCTGGCAGCGTTACTACCGCATGGCTCGTCGGAAATTTCCTCCCCGTCGGGAGGACTACTGTCTATAGATTGCTCTGCCGGTGGTTGATTGGTGACTGGCTCATATTTTACGCCGAGATCGTCTGCCATCTGCTGACAGGTCATCCCTCTCGCATCTCTGGCGCTGCACAGATCGATTGGACGGCCGGTTTTCTTTATAGCCGGATTACTTTGAGCCTCTTGGCCGTGAAAGCCCCAGGTTGCTATCATAGACCCCTCGGGATATTTCGTTTTTGCTGCTGTACCGCCGTCGGGAAGAGGCCGGATAGGATGGCCAGCGCTCTTCCTAACTACTTCGGACCAATGGTAGGTAGCGTCTTCGACATGAAAATCAGTTTTGGCTCCCTTTTTCCAGTTTTCGGTCCGGGAACGCCAAACCGGAGCGGCTTTTTTATCAGTTGCCATTGCCACCCAATAAGGGCCTCGTGCCCTAGTCGAGACATAGACCGAATTGGTATCTGGTGTCCATAAGGCGGATAAAATACAACCACCATATCGATCAGTAATTTTATATTGCGATTGCTGGGCTAATAGCCAATTGAAGTGTGCACTGGCTATCCTGTGCAATGTTTCCATATTCATCTCGTCAAAGCCTTTTTCTATGTACGAGGCGTGCCATGTCTTTTTTATCGAAGTCGCCAGAGCCACTAGAGCTACTTATAAACAAGTCCATTGCACGCTGTCCATCAGCTGGGGGCATATAACGAGAAACAGCTCTGGTCAGGCCAACGAACCAACAGATGCTGATGAAAGCGGCGAGAATATACATAATAAGATCTGTTAAACAAGTATATAATGTAGATATAGGTATAGAGGTCAATCATGATGCAGAATTCTGCCTTCTTTCATTCTATTCAGCTCTTCCATCGAGTTATATATCTTATACAAACTCCCTACATGTATAGATTAGTGTTGGATGAATAGCCCAATACTCCCTTGCCCCCATCATTGTGACAAAAGGTATGCCATGTTAGGATATATTTTAACACCGACCTGGCGGTTAGAGGTAGTCAGAAGTAAAAACTACGTGGTTAAAAGCCAGGGTGGTTATAGATCATCTACCAACAATGCCACTATAACCAATAAAACCCCGTCTGGTAATCATGATTGAAAGGGATTAAATGATCATGTATGACTCTTAAGGTAAGACTTGTAAGATACCTAATGAGATTAGTAGCCTTACGCGCTGTATTCCCCTAGGGATGCCAGCCACGGCGTTAAACACACACACACGCACACACTGTAATCAATAAGTCGTGGTAACGAGATGCTTAGAGGCTACCGAAGGATTGGAGAAGCGATTAGACGTAATAATATACTTAAAATCAGGCACATATAAATGATGTTGGTTGCATATTTCAGAATTACTGCTTTGGCAATAGGCGGTTAGTAAATCGCGAGGGATCGTAACCGCTATAGTAACTTGCCCTTGCATGTCATTGTTTGTTTGCGCGGTTGCATGAACGATGGCCTTTTCTTCCTCCAACTCTAAATGAGCTTATAACTAACTCTACTCCCTAGCGCAACTTTGTCTTACCTACGAAAGTAACCAAATGAAAGAAAACTACAGGCAGCTTATTACTAATGGAGTTAGAAAAGGCAGTTGTACCACTTTTTAACCACACGTGTTATAGTTGGAAGGAACAGACATAGGTGTAGGTACCTTAAGTTTTTGGTAACCAACACCCAACAAATTCACCAACTACACCAACTACTCATAACTCATCTTATCTCGTCTTACTTGCCTCTCATCTAACACAACAGTTTACTTATCTTTCTACGCGCGTCAAAATGGAACAATCTACACCGCGATCATTTCTTGATCTCCCTGCCATCATTCGACGTCGCATTTATTGCTTAGCTGGCCTGGTCACCAACACTGATATCCACGTGGGCCGCGAAGAACGTAGGGAAATTCGTCGGCATATGGAACTACAGCACTGCAAAGACATACCCGATCTTACATTTTCTCTCAACTTACTTATCACCTGTCGAGCTATCTACAAAGAAGTCTCTAGTATACTGTTCTCGACCAATTGCTTCTGCACAAAAGATCCGCAGTCCTTGTGCCAACTTCCTGCCTCTTTTATATCGTCTCTGTCGTCTTTGAAATTCTCCCTAAACGCCATCTACTTCTGGGATTGTTGCGGCGAGCGTCCAAAATGTCTCAGCGATATCAAACCAATAGTCAGCACCATCCCCGATCACCGTTCTCTACTTGAAAGATGGGAAAATACGGCACGATTCATCGGTTCGCGAATTGAAACTCAAAACCTCAAGCTCGGCCTGATTTGCGACGTGGATGATGAAGAGACAGCATATCTTGCTGTTAAACCCCTTCGTTACCTGCATACCTTGTCCAGCTGCGAGATCCGACTTAGCAATAAGCCTAATAGCCGGCTTGAAAATATTGCCCGAAAGGCTGCCCTACACGCCCTAGGGCAGCGACCACTCAAGCAGCCACCCGAGAGCTTTCCTTTTCTACGGCTTCCACTAGAGATTCAGCTAGAGATATTAGAGTATACCGATCTAGTTACACCTTTAAACCACGTTCAATGGACCTCATTGGAGAAGTACCATCTTCAACCCTATTCTTGCGAAGAACCGCACGAGCCTCCGTTTCATACATGCCACCCTAATGCCCACAGAGCATGTAATATTTATAGCGAAGACCAGTGCCGAATATCATGCCCGCATCGGAAGTGTAGCAGCTGTACCCATTATGCCTGCCAGTTTCGAACGTGTGGGGGAAAAGTGGAAGGCAAATATGCCTCCATTACAGGTTGCTTCTGCAGTGTACGACATGCCTCTTACTCGCCGCATTGCCGTTGTTGGCGGCCTCCGACACCATTGTTCCTAGTAAGTAAGGAATTTAATGCAGCCGCGCAGAGTGTATTCTTCTCCATTAATCACCTCACTATAAATCACGATTGCTACACACTCTCCGAAATTGGAAAAGAAGCAAACGAATCTTTTACCCGCTTCATCTCCAGCCATGCATTATTACACAGTCTTCGATCACTAGAGATCAGTCTATACTCCCCTGATCTTACGCAGTGGATGCAAACTGTCCAGTCCATCAATGATAAGCTTATTAATTTACAATATCTGTTTCTCCAAGTCTCTCTCGGCTTCTTACCGAGCTGGCCAGACTTCCCTGATACCAACCCATACCCACGACCCACACTTGCGGAAGAGAGGGGCATCGATATTGTTAGAGAGGCGGTCGACCTTTTATGGCCAGTGAGACATATAGGTTCGCCCAGTAGTGCCATCCGACTGTTCTTCGTGAATTTTTGCTTTGAGGGTCCGTCGATTTACTACTATAAGCGGCGTGAGCAAGAATATCTCCCGACGACAAGGATCTATATGGACATCACAGATATTCAGTCCGTAGAAGTTCATGTCGAACGCGAGGTTTGCAGCGACCTCATAGGCGAGGTGGACGGCAGCTCGTTGGCGTTGAAATCGAAGAGCGGTGTGTGGGTAGAAGGTATCTTGGCGCGCCCCGACTTTGAGGCTTATGAGGGATTTACTTACGAGTAATCTGTATTGGGCTTTCCGTCGCAAAGGTGGTATAGTTAAAAGCCATGTTTTCAGTATAGTTCTACAACATACCTTTGCAGATTATGTATTTAGTGTTGTCACTCGATATGAATGAAAACCATTATATAAGTAGAGCCCTGCGGCGATCTTGATCAATTCCTACATGGAGAATCTAGAGGAATTCATGGAGTCGATTTGTGTTAATAAGGTAGCTAGTAGCTAAGTTATCTTTGATCAAAACTTATTTAATACGATAAAGAGGCCAAGGGTGAGGTACTAAAATACTCCGTACAAGCATAGTGGTTAGAGACCATAGAAAAACATAGGATAATGATTCGTGGTTCTTTTGTGCCTTGTAAGATGTAAAGCTACGATAAGGGGATTTATACTCTTAAAAGTAGAGCAATTTTCCTAAATACCTATACTCCAAGTAGCGCCGGGGTAGCCTTCAGTAAAGCAGCCAAGTGTAACGTAGTTAAATAGGGGTTAATAAGACAGACTCTAGAAACACAACATCGATACCAACACCAAACCAAAAGACCAAGAGAATGGGAAAGCTAAGACCAATATGTCGAAGAATAAATACATTAAACTGCCTATATAAATAGGCAAAAAGAAAAAAGAAAAAAAGGTAGCAGGAAAAAAAAAAGAAAAGAAAAGAAACGAAAAAAAAAAGAAAGAAACGTACAACACCAGGGATTCGCTGGTCGTCACCGACCCAACTACTAGTCCGGCGGTATCTGGTTTGTCTAGGGGAGAGCGGACGGGATCCCGAATTTTCCAGATCCTATGGTCGTACGTGAAAGAGGTATAAACTATTGGGACATATATTGATATTATCGGCTTCCGGTATACGGACCTCAAGCGAGGTAACAAGAAGAACCTGAAGTTTCTAAACCCTAGGTACCTAATGTATAATCGACCGGGCTAGGTAGGTAGGTAGATTCTGGCCTGACATAAAGTGAAAGGGGCAAAAAGTTCAAAAGTTCTTCCGTTGAAAGTTAGGTAACCTTGTTTATTTGGTTCGAAACTTACGGGCTATCTATCTATGTATTCTGGCGTCTTCCCCTTTGTCATTATATCAGCTTTCTCGTGTGATGTGATAGGTAGTTATCTATATATAAAACAATAGAACTAAGACGGGGGATATTTCATAGTTAGGTATACTATTCTACAAATACCACGTCAAGACTTTTGCCCTCGTCTATGGTACCTACCCTAAATTGGATTGATATGTGTTTAGTATCCCTCGTATAATCAATAATATGCCGACGAAATAATTATATACGACATAATACAAAAAACCGGAAATTCATTGCCCATCACCTAATACCCTAACCATCCCATCAAGAGTCATTTCCATATAAGCCAGTCTTAACTAGCCCCCCTCCATCATTACTCGTATTTCTCAATCCTTAATATTACCCCCCTTTATTCTGCTAAATTCTGACTCTATTTTATATACATATATGCTGTCCTTGTAAAAGGCCGTCGTTTTACATGACAGAACATAATGTAGGTTGACTGTCGGGACTAGTAAGCATGAGACCAACTTCGTCCCGGTTTCGGGTGTGATGAGTTCCTGGAGCGCCCTTCATAATGATGGGATATTTAGTCGTAATGATATGAACTAATAAAGTGTAGATCGTAAGGTTTCAAAGAATTTCGATTCTGATGTTGTAGTTTACGGATAAATAGTTCGAGCAAGATGAACTGGCCTGGAATTATATACTAGTCATAGGCGACTTACCAGACGAATCATGAGGGCGCTTTCAATGAATGTGCATATCTTAGTTAGCTGAATTCCTTTAAGTGACTAAAAATAGACATTCAGTTTCCCCGCTTCTTTATAGAACTTGGGACATGCACGATACTTCAAAAGACGTAGAATGGTTTGACGACTAGCATATTTCAGGTACTACACAGAAACCTGTTGCTACTTATAAGTTAACCTCTTTGGGTCTGGTATTTATTGTCCCTATCCCTAAGCCGGCCCCCTTTGCATAACTCGTTAGCTCATAACCATACATCCTCATAACAATGCGATATTAGCTTATTTGAAGACCTTGCCGGAAGCGTGCTTGTACTCCTTGTCGTTGTAGACGACAGGCTTGTCCCATGTCCACATGGATTCGACATAGGCCCTGTCCTCAGGGTTGTTAGGGTCCAGCTTAGTGAACTCGTAGCTCTCGTAGTCGGGAGCGACGTCAAAGACAGGGAGGTAGTCATCACCTCGGATGACAAAGGCGCCCTCGATAACCGAGTCGTTGGTCTCGCCGAACACGGAGGCACAGCCGAAGAGGTACTTGCGAGAGGCCTCAAGGCGGGTGTTGAATCCAGTAATCAGGTTGCTGGACATGAAAGTCAAAGTCAACTCATCGTTGTACTTGTACTTGACCTTCCAGATGGAGTAGTCCGTGAAAGGGACATTTTCCCAGAAATACTTGAGGGAAACGTCCTCATCGTTGTTCGAGTAGAAGCGCTTGAAATCGTCAAGAGCGAACTCTGATCGCGGAAGCGCCTCAAGAGGGTGCTTAGGCTTGGGAGCAGGCGCGGCCTCCTCTTCCTCTGCGGGCTTAGGGGCGGCCTTGGGAGCAGCCTTAGGCTTGGCCTGCTCGGTCTTCTTGGGAGGGACGTTGGTTAACTTGGGAGCGTCAAGAAGCTCAAGAGGCTTGGACACTTCGGCGTAGATGGGCTGGTTGTAGACAGTCTCGTACCATCGAGCGACGTTGGGGTGCTCAGAGCGCCACTGCTTGTCAAAGAAGTACTGGAAGCCGCGCGAAATGATGCCAGCAGCGAACAGATCAGCAAGGGTAATACGCTCGCCAACAAGGTAGGTGTTGTGAAGAAGGTGCTCCTCGACAACGGAGATAACCTTCTCCGAGTTCTTGGCGGCGTCTTCAACACCCTTCTTGTTGTAGGGGTCCAAGCCCAAAAGAGGGCGGTACCAAGCAGCGAGCTTGGGAAGAACCTCGGTGTTGAAGTATGACGTCCACTTCAGAATAGAAGCGTAGCTATACGATGTTAGTACGTGATTCTTTAGGTACCATTACAAGACTATGACTTACTCTTGCTTAGTCTTGCCAAGAAGGGTGGTCTTCTCGTTCTGAGAGGTGACTGAACAATGAGAAATTAGTAATTTCCCACATCATTTTAAGCGTGAATAAGCAATGAATAAAAGGCGATATAATCAGAAAGTAGAACCATGATCAACAGAAATTTTCAGATAGGGATAACTGTTAGAATAATGTCTAGGTCATCATTTGATGCCATTGGTAGAGGTGTTGGAAGTACGAATTCAATCTAGAAATATAAAGTACGTACCGTAGATGGCAATGGCGATAGACTCAGTCAAGGTGTAGCCATCGCTACCAACGAAGGTAGGGATCTTGGCGAGGGGGTTCGCCTTGAGGAACTCAGGAGACGGGTTGACTGTGTCGGCCTCGACGACCTCCAGGTCCAACCCGTTGGCCTTCGCAACCGCGAGGATCCCGGTAGAGCGGGGGTTGAGCTGCGCGACGGATACATGTCAGCATTTGCGCAGAAAATTAAGAAAAGGGAATTTTAGTTATTAGTTTATTGTTACATACCTCCTTAGTGAAGAGTTTTCCGAATGGCGCCATGATGATTTTGAGATCTGGTGCTTGTCGAGTAGAAGATGAGAGGAGGGGAAGTTGAAAGTTGATTTGGGAGTCACAGATTTTTTTTTTCTACTTTCGCAAAAGCAGGAGGCGGGGCAACCGCAACCTGGAATTTCGCTCTGGCTCAATTCAAATTTCCATCAGGCACTAACACCCCACTTTAAAGTCTGGTCGAAACAATTTGAATTGTACCATAGGGGGACTTGCAAGGTCCAGTAAACAGTTTACCAATAGTTAAATATAATTAATAGTTATTTAATAGTTATATGTAGTTAAATGTTTAAATTATTACGCGTTAATAAATATATATATTTAATTAAATTTAAACGTTTAAACCGTTTAAACGTTTAAAATATTTTTAACGTTTATAACTTTTAACGTTTAAATTTTTTAACGTTAAAACGTTAAAATTAATACGTACTTTATAAATTAAAAAAAAAAAAAAATATATTAATTAAAATTATAAAATAAATAATATTATAATGTCTTATAATTTATTTAAATAAGTTATAAGTTATAATATATCCGTGGTTTAATTATAAAAGTAATAATAATAAAAATGATTTTATTTTAAATGCGAATATATAATAATAATAATATACGATAATATATAATAATATATTATAATAATGGTATATAATATAAAAATATATTTATTTTTTACATGTTTTATATTTTATATAATAATTTATTTATAATTTATATTTTTTAAACGTATATAAAATATTAACGTTTATATTTATTAAATGTATAAAAGGTTTTAACGTTTATATTTTTTAACGTTTAAAATATTTTTAACGTTTACCGTTTTTAACGTTAACGGATTATAACGTTTAAATTTTATTAAATATTTAAATTAATTAAAATATTTATATTTACCAATTCTTATTTAAGTATTTACATCCTTATAAACGTTGAAATTTCTTAATTATAAACCGAATATCAATTAATGGTTTATTGGACCTAGCAAATCCTGGTATGGTACCTTAAGGTTCGGACCCCGCCTTCTCACGCTATCAGGTGGGCGGTAATCGGAATATCTGATACACCGTCCAATTGAATTTGGGGCATTGTATTTGAAAAAGTGCTTCAATTGATGCAACCAAGTCCCCATCAGCCATCAGCGTATCACACCTACTACGCTCAGCATTCCCCCCTCCCTATTAATCGATTGACTTGGTAGGCGCAAGGCCATGACGAGAATACGATAGGTACAATGTCCTCTCTAAGATATGGCCTTCGTTGTCTTAGAGATCTACGGGCGACAGCGACCCGACAGCCGAGTCTCTCAGCACCTATAAAAGCGTGTACGAGGTCAGAAACACGCCGAACGTTCACAACGACTACGGTCCGCCAAGACGATGCATTCGGTCGATTAGAGGCGGCTATAGCACGAAACCCCGATGCAGCCCAATTAGATGTAGCGCATGTTCGTCCTATGCCGCTGTCGCCTTCCTACTTCTCGCGACATACGCAATTCAACGATAGTTTCGTCCTGGTTCAGGACCTCGCACGGAAATACGGGCGACTTCCTTTTCTCCCTCCTGGCCAAGCGCCGCGGGTGGCATGGAAGACAAAGGAGCAGTACCGTTTGGCAGTTGGTGAAGCAGTGAAAGCAAGAGATTACGCAGCCTGTATTGCGCTGGCCAAGAGGTTAAACCAAATTCACCCTGATTTAATGCCAGAGGAGGTTCAGCAGGGTCTCCGACCGTTCAAACGAGACATTAACTTCTATCTCAATCGAGCGAAACCCATTCCGATCGACAGGTTTGGCAGGTCGCATGGTGTTGGGAGGAGGAAATCTTCAGTTGCGCGAGCATGGCTTGTACAGGGAACAGGAGAAGTTCTTGTTAACGGAAAGACCCTCAATGACGCGTTTGGAAGAGTCCACGACCGAGAAAGCGCACTCTGGGGACTAAAGGTAATGGACAGAATGGACAAGTACAACGTCTGGGCTCTAGTCGAGGGTGGTGGAACTACTGGACAGGCCGAAGCGCTCGCAATGGCTGTTTCCAAGGCCTTGGCCGTTCACGAACCGGCATTGAAGACACCCCTTAAAAAAGGTAAGTCGAAACAAAATCCGTACAAATTTTGGCCTAGTACCTTTCTAACATGGTCCATCAAGCCGGTTGTCTCACTCGTGATCCGAGGAAAGTCGAAAGGAAGAAGGCTGGTCATGTCAAGGCGAGAAAGATGCCCGCCTGGGTCAAGCGATAGAACAAGTCGGATATGGTATTTTGCAGTGGGACTCGTGGATCGCTTTTCTGCGGGACCTTCAAGCAGCAGACGAATACGTATCAGCCTTACTGGCGCGAGTCTAAGCTACACCGTGGTCCATACACCATTACCCAAATAGTGGACTATGTGTACAAGGGTTACTGTATCATTATGTATCTGCTTCGTATGTGGAATGTATATGAGATGCCAACAACAGTAACAGCTAAGACTGAGACGACTCGTGATTCGCTCGCTATTTAGATCAAAGTTGATCTTTAAGGCTACTTTTCGTAAATGAGCCTCGTCAACGCGACCCCCTTACTTATATTAGTTGACCAATCAGAGTCCAGAGTCGCTGATTGGACTAAACGCGACTAAACACGACTCAAGTAACCGGGTATTCGGGTTGTGTTATACCTATCATGTATGACGGGTGGCTGTAGGATCGGCGTTATGTTGTGTTTAGACTCCGCGTAATACAACGACGGGGATCAATGAAACTTCAAATCCAACTAAATGAAAATAGCCCTGAAATCAACATAGTATAGCATAACATAGCATAGCATAGCTCGGCTCGTGAGGTGTTTCCATTAGAAGCCCAAAAACCTTCAGGCGCAAAGACGCGTGGCACCGTTGCCATTTTTAAAAGCGCGTTGCTTACCCAGTAGATATTAAGCACAGACAGCATAAGCATTAAGTAATATTCCTTCTAGAAACCGAGAAGAGCGACTATGCCGAATACCGACTAGCTTCAGACAATGGCAGACGCAGAACCCTTCTAGAAGGGAACTATCTGTTTGGGGAAGCTATTCAGGAGATATAGATTGAGGTCATGGTTGATTTTTGAGCATATAGCCAGCCGTACGCCGCCTACGTTGGTTTAAAGACACGAGCTGAAATCTTGGATTCTCTGTTTGTGACTTACCTATTCGCAACGAGGCGAGAAATAAATTAACCCAACGAAGATACGGTTACCCAAGACATCTACGGTATGTATATGCTGGTCATCTCTCACAGAAATTTGGCTTTGAATTTGACCGATCCCGTATTAATAAACGTGACACATCTTAGCCATCCGACTACGTGTCTAGTTATTGAACCAAGATAAACGTGAATCAGCGTGACCTGACTCTAGCCGTGACCCAATACGAGAAGTAGTGTTTCTGCGGAGAAACGGTGCAAGCCTCATTTGGTCCGGATGAGGCTGAGAGTGATAAACCACACAGCATCCAATACTGTAACGTTAGTTACTTTATATTGCCGATCTTTCCTGTTTTGATGCCCTATTTGTACGCGCTTATGTCGCGCAATTTAGGCTTTACTTCGATCCGGTATTGAAAGAGATATGAACGGCCATCTAAACCGACCTAACTGACTTGACCAACCTCGAAATATGTCAATTTTGGGAAAAACTGGTATAGTATTCTGCAGATCGTCTAGTTGGAGAAGCACCTAGCGAACGCAGGGTCAATGTGTCATAAGAGAGTCGGTGTCGCCGATGTATCAATGGCATCTAAATGCATCTCTGTGAAGCCACACGGTACTTACGTAGCATTTCTAATGGATCGTCACCTATAGTCGTCATGACTTGCTACGTGGTCCTTTGCCGAGTCTTAAGTAACCTAGTATCGTATATAGGGGGACCAAAGCTCATGCGGGGCCTCCATCGCCCAGTTCCTATTCTTTTCGAATCTCGGGGACCTGCGCTAGTCAACAGAGTCCATAAAAATGGGGTGATTTCTTGTACATAGTACACTAAAGAAGAATCAATTTCATACCTCGAGCTAGGCCTATCATCTGCCTCATGTGTGTATTACATGCGGGGGATTCTTACTCACAAATATCCCGTACCTATCATTTATTTTAGTGGTACGCCGACCCAAAGGCAGGCACATTAGATATCAAGTATCTGGGTCGTCTTGCACATGCGTATGTGTATTAGCACGACCGATCAGCATCCCACCAAGGCGACTGCCGAAATGTTCGCTCAAGCTCTAAGCTAAAGACATCTCAACGAGCTATCCGCATATAATAACTACCGCAACCTTAACGTGTCAGTATTAGTGTATGCTATAGTACGTGTGATATATGCTATAATAAACTTAGCCTTAGCGGTTGACATGCTTACCAGGAAGTACGTGGTCGATCGATATTGAATAAAAGAGATCTGAGAATTGATGACAGCGGATTGGGTTGATGCAACACCCCGGCTGACTCCGGGACAATGTCAGACGTACCCTTGTCGTTCTTTTGACGACATCCCAACGCCCCTGTCTCCAACAAGGTTCAAGGATCTTATTTAAACGACCAGACATCCGTCATTTCTTGCTGGAAGGCCTTCTTGCGGCCCAATAGGTACCGTGCCCTATTCTCAGCACATACTAGGCAGGCTAGAATGGAATTATGAAAGTATGGAAGTACCTACTCCTAAAATATGCACTTCGTAGACAATGTTGGTCTACCTCGGACCTTATTCGTAAAGATTCGTAAACATCAATAATCTGCTAGCCACTCGCGTAGTGAGCATGATCGAAACATCACAAGACGACCTAGCAAATGTCGGGTATCAATTGATTCGTAGTTAGCTTCCAATGGTAGTTATAGACAGGCCAAGTTGAAAATGTATACCTACGTCGGCAACCTAAATATTTAGCCAATTCGTCGCCAAGGCCAATTGTATAGTCTCATAGTTCGTTTTTATATCAGCCAATAGTCGACGGTATCGAGATAATTACTTAAAAATAAATATTCTTCTGTCGGCCTCTTGGTCTGTTTGGGTGTGTGGTCCGACTCATACCCACCGGCTTCTTTTCCCCGGGGAATTGAACCAGCTCCCATCACAAGCTCATGGCAGACAATTAGATCGTTTAGTGGCGCCTTCTAGATCTTTGGCTACCTACATAGGCATGCAGAGCATACCAATATAGCGGATACCGCATCAGATTCTAATTAGTTAGGGCGTGTGAAAAATATGGGTTATTTTGGAAATTGATGTCTTAAAACTAAGCGGTAGCCGAGCCGTTCGCAGCCTGACATAAATTTTGGAGATGGGGGCCAAAGCTAATATGAAAATGAAGGAGAAGTAGGTAACTTAGGTACCTACTAACGTAAGACATTAAATGAATGACAGAAGGCAAGAAGTATAATGGTACGCATACAGCATACAGAAACCGGAAAGCACCGGGTCTCATATTCCCAGCATCTGCATGCATACGGCGTTTCCTTCCTTCCTAGATCTTATGTACCTTATACCTAAATTGGGGACGATTATTGTATGATGCGTACCTACCTACATCTTACATAGATGTGGCAAAATTATCTAATATTAGTACATCAATCAAGTATATATATTTCTACCTCTATAACAGGTAAGGTAATTGTGTTTGAAATGTGTTAGATTGTATACGTTTCCTCGTGTCTACATAATCTCATTGCCTACTATTGAAGGTATTCAATGTTCTTATTAAACACAAAACACACAAACTGAAATAATACGTCATAAGAGAAAGCAGCGAAAGACAACCCATCGTTACAGTCATCCTATCCTCGCATGACATAATGAATGATGAATGATCAATGCTTGCTTCATGGTAGGTTCTAAAATGACCGATCCGTGCAGAATAAGGAATCATCTCTCAATCAGCATCAGCCACACAACAGAAAACTCGGCGCACAATTGGGAAAAGCAAAACTTCATCGTGTGTTACCTCTACCTAACCTACCAAGTCCTCTATTTGGTAGGTAACTAAATATTTATCCCCCCTCCTCTTCTCTTAATTTGCCCCTTCTTATCTACATAAATTGTTCGCTGCAACACGGCGCTGGGTCTCTTAGTACGTAACAAAGGCTGATGTTTGTTAGGGTGGAAAATGTCTATACAGTACCTAATGTTCATATCAACTATCAACTTCGTACAAACCAGGCGCTATCGTACAAACGAGCCCTAAGATCTGGCGGCCGTTTTCTGATAGGCTGATCTGAGCCAGGAACATGCGCGGTGACCCGTGACACCCTTCGAGTCAAAGATCTATGTTGAGGCTGGAAAAGGGTTTGTCTTATATGCTCTTGGCCAATATACCTTACCCCGTACCACCCAATAAGTCTATTCTCCGGCTCTGCGCTCTCTTCACCCTCCCACCAAGGTACCTAATCTAGGTATCTATCTAGGTACCCATCAGCTTTGCTATTAGGTAGGGTCAGGCATAGTCCGGTAAGGGTATTGACCAGATCACCCGTCATGTCTCGTAGAGGCACGCCCTTGGGGTATCGGTAAGGGGGACTCATTCGGACCCGCTCTCGATTACCTGTGCGCACTGCGCAGATCTTGTTGGCCCTGTCGCAACCAGCAACCAGACAAGCCCTACCTAGCAAGCCCAGGCTGCCAGGCAAGCCCCAGGTACTTTTACGCACGGCGCGAGTTAAGGCGTTGGTGGTCGTTAATGTGTTTTGGAGAATCTAGTTAAAACTCGTCCCTATTCCGTTTTTCATTGGAAGGCCGTCGTCTGATCTCGTGTATTACATACCCACAGCTTTGATGGGGTGCATGCGAAAAAGGGATTCGAACTTCTCCTTCTATCTACTCTAGAGTCTAATTGGGTCTCCACTCCCTCCTACTACCGGCTCTTCTTGACCTTACTCCTCGACATCCACCTAATAATATATCATGAGGCAAGTACCTACCAGCTAGTCAGTCAGTCTAATCAGTCAGTTCCTTACTGTTCAAACAAAAAAAATCTTGTTATCTGCTTGCTTCTTGCCTCTTGCTGCCCACTTACACTGCACCGCATAGTACCTACCTGCTACTGTAGAAAATCCCCGGCCACCTTTAAAATCCTCCGGTGTCAGCAACTCTATTTCCACTTACACCAACATACATCATACATACAACATTATTCGGCATAGACCCTTTTATTGTTACTGGTCATCTTTGCCATACTTACCTTAAAGATCTACGTACGACCTCGTTACAATACCACTCACTCACTCACTCTCACTCATTCATTGGTTTATCTCTTTAATTGCCCAGACCAAAAACCAATCTTATTTCATCTCAGCTTAGCCTCGAGCTAGTTACTTACTCTAAAGCTATCTATTCGCGGCTTGAAGAGAGTAAACTAACCAGAAATCTCAGTTACGTCCGGGCGAAGTTGATATCTTACCTGGTATCTTTCAAAGAACGCTGAAGAATTTGAGGTATCACTCCCCGGTCCTGGTGTGGCTTGCTAGTTGATTGGGCTCGGCAAGGTCACTATTTGTCGGTTTAGAAGTTAGTTACAAAAAATACTGGGATCCTCCCGGTACGCGTAGTGACGATAACTGGCAAGTCAAATAACCTCCCCTAACCTACTCAGGATTTTTGTGGAAAAATTCATCCCATATTCCTACATAGTCGGCATCTACTAGGTAAGGACGAACTTAAAAATCTGGGACCTCGGAGGCATCGTCATCCCAGTAAGGGCCTAGGTTGGGGGGTACTCGACATATGCTCGGGCGGTGTTTGCATCGAGAAGACTTTTCAGCATTCAAACTTTCGGCATCTCATACATAGTCGGTCTTCCCTGGCAAGCTCTAACTTTTTCGTTCTGTCGTATTCCATCCATTAAACGCAACGCTTCGAGATATATTCCCGGAAAACGCGTCGTTTCATGCCTGGGTCATATATATCGCTACTCACTAGCCCCTCACGTTAGGGTTTTCGTCCGAAGAAAAAAAAAAGTCAGGAGAAAGCCTCGTAACTTAGGGCAACCTTTCTTCCTACTGTGATCCGACTCGTCCCCTGTCTAGGAGCCTGAAGTGAGAATTTTATCCGACCCCGCGTATTCTTTTACTACCGCAACAAACTACTCTCGGCCGATTTCTACTATAGCGTCTATTTCCGATCTTATCGCACGCGCTACTCGCACGCGGTGAGGTTCTCGGAAGATTCTGACGGGCCGGCTGTACCACGGCCTAAGCGAACCAAAGTGGCCCTTCTTTTCTAACTATAGCTCCGTTTCCGGAGGCGCATCGGTTAGACTCGCCTCTTAAAGCGTCTTGCGACCCGTCTCCCGTGGTATGGACGATCACGGGCGGCGGAGGAGGCCGAACGAACCGCCCGTCAACGCCCCTTCTAATACTAGATACCCAATTCACGATCCCAATGCACAGGGACGGTCGTACGGCGCAAGCGGGTCTGATAGGTATCGGCCCGCGCCTCTCAATACATCGCCTGCAGCATCTAGAGGTATTGCAGGCACGGCTAACTACAGTGGCTATTATCAAGAGCCGGCAGCAGCCTTCTCCACCGCCATGCAGCAGAATACAATGACATACCAGTCTGAATACGGACAAGACGCTCGACAAACACCGAGCTTTAGTACGTACAATCCGTCTATGATGTACAACGTGCCGCAAGCGAGCGCGCAAAGTGCCGTCTACGATACGAGTCAACAGTTCCCGTCACGGCAGCCTGCAGCACTGCAGATGATACAAACGGACGTGTCCAACCCCTATTTCCCGAGCGAACCGACCAACGCGGCCGCAGCGACTAGCCTACAGTCGCATACGGGTTCTTCAAGTACATCAGCAGCAGTATATCAGCAGAGTCCAGTTGCTCAACGCGCAATGCTCCAGAACTATCCAAGTGGGATAGCGCCAGTCAGCGGCATGGCACAAACGAGCACGCCCGAGCAGGTTGTAGAGGAACCCGACTACTCACAGACGGTAGAGATGAGTGAGGCCTATGCGCGATACCAAACTGCTCTGGGGGAGGTTTTCACCAACATTCGTAACGGGGTGCTACAAGCTGCAAGCGAGTCGCTCTTAAACATTTCCGAATGGCTGCTCTCCAAAGTTGTGGAACTAGGTGAGTCCATTTATCGAATAGCGCGATGATGTTCGTGAGTTTAACTGTTGAAGGCCTCGCAGCGGACGATGAAAATCTTTACAGGGACCGTATCAAGATGTGGCAGGATTTTAACCATGCATGGCTCTCATTATTCCAGAAGCAAAAGGATATGATGGAGTCTGGCGCCCCGCCTCAACGAGGCCAAACGCTGATTAGCGAAGATGGGTTGAGAAAGATGGGGAAAGAGATTGTGAGGCTTTGCGACGGGATTGATCGGCACGGCCTAGTAGACTACCAGTATGGCGTCTGGGAAGAGTCTATTGTTGCTAGTAGGTTCCTAACCCGGTGGTGATATCGTGCGCAGTGCGTATGTTGGCTCAATTTACTAACCAGCTGGGCCAGTCATTGAGGATTGTCTCGATCTTTATGAAGACGAAGAAGAGGCCGAACCTTCCGGTTCCTCCGCCGCGAATCCCGCCGGAGCGGGCCGCCGGGGCCAGCGCACTTCTCGATAGTGGTGGCTACGTGCTCTAACAGGGATAGGATGCGTGGCCGGGCAGTGCCGGGGGCTATGGATCGGTTATGATTTGAAATATATACGGGGCGTTCCATTCGGTCACGGCGATTATTTGCATAGCAGGTTGTGATACCCAGCGATTCTACAGGCGGCACGGAAACGTTACTGGTCCATATCTCTGACCGGTACGGATGACGATGATTGACCCGGGAGTTAGACGAATTACGACGTAGCATTTAGTTGCATGCTGGCCTAACTTTATGAGATGGCACGCCTACATGGTTTTATTAAGGAATATAGTCTCGTTCCGCCAGAGTGGTAATATATCGAGCTGGGGATACGTGAAAATATTCAGGGATTCTAAAAGGAGGGGACATACGTTACGGCTGTAATGAGAGATATGCGATGGGACGACAAATGACAGAAAGGGAGAAAAAAACATGGGGATATGGGCTCACTAGAGCGGAGGTGTACGACTATACGATGTTGATTTCGGATACCCTTGGAAACTGGCGTGAGTGTAGGAATGGTTAAAAGAAGGTATAGAATAGAAAGGCATATATTGCTCTCGCGAGCTTGTTCGCTTAGTTTCATTAATATGGATTACTCGCTTTTACGTATGCTGGTTGATATCATAGAGGTATCATACCAGTTCAGCGACATCCGTATCTGGATATATGTATATAATTACCTACCTACCTACCTCACAATTTTAAAGGCGTGACCTCAATAAGATAACCGGTGACTCGACGAATTCCGTCTGAACATGGAGTTGTACAATTTACATAAACTTTAACCTAAGTTAGCTAACCTTAGGTAATTACAGAAAAATAGGCTTAGGTAAGGTTTGATGATTAAAGATTTAGTGCGCTGATTCATCCCCTTTGAGCTTTTCTTTCCCTTTTAATCACTTACCTATCACTTTCTACTATGCACTCTCTCCTGTTGTCATCTACTCCCGTCTCGACCAAAGAAATATATTGGTAGGTAGAACCATTGAGAACTTGATACCCGTCTTACTGACCCATTTCTTGTGGATATCTAATGCGTATTATATTGATTAAATTTCGGCTCGCTGTCCTAGAGGCATTCATTACCACCCTTGCGTATATCGGCATAGGTTCTTTAATCTCCTTACGTTGCAGCATTTCGAACTACCCTTCTCATCAGCTGCACTACTGCACGCATCTCTTATGGGAAAGATGTGGATCAATTACGAATCAATTAGGAACAAAAATTGATACCAAGGGGTAGCAAGAAAAAAAACCTCGAGGCTTAAAGAACCCCGAAGGATTACCATTTACGGCGAGGTGCTAATATTGATTGGTCGGTCGCAACAGCCGCGATGATGCAAGTCGATCTCGGAAGTATTCCGATTTAGATGGACGTGTTTCTGACATGTAAGCTCGCGAAGATCAATTAACTGCCGTCTTCCATGTCTTCCATAGGCGATGGGCGTCTTTGTAAGACGGTCACGACAGCCATTGATATGATCGGACCCGACACCATGGAATCCTTGGTTCTGCCTCATCTGATAGGTGCATCATGCTACCCTTCCAATTTCAACCGTTCCATGGATGGATCAACTAAGGCTCAACTGCAACTGCAGAACTGCAAACATGAAAGATGGGTACCGCGCTGCGATTCGGCAAAGCTTTCAATTTTATGATGTGTCACTTTTTGTTAGACTCGCACCCTTTCCGATATAGACAAGGATTTACGATATGTCCAGATCGAGCGACAAGGGTTCCGATAAACATCAGACGAGTGGATTATTATCAAATTACCCTTGATTTTTAATATTACATGCTGCATATGCTATACTCTTTTATTTTCGGTCTTTTCCTTCTCTGTGTCCAATCGCGTAGCACAGAAAGAGGCACGGATGGGCCCTTGTGGTGTTTGCAGCTGAAGCGCTGAAACACTGAAACAATCTCAGCAAACAAGCAGCTTGTTTATTACTATGTACTCATTTCTAAAGACATTGAAGGGGTTCGGGTCTAGGGGCTTGAATATATTTGTACGACATCCAAGGACCCCCCTGGTCATGTCTCATCAACCGACTTCGACATTGTCATCCATCGTATCCTACCAGATAGTTGGGCCCGACGACTCTGAGGCCACCTTCTAAGTCCTAAGACGCTAGAGGAGCCAAAGGGTATCCATGTAGGGCTGGGCTGTTGCAAACCCAGTGCTACCCCATCCCAGACTATTGGAAAGAAGAGGCTGAGGGAGTCTTGACGTCGTATCAGCGAATGTTCCGCAGGAGCTGAGAAGCTGAACTCGAACAGCTGGACCTGCAGCCGCGCCCCCCTGTAGGGTTTAAGATCTACACTAGAAGGCGGTTTCGTCACCGGCGTCGATCCCGACAGGTCATCACTCACATTTAAAAAACCGAGAGGAATTTCCCATCCTAAAGAAAAAGAAATGCCACCAATGCAGCTACCCGCACGGCTCATCCCCGAATACATACATACATACAAACGCATAACGGTCAGTAGTCCAAACCCCCTCCCCATTTTCACCTACATGAACGCAGGGAAGCTCTCTGACCAACCAGTTCTGCTACCACGGCATTGGTCTGACGCGGAACATTCGGCCAACCTTCCAATTCTTTCCCTAAGCCGGTCATCTCCACTCCACTCGGTGTAGGCTCGACCCAAAACATAACCAATTCGACGAGGTGTTCATTGGCTTGGGATATGAAACATCTGAAGGAACCCCCACCCATGTTCTCCTTTGAGTAAAGCTTACGGTCTAGGCCGTCGTGCAATATGCATGCAGGCTCCATCTTGCATGCATAGATACATTAAATGGGAAATAGGGGAGAGACGCAGGTTCGTCACATGTGTCATCTCACGGGACGCTCCCGCTCTTGGACCTGCAGGAGATCAGCTGTTTCATCGCCGGGTGCGGAGCCGGTGTGGCCCCCCCTCAGCCGGAACGCCGCTAGTCAAGGTAGAATAGTTTGATCGCCATCGCTCATTGCGGATTGTGGCGTCGGTCGGTTTGGTTTACCTAGCTTCTTTCGATCTTCTTTCGATGTCTTTCACGAGTTTTCCCATTTTGCGTCGAGGCGTGGAGAAAGATTCCTATGCGTCCTATCTTATCGTAACGGCGACCGAACTGCAGGTAGCCATGACAGAATGGGTCATCCCGAAGTGGTCCCCGAAAGGAGTCATACGTTCCTGTTTGGGAAGAGAGGCGGGAGGAAGATGGGTAAGAAAGGGGAATCATGTCCCGTCTGGGAATATTTGTGCTACTTACTTTATGCGGCTGGCCGTGGCCCTCTACCTAATTGGCGTATGCAGCGGTGAAGTTGAAGTACTTCTTTCTAGAGTGCCAAATATGTAGGTATATTTCTCCATTTAGATCCTTCGAAAAGGGGCACATTGATCATCTGTCTTGAGAATATCGTCCTTTATGCCATACTTTTCTCTTTACGGACTACCCAGATATATTTGGACATTATACTGATATATTGTAATTTAACTATTTAACTACAGAGAATACTAATTTATGTTTAATGTTCTCGAGCCTTAATTGACTTCAAGTCCCTTGCATAGGATATATCTGAAATGACATGATCGTAATGAGGAAACTGGTTTTTCCACTACTTAAATAACATTTTTACAAGTTCTTTAATGCATTTATGCCATTATACTTATATTACTTAAGTTAATAACAGTAGTCCGTCTTGTTTATATTTCTTAACTCCTATGCTATTAACCAGTAGTCCTATTAAGAACTTCTTAGAGAAATATAGTGGAAATTTTCGTTTACATACTTAAACTATAACTACATGTATCAACCTCGACTTACGATAACTAGGTAGTTCTAATCTAATTTACACTAAAGATCCTACGGTGCATTTATGCTAGACAATGTCGTTAATAAACCGGAAACTACCCTAAGTTCCTTTATAATGGCTAAATGCTGCGAAACATGTTTATTTGGCCAAAATCGGCAAGTTTAAGTTGGTAAGTGGTAATATATAAGAGTGGTAACTACCTATTATTCTAAGTTTATAACTCAGTATTTGCCTCTGCTTTTGAGCAGACTACTAAGAATATCCGCAGTTCTGGGTGGTAGGTATGTAACCGCAACATATAGGGGTTGTCACCTGCAACTCTCAGGTGCTTAAGAATACCGCAACCTACTAGATAGCCATGCTTGGGAGCGGTTGCACGTGGTAGGTGTAGCTATGATATACTTTTTGCACACTTCTCCGAACCCCCAATCTGAAGCTTATTCGATCTAGTTGGCCCCGGCCTAATAGTTACGGAACGAAGGGATAGAAAAACCTACCATCATCGTCCGGTATTTTCGTTGAACTCGGACTTGATCTCGTGGTAGGGCGCGAACTTGGTCTTACTCCTTGGTCTTACTCCTTGGTCAGGTATCCCTTAGAAACTAGCGTTTTGTAAAGTTTTCTTGTTCCCGTTATTCTTGTATTTTAGGTAAGGAATTTCTTTTCTTTTCTGACCCTTCCTATAAAGTAGGGGAGGAAACGCAATGTTTAAGGAACGAGATCTTTTTACTTTAACATAGATGATAGGTACTGAATATATTTCAAAAATAAATTTATAACTCCGACTTAATTTAATAATCTTGCTACATAGAGAAAAGACGTAAGATAGAATCAAAGACCGAAGTCTTTCGAGAAGCCATACACCTAAAAGCAGGAGGTGGTGGGGAGAAAGTATAGATTCCCCTTTTCCCTTTCGATGGTGCTAGGTACTGCTTATTCCGCTGCCTTCTATAGTATATCGTAAAAGCAATGTGGATTTAGTCTTGGGTCTCACATTTGACTTATTGAAGATCGTCTAACTAGTAATCCTACATAAACTCATATTAGAACGAGAAATATTTACTAATAAACATATTGATAGTAGCAAGTATCCCAACTTAGACAGTTTAGAGTATTTATCCTAGGATGTTACCGCGCCTCTAAACTAACCATGGAAGCCAGTGGCTATCTATACGTACTGAAAGTATACTTTATTTTATTTTAGATATCGCATATACCCAGATAGAATCATATACCCAGATAGAATCCTAATGAAACGTTAACCGTTATCCCTGTCGCCCCCATGACTTCAAAACATGCATCACCGTCTTGTAAATTACTTAAGAATCAGAACTCAGCACTACCTCTTCTCTCACTGGCTCACTCTTTAACCTTTTCGCCGTATCAGCGTTACCTAGGATTCTAGATGCGATATCAGGAACCTAGTATACTTTAAGTATGCGTAGATAGCCACGAGCCCCCATGGTCAGGCAGGCTTCAAGTACCTACCTATGCCCCCTATTCCCACCTAATAGGTAGGTAGTTAAGATATAAGCGAGCAGCGGCTACCTATTGCCCAAGGAGAGAGACTGCATTTCCTTGCCTAGTAGGACATATTCCGGCAGACAAGAAGAGGGATCTTCCTGGTTTTTTTTTATTCTAAGGCTTCAAGATACCTAGCATCTAAATCTTTTATTAAGACTCAAAGCGGACCTTATATCGTAAGTCACCTTGGCAACTATATTTATGCACGGATACAACTTCTGAGGCTATCTCTGGGAACTCGTCATTGAGATTACAGATTACATACTGGATCCCCTCTTAGTACCTCGTCAAAGTTCCCGCTCACTCCAAATAACACACCTCCCCGTTTTCGACTTGCGAGTGACATTAATAATCACCAAGTCTTCACAGATGATAAAGTCCACCTGTTAACAAGCACAAGAACAAGCGCAAATTCGTCCCAGGCTTCATAATTCATTACTACGGCCACATGGCCGGTGGTGCGGCTAGGTATCTAAAACTGATCTGTTTTAAAACCCATATTAGCACCCGATTCGCATCGACAACAAACACCCCTAAGCCGGGGAAAGGGGAAAGGGGAAAGCAAAACTTACCTAAAGTCATGCTCATGCTAACGTCAGTATTCTCGACCATCTTAGTGAACTCCTCGAAGCTGATTTTGCCGTCCTTGTCGAGGTCGGCCTCCATGATGGTCTTGTCGACGATCTGCTGGAGCTGCTGGTCCTTCAAGTTGCTCCCAACCATCATCTTAAGCACGATGAACAGCTCGCCGTTGCTGATGTACCCGTCCCGGTCGATGTCGTACACCTTGAATGCGAACCGCAGCTTCTGCTCCTTGTTGCCCTTGCTGCTGAACGCGCTCAGCCCCGACACGAACTCCTGGAAGTCTACGTCCCCGCCTCCGTCCTCGTCGAAGATGGCTATCATTCTGTTTGTGAGGGGAAACATTTTTGGATTAGTCTCGAGTTTCCATGAAGGTGTTTAGTAGTGGTGTAGGGGGCTAGGAAATCTGAGTGGGCGGAAGGCTGTACCTCGTAGCGAGCGGGTTTGACGATATTTGCGGTAAGCTAAGAAACTCTTCTCGTTCGATCGTGCCCGAGTTATCCTGTAGGAGCCATTGATATTAGCTCGGGCGTATATCGAAGGAGGGCGCTGTGTACTTTATCAAGCTTCATGAACCTCTTCCTCAGCCTATCGACCTCCTCCCTGTCGACTACACGGCGCAATTAGGACTACACTCGACACTCGACGGTACCCACGATGGGGGCTGAATACATACAGTTCGACCCCTGAACGATATTATCTAGCACGGTGCTCGTTGTATTCCCCATATTGCCGGGAAGCCCCTTGGCGGAGGCGGATTCGAAATAATGGGACGGGGAGGCTGGATAAAGAGCTGTTATGTATATTTGGAAATGTATTTGGAAATGAAAGTCGGTTGGTTAAATAAAAATATCACTGGGGTATGTTCGAAGTTGCGTCAAAGGAACGGGGCTCTTCGTGGGGGTTGGGGGTTGAAAGATGCTATAATATTCAGTGAATATTATTCACGTTCCGCCTGCGATGTTCCGCTTGTGATGGATGAGGCTGATGGAGAGTTGGGTGGGAACGCGGGTTGGTGGGGTCTCTCTTGACGAGGCGACTTTTAGATCTTAATTGTCTTTTGTACCTAGATGATTGGAGAAGCACAGCCGCATCTGATAGCTCAAGCCACAGGATGCCTTGGATCTTATCAGATATGACTTGTGGCTGAGAACTTGTGGCTGAACATGACCAATTCGACTCGTCGGACATAGGAGAAAATGCTCCTGCAACCAAGAAATCCAGAGCTCGAAGATGCAACATACGATCTAACGACATCTACAGCTGCATGCAACTAAAGTACACCGCTGCATGCAAAGATAGAAAATATTTTCAACGAGATGCACGATGCGTTGGTCAGATAAGTTGCTTTTAGGTAGGCTAGCGCGGCCGTTTATTGTTTGCGAATACATACATGCATATCTCAACATACATGTGTGTCTAGAATGCATAATTCTGGGCTATATACGGATTAGATAGGTCCCTCATTTTTGCAGGTAGGTTACCTAGTACGGATCCGTACCTTAAGGTAAGGTAGTGATGACATGACCCCAATAACGTTATCAATATGGTTTATCAATATGGTTTATGCCTCGTGTTCGTTACTCGTAAAGAAAGAAAAAAGGGGGATCTAGCAAGTGCTAACTACATAGGAATAGGTTTGTAACTTTACCTGGAAAGTACATATCAGGTTCAAGAATAGAAAGCAAAGAGGTGCCTAATGCGCAAGTACTACTTGTGTCTTTTACTGAGTGCTATCGTACTAGGTACCCCGGGTTCCCCCTTTTCCCTTCCCCTCCCCCAAAAAGTTGTTGCCCAAAATTGCACGCCGCCAAGCTGCAGCCAATCAGGATCCAGGAATCTAGACAGTTACGGGCTAGGAAGGCTAGAAGGAAGGCGTAAGTCCTTGTTTTGGTGGGGCTTTCTTTCACACAGAGCACTCTGAGCACTCTGGCCCTCTGCACAACCTGCACAATCACTACTATTCTCGTTTTGTTGTTGCTGCTCGGGCTGCCTGCGGCGTCCAAGCAAAAATTTGCGCCCCAAAACAATTCAACGTCACCTCATCCCAAGACGATACTTTAGCCATCAAAACAAACGCCAAAGCAACACTTAAAACACCTAAAAAATTAATTTTTCATCGGTGCATGATCTAAATTTTTTGGTTCCCGAATTTTTTTCGGGGTTTTCCGACCTCTTTGTCGTTTTTTCCCCTACCATCCTCCCACACCGCTGACCGCCATGTCGACCCGGAAAGTGCGATACAAGAAACTTAACATCAAAACCCCTCTACCCGTACTTCGGGAAGACCAAATCGACCCCAACGAATACGAATCTCTCACAACCGAATCACAAATCGCAACTGGTGTCGAACAGGCGGAGGAAAATGTGAGTTATCAATACTTTTCTTACCTCGAATATGCATATCACGTGACATGTCACGTGCTACAAACGCTCTTGTCTTACCCATTTTGATATCAAGAGATATCAAGATATATCAAGATAACGTCAACCACTTACCATAGGCTAACATGCCTACCAATAGGAATACCATCTGCAGGCTGCCCTTAGAGGGGTTGGTGCGAGTACGGATAATGAGATCCCAGTGCCGCCGCCGCAGAAGAGCGAGGCGGACTATAATGAGCTGTATCCCACACCATATGTAGAGCCCAGAAATTACATAAAGTTCTCCGAAACTGTTGAAGAGACGCTCGGCTGTCTCTATGATATGACTACAGAGGATGAGGAATACCTCAAGTCCTACAATGCTAAGTGGACAGGAAGCACTCAGCTCTCGGAGGATGATTTCGAGCGGATAATGGAAGTATTCGAAGATACCGCCGCAGAGCAAGCTCCTTTTGCTGCAGTTGACAATACAGTAGTGCCCTTTGACGTTATGGCCCAGGCTATGAACCATATAGTCCCCGTCAAGCTCATCCAAGCACATGCTAAGAATGTCTACGAGTACTGGAAGACTCGACGGCAGGCGAGCGGCAGCAGGAGCTTAAACCCCTCGCTCAAGTTCGAAACTCATCAAGAGCATGATGATATGGACCCTTACGTCTGCTTCCGAAGGCGTGAAGTCCGACAGACGAGGAAGACAAGGGCACGCGACGCGCAGGTGAGCGACAAGTTAAAGAAGTTACGTAGGGAACTGGAAGATGCACGTCAGATTGTTGTCTTCTCATACCAGCGAGAAGTATTCAAGCGGGAGCTTTTGCGCAGCGATAGATCTATCTTCGAGCAGCGAAACAGCCTCAAGGAGAATAAGAGCCGCCTCGGCATCAAAGGTGATGACGAAGACTTCTATAACGCTAGACCGCAGAAGCGACCTAGGACAGAGGCGCAACAACCAGCGCGCGCCGGTCCTCATGGTCAGCTCCGTCTGATTGTCCGCCCTGACGGAGGACGAACTGTGGAACCCGCCGATCTTGCTATCTTGGCTGATAAACTCGCTGAGAAGGAGAATGAGTTGCGTAACGATGTTGAGATGAAGATACAGAACCATAGGAGATGGAACAACAACTATGTGGATCTGACTGCTGACCCGTTACCTCCCGTCCGGGAGGAGAAGGAGCTAAGCTTCAGGCCGGCGAAGACCACTTATTTAATGACTCCGCCGGCATCTGCATCAGATTCCATGGAGCCGGACGAGGAAACCCAATTAGATTCGCTTCAGTCTTTCCAACCACTCAGTTCCAATAGTATCAACCTAGGTGGCGCAGAGCCTGAAGAGATGTGTTCGTACCGTCGTCGTATAGGGCGATTAAATCGCTTGTTTATCGACCGTCGGCCACCCAAATTTAATGGGCACAAGAGTCCTCCGCGTGAGATGGACTTTACTCAAAGTGACCGTTGGAAATATGACCAGGATGATGATGACGATGACCAGCCGGTGTATGAAGTGGACCCCAACAGCTCTCGTCAGATGAAGTTCCGGTCGACAATACCGCCCTCGCCCTTCTTGTTCAAGAGACAGGGTGTCGATGCTGCTGCTCTCCAGGCGGGTAGCGTAACTCGCCAGGCCCTCCCGCAAGCCCAGGCCCCAACGGCCCAGCCTCAGTCGCAACGACCACCTCAGACATGAGATGAATCTCTAGTCAGGCCCTAAGCAGCCTAGTGAGGGCTTTTAAGGTTGATCTGGAGGGATTGGTGGAAACTGAAACGTAGCGCTCGAGTAATGCTTTTCCTGGGCAGTAAAACCCCGCATAGCAAACAAACAACCATCTTTGAGTGTCTCAAGTGGTTGCTCGATACACAGCAGTATACCATTTCTCGAAAAAGGCGAGTGCGTTCAACCGTTCCGTCGTGCGAACAAGAGCGGGCGTGAATCGTATCGACCCTAAGCGCGCTCCATTCGGCGATATTTTGAGCATAAATATCTGATTGCTCTGCTGGTTTTATCGTCGAGATCAAAGATCGACCGATATACTCATCCCTCTCCGCCAGTTTTCATAAGTTCGCATCAGCAACCTGTACATAGTCCCGCGAGCATATGAACTGAACGAAGATGGAAAACCGAGGGATGTAGCCGATTAGTATTTTCATGTAATATATAGTATGCAGAGCGATATGCATAGCCGGCGGAGTTGGGGGCGCGCTCAACCATGATGTTTAGAGCTCTGAATGATGAAAGAGGCAAAGAGCACCAATGTATGAATACAAATACCTCGTGTTCTATTCGTGGTCGTGTTTGATTTGACTGGTCTGCGTGATGCCCGTCCCCATATTCGATAATTCTTTCCGTAGAGGCTGTGGGACTGTAAGTGTTGTCGATGTATAGTTTTGCACAATTTGGCAAGCAGTCATGCTTCGACTGGAGGATTTACCCCTGGTGAAAGTATTGACGAGTTTGCGCTGCTCTTAGCATGCTGCTCGAGTCATGTCCGAGGCCGAAACAGCGACAGCCCCTATTCTTCGATCAAGGATGCTCATCGCAAAATGTATTGGACTAGGACATAAATCGCCGTGCGATAATACGGACTTGAACGCTTCCGCTTCTCGATTCTCCTAACTTAGGACGATCGTAGGGTATCAGAGCTTTCTAGGATTGCCATGACTTAGCTTATATGCATAATTTAAAAAAGCAGGATGAAAATTTTTGAAAAGTGTAAACTCAAATAGAAAGGTAACCTCAAGTATTGGAGTTTGACGCCGCTGGTCAAAGACCTTATAGCTAATGTGGTATTCGATGTCGGAGATACCGTGCGGAGAAAATGATATACATGGGTATTGCGATTGTAACGAAAAGCCAGAGGGGGACTTACGAATTAATATATGGCCACTAGATTACCAGAGGCGGATTAAAAGCACAAAAATAATGCGCTTTGAACAGTTGACGAAACAACCGGCGTAAGGTAGGCGTTGCGTTTATGTCAGCGACCTCGGCGCACTGCCACGGCCTCGAGGGAATCCTTCTCGGGTAAGCAAGGTATACTCGGCCGTAACCCGGTGCAGGACCATAACGAGGATAGAGTCAGGAGGTCTAAAAGAATAGTAGTATTAAAGAGATTATCCGTCTCTTCCTAGCGTTGACGATTCTGTAGTCGGTAGTGTGTGTGACAGAGGTCGATCGGGTGGAGAGTCTGGGATTTCGCACAGTCGCAGGACTGCTGACCTGCAGGAGAAGCTCGCAACGGATAAACAGCTAGTAGATACGGCCATTGTCTTGAATTGCAGGAGATTCTAGGTTGTGATAAGGTTGAGAATATCAAGGGGATATTACCTGCGAGGAAGAAAAGGTCAGCGATGGTTAGAGAACGGGTTAAATGGGTGGTCGTCTCGGATTACCGACCAGAAATGGCGAATCGCTACACATGCAGCTCCTGTTTAAAAAGTACATGCATAGACAGGGGGGCCGATACGGATGGAAGACATAAGGAATATAAGAGGCTAGTTATAAAGAATCGGAAGTATTGGGAAAATAGCACGGGAGTAGACGTCAAGTTTTGTGGGATGAAGGGTAGAAGTAAAAAAGCGATTTGGGAATATTTCTCCTTGGTGCTAAGTGCTAAGTGCTAAATGCTAAAGAGGACTGAAGGCTTATTATTACCCGTCAAGAAACGTTAGGTGAGTAAGTGCGGTTTGCCCCACTCTATGTAGCGCAACTCGACAGACGGCCAACTGGTACCTAAACTTTAAGGCGTCGCAGACCCACCGGTGAAGCTGTACAATACACTAGCCAATGGGGGAAGACGGTCTATCGATAAGGGTCGTCAGCTTAAAGATTTAGTCGTCATTCGTCATTGGAGGGGTCTCTGCACCTGCGTTCCCGCTCTTACATGGCAGATAGGCGAGGGACCCCACCGCGAGATAGCCTCATAGCAGCTACATACATACATACCTCTTTCTTATACTCTTTCTCATACAGATCTATTCTCATATAAAACATTCTACGTATACCATAGAAACTCTAAATATGCTAATACTATAGCCATACGTATAAACATATGTTTTAAACGAGCTAACTACGACAATCATTCTTCTTCAAGACTCTAACTTTATAAAATCTATAACTAAACACCGCCTAACTAGCTTAGCTGTTCCATACTATTACCTACTACCGCAGCCAACCATCACAACGCCTTAACTTACGTACCTCTCTCAACCCACCAGACAAAACAAAACAAAACAAAACAAAACAAATCAAGCCAAGCCAAGCTAAGCCATGGCAGAACAACCCAACACCAACACCACCACCACCCCCCTCCTAGCCATCGGCTGCGAGGGCAGCGCCAACAAGCTCGGCATCGGCATAATATCCCACGACCCAACCACCCACAAATCCGCCATCCTAGCCAACATCCGCGACACATTCGTCTCGCCCCCCGGCACCGGCTTCCTCCCCAAGGACACGGCGCGGCACCACCGCGCCTTCTTCGCGCGCCTCGCCCGCGCCGCCCTCGCCGCGGCCGGCATCTCCCGTCCCCAGCAGCAGATCCACTGCGTCTGCTACACCAAGGGCCCCGGCATGGGCGCCCCCCTGCAGTCCGTCGCCGTCGCCGCCCGCACCCTCGCCCTCCTCTGGGACCTGCCCCTCGTCGCCGTGAACCACTGCGTCGGCCACATCGAGATGGGCCGCGAGATCACCGGCGCCGCCGACCCCGTCGTCCTCTACGTCTCCGGCGGCAACACCCAGGTCATCGCCTACGCCGAGCGCCGCTACCGCATCTTCGGCGAGACGCTAGATATTGCCGTCGGCAACTGTCTCGACCGCTTCGCGCGCACCCTGGGTATCAGCAACGACCCCGCTCCGGGGTATAATATCGAGCTGTTGGCTCGTCGGTCCTCGGGTCGCGTCTTGCTTGATCTGCCGTATGCGGTTAAGGGTATGGATTGTAGTTTCAGCGGTATCCTGACCGCGGCCGATTTGCTGGCCGCGCAGATGCGCGAGCAGGAGGCGCGTATTGCGGCGGGCGAGGAGGTCAAGGAGGAGGATAGGATTACGCCTGAGGACCTGTGTTACAGTCTCCAGGAGACTATTTATGCCATGCTCGTCGAGATCACCGAACGCGCCATGGCACACGTGGGCAGCAACCAGGTGCTTATTGTAGGCGGCGTAGGGTGCAACGAACGCCTGCAAGAGATGATGGGGCAGATGGCTAAGGAGAGAGGCGGAAGCGTATATGCGACTGACGAGCGCTTTTGCATTGACAATGGCATCATGATCGCCCATGCAGGTCTACTAGCCTACGAGACAGGATTCCGTACGCGCCTAGAGGATAGTACTTGTACGCAACGGTTTAGAACAGATGAAGTCTATGTCAAATGGAGAGATTAAGAGCAATCTAATATGCTCGATTGTGATTGTGCTGAATTTCTCTAAATTCACTACCAGCATTGTCTAAATGGATTCCGTATGCCGTATGTCCTGCCTGCGCAAGCTATAACCTTTACATCATACGTATCCTTCTATGGTTTCATGGAATCGTATTATTATCCTCGTACAACCTGTTTTTATGGTTTGAGTCATTGCGCAACGCGTTATACACGAACAGCCCATTACCGAATTCATCTTCTTCTTGCTGATGCGAGACGCCGCACTAATTGGTGCTACACTCCAAAATCCGGAGTCGTGTGTTCTAAGCACAGCATATAGGGTTTCTCCCCTGTCCTGATTGCAAGCCCACAACGGGATATCTTGCTCTCGTTGAGATAAGCTCCCGCGCAATAGGAAATGTGACGTATCTGAGGGACATCCGACACAATCTCATACTTTTACGACGATCATCGAAGAAAACTATTCGCTCTTCGTAGCCTTGTAAATAATTGTAGTTACGTACTTTATAGCCGTTAGCTCTAAGAGTCTGAGAAAAGTATAACAACCATAGGTAACGTACCTTATTCTGGTACCTGGTAGTGGCCGATACGGCAAGAACATTGTTCTTAATACTACAAGTGGCCAGGTGATTAAGCATGGTGTGGTTTGGCATGTTCAGGACGCTGTTGTCATCCTTGATCAGTGTGACATTGTTCATGATCGGCTTACTCAAGAAACCAGGTAGGCTGGGCGGTGGCGGGAGTCGTTCGAGGGCCAAGGAAGAAATTCTATATGCTGAAGAATCTTCAGGCTGGTCAAAATCGTCTAGATATTGGGGAATCTTGCCCGAGAAGTTCTCGATTGGATCTATGACCTTCTGCTGGGGACCCCTAGCAGAGTCGTCGTGCGAAGGCTGCCTTGAAGGAAGAGATAGAGCAGCCTCGTTCGATTTAGGAACACCGACATCTAATGGGACGCTCCGCGAGTCGGTATTGTCTCCGCTTACTTCAATATAGTTTACCAGATTGTTTCCAAAATCGACAGTAGTAGGCAGGTCTGGCGACGTCTGCATATTGCCATCGACCAAGAATTTTATATGATGCGTGCCCGGAAAAACGGGTATTACCGTCTCTAGCACACCGTCTCTATCCTTACTATACAGCCCGAGATGTGTCAGCAGTCAACGATCAAGGGTCTTACTTGCTTAGCCGATGTTACCTGGCGCACCATATCGTCGCCTGGTCGCCAGATATTTGAAGCCGAATTAATAACCACGAGAAGACAAAACTCACGATGGAAGCAATCGCTGTTTCCTACTCCATTGAAACGGCGTTCCTGTGACATAGACTTTCTGGCCGCCCCGCGACCACTCAATCCGGGTTGGTATCGTAGGTCTCGTCTTGTCAACCCGGAGTTCTTCGGTGTCATCCTCGTCAGTCGCATTGCTAAGTCCTGATGTGCGACGAGTCAGACTGACCGAATCCTCGAGAGATGCGTCGTCAACATCCTTAACGTCAGCATCACTCGGCGCGATGATGGGCGACCCGGGAGTATGGATCTCTTCCTCTATCGGGAGCGGGAGGCGCGGCGGCCGAGGGTGTGGATAGGACATATCCTGGATACTACTGGAGGCGGGGCCTGATAATAGGCTGTCCTCGTCATGGAAATCGTGGGCGTAAGATGAGGCCTGTTCCGAATGGGAAGAGGAGAAGGGAACGGCTACAGGCTGGGAGTGTTCATCTTGAATCTCGGCAGGCTTCGGCTTCTGCTCGGGAACCTTAGGAACAGCGGTAGGGTAGTAAGAGCTAGCTGAAGGTGAGGACGAGTTAAGTATAGAGAGCGGTCTCGAATTCTTGTTAAGTATCGAAGTACCGGTTGCCTGGATTGTCGAGGCTTCGGGAGAGGCTGGTGACCTAATGTGCTGGTTATGGATGGATACCAGGTTCTTGGGTTGGTTCTTGGAAGCTCGCGGAGACTCGTGCGACGAAGACGAGGCAGTAGTGGGGGTAGCCGGCTTCGAGGTTGAGGAAGGGTTGTTCCCCATTGTTTGGCGTGGGGGACTGGGGGAGGAAAGGATTCCCCCTTTTTGATGGTTAGGCTTGCTTGTTCCTATGGGAATTTAGAAAGGGGCAATGGGCTATGGGTAATAGGTAATGGGTATTGGGTAGGTATCTGGGCAATAATGGTTCAATGAGGGGGGGAATTGGCAATGGTTCTCAATGGTCAATGGCGGGGAAGTCAGAAGCTGACGGGGCGGGATGTGATGCGTCGTACGTGGGCCGTAGGCAAGTTGCGCGGGTGCCGCAAGAGAGCAGCGGTGTGACCGAAGGGGATTTACTATGTAGAATTGCTTGGGATTTGGCTGGATTTGTCGGAAGTGAGTCAAGCTGAGGACGAGTAAACGTGGATCATGGCAAGCAAAAATTGGTCATGAGACCGTTTTCGCGATTTTTAAGAGGTAGTTGGAGTGATGAGACAAGGGAACAAGGGAAAAAGAAAAAAGCACGGGTAAACGATTGGGTAGTTGGGGGAAGATCTAAACGAGGAAGGACGAGGTTCAGGTCCAAGTTTAGGTTGTCTAGGTTGTTTAAGGTTGTCCTTCCATGATACTAACCGCGAATCCAATCGATCGATATCCCCTGCTCTTTCCTGCCGTTCCTCCCCTTGCCCGCCTTACTACGTAGTCCCGGGCAGTCAGCAAATAGGTGGTGCACGAACCATAAGCCAATTATCACCGCAAGGGTCCAAGTACCTAAGTGCGTAATCAGACTAGTCCAGGTACTTTAGGTATAATGTACCTAATTATACTCATGATTTCATCATTTCTACGTAGAAACTTATATATAATAATCTGACGACCTATAGACATGAGGTTTATTCAACTAAGAAGAAAACTACAAAAAGAAAAAGAATAGTTATTCGCATTAACATACTATATGCATTATTGTTTGTTTATATGAGACGATAAAAGAGACATTTTGATATATACATGCATCACGAATAAAGATGTCTATGTCCTCGTCGAGGTCAGTCAGCGGTGAGCAGCCCCAACGAGATATTAGAATTCTTAAGAGGTACGTACCGGATACAAATTACCTCGAGCCGATCGAACCCGCTTGGCTGCACGTGGGTAGGTACAGCATTCAATTACATAACAGCCTTGAGCCTCTCCAAATCTTTCTCGTGACCCTGAAGTTTCAAATACATTACTGGAAGCCACATGCAAGCTTCGATCGACTTGATCATCGATTGGAGCTAAGTTACAAACCTGTCTCGACTTTCTAAAACCCATCTTACAGAGGTACTTACACTAGGTACCTACCGACTTACCCCAATTCGGATCGGACAACGGCATTCAAGTATTGATGGTAATGGTACGCGTTTTGTGGTACCCAAGTAGATCATCTGAATCTGTACCTAACCTATGCGTTCCCAAGACCGGAAGTGTCACTACCGTCATACCTTATCCGACGACTACTCGGTCAAGAGAGCGAGATAACTGACATAATATACCGGAAAGAACAATTCCACAAACTACAACCTGCAAACTGCAAACTACCTTTTTCGCCGGTTGACTTTTGACTTCCAAGTTCTCCAGTTACATAGAAACAACACAAGAAAGATCATCGGTCACGCCGTGTCCAGGCTTATACGGGCCACGAGGCCAATCCGCGGCAATGGATTGGCTAAAGTTCCTGAAGCCCTTACAAACGTTTGGCACCTCATTTCTGTATCCCGCGCTCAAGCTTGTGCTGAAGCTGTGCTATATCGTCATGATACCTTTGTACTATCCAGCCTACTATCTCTTTACCCTGGTCGTGTTTCTCTTGTCTCCCGTCTGGTACATGCTTCACTCGATCTCGAGTACGACTGTAGCTGTTGTGGGTTTGATTGCTAAGCTCAAGGTATTCTCCTATAGCCTACTCTGCGATACCCTTCATAATTCGCCCGCGTAGATAGTCAGGCTCGGATGCTAATTGTAAGATAGTACCTCTATATTTACGTAAGGATATCCAATTACAATAGCATAATGCTCGGGAGCGCCGTTACTCGTACTAATCTTAATACCCAATGTAGCTCGCCTGCGCAGCTATTATAGGTATATGCGCCGGCTGCGTACTCTATGGGACGTCCAGCCTCGTCTTCGTTACGCTAGGTGTCGATGCGTCACAAGATCGAGATTCGGATTATCCTAGGAAGGGTAAACTCCCACTCTCATATGACGGCTATCAGGATTCTCATGAGCCAGACTCTGGTGCTCGTTCCGGGGACGGCTCTGGCAAGCTATCCACAACCAGTTCATCATCGAGTCGTATGAAGTCAAAGCAGCAAGCGAAAGAAGATGCGAACGAAATATTCGAAAGGCAGTTGAAGCTACTGAGGTCTTCTAAAAAGCCGAAGAGACAACGTAGAGGGTTACTTTTTCAGACGATTCACGAGGAGAGCAGTAGCGACTTTTCGTAATGACCTCGACGAGCCCCTGGGGCGGTACCTCCAGGCTATTCTGCACCCGAGTCGTACGTAATCGGCAAGTGTCAGACTCACACATTAACCTATAGTATACTACAGTATACAATCGCCGTTAACTAGACACAATAGTCCACGGGGGAGCTCATGGCTACTTACCTAACTACCTACCTACCTAGCTAAACTATTATTTCAGGCCAGGTCGCGGCTAAAAAGCCCGAGACTCAAAATATGATACTTCCAAACCCGTCAGGAGTCGGACAAAGCCCGCCTCTGTCAAGCTAGTAGCTATACTAGAGATATTGGAAGCTAGCATTATTTATACCTTTCATGACATCTCTATAGAAGATACCTACCCTCAACAAAATAAGCAGGTCTAGTTTGATGCCTGTATGTCAAATTATAATTATGTACTTATAGAATATAAACCAGTAATAAAGAACGCGCAAGCATTACTCATATAATTACCATGTATCATCAGTATTAGCAGCACCATGTAGATTGGAGCTTGCCACGTCCCATACCCCCAGGGAGGTTGCGAAGAGGAGCTCACGTTCCGTTCGCTCAGACGTTAAATAGAACAACAACAACAAGCATTACTCATAAACGCCAAGCACCTCCACCCAAATTTACGCTACCATCACAATCAAATATCCAACAATATACAACACCCCCAGCAAACCTGCCTGCGAAAGACGTCCCGCCGCGGCCGTAGTAGTCGGCGACGTAACAGCTCCACCACCCGTCTCCGTACTCTGAACAGGCTCCGTACTAACGACCGATCCCGATCCCGATCCCGACGTGGACGTCTGAGTCGCCTGTCCGTCCTGATTACTCGTACCCTGCGGTAAACCCGATACAGAACTGACCCTAAACGGAGCCGTCCACGTATAACTTGAACTAGGCACAGACGGGAAGGTGGTCGAGGCTACTACCACGGGCGCCTCGCACGCCAGCAGGCGCGGCACCGAATCCGTCTGGAACGGGGGCGATACGTCGAGCGTGTCTTCGCATAGGAGGGGATCTGGGATCTTCTGCGCGAGCGCGGACGCGGCGGTGAGGATTAAAGTTAGGTATTTTTTCATCTTTTTTTCGTTTTTGTTTTTGTGAGTTGTTGTGTTATTTATTTAGTAAGTCATAGGTATTATAACGACATTGGGTTAGTTACAAGTTATATATACCTATACATAGGTATATACCCCTGTACCTAACTTCGCATGTTTAGCCTATCAGGATCTTACCCCTTACCAGTCGGGCGACTAGGCTTCATGTCACCTTCTTATTGAATGATCTGGGTTATATAACATCGCGTCTGAATGGAGATACGTATCTTGTCAAACATAACAGGGCAGTGGAACAATAGCGCCGGTTACTGTTTGCATAATGCTAACAATTGCTTTCTGTCGTTAGTAAGGCTTGATATTCATAAAATGTGAAATTCCATTTCTACCTACCTTGACATCAGCCATTCCCATAGCCTCCGCAAGCATTTGGATATCCCCTGTCAACTTCACAATACCATACTCACGATCTTCTAACCAACCCCAAAGATTGTCCAGAGCTTTCCCCCTTGCCTTGCATTTTTCACTTTAGGCTTTTCAGGCCTTCTCGATTCGTTTTTGTCTTTCGAGTATAACAGCAATATCCATCTTAGCTGTGTGCTTTTCCGCATTAAGATCCTCGTCAAGCTCTTCGGTCTCTTCGCCGTCGCCCGGGGCTCTGAAGGTGGCTAGATCGCAATCGACAACTTCTTTGTTGTCAGAATATAATGCTTCGTCTTCGGCTTCGTCCATTTCGTCGTCGTTGTTGATTAGGGTAGGAGTGTCCGGGATAGGTAGGTACTTAAGAGCGTATCGTCCATCTATCACACAGCACAAGGTGACCAACCCGGGTCACAATATGTTCAGTCTCGAGATTCACATTCTCATCAGAAATCTCCATATCCACAGCCTCCAAACTCATGATAGTAAACAGGAGCTGCGGTCTCCTGCGGAGTATGACCATCACTCCAACTATCCAAGCTATTCAGATAAAGGCTCCGGATAGCAGATGATAGCGCTATACTCAGAATAAAGCTAATAATAAGTTGATTAGGTAAATACGAGCCATATATATAATAGAAAGACTGTACGATGCTGTAGAAAATTAGTGAGAAAAAGGCTGTATTGTCACGAGGTGGAATCGAGCAGCATGGAAACAACTTCGTTGTTCTGCAAGGAACTCTAACCTAACTACGAACGCCTGCGGCTATACATACTGAACATGTCCTTTACTCTAGATGTCTCATCTCGAATCCTCACAATTTACATCGTATGTCGCTTAGACCCCTGCTGCACCACGGGTCTAGCGTTTGATATTTAGGAACGAGGTGAAGCTACCGACTGTAAGGCTTTAAGGTGAGTAAGAAGTTGATTCAATTGAAGTTTATGAGAGAACGGAGTTCTCTTAGACTAATTTATGTAAGTTAAACTAAGTAATCTGTATAACCTAAGTATAAGTACAAGCTAAGCTATTTTATCAATTGCCCCTTGGCAAAAAAGATCGCAACGTCCTCGTTGCTCGATACTTAAAGTGTTGCTTGTCCTTATCTGGTGTATCTACGATGCTCATACCCTTTGCAAGGCGTTGTATATCACCTTTCCATTGCAGAATTCTGTAGTCGTCGAACCCCCCATGATCAACGGTCCGATGTTGATTATCGCCGTTCATCTTGAAGTATTCCATCGGAACTTCGGCTGGTATTATTTAAGTCATTTTATGTTGTGATAGTTGACGCCTAAGAGTTTCCAGTGTTGTAGCGTAGATGAGACTCGTCCAACGTCATCAGTTAGCAGCCTTACTAAGGGCATCTGTTGCTTGTCCTCGGCATTCGAGATGGGTGTTTTAGTATCTTTCCTGCCAGTTGGCGGGATTGGGGTGGGGTGTCGTATACTCTTCGTCCAGCTGTTTAGCATGTTGCCAACATGTTAGGGTTCTCTGCTTTGTTGGTGGTTGCATAACCCAGGCCAATCCCAACCCAACCAATGCCTCCGTGATCCCGCTTGCTTTTGTGACGTTCCCAAGTGGTCTTTTGCTTAGCTCTTGGGTGTATGTCCTTTGCACTTGACAAAGTTCGTCCAGGCTTTGGGTTAGGTTTGCGAGTGTCTTGATGAGGTTGTTGGTTTCTTGTTGCGTACCTACAGGACAGTTCGGAGGACTCGAGCGACTTCGAACAATCACCCCGCAATCTACCAACCCCGAACCTAGTACCCGTCGAATCCAAACTCATTCACCACGTCGAATACAGGCCTCCGGCTACACTACAGTTGTGCGAGTCTCCGTGCTGGTTGTCGTTGAGGTGGTGGGGTCGCTTGAGGTCTTGCCCTTGTTGTTGGATGCCATTAAGGTAGGTACCATATCAGCCACCGCGGACACTTGATACAACACCCTCTGACCAAGACCAAACCATGGCCAACGCCGGAACAAGTCTCCGGTATTGTGATACATAGTAGTCTTCTTGTTTCCAATAACCACTTCTAGTTGTCGTCTTTAATTTTACAATGGTACACTGGACTTCCCGTGCTCTCATGTATGTTCCTAATATCAGATTAGAACCAAGCTCACCAACCTATCCGCTCCCACTATGGTGAAGTTCATACCTTCATGTAAGCGAGTACACGGTACTTCGTGTTCTTTGCGTCGTCTGGCAACTTCTAACGATGGTCCTTATATTCTAAGGACTCTGGGGATGTATTCCCGAGGGTCTCTTGTATGATTTCTTGGTTTTGGGTCGGTGTCTATTTATGGTATAATAGAACTGCCTATTCAATTCAATGTCGTTAATATATTCGATTGAACGAGCTTTAAATGAAAGTGCATAAGAAGGCATAGGTAGCAGCTCGTAAAACCGAAGAGATAATCCCTAAAGCCAAAACTAGAGCGACGAGGTCTGATTGATTGGCGCTTAGTTTTAATTATTAGACAAATAGAGCTGTTATTGAGTAGCTTACGTGGGTTGTGTTGGAGAAAGTTGTAGTTGTTATTTTTCGGACTGAGTTCAGAAAGTTCGGAATGGTAATTTAAGATGTGGCTCGGAGCATTTAAGTTCTACAAGACGCTCTTTCCTTGTCTAGGGTATCTGTTTATTAGGAGGTACCTGTTAGAGTTGTAGCGTATCCCAAAGCACAAGGAAACCACGACTTACTCTCGAAGGCAAACCTTATAGATTAGGTAGCTGTACTTGCCTACTGTATGCTGCAACACCTCATGCTTTGGCAGGTGCGAGCCGATGGTATGAGTTGCCAAGCAACAGTAGACATACCAAAGATGAAGGAAGTACCTAACCTAATAGCACTCCACGATATTATGTCATACAACACAAAATATACGTACAGAGAAATGTAGTGGGATAGTTGAGCATGCTACAAATTAAACCGTCAACTCTATAGCAAAACAATTATCGAACAACTTCGTAAAATGATACTATGCTGCTCTATTAACTCCTCTAATTACAAGTAGCTATCAAAGCAATATCAATGAAAAGACGGGCTCTTTAGATATAGAACCACTTATCTTCATCCAGTGCCACTTGTTGATTCTGCAATATGTAGCAATCCCGAGGCAAACCTCCAAAATAGTTACCGCTCGGCTCGTATGACTGTCGCAAAGAATCAAAACCAACTCTTTAACTATCTGAACTGATATCTTCAAGCCCGGCGTGACAACGCTTTCTCACGCGCCTAAGCCCAAATCACTACGCATATAACGCGGAACGCCAAAAACAAAACCATGTACCACGGCCCTTCCGTTGGCTTGCTGCATACCCTGTCCGCAAATCCGACCATAAAATGAGTTAATAGAGACTAGGGGAAAAGGAATCGTTCTTAGTTTTGGGGAAAATCGACTTGTGGGGAAGAGGCGGCGGCGGCGGAGGTGGGGATGGGGCATTTGACCTTCTTCTCCGAGGCTCATCGCGATTCTATCGCCGATATACGTCTCGATCTCTGTCCCGGACGGGCGAGCGGCTGCGACTGCGTGTTTGGCTCGCACGGCTACGGTCGTCGTAGTCTCCTTCGCGACGGTCCCGGTCACGTCGTCTACCATCTCGATCCTCCCATCTTCGACGATCATCTCTCGGTGGCCGATCCTCTCTAAGTGGTCGATCCTCTCTAGGTGGTCGATCACCGTCACGGTAGTGAGGGATGTAGGTGTCAACATCCGGTCGATTAGCCCCACGATTTCTCGGCGCCCTATCCCTGAATGAGTCGTGATGCTCGGCGGGGTTATCCCATCCATTTCCTGGGTATTCAGGTGGAGGGGGGCGTGGCGGTAATCGATGATCCATGTGAGGTTGGTCCCGGGCCCAGGCAGGTCGACGGCCCTCTTCGCCGCCCCGATATCCGCCGTGATGTTTGGGGTATCGTCTATTACCATACCCACCACTATTACTAAATTCCGCATTGGGACCTCCAAATGCACCGACACCGACAGTGCCGCCCTGAGGGGCGGGCGGTAGAGCAGCTTTTCGATCATGGAATTTCCTACGGTCCAATTCGTGGCTGTCCTCAAAGGTGGGGAGGTCTTCTGGTTTTGCCGGGAAAGGAGAAGACTTGAAGTAGGGGTGTTCTAGCGCATCGATGGCATTAATACGACTTCGCCAGTCAAGTGTCAGGAGCTCTTTCAATAGGGAGATAGCGCTTGAACCGTGTTCGCGGAATCGCTGCGCCAATGATGCGGGTCGCGGTCGCGGATTGATAGCCTCAGCACCAGGTAGCTGTTTCCATCCTGGCATGGTCTGCTCCGTCGGAGTCCCAACTAGGTCAAAGATGATTTCGAGCTGGTGCGTATCGCTCTCGCCGGCTAGGATGGGCTTGCCGACCAACATCTCACCGAAGACACAACTAAGGAAATCGTCAGTATAACACGTGATAATAAGGTGTCTTTGATTCTTACCCAACACCCCACATGTCAATAGCAGTGGTGTATTTTTTAAGGTGTAACAAGAGCTCAGGAGGTCGGTACCATCGGGTGACTACAAGACTAGTGTACTCTCTCCGACCCTCGCCACCACCTTTTCCTTTTTCGGGGACTTGTCCCTCGTAATGTCTTGCAAGACCGAAGTCAGCAATCTGTAATATGCCTTTGTTACTAATAAGTAAGTTGGCGGCCTTCATATCTCGATGGAGAATCTTGCTGTCGTGTAGGTAACGGAGACCTTCGAGGAGCTGGAGGAGGTAGCATTTAATCTGCGGTACCGTGAATTGGACGGACGGGTTGTCGAGTAGGCCAGATAAATCGTGATCCATGTACGGCGTTACCATATACATGATCGGTCGTTTCCTCTTGTCGGCTTGAAGGAGTTAGTCTGGGAAACTATTGGGGAAAGAGGATTCAACCTACTCATCTTACTATGATGCTCCACGGCCATGTCCTCCAGGCGCAAGACATTCTTGTGCGACAACAACTTAAGAAGCTTGATTTCTCGAAGCGCTGTAATTGGGAATCCATCTTTCTCGTTGTGCATTATGATCTTCTTCAAAGCAACCAGCGCACCATTTTTTCGTGCTCTCGCCTTGTGAACTTCACTTGAGAGGGGTTAGCATCATTAGTAAAGCAGCAATAGGTTTAGAGAGAAGACTCACCCAAAAGTACCCTCTCCTAATTTGCCTAGGAGCTCGTAGTCGCTAATCCGAGAGCAGCCAACGAAACTATCCTTAGGTCGTTGATGCTGAATCGCAAAAGAACGAGGCGAAAGCGCCTCGCTACCATTATTGTGCGCCATGATCGAAGTCAAAGCTTCGTGTGTTGAGGATTGTATGATTCGCAGATTCGCAGATCGAGGAAACAGTGATTCGGATTGGAGATAAATGGTTAAGTTGATGGCGAAAGAACCGTTGGAATTGACCAGGTTAAGTATTCGTTTGCCACGTTAACATCGCAAACTAGTGACCAGCTAGGTCGCCAGGGATATGGCTAGATTAAGAAAGGACCGATATCATTATGCTTTATGAGAATTATGTTTTGTAAACGAAGGTTAGTTTAATGTATGTGGTTGAAGCTACTAGAACCTTAGCTTGTTTGTTCGCGTTCTTGTACAGGAAGGCGACGCCTCAAAAACGCCCCAAATCGGTTCCACTTTAGAAGGTACGCATGTACATACCTATGTACCTTGCAGTTAAACTGGGAAATGACGAATGCAGAATGCGTCTGTGCGGGATACACAGTTTAGCAGTTTAGCGGTTTAGCGTTTAGCGTACTAATCACCCAGCAAGTCGCGGGGAATATTCGGTTCCAAAGGCTTACCTTAACGTCTAACTTAAGCTCTTCGAGAATCGGTATGCAACTAAAGTTACGGCATCTAGCTATTTTCTATTAACCTCACCATACCAACTTCTTACCATTGTGAGCCCACACCAATCCCTATTGAAAAAGACGTACGGCCCCCCCCCCTCAGCAAAATGACGCATTACCTCTATTCCCAACACAATTAACAATCTCTAGATTCGAGACACGAGACACCATGGCTGGCCCCGGTCCGATTAGGCCTCACGTCCCCGGCATCTACAGATACACTGCTACCGCTCTCGGCGCTAGCATGTGGTTCTTCGTAAGGCTCTCTTACCTATTTTTGCAGGGAGAATCATATGCGCTAACTTCCCTAACTAATAGTTGATGTGGCGCGCGAGGAAAGACGGTAATTGATCCCGCATTCGCATTCGAATAATACCTACAGAGTTGTTACTTACACGAACCTAGGCCCCGTCCTACTAGGCTGGAAGCACCCGTGGGACCACTAGGCTGGTAATTCTACGAAGGCGATATAGAACCGCGCAGAGGACAAATACTATGACTGGGGAGGGGTTGAAGACGAAGGTACAGGCACACAACGGTCACCAGTCATCAGGAGGCCCAGTTCAATATAAGAGAAGAATCAGACAATCAGTTTATACAGTGTACCACATACTGCGGTGTTGCTATCACGATTATTTCGGCTTCTCGAACAGATAATGGGCCACTCCCCAGGTATCCCCACCCTCATACGCGAATAATTCCGAACAAGCCATGTAAAAGATCTGCCACCTGTTGTACCACGTGTTCGCCTCGTCCTCTCCGTACGTCTCTTCCAAGTGCGGCCATATCTTCTTCTTGTTCGCGATCGTGTTGGAAAGCCAATGCTTCGCCCGGGTTAGTACGCATGCTTAAACTTAAAAGCTCCTTACGAACCATTAAAAGTGAAGCCTAGGGGGCATGCTTACCTCACACGTCTTGGAGTAATTATTTCCATTGACCCACCATTGCTTCTCAACGTGAAGGTCTTTCTGGAAATACAGCAGTAGATCCGCCGATGGCACTATTCGAAAACAACCAAGTCAGTAAGACTATCTTCTAGGCTATATAGGGGTCAAGTATAGTCTCAGTCAAGTACATACTAGTCCCGCCGGTGAAAAAATACGTGGTCATCCAGCCCTCTTCATAATCATAAGGGGTGTTCTTATGCGCGAAAATATGCACAAACAACTTCCCCCCCGGCTTCAACGCCCTCGATATCTTAGCCATAAGCTGCTCGTAATTCTTCATATGCTCGAAAAGCTTGTAATAATGTTAGCACCCCCTACTATATAATAAAAATGCAGTGCTAGTGATAGCAAAGTCAGATACCTCTATCGAAACCACCCGGTCGAAACTCTGCTTCTTGAACTCGTAGTCCACCACGTCCCCCGTGATAACCGTCAGGTTCGTGAGGCTCTTTTCCTTAGCCTTGGCGTCGATGTACTCCTTCTGCGTTCGCGAGTTCGAAAACGCCGTGATCTTGGATTTGGGGAACATCTCGGCGAAATATAACGCGCCGGAGCCCCAGCCGCATCTATATTTTATACGGGTTCCCGTCAGTATGTATGTATTAGCGTTCTTTAACGCTGGTTCGTAGAACTCCGCCTACCCTAAGTCCAGGATACTCATGCCGTCCCGGAGCTCCGCCCTCGCAGCATACAGCTCCAACATAGCCATCTCGGCCTGAGCGAGGGTCTCGCCGCCCTTGGGGTACAGGCTGCAGGAATACTTCATACGAGGGCCTAGCATGCCGGCTAGGACGCCTGTACCTACTTCGTAGTGTTGCGTGTTGGCGGTGGCGGTCTCGATGGCGATGGGCCGTGTACGCAGCAGCTCGATGTACTTCATCTTGCGCTCGTAATCGGCTGCCAGAGTCGACGACTTGATCTCCTCGAGCCGCTGCGCCAGCTGCCGCCGGATACCAACCCGGATCACGGGGTGCGGCAAGTAGCCGCGATCGAGGAGCCAGTCTATATATAGTATTACTTAACTATGTCACCTTAGTTCTATATAAAGGGGAAAAGGGGGTATTTACCGATATTCATCGTGTATATTCCGAAGCCTTTCTTATACAAATATATCTGGATTCAAGGCACCTAACACAGCCAACAGTCGAAATTTCTTGGTTCTGAGATCTAAAGTAGTTAAGGTAATTAATTATGTGGCAGTGGGAAGTTTCACCGTCTCTTACACCATTTGCATGAACGCATCCGCATCCGCCCCTTTTGTGAAACAGTGACATATATACATGTAACTAGGTCGAAAGTGGGTCTAAGTAAGAGAAGTCCATTGATCATCACTTATAAAAAGCAAAATACATGTATATATCCAAGAAAACTTAATACTCTTAAGGTAGCATGCATGATTAACCCCGCTCAAAGTTATAGTGTTATTGTTATTCAACTATCTCAACCCTGTACGTATTGAAACAATAACTAATGGGAATTGCCAAAGACTTAATTGTACCAATCCAAGATAACGACTAAACCTTCAACTCAGTACCCAGAGGTGAAAAAGAATGACTACTAATAGCTTCACCGAGTGGAGTAATCACCGAGTGGAGTAATCACCGAGTGGAGTAATACCGACAACGGAAGAGCAAATAATTATTTTAATTATATTTATTGTTGTGTTTTCGCCCATCTAAATATAATACCCTATATTATTATAATCATCCCTCACGTTTTCCGTTTGCCCTTCGGATCTCGCCGCCTTTCCCATATCTGCAGATACGACTCTCCAAGGTACAACAGTTCCTTCTGAGTCTTCTCCACGAAGAGATCCTGACACACCACCCATTCGTCTCGTCCTTTATCTTTAAGTTGGACCTTCCACGTCTTCCGTTCCTCTCCCGAGTCGGCTACGTCCTCTTTTGCCCTAACAGCCTCGTGCGTGACGTTCGCCACTAGATCGTACCAGATCGGCTCTCCTGGTGGATGATCCGCCGGGCTTGGTTCTACGTAGGGCGATACATCGAGACCGACACGTGCGTCGAACGTAACGATCGTCGGGTTCCGCTCCGACACGAATTTATTCGTAGAGAAGCGTTTAATGTGAAAGGTAAGGTATGGTGGTAACGGGTGCATAAGTCGGTATCTTTTCCTCTGCGCCAAATGCTCTTGTGCCTTCATGCCGTCATATTTGGTCAGGATGGTCGTTAAGGGGACTTGAGGGATGATATTGCGCTCTAGCTCGTCTTGGAATAGAGGCGCAGGGGGTAGATCGAGCGTCAAGAGCAAGAACCGATTAATATCTGTCTTCACTTCTGCTGCCTCCTCGAACCGCAAGCGATCGCCGGCATCTGCCTTAGCTGTGATAGCTTGCGATTCAACTTTGAGTTTACCCTGGAATATTCGTTGTATAATACTACTTCCTGGCTTCGTCTTGCTTCCGCCTAATCCTAGGTGCAAATTGTTAAGAAACCATGACAAGAATTCAACAGGGTCGGATTGATTTGTTAAGGTGAACTTCTTGTTGGATCTCAGCGAGATCTCCTGCAAAAGTTCGTGGGGTGATACGTGGTTCTTGAAGGCTCGCGGGTTCCAGATCTTTCTGAATAGGATGCCGCAGCGCTTCACGAGCTCTATGCGCGACGACAGATCTTCTAGTAGGAAATAGTTCCGTAGGGGCGAAACGTGAGATAGCGCCTGAACTACGACATTGAGATAGTCGTTCTCCTTGATATTGTTCATACCCACAAAGCCAGGTGTATACTCTTTTCCATCTAATGTCCACGCGGTCCGAGCCTTGCGATCCAGCTCCATTACTTCTTGTCTCGTGTATCTCGGATCGGATACGTATTTTATATCGTCCAAGGATTTGCTCTTCACTTCGTAGCCTTCTGGTAACACGTAGACTTTCTGGGTCTCCATGTTGATAAATACGTGATGTCCGACTTCGAGAGAGTGAAAATACGCATGCGACTTTGGACCTCGGCCCTGGAAGTATTTCCCGCAGACCAGACATGCATAGACATTTATGTTGGACAGGCTGATGGAACATAGCTTCTCGAAGTCAAAGTCGAGCACGTTGCGATCGATCGTATCCAGATATAGGTCGTCGTACCCTGCTGTAGGCGCAGACTGTCGTATCGGCGCCTTTGAAGGCTCATCTTCGAATTCATCATCGTCGGCCTCTCCGGTCATAGGGGTGTCGTCGAGTCTCTCGTTTGAAGCCAACGCGCCATCGCCATTTAATTCTAGGCCATCATCAAACCGCGACCGTTTCGATGCAGGCGAACCAACATCAAGCTCCTCCAAAGCCTCGGAGGCCTGTCTTTTAGGCATCTTTCGGGGACGGCGCTGGTGGAAGTAAATTGTAGATTGGAGAAAGAATCAATGTTTGGCCGAATGCAGGGCTGAAAGATTGTGAGATATGCAAGTCGCGACTTTGAAGCTATCAAAGCTCTTTTTCAATTGATGGGAACATTTAAGGCTGGACCGGTACGTACCTACTGCACCTATGTATTAGCGCCCCTCTAAATACCGTTGAAAAGGACCACTTAAAGCCAACATTGGATCATGCAATGAACGTAAGTGATAACATTCACATAAAAGCTACAAGCTATAAGTGCAGTCTTCAATTATATTAAACACCAAATACGTACGTACAATGTTATTCATTTCCATTCAAAAAGGAATTCAAGATCAAACTGGATGTTTTTAATATTGATAACTAACATATAGTTAACCTAGTCTATTATGTATAATGCGTATTATTCTCTATTTGGGGTATCATAATTCTATCATAATTCGTGTTTACTCGTATGTGCGCTATTTCAGCACCTGCTTCAACTTGGAGCTTCTTCCTCTCATTGGAGTCCCTTGGCCTCCAAAAGGCGTTCGAGGGGTAGCACCACTACTTCCTCCAATCTGACTCCAGAGCCGTTGCGCTGCCGGCGTCAACCCACCCGTGACACGAGGACTGCTTGGGAATTTCGGAACAGGTGTCTTCTCAACTTTCCCAGTCAAGCCGATCTTGGAAGACGTTCTCTTGGACTGTGAGATCCGGTCGACCATACGATGGTGAAGGGCCTCTCGTTTGCTCTGCTCCTTGATGATAAAGGGATTTGGTGTTGAATCGCCGGGACCAAGATCGATCTTCGGTGCCACGGGCGGTTCGTATTCTGGCTCTTCGTCGTCCACAAATGCATACCCGTTCACCCTCGGTGTTTCGCTTCCCACAGTAGTCGAGTCTAGCTCGCTCATTCCTCGTCTTCCCGCAATAGCGTCTCGGATCGCGGAGAGCGATGGAGAAGATGGTACCGATTCGTCGTCGCTAACTTTCAACCCTGGCAATCTGGTATTCTCGTAGTTGACACCCTTCGGGGCGGCTCGAGATTCGGTCTCTGCTCGTTGTACCCTAGTCTCCATGGAATCCTCTACACTCTCAGGGATAAACATCAACGAATTATTCGGCAACGACTTCCACGTATCCGGCTGCGCAGGTCTTTCCTCTCGATCCTTGATAGCTAAACGATCCCTCTTGAACCCATCGTCCGTCAAACTCCGCGACTCGGCTAATTTTGCTTCGATTTGTTTTTGTTTCAGCTGCATCTTAGAAGGCAGCTTGTTTCCCGTCCATAGCCACGCATACTTTTCGGCCTTCTTTGAGTTTTGCTTATCGAGGAGTTTGTAAAAGCTCTCGTTATCCTCACTCGTATATTTGGCCTGGAAGGCTCCTAGACTCATATTCGTATCGATATCGTCCTTCCCCTTCAAGCTAGACACAGTAGATTCTGAAGCCACCGATACCGGCGTATCACCTACAAAGCTTCTAGGAGTTTGCGCGCCCGGGGCCAATGATGTTCCTCTTCTCGTATTGCGACGTCCCGGAGTCATGACTTGCTGAAGACGTCGGCTTGCGCTTGAGATCCATGCTGCATCCTTAGACTCTATTGCATCTAAGTACTCCTGTTGTGTTTCGCTCTCTAAGAGCCCAGGAAAGAAGTCCCGGGCGATAATTTGCGATAGCGCATCGGTGTAGCTATCCTCGTCGATAACTTTCTTTGGTCTCTTGATCCGCTTCGGGGGTGGCGGAGGGGGCATCAACTCCAGGTCATTTCTTTTTCGGACGAGCGCTGTGGAAGCGCTCGCGCTATTTTCCATGGTCGTCTGGTGCTGGTCGATTATTGGGAAGTGATCTTTCGTGATGAAAAGGTTGTTGAAATAAGTAATGGAGTATGACAAAGAAGCCAAACAAGGCGATGTTAACGAATCCTTTGGTATTCGCGATCAGCTGAGCTTATCGATATGCATGTAGCCCCACAGGCCGCCTTACAAGGTACATAGGCTAAGTACCCAGGGTGCCAGGTGCGTATATACGTCACACTAGAAATTGACCCTCGTAGGAGGTATTTTATAGTTGAGCCTCGGAACGTAAAGCAACCTATTCTAGATGGTCTTCATACGTTAGTCTTTATTTTGACATTTACCTAAATTTCAAATCATTCTAAGTGACCATTGGCGTAAACAATCTTACATATCCATAATTTCTACTTTTACCTGATCAGAATTTAAAGCTGAGGTCAAGACACATTAGATTTGAACTATCTAAGTCAAAACATCGTGCCGGGAACTAATATTGCTAGTAACTTTGAAGCTGACCTTTTTTCCCCTCAACAGGTAGCCAACTAATTTAACCCTCGTAAATACTCGGTTTCTGACACTTAACCGCCTCAACTCGTTGGTAAATACCAGTGATACTGGCTAAAAAGGGATCCATTACGTTACACAGTTGGTATACTATGCCATTAACATGAGGGTTTAGAAATATATCAGGGGGGACCTTCATTCAGTCTAACTAGGGAGTCCCTAGCCGCTTAGAAATGAACTGATATTAATCAACATTTCTTGGGAAATATTTCCGGCTAGATACCCAGCTTTACACTGACACTATTTTACTTGACGAGATTAAACGATGACCTAATATCAAAGTCATGAATAGAATAGACTTTGCCTCTGCCACTGCGTAGATAAAAAAAGAAAAATTACTGACACAAATAGCATGTGATGTCGAGAGTTCCTTGTTGTGTCTGGGCGGTCTTTATAGCTACCACATACACAACCACTGGTCCTTTGTTCTAAAGGGGCTGGCTTTATTCGTGACTACAAGACCCACGAGCCGGAAATCTTGAACTCAACATTACTACCTTCTTATACATAATCTACCATGACGCATGCCCATAAATCGAAAACATCAGATAATAAGGGATTGTCACTGCGTCGTTACAGGTATATTGAATTATACATTGCTTCGGTCTACGGAAAGACGGACAATCCTAGGGGCTTTGTGAGTACAGGGTCACAAGAGTAAGAAGTTTACATTAATGCCTTACCGTACGGAAAATACAAGATAGATTGACGCAATATTTAGGCAGCCTAATAATTCTATGGTTAGAGAGCTTCCACTATCTAAAGCCTAAGAAATCGAGAATCACGGTCAAGTATGTCAAAGCTCGCAGTCACACACTCAAGTACGGTTCAAATATATATGGATCATCGCCTGTATTGATTTTTTATACGGCAAAAACGTGGTACCTATGTACAGAGAAATAGCTAATGTTACATCGAAAAGTCTAAAATGCTAAAATAGGGGTCGTGAAGAAGAAGAATGTGCATGCACCATGATGGAAGAAGATGAAGTGAAAAAAAGTTATGCAGCCCGCTCCCTAATCGTGATAGCCCCCAATATTGAATACAACCCCCGAGATAGAGAGAAAAAGTTTTTGTTGTTGTATCCAGTCATAACAACCCGTCGTTAGATTCCCTGGAGAGAAATAGAAGGAATCCGGACCGTCATCATGACACCGTGAGACCGCTCAAGAAAGTATGCCGATGATGAGAGAAAATTTACGCGCGGAAAGAGCGGCCGGAGCGCTTGCGGCCGGAGGCGGCGATGCTGAGGGTGGTACCCTGGCCACCAGTGCACACGGTGCCAGCAGCCATGGGCATGCTGACAGACCAGGTGCCGGAAGCGCACTGCTGGTAGCTGGAGCCCATGCAGTTGAAGGTACCCTCGGGGCTGCAAGCACCAGACTGAGCAGAGCCAGAGCCACCAGCGGGAGCGGCAGGGGCAGCTGGAGCAGCGGGAGTGGAGGAAGCGGCAGGAGCTTGAGTAGGGGTAGGGGTAGGGGTGGAAGGCTGAGTGATGAAAGCACCACCGCTAGAGGGAGCAGGGTCGGCCGGAGCAGAGGACGGGGTAGCAGAAGTAGCGGGGGCAGCAGGGGCGCTGTCACCGTCAGTGCAGCCACCAGTACCGCAAGTGGCGATGGAGCCAGCAACGGTGTTGTCCTCGACGGAGTCGCCGGGGTTCTCGAACTTGTAGTCCTTACCCTCGAGGGTGCTGGGCTTGCCCATGATGTTCAAGACAAGCATATCAGGGAGCTTGTCGAAGTTGGCCTTGTCACCGCCCTCACCAGTGAGCTCGAGAGCACCGCAGTTCATGTAGAATTCACGGTTGCCGATCTTGTTGAGCCAAGACCAGGCAATGGTAGCCTTTCCGGCGGGGATGTTGGAGGGAATGGTGTAGTCGTAGGTGTAGGGGTCAGTGAAGTCAGCGCTGTCGGCAGGGAGGTTACCGGGAGTGTCACGGGCAGGGCAGCCACCCTCGATAGAGTGGATGACCTTCCAGACACTGTCCTTGGTTGGGTTCTCATCGTAGGTGATGGAGACCTGGCAAGAGCCACCACCGTGGACGGCTGAGCCCTTGAAGGCAAGCTTCTGCTGGGAGCCGAGGGCGTAGCTGTTCACTTCGCCGCCGGAAGCGGAGTAGCTGCCGGAGAACTTGCAAGGGAAGTTGCTTCCATCAGCCTCAAGAGGGCCGTTGCTGAGAGCGGTAGGGTTGAAGGGAGCGGGGCTGGTCATGACCATGTGGGCATTGACACCGGCAAAGAGACCGGCGATGGCGGCAATCTTCTTAGAGTAAGACATTTTGACTGTTTGATGAAACTGTGAAATCTGGATCCTGCAGATTTAGTGAAGTAGAAAATCGATCCGGTCGTTGACTGAAGAGTCTGAAAGTTGCTTGAACTAAATGCCTATAAATTAGCTTTCAGATCATGGGTAAATAATAATTGCCTTGATCCCTTTGACTGGGGTTATACAAAGACGTTGTTGTTGCGAAAAGAAGAGATAATTATCGAATAGCTCTTTCGAGTCGAGACGAGTAGCTCGTAGTCGAACAATGCATTTATAGTGCCAGAGAAAGGAGAAAAGCGTGTGATAAATTGGTTAACTAGTTACTGACCTTGTTGGTACTTTGTTCGACTAAGGGAACAAAGGTAAAATCAGTGACGATGGTTGATGGTTGAGAGAGTGAGATCGATCAAGATAATTCTTCGCGAGTAAAACTCAAAGGAAGGTAATGCTCCAGGCGATTGGAAACGAAGATGTTTTGAAAATGAAGGAAAGACTGAAAAGGTATCAAATTGCTGCCGCTGGCGTGATGATGAGGGAAGAAACAAAACAATCGACCTGGGCGATTTGAAGAGATTCTTATAGTCTTGAAGGATGGGCAAAAGAATGGAAGGCGGCAAGTGAGTGTGTGTACCTAATGCACGATGATGGCGGAGGGGAAAAAAAAAGAACGAATGGAGTAAGTTAGTGAGTTGGTGTATGTAAAATGCAGGAACAAAAAGGCAGGAGGAAAATGATTGGATCTAGGAGGAATCGAGTAGAACATGACTAACATGGGTTAAACATGGTCTGCATGGTCTGCATGGTCTAAGGTCTCTACAATGGTTCATTCTCCCCTATCCACTTGCCATTATCACACTTATTCCTTACTGTCCTTACTACATGCCCTGCTACCTTAGGATGAGATCCACTCGGGGCGCAGACTTAAGAGTAGATCGACAACCCCACGACTCAGGGCACTGATGGGACGTACCTAGCCAGTAAAACTCAGCCATACATTGTCGTGGGTTTCGAAGCGTGGTGTTGAAGATGGGCAAGCAGGGGTGGGTACGGAGGGCTAGATGACAGGGGATACAAACGGGGATAAGGTCTTGGGAAGCAGCGATTGGCCCCAGTAAAAGACCCTAGTAACACTAACTACTGGCAGACGGCTCTTTTCACTTGTTTCGTCTTGGCTTAAACTGTGACCAAACATTGCTCTGAGTGGACAGAATAAGGGCACCTTAAAAAAATCGCGTTTATAATTTTTTTTTCTTTTGCTCTTGCCGAGTCATGGTTTATTTGTTATCGTTAATTCAGATATGAGGTCATTGTTGTTCACATTTATTGTACATATGACTAGAAAATGTTTGACTTTGCAAACGAACTTGAACCGTGTCCCGTTTGCCCTCTCATTACCCCAGGCAATGGTAAGTCAGCTGCAGTCCAAACTGCAACGACACCCGCCGCATACGCGCTTACATTTGAATATCAATACGTTGGTAACATTGTTCCGGAAGAATTAATTCCAAAAAATTGAAGTTTTAGTTTTAGTCTTTTCACGCCGTACGTAGGCAGCAAATTAGGAATGAAAATAGAATGCGAGTCAGGAATTTATGACGGCGCAGACCTCGACTCTCCATAAGTTTCAAAATATTAGAATACCATTTTGCTTCAATGAGGAAGGTTTTTCCAAGGTCTGTCAGGCTGCATGTCGTGCAGCCAATCAAATCACCTAGTTACCAAATCTACTTGCCCGATTCGGATAACTTGGCAGCCAATTGGTAGCGTGGCGCAACACAAGACCCTTTGCCCTTACCTTTACCCTTACACTTGGGACTTGATCCTTTCTGCGTGGAACTCTTCTAGCACTTGAATACGAGGAGGCAAAAATCATTACTTCAGTTACATACGTACCTACTTACGAGCGGAAAAGTCGGCTGCGATCTTCAGGAGATATTTACGATCAAAATTTTCAGGGGGAAGGCGAATGGCTTTCCAAGTTACGCATGAGTCGTGATAGGCAAGGGGAATTAGGGGAATTTTTGACCTTGAGTCGTATGTCAAAGATCTTCTAGCCTCTAGAATTCCAGCTGGGTCGCGCCGAGAGATCCAGGCACTGGCCACTCATAGCTCAGGAACAGGGGCTAAGCCGATCCCCTGGAGAACTTATGGAGAACTTTTAAGCCTGTAATGGTTCCCTCCCCTGCGCCTAGGCATTTTAGCGAGAGGTTAAACCCCCGCCCCCGCCAGGCTGATTGAAAAGGTGAAACTGCACTAGTTTCAACCGGCGCTGAACTCTTCAAGGAGGGTTGCAATGTGAGACTTGAGACTCCTAATTGCCTATGGTTTTCCGATGATTTTGCGCGTACCTTAACTCGCATGGCAGATCGCACCATGCCGCTTGCAACCCTTCCCCTACGGATAGCCAATAGTGTTATTGCTATATACACCTAGGTATATACCTAGGTGTGTCGTCTAAAGTCACGACCACAAAATCAGCCTTATCAATTCGATACTAGCCACTACAGCTGTCTTCTACCATTGAGATTTCTTACGTTCTGCGCTAACTACGCCACATGCTCCACGTCTCCGCTTGTTGTTGCCTTCCTATCTCAAGCGTGCTCCGGCCGCATTTAGCGAGCCACCGGCCCAATCGACCGGAAGAAGGCGCCTCGGCTTGCCAGTACATATTCTGTAGTCATTGCCGGTATCCCGTTTTAACTGTCAGCTAGGAGATGACTAGGCTGCCTCCTTACGGAGCGTTATCTCCAATTATATCTACCTAATGCTAATGGCTTACCGCATGCGAGCTGCAGACTGACGCCAACTCAGCATTTCTGAACAAGACCATCCCGCCATTCCGCCCGCCTTTTTGTTTTTATTATGATGATTCTGTCTTTAAAGCGATCCTTTGTATTGTGTTTTTCATGAACACCTTACCTAGAGGCGCAAGGCTGTGCTTCCATGGCTTGATAAATACTTTCACTCTAAAAGCACTTTACATAATAGTAGTAGCGGAGTGGATAACAATAAGTTAATAGTAGAATAGTAGTTCATGCAATACTGAAGGGGAGAAATTAAGCATCTCGAGCTGCCTATTTGGGATCCTGGGGGATAAAAATAGAGGGGAAAATTCTAGGGTGTAATCTTGACGAATTTCTTGGCATCAAAATAAGGTATGTACGCCATATCTCATCGGATAACTGTGGAGATGAGATGCAAGGGCATTGCCGTTGGATGCTCGGTTGGTTCGGTGATGCCTGTTCTGTTGGTGGTAATAAACACGATACAGACCAGACCTTCGAGAAGTGTATTACGTGCCGCTTGTTCCCGTCAGCTGTTGTGCTGAAGGAACTGGTCTCAACAGGTTGAAACTAGTTTCATGTTCAATATATTAAGACGAGTTGCTGCGATCTAGTTAACAATTAAATGAGACGGTCAGAAATAGCAGTTAGATAAATCTTAGAATCTCCTTGGTAGTTCCAAGTTTATTGACGATTGGCCGCCTCAAACACAGCTATGATATGCATGAGGCTCCTCAGCTTTGCTCAGCCGAATTTCGTTTCAAAAAAGACCATACCATAGGTATAACACTATCCGAAATGTACATTAGCGTGATATGCACCATTCTATTTTTTGATTAACGCACTGATTTAGCCACGAGAGAACCACAACCAAACCAACCTTCCTCATGGGTCTATGCTAAGCAAATATGAGCTGCATCATTACCATGCCTATCTAGTATACTATGTACTACTGCAAATAGTTCTCCATCCTGGAATATCGAGAATATCAATTGACCGTCCCCACTCTGGTGCCAACGTATAATTGTGTAAGCTGCTAATTTCGCAAGGCTTACCTTACTTACAACAAGGCCTAGGCAAAGCTGAGAGATTGCGAATCTCCACAGCTAAGTTATTTCAAGACAAGAAGAGCCGAATTAGTAACGTTGCATATCTATTAGACGAACAATAGTCTAGCGAAAAAAAAGACATTATGAAGGCATTGCCACATTGGCACTCATGCATTCTGACGGTAATCTTGACTCGACCGCCGTTCTTCCTTGTTGTTCTCTTCGGAATCAAAATAGGAGGTCAGCGATGAGCTTTGCAATGCTTGGAGTTCCGTTGACCTTCAAACAGCAGCTGCCTTTTCATCATCTTTGACGTCTTGAGGAGCGAAATGGTCACTCTCTTCGAAGCCATAATCTTCTCGCGTCCAGTTCTTCATCTTCTGCGTCCGGAACTCCTCAAAGTCCCACTCACGATCTTCCAGTTGTTTAGGATCCTTGAAGACGTATACTTCGCAATCGACCTCCTCGCCTTCGACGTTACCCTGTCCTTTGTCGTCGCCGACTTTCGAAAGTAAGCGGGCCTTCACCGTTTTGCGATCATATTCGCTCCCCTCGAAAGCATCGAGATGGAATATGTTGGCGTCTGTTAGGCCTGTCACGTACATGCCTCTGACCTCATGATTTGGGTCCGGTGTAATTCCCGGATAGTCTGCGAATTGGACCCGACTATGAAGGTTAAGTAAGTGTTAGCCATATACTGTCGATAATCGGTTGAAGCTGTCACATTATATAACAGTATTCTCGTTCGGGCGACTCGAGGCCTTGATGTCTAAAATGATGCCCTGATTATCAACTTACCGCCGGCAATAACCATGTAATATAGCTGGCTTGAAATCGTGAAGGCTTTTTAAGAGCGCCACGTTTTCCGTGGAGGACCTATAACAGACCGTGAAGAAGACTTCAGCGGCCATCTGAAGAGTCGTGAGCAAACGGACGATTTTTAGATACCCTTGAGGGAAGAGGGTCTCACCAACGTGCCTAGCAATTGTTAATACTAGCGTTATAGCAGATAGAGGTCATATATGAAACTCGCCATAGAAGAACGCTGCGTGCGTGCGATCCGACATTGCTGCTTAATATTTGGGCATACGAGTCGCTTTTTTTGTTCACTCTCGTCGAGTACCTAACCTTATGGTATAGGGAGCACTGATGATGCAAAACTTGGGACGACGCGCGTAAGATATAGGGGCACCTGTGCTGAGTTTAAGTTAAAAACCGAAACTATTAAAGTGAGTAGTTAAACCCTCGGTTTTCTATAAGAACAGCTCGAACACATGTACCTAATGATTTATGCGGGGGTATCGAGAGACCCCGATATACGGTGCCTAGGACTTATCTCTAAAGAGAGACCCGTATCTCTCTACGGATTCGAGAATTCAAATAGGCTAAAACCTTTACTAAAATTATTTACTTATTACTTACTTCCGTGGGATTATTGTTTAAGACATAGGTATCGGGATGCATCCAATGGTTTAATGTCTTGGAGGCCGAAGCAAGCTAAAGGCTACTCCAAAGTCTCAATGAAGATAAGTGAAGATAAGGCAGTTCGGGACTTGGCAGCTAATAACCCGAGCTACGAAGTACCTGAGGTCATCTCTACAATTGCACTTATCGATAAGACCAAGAAGGGTTCTATGATTTTCTATGATTGGCTAAAGTCCTCGCGATCCCTGCTAGCTCTCGAGCTGGTGCTTAAGCTCGAACCAATAACAAAGCTTGATTTTGGAGCTATCGGAAAATCAATAAGGCCTAGCGTTGTATATGTACAATTCGTCAACCGTCGCGCCCACCTCTCAATGACCTTTCGCCTGTCTTTTCGCGCCGTCTCAGCTTTTAAGCTTTTCTCTAGCATCACTCAGCCTTGCGCGCATCCTTTTTCTATACAAGCTTTCTAGTCGTTTCATGATACCCCTCAACCCATTCGATTCTCTACTCGTGCAGGCGTAAAATATACGATACGAATTTCTTCGCGTTTTTATCACGTTATCGTATTCCATACCTACCACGCAACACTTACTAACATTTGCATCTGCGTCGCATCGAGCTATATCGCGTGGCATCCTGAAAGCGCCTCATACTCTGCGCCCCTTCCCGAATACCTTTCTTGTAGATAAGGCAGCGTTCGTAATTCTCGATCCGAATTACCTCCTATGAAGATTATATGGTAACCTCAAGTTGCACACGCGCATGCGGGGGCCGGAGCCATGTCGGGAACAGGGCTTGAGGATATCGTCAAGAGGCTGACGACCCAAGAAACTGGTATGCGTCTATGCTATCATTGATAATACTCGAACTGCTTGATTAGCTGTTACTTTATGCCCATCGCGACTGTCTGCCATAGCTAATCTTTATAATTTTGTAGAGCCTAAATTGAAACTCGAAGCTGCCACTACGCTGCGAGATAGCTTGGATCATTATACCAATGGCCCTCACTATGCCGTGTTTCTTAAGCGGATGATGCCGCTGTTCATCAACATCCTCAGAGGACCATGCTTATTCCAAAGCACATCGCCGGAGCAGGTATGCTTTACTGGTCTTTACGTAGTCGACTCCAGCTAAGTCTGCTATCTAGAAACTCCGGAACTGCGTCCTCGAGATCCTCCATCGACTACCCACCCACCAAACACAAACTTCGCCGGAACCCTTCGAGCCGTATGCCGAAGAGATCGTTGATATATTAATGAGCCTAGTTCGGAATGATAATGAAGATAATGCTACATTATGTGTGAAAATAATATCGGATATTATGAGGCACCAGCCAAAGGTTCTTCATGGGAAAGTCCAGCCGTTTCTGGATCTGATCCAGGAGCTTTTCGAACAGATGGAGAAGGTTGTGAGAGAACAACTTGATAGTACGGCCATTCAGTTCAATGCGTCGGGTCAGCCATCGACACCTGGTAGCACTCAAACAAACTTCCAGTCGCCGCGGCCGGGATCGCCAGTCGCCTCTGTCAATGATTTAGCTCAAGATGCTCAGCAGCAGAATCGACCCTTGTTGAAAGGTATGCAATCGTTTAAGGTTCTCTCGGAATGCCCGATCATCGTCGTATCCGTCTTCCAGACGTATAGAAATATCATCCAGCAGAACGTGAAGGCTTTTGTCCCCTTAATTAAGGCTGTTCTGTGTCTCCAAGCCAAGGCCCAGGAACAGGCCCATGCTGAAGCGAGGGCGAGAGGTACTGTGTTTGCCGGTGTGAGCCCGAATATTAGAAACCGGGTCGCATTTGGAGAGTTTATTACGGCTCAAGTAAAGACCATGAGTTTCTTGGCTTATCTACTACGCCAATACTCTAGTCAACTCGCTGATTTCTTGCCAACTTTACCCGAGATTGTCGTTCGATTGCTTAGAGACTGTCCGAGGGAAAAGTCTGCCGCCCGGAAGGAGTTGCTAGTCGCGATTCGCCATATTATAAATTTCAACTTTCGGAAGATCTTCCTCCCAAAGATTGACGAGCTCTTGGAAGAGAAGACGTTGATTGGCGATGGGCTCACGGTTTACGACACGCTGAGACCGCTGGCATATAGCATGCTAGCCGACTTGATACATCACGTTCGCGAATCACTATCGCCGGAACAAATCCGAAAGACGGTCGAGGTGTATACGAAAAATTTGCAGGACAATTTCCCCGGGACGAGTTTTCAGACTATGAGTGCCAAATTGTTGTTGAATATGGCTGAGTGTATAGCCAAGATGCAAAATAAAGTCGATGCGCGACATTATTTGCTTATGATTCTCAATGCTATTGGTGACAAATTCGCCGCAATGAACAGACAGTACCCCAATGCTGTGAAGCTCTCTAAGCTTTACGCGCAGCAGGCTGCTGATCAGGTCCCTGATACATATCTCGCGGACAAGGAACATCATCCTGAGTGGGATGAGACGGATATCTTTACGGCGATGCCGATCAAGACGTCGAACCCTCGTGACCGTGGCACAGATCCCGTGGCTGACAACAAGTTCCTGTTCAAAAATCTTATGAATGGGCTCAAGAACACCTTTTACCAGCTAAGGACTTGCAATGCAAGCATTCAAATCGACCCAAAGAACGCGCCCCAGCATTGGCAAGAAGTATCGTACGGATTTTCCGCGGAAGAGGTCAAGGTTATCATCAAACTCTTCCGCGAAGGCGCGTACGTCTTCCGCTATTACGAAATTGAGAAACCCACTGCTGAAGCTCAGTATGCTTCACCGGTGGAGTACATGGCGAATTTCTATATGGTATCGAGTAGTAAGGAAGAGAAGGACCTTCTCGAGACATTTGCCACGGTTTTCCACTGCATCGACCCGGCTACTTTCCATGAAGTATTCCAACAGGAGATTCCTCGCCTCTACGAAATGATCTTCGAGCATACCGCCCTCCTACATATCCCTCAGTTCTTCTTGGCAAGCGAGGCTACATCTCCAAGCTTCTGTGGTATGCTTCTAAAGTTTCTAATGGAGCGTATTGATGAAGTGGGTTCGGCCGACGTAAAAAGATCATCAATCCTACTACGACTGTTCAAGCTTGCGTTCATGGCAGTGACTCTTTTTGCGAATCAGAATGAGCAGGTCCTACTTCCCCATGTTGTGGATATAGTGACGAAGTCGATCGATCTGTCTACCAAAGCCGAGGAACCCATGAACTATTTCTTACTTCTACGTTCCTTGTTTAGGAGTATTGGTGGCGGTAAGTTTGAACATCTCTACAAACAGATACTGCCTCTCCTGGAAATGTTGCTCGACGTTCTTAATACTTTATTGATGGCTGCACGTAAACCTACGGAGCGAGATTTGTACGTGGAGCTTTGCCTTACAGTACCGGCACGTCTCAGCAACCTGTTACCGCACTTAAGCTTCTTGATGCGACCTTTGGTTGTTGCACTTAGGGCCGGAACAGACCTCGTGGGCCAGGGCTTGCGCACGTTGGAACTCTGCGTGGATAACCTCACAGCAGATTATCTAGATCCCATTATGGCGCCCGTGATAGAGGATTTGATGAATGCGCTTTTCGAACATCTTAAGCCGCATCCCTACAGCCATTTCCATGCCCATACGACGATGCGCATACTCGGCAAATTAGGTGGTAGAAATAGAAAGTTTATGACAGAGGCATTCCCCGTCGAGTATCAGAAATACGCCGATGATCCTGCGAGCTTCGATCTACGTCTTATAGGATCTAAACGGGATCGTGCATTTCCAGCTGAACTCGGGATCGACGTTGCCATCCGTAAATTGATGGAAATTCCGAAACCGTCTAAGGCTAACACAGCCAGGCAATATGACGGGTACTACAAGAAGCAAGCACTGCAGTTCATCAAGGCCCAGTTGAAGCTACGTGTGGGTATCGATCATCTTCCTGAAGATTTACCCCGATTGGTTCGTCTTCAGGCCCAAGACCTCCTCGCCCGGAAGCCTGCGGCGGATTTCGCAATATTTAATACATCAGATCGTGAACGTTCTGTCGCCAAGAAAGATGAGCAAGATGAGATTACGAAGCGCCTTATCAAGGCCATCATGTATGCGGAATCTCTTCCCGAGTTTCGGGAAGAGGCTGATATATTCCTTATGAACCTTTGTCGACATTTCACCATTATTGAGATCGGGCGGGGGCTTGCGGATATCAAAAAGGAGATGAGTCTCTTCGATGTGCAAGCAGGGGAGGGACCCTTGTATATCGACACCAGGGTTCTTGCGGATGCTATTGTTGAATCACTTGCGTCCGAGCTACCTGATGTACGTGATACTGCTTTTCGGGCGATCCGCGCGGTATACGACTCCACTGCAACCATTTTTGGCTCTGAAACCCATGCTGGTCGACTAGCGTTCTTCAGCCATCTTAGCAGGACTTTCTGTCATGCTTGCAACGAAGAGGAATGGTACACAAAGACTGGTGGCACGCTTGGTATCAAGTATCTTCTGACTGAGATTGATCTTGGTGACTTATGGGTCGTGTCAAAGCAAATGGATTTTATACGAGCTTTGATGTATGCGATCAAGGACATGCCGCAGGATTTACCAGAGAAGACGAGGAACTCAGCTCAAGCTACGCTCGAATCTCTATTGAGACGAATAACAGCAAATGCGAAGAAGGAAGATGTGTTACCCACTCCTGCACCACCAGGCCAACCCCATCCTAAGCACACACGACTGGCCCAGATCTGCGTTCTCTTCAACGATGAACTATCCCATATGAACAAGCACGTTCGGGGGACTGCCAGGCGGTCACTTGAAATTATTGCCAATGCAACCAAGGTAGAAATATGGGAGCTTTTACAGCCGTATAAAGACCGGCTATTACAACCTATCTATGCCAAGCCTCTCCGGGCGTTGCCATTTTCAACCCAAATAGGGTACATCGACGCGATTGCTTATTATATGAGCCTCAAGTCCGACTTTGTCGCCTTTGATGATAATTTAAATCGGCTACTCATGGAGTCGCTGGCTTTAGCTGATGCTACGGATGAGTCCTTAGCCGGCAAGCACGCCGAGTTCCGGACGCATGAATCTATTGTGAACCTTCGAGTTTCTTGCATCAAGCTCTTAAGCAAAGCAATGGGATTTGACGAGTTTCAGAAGGGCCAAAATAACCCTACACGCACCAAGATCGTCTCTGTCTTCTTTAAATGCCTCTATTCGGAATCTAAGCCTACTATTGAAGCGGCGAACGATTCTTTAAAAGCTGTGCTTTCTCAGACTAATAAATTACCCAAAGATTTGCTGCAGCAAGGTCTTAGGCCTGTCTTGGCTAACCTTCAAGATCCTAAACGGCTGAGCACTCACGGGCTAGATAATCTTGCAAGGCTTCTTCGCCTTCTTACTACTTATTTCAAAGTGGAAATTGGTGCAAGATTATTGGACCATATTAAGGTCCTTGCAGATCCGAACCTTCTACAGCAGATCTCGTTCACGTTCTTTGAACAGAATAACCAGATGAAGGTAGTCGCAGCTGTGTTCAACATATTTCATCTTCTACCACCTGCTGCAGAGCAGTTTAAGGAACGGCTAATTGACACCTGTTTGGACCTCGAGGAGAAACTGCGCCGAACTCACCACAGTTCTTTCCGGGCCCCATTATATAAGTATCTTAATCGATACCCAGCCGAGGTGTGGAATTTCTTGGTGAGTAAGTCGGAAGACTTAAGGTATGGTCGATTCCTGGCCCAAGTTCTCCTAGATCCAGAAAGCAAACCCCTAAGAGAGTATGCCGCTGCCAATATTGATGGATTGATATCTGCATGTGCCCAAGTTGTCAATGCAGGCAAAGATACGAGATTCATAGCGGCCGTAAACACAATTAATGTTCTGGAATCGTTGAGCCAACATCCTAATACACGAGGTTGGCTAGAGCGGAAGGATACCATCTTGTGGTTGAGACAAATTGGCAAAGATCTAGAGCTTCACTTGCGAACGAATAGCTTGTCGCCCAACCTACGACTTCCCGCCGACCAAGCGGCGGAACAACTCATGGGCATTTTCACTAAGGCCCTGTCTCTAAATCCGAAGGATTTGGATGCTTTATTTAGCCTAGTGGATTCTGTCACTTCCGAAGAGTTGCGTGCTACACCGTCCTTGTTTCACTTCCTCTATAAGCATGTTATATGTAGCGACTCCATCGACTACTGGAAGGCCGTCGTGCTCCGCTGTCTCGACATTTACGCCGGAAAAAGTTCCACCCAGAAGACCAAATGCTTCCTACTTCGTAACGTCGTCAACCCGATTATTGCTATGGATGTCATGCGGCATTGGCATCAGCCGAGAGCCCAGAGGTTGGTGGATCGAACAGTCATCGAGTCTATTAATGTCAAGATATGGAAAGTCAATCCTGGAGAGCCCCAGGAAGATCTAGGACAGCCTGGCATCGATCATACAAGAATGGAAGTCCTTCAGCTCTCTGCGATGTTAGTTAAATATCATTACGCCATCCTCCAAGATGCCAGGAAGGACATCATCAAGTTTGGATGGACCTACATAAGACTAGAAGATGTTATCAACAAGCACGCAGCCTATGTTGTGATCGGCTATTTCATTGCGCATTACGAGACCCCTCCAAAGATCGTCACGCAGGTATACTATTCATTGCTGAGGACGAATCAGAATGAGGGACGTGCTCTAGTCACCCAGGCCCTCGAACTGATGGCTCCTGTTCTCCCCATCCGTTGTACGGCAGTACAGAGTGATCGCGGTACTAGAGACCACAACGCAGTTTGGGCGATGGCGCCGCGCCGCATCTTGGCCGAAGAGGGTCAGAATGTTCAGCAGATGACAAGTATCTTTCACTTCCTCGTCCGGCATCCTGATCTGTTCTATGAATCCCGAGACAAATTTGCCCTTCTCATTATCACGTCACTCCGAAAAGTATCGCCTTTTGTGTCATCTTCGACCGAGAGCAAGAGGCTTGCCTTAAATATGATGTGGCTAATCTGGCAATGGGAGGAGAGGAGAGTAGACGGTAAACCTAGCGACTCCGAAAGGGTCCTTTCGGAATCACCCAATTCTAGAAAGCGGAAATTAGACAGCGATAAAATGAGTTCCTCGCCACCAGCGGTTCGACAAGTTGCTCCAGTCGATAGGGCTGAGTTCCAAATCCCTGCCGGCTACCGTCATAAAATGGTGAAGTATTTGGTCGAGTTTATTGCGCAGCTAAATGAGAGGTATCAATTGCCCTCGGCGAAGCCCAGAGATGCAGCTCTAACGTCCGGGCCTGCTCTCCCGTCCCAATCTACGGAATTATGCAAGAAGGCAATGGCGCTCCTTTATAATCTGTTACAACCTCGATACTGGGCCGACCTCGACGTTGATTTATTCCCGAATATCACTGATGTTGTCCTAGCTAGCGAGAGAACTACTAAGCTCCTGGCGGCAGATCCTTCAGATAAGGAGAACTACGACGAAAAGTTCATAACCAACATCATCAATACTCTCCAGGTGGTGCGGATCATTCTCAATTTCAAGCCTGACGACTGGATACTGAGAAACATGCCATCTATCCAAAAAGTTATTGAGAAATGCCTCAAGTCAGAAAATCCTGAGCTGCAGGATTGTCTCCATCTGGCAGATAAGAAATATGACGATGGACGCGATGTTAAGTCTACAATCCAGCGGATCCTTGATGCTGTACCAGAGGATGTGCCTATGGAGGATGCGGATGGCGAAGGTGAACCCGAAGCTCCCATTTCGGAAATCATCACCTTCTTATCTACCGTCGCGACGGAGTCTCTAGCAAGTTCCAATTATGTATCGGGCGTCAACATCCTGTGGTCTCTGGGCCAACGCAAACCCTCAGTCATTGACCAGCATATTGTGTCCTTAATGAAGGCATTGCAGACAAAACTTGCCAGGGAACACGTCCAACACTATACAAGTGTGGCCACGCATCAGCAGATGAATATGAGCGCTATACGACCTCAAGATCCAAATGCTCAACCCGGAGAGTTATCACCATATGACCTCAATATCCAGACTGACTTGATGATCAAGGCGATTCAAGTAACTGCAATGCGCATGGAGATACTCGGCGATCACCGACGACCCTTCTTGAGTGTTCTAGCGACTCTGGTCGAGAAGTCCCAACATATTCCGCTATGCGAGAAAATACTCGACATGGTAGAAGGTTGGGTCTTCCGATCCGAGGGGACGTGGCCAACGCTTAAAGAAAAGACGGCAGTACTTCATAAAATGTTAACCTTTGAACATAGGAGCGATACGACAATGCTGGGGAAGTTCTTGGAATTGGTAATCCGTATCTACGAGGATCCGAAAATAGCACGAACGGAACTCACCGTACGAATGGAGCATGCTTTCTTGATCGGAACCCGAGCACAGGATGTCGAGATGCGAAATCGATTCCTGAATATATTTGAAAAGAGTCTATCGAAAACAGCAACTGCTCGGTTGTCATATGTCATAAGCTCTCAAAACTGGGACACCCTTGCTGATTCCTTCTGGTTGGCACAAGCCAATCAGCTCCTGTTGGGTGCAGTTGAGATGAATTCTAGTGTCCAACTCCACCAAGAAGATTTCCGGACACTTCCGGCGTCTCTTATTTTTGGCATTTACTCCAAGGATACCAGAGAGCCTACTGCGATGATTGATGATAAATATGACACCTTCATGGCGAATCACCGACGCTTCGTCGCCGAGCTAGGTGATGTAAAAGTCAGGGACATCATAGAACCGCTCATACAACTTCAACATATCGACAGTACTCTATCGCATAATCTCTGGGTTACTCTATTTCCAATGTTCTGGTCTGCTACCGCCAGGGAGGAGAAGACAGATCTGGAGAAAGCTCTAGTAGTACTTCTCTCGAAAGACTTCCACTCTCGTCAAATCGATAAAAGACCAAACGTGGTGCAAACTCTACTAGCGGGCGCTGCTAAAGCGTGGCCAGAGTGCAAGATTCCACCACACATCCTTAAGTTTGGAGCAAAGACTTACGACGCTTGGTATACAGCATTGGTACAACTCGAGAATGCTGCTATCAAGCCGGATGTGGACTCATCTAAAGTGCGGGAGAGCAATCTAGATGCATTGGTTGAGCTGTATTCCAGCCTAAAGGAGGATGATCTTTTCTACGGTACTTGGCGCCGGCGATGTCAATTTGTTGAGACCAATGCAGCTTTGTCATACGAACAGAATGGCATGTGGGACAAGGCCCAAAAGATGTACGAGGCGGCTCAGATTAAAGCCCGTACAGGTGTCATTCCGTTCTCCCAAGGGGAGTACATGCTTTGGGAAGACCACTGGGTTCTTTGTGCGCAGAAACTGCAGCAGTGGGATATATTACAAGACTTCGCGAAGCATGAAAATCTACAAGATCTTCTACTCGAATGTGCTTGGCGAAGTATTGATATGTGGCAAACCCAAGAACAACGTGACAGCTTGGACATGGTCATCAAGGGCGTTATGGATGCGCCAACTGCCCGGCGAGCATTCTTCCAAAGCTTCATGTCCCTGCTGAAGTTCCACAACAAACAAGAGACTGCGCAGGACTTTTCTCGCGTCTGTGATGAGGCAATACAATTATCTATCAGAAAGTGGCATCAGCTTCCGAAGCGTCTGACCGCTGCTCATATTCCCTTACTTCACAATTTCCAACAGCTCGTGGAACTCCATGATGCTAGCGTAATCTGTCAGAGCCTCGCGAACACGAACCAAACGAACCTGGATGTGAAGTCGGGCGAGTTGAAGCTCCTTCTCGGATCTTGGAGAGACCGGCTACCAAATATTTGGGACGACATAACCGATTGGCAAGATTTGGTCACCTGGAGACAACACATCTTTGGGTTGATCAATAATACATATCTTCAGCTCCTTCCCCAGCAGGGTCAAGGCGCTAATGGTGCCTCTTTCGCATATCGCGGCTATCACGAGACGGCATGGATTATCAACCGTTTCGCCCATGTTGCCCGTAAGCACAACTTACCAGATGTGTGCATAGCCCAACTCAGCCGAATCTATACTCTTCCCAATATAGAGATTCAAGAAGCGTTCTTGAAGCTTAGGGAACAGGCACGGTGCCACTACGAGAATCCTGCGGAGCTTTCGAGTGGTTTGGATGTTATCAACAATACGAACCTCAATTACTTTAACAACCAACAGAAGGCCGAATTCTTCACCCTGAAGGGAATGTTCCTGGAGAAACTCAACCAAAAGGAGGATGCGGATGCCGCCTATGGTACTGCATTGTATTACGATATTGGTAAAGCCAAGGCTTGGGCCGAATGGGGCTACTTCAATGACCGCAAATTCAAAGAGGATCCTACAGATTTGAATTCTGCTAGACAAGCCCTAACTTCGTACCTACAAGCTATCGGTAGCTACAAGAGCGGCAAGGCACGGAAACTGATCGCGCGTATCCTCTGGCTCCTAAGCTTGGACGACTCGAATGGAACCATCGCTGCCGGGTTTGATGATTACAAGGGAGAAACTCCGGTCTGGTATTGGATCACATTCATACCACAACTTCTAACCGGCATGGCCCATAAGGAGGCACCCAAAGTCCATGCGATCCTACTGAAAATAGCCAAGGCCTATCCGCAGTCCTTGTATTTCCAATTAAGGACAAACCGCGAAGATATGCTTGCCATCAAGAAGAATCAGGAAGCCAAGGAGAAGGCACGGCAACGAGCACAGTCGGCAGCATCTAGTGGGAAGCCGAGCAGTTCGCCGTCCCTTAGCAAACAGGAGAATCCCCAGATGAAGCCAGATTCGTCTTCTAGACCCGCAACCTCAAACGGCGAAAGCAGCCTTCAAGCGAAGCCGGAGGCCACCGATGCCAACGCGGTAGCCATCGCTACACAAACAGGTAGCGCGGACCAACAGGTGACTGGAAAGGACGGTGCACCCTCGGCTCCCGCACAGAAACGGCCGCCTTGGGAGCTCACAGAAGAGATAATGTCTGTTCTAAAAACAGCGTTCCCTCTTCTTGCTCTTTCCATGGAGACCATGGTGGACCAGATTCAGAAATACTTCAAATGCCCCCCTGACGAGGATGCATATCGCCTGATCATAGCTCTTTTGAACGATGGTCTAGCATATGTTAGTAGAATGCCTGCTTCGTACGCTAGGGACGTGAAGCTACCATCGGGTACGGAGACCAATATCACGCGCTTCGCCGAAACGATCCTCCCAGCGCACATCAAAAAGTCCTTCGAGGCAGACTTCGTTCAAGTGAAGCCAACAATGTACGAGTATATTCACAAACTTCGCAAGTGGCGAGACAAGTTTGAAGAAAAGCTTGATCGCAGGAATCCGAAAGCGTATTTGGAGACGTATTCGCGTCACTTGAGCGAGTTCCGCTATTTGAAATTCGATGATGTCGAGGTACCCGGGCAGTACTTACAGCACAAGGATAAGAACCAGGATTTCATTCGTATAGACCGCTTCCTTCCTAACGTGGAACTTGTTCGGGGAATTGGTGGCTCCCATCGACGCTTGAAGATTCGCGGTCACGATGGTAGCATTCACTCGTTTGCAGTACAACATCCTGCTGCGCGACATTGCCGACGAGAGGAGAGGATTCTCCAGCTATTCCGACACTTAAACCAGACACTCGCCAAGAAAAAGGAAAGTCGACGTCGAGACTTGCAGTTTACGGTTCCCTTGGTGGTCCCTCTTGCTCCTCATATCAGGATTGTGCAAGACGACCCATCTTATATCACGCTCCAGGGTATCTATGAAGACCATTGTCGACGCAATAACATGCCCAAGGATGAGCCCGTCATGTTTACCATGGAAAGACTGCGAGGCTTGATTGAGCCTAAGGGATCTGTAAGTTTTTCTCGCCAGGCTCAAGTCCCAAATGTCGCTAACAATTTGATTCAGAAGCCTCCCGAGCAAACTGCCACGGCACGTCTCGAAGTATTCACGGCCATCCAGGAGAAATGGGTACCCCGTACTGCCGTCCTAGAATACTTCCAGAGCATCTTCCCCGAGTTCTCCGAATTCTGGCTTTTCCGACGCCGATTCTCGTACCAACTCGCGGCACTCACGTTCATGACATATATCCTCTACAGTACCAATAGGTATCCTCACAAGATGCACATAGCTCGCGGCTCTGGAAAGATCTGGGGTTCCGAAGTAATGTCGTTTATGGCACCCGGAAAGCCCTTCTTCCACAATCCAGAACCCGTACCTTTCCGTCTCACTCCTAACCTACAGACCCTGATGGGCCCTCTGGCCACCGAGGGTATCTTCAGTTGCTCAATTATGGCTATCGCTCGCTGCCTAACCGAACCTGAGTTTGAACTCGAGCATGCGCTCACGCTCTTCGTTCGGGATGAGGTGATATTCTGGTTCACCAGCAGTCACCGAACTGTCCACCTCAATGAAAACCAACTGCGCGAAACAGTCCAGACCAACTGTGATATGATTGTTAAGCGCGCCGTTAGCCTCGCTCAGAGCCCAGTTGGCAACTTACCGGCAAACCAGACGGTCATCGATCTCATCGCTCGGGCCGTCAACCCCATGAATCTGGCACAGTGCGATGCTCTCTGGATGCCCTACCTGTAGTATCCTTCATCGCACCTGTTATCGTCCCGGAATAGGGACTCTACTACTATTTTTATGGTTTTGTTTTGTTTTCTATTTTGCACCAAGGGCATACGGGATTGCGAGGCTATTTTACAGCAAGGCGTTAAGGGACCGGGTCCGAGACAGCATCACGGGCTAGGATGGGGGTTACGGCACGGACTTACTTGGCATCAGGTTAGACGGTCGACATTAGGGATCAAAGGCAAAATCATCACTCGTATTTAGGGTTATGCACTTAGTTCGACTTGAATTGTAATACGTTAGTTTTATGATACTTGTTTATCGTGATTAACCCGCCTTACCTTGTGATATATGCTGGATATAGTTATCCTTAGGTTAAGCAAAACTATCTGTTCCTGAGTTCTGTCTTTCCCATATTAGTAGGTGACTGATGAAGAGAACTGTGTTATTATAACAAGTAGCTACCGCGCATAACAGAGTGACAAACCGACTTAAAATACCTCTTATGTCTGTTTGAAACCAGGCCATGTATATCCTTTTGTATACTTCCTGAAATCAAAACGAAACATTTAGTATCTATCATGTTGCGTATCGGGTCATATAAAAAGGGGAAGTTTTAAAACTATAAGGAGATAGGATATCATGATTCATAATCCCGTCACTAATCCGATGAACAAATTCTATACTAGAGCAAGAAACCTGATCTCTCCCAGAATTGTAACTACCCCAGTCTTATCTTATCGAACATAAATATCCGACAATGGAAGTCGATAATCCACGGGATATTTTCGAATGGTCTCCATTCCTAGCCCTGTCGTTATAGGGGCTGTATCTTTCGCGATGGCGAGAAGGGCGTAGGTAAATGGTGTCACGGGGATCTGACGAGTCAAACATCGTATGAGACAGTTGATGTGCAGCGAAACCAAGCAGAAGTTGGACGAACAGCACTAGAAAGGCATACGAGAGGGGGGGCACCGAGCGAAAGCTACCTGATGTGATGGCTACCTTATTGAGTACCAGCTAGCCAATAATATATATAGCCACTGGCCACCATCAGCGTTTCCAACAAATAAAACCAAATAAACCCAAATAAAGGCTCTTATCTCTGGTAATAAAACGCAAATAAAATAAAAAATCTGGTTATTTGACGATGTTAATACTTGTGTTTGACTTAGTCATTCAGCGTAATGAGGCTAAAATTAGCCCCTGAACCTTTAAATCCCCCCTATTTATATTAGGGGTATGAGTAAAATAAACTTACAAGGGTTCACCACCAGAATATATATTAAAAGTAGGCCTTAGAAGGGTCTGAATGGCCTCATAAGCTTTTTGAGATTTACTCGAAAATAAAAATGCTTACTTTTGATTGGCCAAAAACGTGAAATACTCTGCCTGTGCGGCAAAACCGTTCGATTTGTCGAAAACGCTGCGGCAAATATACGTCCTTAACTGAACTACTTAGTATGTACCTATGTAGCAAGTTAATGCTAAAGCCTTTCAAATACGATATTTATTAACGTTCCAGCTCCAAGCCAAGCTACATGTAGTTGATACACTGTATGGTAGCTAGAAGCAAGTTAACAAGGCCCGCGCGTGAGCGCCTACTGGGTCGAGAAAATTAAGGTATCGGGCTAAGTGATAGTTTGACTACCTGTTATGTGATTGGGAATCTGCTCAACGCGAAACTCGTGTCCCGATGATCTATGAGGTATGCATATAACACGCAAAACCCAAAAGGGGTTTTATCTTGTAACTACCTCTAACTCTCTTCAAGAATCATCTTGAGAGTCATGATCCATCCTGGCCCCCTGTTTTAACTAATTACACATGATGCCAAACTTGGCCATGACCACTGTCTACTTTGGTCGTCTGTAGAAAAAAGCAAAATACAAGAGATCCCTTCGCTATGGGTCGCAAACGCCATTTTCATGCAATCGTCTCCCAAAAACATCTCGAAGGGGAATAAGAGAATTGCAAAAAAGTGTTCTACATAATCTATCATTAGGAACTTCCACCACCGAGGAATTTCGGTATCGTCTTCCAAGCCTGTTGATCGGGGAGTTTGAAGCGGCCAAAGTTCTCGTCAAGGTCGAGGATGATCTTTAGGGCGTTTCGGCTGCGAGCATGGGGCGAGGTGAGATCCTTCTCCTTGATGGCGCCTACGACTTCTGCGACGCCAGTGTGGACTTGGTCTGGTTTTGCTTTTCCAGGGAATGGCAAGACGCTCTGAAGAACTTCGTAGGCCGCAAGTGTGAAGCCGAACTGAGGGGATGATCGAAGGATACGAGCAGGGCCACCCTTGAAGAAGGCTCGGAAGCCTTCCTCCTTCATGATTGTAACTGCTGCGTGTCGGAGGCCAGTATAACTTGTGTCACCCTTACGTGCTTCAACCTGCAGACGGGTCTTGATCACATCACAAGGCGTAGTTAGGTAAGCAGCGGGCATACCAGCAATGGCACCGGCTGAGAGAAGCTGGAGGATTCCGAGCTTCTTGGTGCGAGATTCGCCAAAGAGATCCCTCTTGAGATGGTTGTATGTTGGGAAGTAGATTGCCGAGAACGGCACATCGCGAAGTAAGCAGGCCGAAGCACCTTTATAAAGCCCTGCAAGACCCAAGTTCTTAACAATCCACATTGCAGAGCGCTTCGGTGCACCTGAAGCAGTTTTCGCAACCTCTCCCTGAACTTGCAGTCGAATCTTAACAATCTCGAGGGGATTGGTGAAGACCTATTAATTATATATTAGCAAAGCTGAATGGAAGGCTAAGGGGAAAGTAGTAGAATTAAATAAGATAGACTCACAACTTGGCAAGCACCAGCAGTACCACCTGCTAGAACTTCGTATCCCCAAGGTATGTGGTGTGTCTTTGGGTCTGTGAAAAAGCCGCGGACGAGATCATTTACTGTAAGCTTGATAGCCTTTTCCGGAGCAACACCGACTAGCTGAGGCAGGACCCCAGAGTAGAGACCGCGGAAACCTTCGTTGGCGATAACCTTTCTGAAACAGTCGACAGAATTCTTGTAAAGCCTCTGCCCCGGATCAGCACCTCGTTGGTTCTGCATTCGGGTCTTGACTAGATCAATAGGATACACCATGAAGGCGCCAAAAGCACCAGCCGCACTTCCTAAGAGAAAGCTATAGGCAGACTCAGCAGCTTGCAGGAGGAAGCTTTGCGTATTGCTCTTAGCCTTTTGCGATCCTAGACCACGCTGAGACTGTTCCGCATAATTACGATATCTCCATAATGGATCTAGAACCTTAGCAAAGTCGATCAAACTCAATCGACCAGACGGCTCATCCAAACTGGCGAAGTGGAAGAGGATATCTGCCTCCATCGGGGTGAACAATGAGAACCGGGTGATTTTTGCTGCCTCGTTCAAGAACTCAGCTTTGGTAATCTTCCCATCGCCGCTCTTCTTACAAGCTTGACGTATGATTAACTCCACCAAGTCCATCTCCGTGATGACGTTCTGAAAAGCCCGAACATTTGCGTATGAAATTCTGCTGCCAGTGGAAATGTTGCAGAGGGTGGTAAGGTTGTCCAAGAGATGATCGGACAATTTATGTTTCGCTGTCTCCAGGATAATTCTTGCGAAGTCTTCAGGCTCGATGTATCCATCTCTGTCCTTGTCGAGAAGCTGGAAGGCTTGTCTAACTCTCTCGCCCTGAAGACCACGGAGCATTTGCGAGAACTCGGAGTATGAGAGGGTATGGCGCTTAGATTTATCACCAATGTAGAGCTTTGCCCATTCACAGTCCCAGTCGAAGGGAATGCTGTCAGGGCCTTTGTTGTTTTCATATAGACGCCGGAAGTCCTCGTACTTAACGCTCCCAGTGCGGCTAATATCAAAAAGACGGAATGCAATCTCATACTCGGCGTCGGGTTTCATCAATAGGTTCTCAAAGGCAGCCCAGTCGTGAAGCGTCACTCTACCAGTGTCTTTGCGATCGGCTACGCGGAAGAGGAGGCCGTATTGATCACGGCTAATCTTGTGCTATAGAGAAGAGCAATAGATTAGCAATTGAAAGTTGACTATCAGCCTAGAATATAAATAAGAGCTCACGTAGTCTTCATTCGGCGGGGCAATAGCCTCAATGAACTCCTCCGGTCCCATATACAACTCTCCTGTGTGCTCATCCTTCTTGGCATTGTCCATGAATAAGGCACGGTGCGAGGCAGAAAGGGTGGAGGGCTCCTCAGAGCCAAGGAGGCTCTCTTTGACCACCTCCTTCACAATTGTGGTTTTGGACATTTCGCCGGTACTTGGTTTGCGACACAAAAAGCACCTATCTGTGGCGGCAAAGCACTTTACCAAGGAATGAGGACGATTGTGGCTTATCGATTAGTGCGCGGAATTGACAGATTGGCCAGCTCTAAGTAGTAATAATAAGTAATAAATAGGTAATTCACGATCGTCGATTGTGGAGCGCCGATGTAAGGAGCGGACGGCACGGTCAATCCGGAGAACCTGGGGTTTCGGACGGGCGGAAGTACTAAAATCAAATAATGAAAGTGAAATAAACGATGGAGAGGAACGTCAACATTGACGAGAAACGCAGTTAATTGATTTGAGGCCCTAGAGGACGAGGTAATTTTGGCCGCAAAAACGTGAGAATCGCAGGTGCCGTCGAAGTCGAAGGAAAAAGAAAAAAAAGTTCGCAGAGTGATTTAATTTTTCTAGATGGCGCGTGAGATCTGCGAACACGGGGGTAGTTGCCAATGGACAAACGTGGGTAGTATGACTAGCCGCACCTGCCCTAAAACTTAAATTTAGGTGCCTTAGTTCAGGTCAGGTTAGGTACCTGCCTAGGTACCTAACCTACCTAATGTTCCTGACCGTAACTTCAGGCAAGTATGGTCCTGATCGGCTCGGATTGCCCGCTGCAGGTAAATTCCCGTGCTGTATGTAAGTTCTTATTCGCTTCATTGTTCCTCCGATCGATAAGCCATGTCCACGGGTGCTTATCGCCGAAACTTTCCTAACATCCCAGCATCCTTCTGCCCTACGGCAACGCTAAAGCTGATTTCAGTTAGGTCTTCTTAGTCCTGCATCTTACAAAGAATGCACCAAGCCAAGAGAAGGCAAAGAAGGATTCTCAGCGTTCATTATCCATCCATTATCCATGGCAGCTTATGGACAAACTTTCGTTCCTGACCTGACCTGACGATCAATCAACCCTAGTTCCCCAGAAACCTCCTCTGGTCCGGTCGAATGAACGGGTTGCTTCTAACGGGGTCAGCGCCATGGTGAGTCTTCGGATCTCAGGATGAGTTCAGGTTCAAGTTTGTTGGGTGACAAGTTAAGAATAAGTTATCGCAAAAGTTATCGCAAAGTTATCCCAAATCACCGCGTGAAAATCCAGTATGCCAACATCCCTCATTGTGGTTTGTTGTATTGACTGTAGAAAGCTGTAAGATAGATTCCCGACCGAGTGACATGGTCGGCTGGGTATATATACAAGATTGATTGATTGATTAAATAAGCCGGGGCTGATGTCAATCCTTCCTATAATAATCAATAGGAATTGTCAGTATCCATTCGATACAATAGTTTGTTGAGAGGTACGGAGCGGAAACCCGTTGGGAGAAGAGCGCTGCCAGCAGCCTCTGGAATAAATCTCAATGCCTACTCCAAGAATCCCCGCACATCCTCTTGCATTAAATGTATCGGACTTTATATCGGACTCAATGAATCCTCTGAGGTAGGATAAAAAACGCGGTAAACTCACCAGGACAAGATATTAAACTATAGGTACGCAGTGATATTTTGAAGCTTCCCTTTAATAAGTCTAATTTTTAAAGAATTAAGTTTAAGGAGCTTGCTTTTTTTAATGCTACGCGGCTGGTTCATATATCAAGCAGTCCATGTTACATTCCCCAAGAACCTCTTGGCGGGGGCCCCGTGTGTCCTCGGCAAAATACAACCGTCCCCAAGTCTCACGAGCAATGCATATTACATACGACATGCGTACGATCCTCGAGCGGTTAACGGCAAATTAGCCATAACATATAGCACGGTATAAGGTGATTTAATATATACACAACGGCATATGCCTGTAGAACGTAGTCGTTGATCCGGTTATAACTTACGAGGGGGTGAAACCCCCTTTTATATTTTAAAAAGTTTTATCTGCTGACATGTGAACGTAAATGGCGATTAAAGAGGAAATAGGTGAGCACCAGTACAATCTGATAAGACCATCGCTGAGCTTCTCAATCCATTCGACGGTGCATATATTGCATTAGCATACAATATGTCTTGAATATTTTAATTTGGTTCGTAAGACAGGCTACAAGTTATTCAACCGATGAATTACAGCCGTCATAGCCATACTGCACCCAAGAGGGATATGTAACTAAAATATTCCCATCCGGCCTCCACTGGAGTACCTATGTTTTCTACTGGTATTAAAAATAGGTAAGGTGTTCCTATAATCCGTGATGCTAATCATTAAGCTTTGAGAAATCATCACGTTGTTCGTCATTAGCTAAAATCTAACTAACATAATTTCATAGACGTAACCGGAACTATTACAGAATACAACAAATTCTCGATGAATGAGCATAGACTTCCCCAGAAACCAAATAGACGAAGACTAAAGGCTAAAAGTCTTATATAACTAACTAGTTTCGGAGTTTCTATTAGTTACGTAACACTTTAGTACTTATAACTAGTGGTTAAAGACTACTGAACACAAGTAATATCGACAACTTCTTATAAGTATTTCTAACATAGTTATGCGTTCTTATACCGAGTAGTACGTTATCGTCAAGTGACACTGCAGATAAGTCTATGTACCTAATGTTTGTAGATTGTACTACCGAATCTGCAGTGATTGTCTGACCCCGCCCTTCTCTTTCCAAGCCACTGAGTTCATATTATGATTGAACCTTATATTTTAAAGGTTCTTCTATATTCGATTTCTATAATCTGATACAGTAAGGGCTGCTGTAGGAGAGAGTATCCAAGGGAAGACCATGGCTACTCGTGTGCAAATCTATAAGTTAGGCGTTAAGCCACTATTTGATCGTCTATCCGAAAAAGAGAAACTTTATAGTCACTACTTATCAAGGTCAATTAGTCGCAACCTTCACTTCATCCAACGGTATGCTTATTGTTGATACTAATGGCTAATCCTAGGGCAGCATGGTCCGGCGCAAGAATTATTCTCCGCCAAGTCTCCCCAGAGTCTCTTGGGATCTTTGAATTTATAATGGAACTTCACAGATCATGCGGTGGCGACTGGAATCAATTTTCAAAGGATGATGGAGTAGCTGTAAAGGACCTCGAAGCATTCCTCGAATTTGCGGCTACTTTCCTGTCCAACATCGGGAACTATTACGTAGGCTGTTCCCAAATCTCAAGATAGATAGGCAACTAAGTTATTAAAGGGGTCAGGAGATCAGAAGTTCATTCCTCGGTTACGCCCCGGTACAATAGAGAAACTTGCCTCTCGATCACCTAAACTCTTAGGACTCTATAGGAACATACAGGGTCCTATCATGACAATGCCGCCTGTCACCCTTGGATATCCCAGCACATTGGCCTAAAGCTCTTATTATCCAGGAGATTCAATGAGCAAAGTAGAAATTGCTCTCGTTTCGAGGCATATGGATGCCCATTCCATACTACCCGAGAATACTAGGGTACGGAAAACTGGTGAAACTTCGTTCGAGGTCCTTCAGGCTTCAATCATATCAACGGACCAAACAGAGCCCTTAGATATTACGAACTCATCCGCTAGCGTAAGGCTAGTCCGTGGTGATCATGCCGAATACCTAAAAAATATTTGCGAAAATCTGTCAAGAGCTACGGAGTACGCTGCGAACGATACCCAGAAGAAATTCCTAACTCAATACATTGAAAGCTTCCAAACCGGTAACCTTGAGGTGTATCGGGATTCTCAACGGACGTGGATCGCGGATAAAGCACCCAAAGTTGAGAATATCTTCGGCTTTGTGGAGCCGTATCGAGACCCAACTGGTATTCGCGCTGAGTTCGAAGGTTTGGTTGCGATCGCTGATGCCAATGAGACGAAGCTCTTGTCGAAATTGGTCGAGAACTCTGATAAATTTATTCGGCGACTACCTTGGGCGGCCGCTGAGAACAATGGAAAGGGGCTATTCGAAAAATCTCTCTTTGAAGCGCCCGATTTCTCTAGCATTCATGGTAGGGATTATCTACTTCACCCTTAGTCATATTGAAACCTAACAGCTACAGCACTCGCATACTGTTCGAGTATTATTTTCCCAGGAATCAACCTTCCCAACGTAGGCTTTTCCTCGCCAGTTTCTAGCCCGCATTCGCTAAAGTTTTAATTCTCAACAGTATAACGATATCCGTCAAGATGTGGGATTCAAAAATGTCATCATCGCAAATTGTATGATAGCTGAAAGTACTGCGATGCAATGGCCGTTCATCGACGACTCTGAAGTGGAGGTATTTAGGAAACACAAGTACCCCGCGTACTACTGGTGGGTTGTACTTCACGAGCTGTTAGGTCACGGTACAGGTAAGATGATGATTGAAGAAGCTACTAACAAGTTTAACTTCGATCCCAAGAACCCGCCGATCAACCCTCTTGACGGGCAACCTATAAGAACTTGGTACAAACCAGGTCAAACATGGACCGGCCAATTCGGAGACTTAGCAACGACACTAGATGAGTGTAGAGCCGAGCTTGTGGGGGCTTACCTCATGGACGATCCAGAACTGTTGGCTCTCTTCGGCTTTACGGATGAATCAACTATTCGATCCGGCGATTGTAGATATACCCATACCTGCTTTTCTAAGTTAACTACTGACATCATCAAGTAACCTATAATCTCTACCAACAGCTCGGGGTTGATGGTCTTCGAGCCCTCTCTAATTATAATGTCGATGGCATGGTAAGTTATTAATGCGGCAGAGAGGTTCTTCGTTAACTTGAATTTGCAGAAATGGGGACAAGCTCATAGCCGGGTATGAGGATAGCTGTAATTTAACCTTAGGAGAAAGCTGATATGCTACAGGCTCATTTTGCTATACTTAAATGCTTGCTCAGGCACGGCCATGGATGCATCGATATCCATCACAACACGGATACTAGACAACTAAGAGTACTAGTTGATAGATCGAGGATAGTGAGTCACGGAAAGAAAGCGCTTGGCGAGATGCTATTGCGCCTTCACATATATCGCTGTACCGCCAATGTGAAGGAATGTAGGGAATACTATGAAGAACTGTCTCATGTGGACGGGAAATATCTGAAGCCGAGAAAAACGGTTATTCAAAACAAGCCACCTCCTTTATTGAATGTACAAGCCAATACTTTTATCGAGGAGGGAATAGTTGTGTTGAGAGAATATGAACCCACCATTGAGGGTATCATTAAGAGCTGGTATGAGCGCGGGGTTTAATTCAATATAAAAAGAGCATGTAGAAGTAGTAGTGTTGTGAAGATACCGCGAGCTAGTTTGCCGTGGGTTTATTCCTGGGCGAATCTGTATGATAGCTTCATATGGTTTGCTTACAACAATTATAGTAATAGAGATATAGAAATTTCTTTAGCTACATAAAATAGACTACGACAGCTATAAATTAGTGGGAGATATTCAACGAGCGAGTGTCTCGTCCGTAGCTCTAGAATTGAAACCACGCATATTTTGGTGGATGATAGAGACCGACTTCGGGGATAGCACTGCCACCAAGTCCTATATTACGTGAAATAGACCGTATTGTAGACTGCGCTGATTAATGAGAAGATGGAGGAATTAGTGGTTACTATGTAGTGGTTGGTCTATTCCGCTATTTTTCGCAGATGATCCAGTCTAGATCAGTCAAGATATCCCGATACAATCACCCGACTCCTTTCTCAGGACTTCCCGATACTTGGGGCAAAGATTAAAGGGATGATTATATCTCTATGAGTGATGTATTAGGTATCTCACGGGGTACATTAGATATGAGGTATCGCAGTTGAACTAGCTGACTGATGTGGGTTTGTGCTGGTCGTCACTCATGATATGACTATTCAAGAAAGATTTAATAGGGATTTGCAAGAGAAAAGTTAGATTAGATGGCCCATACATTGCTTCCAGTTGGAATAATCTGGCAATTGCGGACACTGGGATAGAAAGACTAGAGTCATTCTACACGCTATCAGCCGATGGAAATCCGGCTCCTTACTTGAAGTAATAGAATCGGCAAAACATACAGTAAACCGGCCAGCTTGCTACCCTCGGGAGCTTTCAGGTGGCCAATGGAAGACCTGCGACTTAGTTTACGATGTAACGTGTATCTTGTACCTTTAGAGATATCCTGCCTTAGCATGTAAGTGTCGAATCTCCAATTCCAAACCTGAGCGTTCCCGCTAGCTGATCTCACCGAAGCGAGTTTCTAAGGCAATTGGCAGATACCTCGGAGTCTCTAAACTGATATCAAGGCCAGCTTGCTTATGGCATGTACAAAATGCAAGTCTTATACTTAGAAATAGGAACGGTAGTAGAGAGCTGTGCTTGTAAAGAACGGGCTTTGGAAACCAGGGGGCATTTGCGACCGGAAGATAGGGAACAGCCCCTTCAAAGACAGTATATATGACCTAATCATATTGAAATATTAGAGATATTGCCAAAGGCCTAGATAAATTAGCCTGGAAATACGGCCGAATTTAGGGAAAAGGGTGATCGCTGAAGGCATGATAATTATGGGGCGATATACCCCTATATTTGTTTCGATCGGACAGATTAGGTACCTCTTTACCTTTCTTTCCGCTGAGAAAAAAGACGACGAAAAACAAACATTACGGCCAGTCTCCCATAATCAACTTTGAATACCAACTCAATTGTATTGATGAGCATAGGTGAAGACTATTGAATTCCATTGCCCGAATAGGAAGATCCTAAGACCCAGCGCCGAGATACTATCCCATAGTCAAGGTTTTATACCAATTTCCAGAAGCCGTCCTTGATTTCAACCTTAATCTCCCTGTCCTCATCTATACTGCGCCGACCGGCCTCTAGGATGGCCGTCGTCGCAATTGTGTTGTTTAGAGTCGGAAGTCCTCTCGCATCCAGGTCAGCAGGCTTGAGCGCCCCTGAGTTCAGCGCTCGGCATCCGTCTACAAACTTCTCGAAGGAGATATAGCCGTATCCGGTCTGGCCTCCGAAGTTGCCCTCTTCGTCGGGTGCGTATTTCATATAGAATGGGTTGTACCACATAAGCTGACCGGCACTATCGTCCGCGACGTCGTACCCACGCTTAGCCTGATTAATACGAACCTCGCCACTCGATCCCATGTAGTGGAAGTATTGGTTGGAGTGCACGCCGGCCTTTTGCGGTGCAGTCCACGACGCTGTGTAAACCCCCGTGGCAACTTTGCTCGTGTCACCTTGTTTCTGCCAGGTAACCATAACCGTGATGGTGTCCTCGGTGGCCTCATTGCATCCGAGACTAGTAGCAATACCTTTCGCGGCTGAGGCCGTGACCTTTATTGGAACAAACCCTTGTTGTGAAACCATCGAGTCGCAAATATCTATGTGGTGGCTGTTAAGATAGTACGAGATATCCGAGTCGACACCAGCCCACGCCTTGAAGGTTTCTAGTTGAGACTTTGGCTGAGACATGTAACTATAGAAATAGTTGAAGTCGCCGAGCTTCTGCGCCTTGTATCTGGCGTCTGAGTATGCTGGATCGAATCGCTTATGATGCTCGATGTAAACATATACATTGTGCTTCTTAGCAGCCTCTATTAGGGCTTGGTGGTGTTCTAATGTCTTCACAGCAGGCTTGGTTATCAAGACATGTATTCCGCGCTCAATTGCGTATAGAGCGATTGGATAGTGCGTCGTATCCGGGGTGAATATAGTAATGGCGTCACCTGGTTTCAAGGCATCAATAGCAGCTTTGTAAGCATCGGGGTCCTTGACGTCGTTCGGCGGGTAGGAGTCGAAAGAGCAGTCCAAGCCATTGTAGATCTTAGAGATATTGGTATCGAGATGTTGTCCTACTCATATTAGTGTCCATTCACCTTATTGGTAGCCCCTTTACGCCCAGCCTAGGATTAAAGAAGTCATCTCACTAATAGCTGGGAATTTCGTCCCATTTGTTCCCACCATGCTCAGTTTAGCCACCTTTCCCCTCCTTCGGAGATCAAATAGAGTCAAGCCGACGACTCCCACCTTCTTATCCGACCCTGAGGCACCACCACCGACAAACCCAGTGGTATATTCGCCTGTTCCGACCTTATGGCACGTCAGTTTAGAGCAAAGATCTGCTAAGCATATGCCATATGCTATAGTGATACGCACCATCAACACATTTAGTGGCGAAGGGGAGTTTGTCGGTACAATAGCCGACTTGATTACTTCTGCTGCCATTTTGGTGGTTTGTCCTGTAAGTCGAAGGGAATTGAATAAAGGCAGTTATAACGGACCCGAGGATCCAAGGAAACCTTAGGAGAGCCGAGTAAAACAAGAATATAGATCAAGATGAGAAGGGGCAGATTCTTGTATAATTCACGTAGTCTTATAACGTATTCTTATAAAGTCGGGTTCATGTAACTACCTCCTGTTTTGGTATCTTATCTTAGTTACGAATGTCTTGTTAAGCTTAAGGTACCATACCCCTTACCCCGACCTGGAGAGAAATCATAGACGGAAAAATTGAGGGGCAGTTGGAGAAATAAATAAAAGGTTCCGACGTAGTGCTAGTACCTTAGGTAGGTATGTAACCGGTGGAGATGACAAGATGTATCAAGGTAAGCATAAATAAGAAGGGAAGGCCGTCATTGCAGGATATTGATCATGCTTCTTTACAGGTATGTATAAAAGGTAAAGAAGGAAGTAAACTGCACTTGCACAGATATATCATTGTATAATCTACCGCCTGAATAGTTCATTGTGTATAGATAAATTGAGTATACTCAATTATGGAAAATCAACAAGTATGAAGTAGATGTGAGAGGTCAATCTCTTTCTAAATTACCTAACCTAAATCAAACACGTGTAGAAAATTGAGTGAACATTAAAAGGTTATCGTTAAGAGGCTTTTTAACCTTCCAATTGTAAGAATTGGAGCAAATCCTATTTCATATCGCATACTCTATCTGATAATACCTTAGGTACCTAACTTAAAGGTACCCCGCCCCCACTCGCTTGGCGGCACGAGCAAGAGCCCCGCCTCCCCCACTAAACAATTGCCCACCGGCTACCTGAAATTTGATTGCCCCGCGTTTGGTGGGGCAACTTCCTTTCAAAACAGGAGACCAGCGGGCGTCGGTCCATCATTGGCAGATTCAGCGAAATGTCACGTCCTACCAAACTTATCCTCTTTTCAATATCCTCTTTTCAAACTCAACAATCGAGAGAACAGTACATAATCCGGTTAAATACAATAGACCGCATTTCTTAAAAAGCAGGGGAAAAGTACGAAAGGATATAGACAAAGATCCGTAAGGTACACAGAGTCGCATTCCTTACATCGTTGCATCACACAAAGATCACTAACGACAGCAAACGTGGTTTCTGGAATATTGCCCGAGAATGTGGGAGAGATAGAAGCTTTCTAGCGTCAGTTTTAGCGTCAGTCTTGGCTAAATCGAAGCCTTCTGCTACCTCTTTACTGGAGGAAAAACTACTAATATGATTATTCCGTCGTATCTATACCACATTCAGCCTGGCCTGCAGCAGAAGAAGCCAAATCGAGTACATGTAAGTGGTTACCCCTGGAAGTCAGATAATAGAAATCAGCAGTTTTACTTTTGAACTGCTTGTTCATCCAACAGACCAACAGGCCACCTACCTCATATTACATGCTGGTCAGATCAGTGGCCTTTAGTCCGAGGGGACCGTCCAACGGCCTATTCGCTTACACACCTAGGTTAGGTACGCATAGGTACCTACCCTGTACAAAGTACCCATTTGCTCATCTCAGGAACCTATTCAACCCTACCCATGTTCTGGATCTGGAGACGACTTCGTACGCTCCACAAGGTTACCCTCCAACGATCCCTCAGTCTTGCCAAGTGGACGGCATACCTCGACTCATCTCTACCTGTCGTCTTCTCCAAACCCTCGAAGCTCTCTTCCGGGGCTTTCCTTTGGAGGGTCACAAGACGAGTTGGCCAACACGAATGACGTCTTCATCAACTATGCTATGTCAGCTCTCAAGCATAACCACGATCACTTCGACAACTCATCATCTTTCGTAACTCCTTTTTGGTTTCAGTTTTATTTCTCTCCTTCTTTTTCCGCGCGCAAGACACGGCTTTCTCGGCTCCCCTAGCTACATGTAATCATGTGCTTTTGGTACGTTTGGTGACGGCAATGCTCCTCATCAACCACCCCCCAATTTCTACCGGGTCCTGATCGACCCTACTGCAGATCCTCTCGATTCCCATCAGCCCAGTTTCTAAACCCATTTGGACATGTTGCTTAGGTATAGCCAATCATAGCATGGCTATAAATGCCACCGCAGCTAATCTCGCACAACATGAAGTTACCTAGCTGTCTCTCAACTTATTCTTTGCATGAGCAGCTGCCGAATAGGGCGCAACCTTTCTTCAAGGAAGAATTCAACCGTCTTTAGTTCCTTGTCTTTTCCCTATGTTCCCAATTGCATTTTTGTGAGCCATGCGGCCGAAATTCGTTGGGTAGCTTCATAACAGCCCGACGAGTTTTATGTGTGGAACTGTATAATTCATGGCTGTGGATTATCTGCATGACTCCCATGATCTATTTACGATATATTACCTTCGATATAACCCCGAGGCGCGTATGACCCTCCTGTCCTAGGGACGCTGAAGAATTCGGCTCATCCACAATCCACTTCGTGGCTTTTCGATCCCGTAGACATGGGCTCTTTTACTACTCCGTATCAGTCCGTTTCCATTAGCTCCTTTTTTTCTAAGGGGCATCTCGGGTCCAAGAGGCAACCAGTGTCGCCTTCTTCGGACCAATGTCGTTGCGAGCAAAACACTAGGAGCTAATAAGACGTTGCTGACCCACACCCCACAAGGTATTGCATGCAACTTAAAGGATAGAAGTCATTATGTTACGAGAAGGAAAAAAGAGAGCATTCCGTTGTCGTCCATCGAGTACTCTTCTTCGACTGCTATAAATATAGCTACGCGTCCCCTTTTCTTTGCCGTTGTTTTTTTCTTTTCTCGGCGCCTCTTATAGTGGTTATCCTCTCTCTCTCTCTCTCTCTCTGTCTCTCTTTCTCTAAGCTATCTATACTCGGTATATATCGGTCCGTAAATCTAGTAGCGAGATTATCATTACGCTTGCTTTTGTCTTTTGCTATTCAATCCTAAAAACATGACTGCCTCCAACAGCGCCGAGGTCAATGGTCACACGACCACGAGACGACCACTACCATGTGGTATCTATGCTCCCACTATGACCTTTTTCGATCCCGAGACCGAAGAGCTCGACATCCCTACTATCAAAAAGCACGCCGAACGTTTGGTTAAAGACGGACTAGCTGGCTTGGTTACCATGGGTTCTAACGGAGAAGCCATTCACTGTACACGTGATGAAAAGGTAGCCGTGACACGTGCCACCAGAGAAGCTCTGGATGCCGCAGGTTTCACTACAACGCCAATCATCGTCGGAGCTACGGAGGGTAGCGTAAAGGGGACCATCGAACTCTGCAAGGAGTCTGCAGCAGCTGGCGGGGATTACGTATTGCTACTGCCCCCAAGCTACTTTCGTGCGCAAATGGACGAGGAGGCTATAGTCGGTTATTTTACCGCTGTGGCAGACGGGAGTCCGTTACCAATTGTCTTATACAACTACCCCGGCGCAGTTGCCGGTATCGACATGGACTCGGATCTTCTCATCAAGCTCGCCGAACACCCCAACATCATTGGAACAAAGTTCACATGCGGCAGCACCGGCAAACTTACTCGTGTAGCACTGGCTACCAACGCGAAAACCCCTACCTCGGAAGGTAGCGGATATATGGCATTCGGCGGCATATGCGACTTCACAGTCCAGACATTGGTATCGGGAGGAAGCGGAATCATCGCAGGCGGTGCAAATGTCATGCCCAAGCTTTGCGTTAAAGTGTGGAATCTATACGTCGAGGGGAAGATAGACGAGGCCATTGCGTTGCAGAAAGTACTCTCACGGGGTGACTGGTTCTTGACCAAGGCGGCGATCGCGGGCACGAAACAAGCGATTCAGACCTATTTCGGTTACGGCGGTTACCCTCGGCGTCCGCTCAAGCGCCTCGAAAAGGCCAAAATCGAGTCCATAGCGGAGGGAATAAGGGAAGCGATGGAAGTCGAAAAGTCATTGTAATGACAGGAAACGGGTTACCGGGATCTTAGTCTGAAACCCGCAGGGACTGGCTATATTCCGTCGATATTAGCCGCGTGGCCGTTGGTCCCCTATTCTTGGGGGGTGCGGGGTTTGAATCCCGGGGTGACGGATGAGGCTCTTGGAGGGTTGAATTCCTAATTCTCTCTCGGCCGACTAGGCCACTGACCACTGACGTAGGTGCCATTACACGTACGCACACATGAAAAACACATGATACGTTTCACGGAACTTAACGTCTCTCTATGCCGCTTTTTCGGACATTGATCAAAGCCCTGGGAACGTTCGTTAGTCATAACGATGCTCTGTTTCTGATGAAGAACCACTGGCTCCCTCCATATTTACTAGGTATTTAGCAACCGTGCCCTATCGCTAAACGGAGAGGAAGAAAGCAGCTGGTGGTGACCAGCTGATTGATCCTCCTCTTGTCCTGCTACTACTAGCTACAAGTCGGTCTCGTTGGCCGTATGGCCAAGCAAGACGTCTCTACTATGTCTTCGTTAGCATAGCAAATGCAATATCAAACACATTAAACTGTCATTATAACAAGCGTCTTCAGCGAGGAGATGGGATAAGCATAAATCTACCGTACATGCGACCGAGGTCCATTGGACTACCATTTTGAAAGCGGGAAGTAGAAAGCTCACATGTCACATCACATTTTCCAATTCCCATGGAACTTTGTAAACGCCGCCTACGTATGGTACGTATTAGCCTCGGGGTGGAGGGGCATAATCTGCGTAGCATCTTGCATCTCTCGCTAGGACGTATGGCATGTGCGCACGTATCGCATATATTATTCGTAGAGTGACGTATGACACTGACACCCCCCCCTAGCTCAGCTTTTATTTTTCCCGGGGTCCTCATCCCTTCATGCGCCTAGGGTCCTAAGGGTCCTCGGGGCGAGTAAGGAGTAAGGGGGGAGGAGGAGCTAAGGTTGCATGTATTTTGGGCACCACGCGCGATATAGCTCGCAAGGCATTAATCCCTGGGAACGTCACCTACCCCACGGGGGTTATTGTTGTTTTTTTCCCACGATAGGTACGAGAGGGGGGTCCTCCCCTGCGCTCCCCGCGTTGCCAGCTTGTCCAGGTGTACAATACATGTACCTCCTTTCGCGGCTCGGTCCGTCCCCTTTCGTCTAGATAAGGTTGGTCATCTGCCCCCCCTATTATGTGTCTTTCGTCTTGGCGGCGACGGCGGCAACCAAGTAAAAGTAAAAGTAAAATAATAATGGTCTCTTCAATATCGGGGTGTTGAGGGTGCTACACGCGCGGAGCTCCAATAATACGTACGTGACCTTTCCTCCGGGTCCTAGGTCGGGAATACATACATACATTTTCCCCCCTCTCCCCTCCTCCAAACCCCACACATGCAAGCGAGATAAGCTACCTAAGCATGGTGTACGTCTTAGAGTCGTTCAGCCTCTCCCAATATATGGTGTGTAGGTAGGTAGGTATGTACCTGATTCGACGTATCATGCGGGATATGTACCAATGTTATTCCTCCCATTAGTCTCTCGCTTCGTGCTGGTCCCTACACACATCCACACACCTGCTTCCACGCACGAGCCCAGGGACGAGGGGAACACAAACCCCTCCCCCTCAACCCCAATGCCATCATCCCACGCGTCTTGTCGTCATAGTCGTCCCACGTGTTTCTTTTCAAGTTGTTCTATTGATATTTTCCTCTTTCCTTTATATCCCGTGCCGCCCTATCATACTTTGAATTTCCTCGGATCCAGCTCCGCAATATCAGCACTCCTAGCCTCTCCGTCAAAGATAAACTCGCTCATGAGCTTGCCTGTCGCCGGGCCATTCTGAATTCCCCAGCAAGTATGACCCGACGCTATCCATAGCCGGTGAACCGAGGTGCCGCCGATGAGCGGCGCGCTCTCCTTGCCAAAGCGCATGTGCCGTGGTAGGTAACAAGCTTGTTTTGCAGCAATAGACGCAGAGCCGAGCAAGGGACTCACAGTACCAATATACGAGATAAGATCGTCACACTGCGATTCGTCGCATTCGACCTGGTCGGCGGTTGCCGGCAACGGTATTATCGAGTCCGGCTCGCCGCACGCGTATACCTCTCCGCCCGGTCGCGCGTAGATCTCAGGGTCTACGTTGCCTTTGTGCTTCCGCTTCTCGCCCCGCGCCGCTCTGTGCGCCGGTACCCAGTCGTTCGGTAGCGAGATATCGGTGAATACAGCGTACGGGCTAACATCCGCCGCGAACACGACACTATGCGCCCTTAGACCCTCCACTTTGGTCTTTGGCCAAAGACGCCCCGTCCACGGACCCGCGGCCACTATAACGTCTGTCACACCTTCTAACGTCCGCGTCTCGCCCGTGGCACGATCTAGGTATTCAACACTCGAAACAGCCATATCGGACTTATTCAGACCGATGCTCGTAACCATACTGTTAATGCGTATTTCAGCCCCATGCTCGCGCGCCAAGTCTGCCATGGACGTTGTGAATTGGTATGGATGCACTTGAGCCGTCTCAGTGAAACCTGGCAATCCCATCTCGGCATATTCGCACACCAAACTAGCATTAATCCAGTCGAGGTCTTTAGGTAAAACGGAGTCGTGGAGTAGAGAGGTTGCCTTCTCGTCCTGTTTAGGTAACTTTTGCCATTCCACCTGGGCGTCCGCTATAAGATGGCCTTCTCCGTCTTGCTGCTTGATAACGCCACGACTAGTCCTTTTCCTCGTCTTGGTGGAGCCATTTGGAGGCTTCCTGGTCCCCACCCTCGCCGTGATTTGTCCGCATCCAAGTCGCCTATATCCCCATCTGTCGGTCCCACCGTGTTCGGCTGCGAGCTCAGCGTGAAGGCGATAGGAAAGTGGGACTAGACATGCTGGGTAAGCCCAAAGACCAAGGAGACCTCCAGCCTTCCCAGATGCAGCCGATGCTATTGATGTGGCCTCAAGAAGAGTAATGTGATGAATCGAAGGGATATAGGAAGGATGTCGGGTTAGGTAGTAGGCCGTCGTCGTGCCAATAACGCCACCACCTTAGATATCTAAATTAGTCATTAGGTACTACTATAGTATCTACGATATGCAGTATATGCAGTAGTAGTGTGCCTCTCCAACGTTGATCGTTGATCATGAACCAATTAAGCTAGGATGTATGCGTGTGTACATAGTGTGTTAAAGGGTCCAACCCAACGGCACGGATCCAAACCCGAAACTCGAAACCGTAGAAAAGTATCTAAGCAGGGTGAACAGGGTGAGACAGACTCACCTATGATCACGACATGTCGCGGTTGAGGTATACGAGTGTCCATGGTAATAAGGTATTTAATAAGGTATTTAACATGACCAGGCCAATGGTCATTCAAGCCTCAAGGACTAGGAAAGTTGATGAAAACTGGAATCAAACTTTCATAAGTGACCAGGATTCACATGCTATGTAAGGTAAGTAGGGTTACCATATGGGGAACTATATGAAGAATAGAGAATAATAAGAGTGTTACCCTCGAATAAACTCGCAGCATGTGGATTGTAGACCGTAGACTGTGGACTGTGGACTGTGGACGTGGAGCTTCTTCGGATCTACCCGTCGATTGGCAGCGGCTGCTACCGGGGTAGTATATGCAATACATTCGACAAACAAGTATTAATTCATTAACTTTTTCATTTAGGTAACTTTCATTAGGTAAAGGTTTGGTATCTGGCAAGGTGGCTTGAGCAAAGAATGGTCTAATGCTCTAGCGACGGGAAACAGGTGATGTTAATGGTTAATGTGACAATCGCTCTTTACTGATCAGACGTAGGTACCTTTACCTACCTAAGGTATTGTACCTAATTCAGAGAAGTACCTAAATCTTAACCCCGACGAGACCACCGGGAAAACAGCAGCTCCGGAATAGGAGGCCCAAGCTCCTAAAACCCCTCAATTCTATATTTGATTGGCCCCTCCAACTTGTAAGACCCGCCCGCATTGACTTCTTGCCGAGGCTTCAAACCGAAACTGTTACGTCAACTGCATGAGCTTTTGTCATCTTCAAGAACAGCTTTCAACACAGTTGCTCTCTACTACAAGGTAGCAAAAGAAAAGGAACGAATAACTTACGATATATAACAAAATAACTAACCTAGAGTATTCATGAGACAAATCATTATAAGGAACTGGTTTCCAATTCACCATTCAACCTTCAGTAATCATATCTGCAAAGTGACCTCATCACCATCATCTAGTCTGCACATACAGAAAAGAGCTTTGTCATCTATCGTCCGACTAGTGAATCTTAAATACCCCGCCAAAGAAGCTACTATCACGAGTCGCGCCATCTTAACTTCGGCTTCGTCGGCCAATCTCCCGCAACTACAAAAACCCCAAATTCCCAAAGTCAACATCAACTCAATCACCACCATGGCTTCAGCTACGACATTTTACGACTTCAAGGTCAAGGACAGTACGTAACTCATAAACTAAAACTTACACTTTATAACTTAACAACAAGAATATAAGCTAACCATTGTTATTTTATCCTAACAGAGAAGGGTGCCGAAGTACCCCTAGCCGATTACAAAGGCAAAGTTGTCCTAATTGTCAACACGGCGTCCAAGTGTGGCTTCACCCCGCAGTACGCCGGGCTCGAGAAGCTATACAAGGACATCACTGCGAAGTACCCGGATGACTTCACCATCCTCGGCTTCCCCTGCAACCAGTTCGGCGGCCAGGAGCCCGGCACCGACGACGACATCCAGAGCTTCTGTCAGGTCAACTACGGCGTTACCTTCCCCATCCTAGGCAAGACGGACGTGAACGGCGACAAGGCCGAGCCGTTGTTCGAGTGGATGAAGGCCGAGAAACCCGGCCTCCTCGGCATGAAGCGGGTCAAGTGGAACTTTGAAAAGTTCCTGATCGGCAGGGACGGCAAGGTTAAGGAGAGGTGGGCTAGCACCACGAAGCCCGAGAGCTTAGAGTCGCCCATCCTGGCGGAGCTCGAGAAGAAGGCGTAAGTCTCTGCTTGCGCTTGGAGGTCTACCTTTCTGGCGTGTTGTGGCTGTTCTATATATATGTACGTGTTAACGATTCGCCCTTAGCGTAGCTATGATATAATATGAAACGATATCTCCCTTCGAGAAAGTATGAATAAATCTGACTTAGTTACTTGCAAGTAACAATTTTGTTGTCCCTGTTTTACTAAGCGTGTAGGCGGTAGGAACCCATATATTTAGAAAATGGTTTTAGAAAATCCAGTATCTACTTATCCTTCAACACTATAACGTCCGAAGTTGTCCTAGCAGAAGCCTCTCCATAGAATACCTAACAATAGAACATGAACGTTCATGTTAGCTGAGAATTCCGTATAAGCCACAAGCCAACATTTTCCATTCTAGATATCAGGTGCCCAGGTATATATATATGAACCAATTTCCGTTTATTAAATGACCTAAACCATACTAGTCCATAAGTCTATATCTGTTCGAAGCAGTTCTACCTTCCCAATCCCGTGTCATATAATAGTGATTCCATACCATGGCCTCTCTACCACGCGGCCAGAACACTCTTGTGGTCTGGCGGTGTTATATTGGAGAACAATGGCGGAATTAATATCACTGGAATATCTCTAACATTTTTCATAAGTCCAGACATACATTTTACGTTCCCACCGGAATCGAACCAAGCTCCACGATTGTTAGCAAACAAAATAAAAATATGATGTTATACGTATTATTTTAAATACAAGTCTGTAAATTTACCATGAATGAACATATTGAGTCAATGAATGCCGTACTTTAAATATCTAAACCTGCACTTACTCTAAAGGACATACAGCTAAATAGTATTGGCCTTGAAGGTCCGGCTTGCTTGTGTCATGTATAACGAAGCACGCATCTTAGCCTCTCATTTCTTCCACGGGCTTATCAGACAGATACCAGTAACCTACCTAATTACCTACCTAGGTACCTACCTAGATACGCTCGTTACTAAGTGTTGCAAGCAAGCTGTTGTCAAGTGGCACATCTCGTTTCCCAGTTGCTAGGCATCCACGATAGACATAAGTAAGCTTTTAACAGCCCATTCTTCCATCTCTTATCAGTTGCTGCGAAACCAAAATGGCCGTGGTGTAACAGTCCTTCTGAAGTAGAGCCATGAAATAATTCCTCGAGGAGTTTTTCGTAGGGCTTGGGTTCGATTCTCTCGCAGGGCGGCAGGCAGGCCAACTGTTCAGGTCAAATGCAGATGAATCGATTCCCACGTTCCGAGCTTTTTTGTTTGTTTTTAATTTCAGTTTTGATTTGCTAATTTTTATTTTATTTCTTTTTGCTGGAAAGTTTCCATCCTTATGACTTGGTATCTCTCATTGCACATAGTGTTGTAGAGCAAAGGCTCTCTCAGCTTCTATTCATGAACATTTTCTACCTTATCTTTACTAGTCCCAATTATGGCTGGGAAATAATTAATTGGAATATTTAGTATAACCCTAACTGTCTGTCGATACCGGTTAGCTATCACTTTTGCTTATACTAAAACGACATTGCATATAGGCTGGCAACACACGGATTTTAGTAAAAAGATAACTTTGAAATGGATTTGGAGAATCGTTAAGTAAGGTATCGTCCATCAAGTAGACTAACAGCAATACAACAAATAACTAGGTTGTATTTCGTAACCTTTGTAACTATGGAGATAATTTGGATATATAGATTGTGAAAACGGGATTCAGCATGACTTCGGGTCCATCATCCTAATGCTAATAGCTCAAGGGGTAGCCAGTTCTATTTGATAATTACTCTAGCACGATACAATTATATTGTGTATGAATATCTCACGTGATAGTATCCATGTTCGTGTAGTAGTAGTTTCGCTACAACTGACGAGCTAAAGAAGCCATGAGCCCTAATAGACATTGATATATCTAATCATAAATAGGTTTATGCTGGGTATGATGCACTACTTGGTTGCTATGTTTGGTTAGTTTTTCTACCGTTGAAGACCAGCCTGTCGGTTAAGGAATTGGAAAAGCAAAGGGGTATAAGATCTGTCTTCTTGTCGAGTTCATTCGATTAGACATAACAATGTCGCGTGATTCATTCTTTCTAAGCGCTCTCGTTCTCTCCTAGCAGACACAGCATAATAGCATTGGCATTCAGTGCAGGAGTATCAGTCTTTGGCAAGTGATTAGACCTAGCGAAGCTTTCTAGCTAAGAGAGCACGAGTTAACTAGGACGGATGCTCAGAGGCAAGGTAGGACACCTCGTCGAAAGTCAATTGACTATATTCCTAAACGCTACTCTAACAGCAATGCGAAGCCGTATCCTTTCCACCTCACAGCCACCACGCGCAGCCAGCTTCCAGAGAAGTCGCCAACAAAGACAGGGAAAAACAGCCAGAACTAGGATAAGAGAAACATCGTCGTCGCCAACTTCTATCTTTCGGACTTAGGCGAAGAATATTCGACTGCGCGCGAACCGCAGCTCCACAGGCGCTCGGACAATAGTACAGTACCAATGAAGCTCCAGAATTAAAAAAGCTCAATCTCAGCAACGTCTCTCTCCCCCCGCCGCGACGATGACAAGGGATCCATCCAGCAAAGGTCAGGTACCTAAAACAAAATGCATCGTAAATCTATTTCTCCTCGTGGGCGTCCGTCATCCCTCCCCTGCAGGAAACCACGAGGGGACGAGGGGAGGAAAAAAAAAAAAAAGAAACAAAAGAACATGTTACATGGATGGCATCGTGGTCCTGCGCAGCACCTACATACATACCTAGAGAGAGCTATTTTTGGGAAAAGTCTTGGCCTGGCCACGGCCCAACCGTTGCAGCGAGCCGGTGGTGGACCGCATTTGAAACCAAACCCCTAGAGTGAGCCTCAATTCATCTCATCCTTCGAGCCTCCCAACCCCAACCCATCAGCCGGCGTCAGCAACCGGCGAAAGAGGAAAAGCAAGCAAGACAAAAATGGAAAATGTGGCCAGCGTCATGCAATTTCGAGCCGTTGAGATGATTTCTCACTAGATCCTGCAGGTCTTGTCCGACGGCACGAAAGAAGAAAAAAAAAAAAAAAGATCACGGTGTGGTTCGGTCATTCATCCATCCCTCCTCCTCGTCGTTGTTGCCCAAGTGGAGTCTCCTTTGGCGAAATAATTCCAGGGGTTTGAATCGGCCGCAAGAAAAAAAAAAAAAAATTACTTACGGTGCCATTCCCCTTCTCCGATCCAGAACTTTCTTTTTGATCCTAGTGTATCCGGGCTTTTTCTCCGCCTGTTTTAAGCTCTGTGCGCGTATGTATCGGTAGCACGACAGTTGATCTGCATGAGCACGCGCATCAATGAGTCCCCCAGAAATTTCCGAGCAAAGGCCAAGACCGCAAAAGAGTCTCCAGACCGTTAGGGATGATTGATGATGATGATTGATGATGATGATTGATGATGATAATGCCGTTTTGCCGTCGTTGGTTTGTCGAGAAGTGCCAAGACCTTTAGCGGTCTTATATATGTATTATTGTCATTATTATTATCATCATCATTATTATTACTACCTAGCTATGCTCCAAAAAGCCTGTACGGCCGCGGCACGCCTGAAGGATCAATAAGCAGAGGATGGCGAAAAAAACGGCTTCGAAGGATGAGGTACTACGCCACCCTGATTGGTGCGTTTTCGCGGTGCCGCATCTCCATCTCTTTAGTACATATCTAATCTGCTTTCAGTCGACGGGTGCCATATTAGTACATGGTGGATAATATGAGCTCCCATCGTCTTAGGCAATGCGGCGTGGTAGGAATTGACATGGTCAAATTCGGCGAGGGAAGTGGAGATAATAAAACGCCGCCCTCGACAATAGCAGAGAACACTCCAGTTATTTGAAAGTATTATTTGAAAGTATATCGATCCTACGGCTATTGTTTAGATAAGCTCCGGCATACAGAAACGTGGCGGCCGTCTGTGCTGAGCTGAGCTGTGCTGCGCTGTCGAACATCGAGCCCCTCTCTCATTGTGATGTCAACACACCTTCGTCCACATATGGGAAAAAGCGCCCCTTTTACGACGGCGGGTAAGCTTATGGCGTATAAAATACGAAGATGACAGACGCTATCGTGTGGTCTAGATGAGTTGCTGCCTCCTAAGCTAGGTAACTTTCTCATCCTCATCCTCATCCTCTCTGCAGAGAGGTTGGCCTACAAGCTACTAAAATTTGGTTGTGTTGGTAATATGAGTAGAGAACTACATATTAACGACCCCTGAAAAAAGTGTTGCCAAGACATCAAAAGAGCCTTCTCCGACTTGTCCGGTAATGGCTCTAAATATTCGCAATATCGGATGGAGCGAGGTCGTCAGATGAACTCCTGAGGGTGGATCTCACGAGACAATGTTCTTCGACGAACCTCTGCTCTCCGAGGCCTGAAACATTAAGATAGCTGCCAAGCTCTCCCAGAAGGAGTGGAATGATAGTTTCCTCGGTGACTACATAGGAGATACGGGCTGGCTAGGATTGAAGTTGAGGTACTTCACTGATACTTGTGGAATTGAATGTTGGTTTTCACCTCTCCTTAACGGTATATGGATCTTGTAGTGAGGATAGACACAGATGACAACTTAATCTTGATTAGGAGTCAGGTGGAATAGCGTCTATCCCATCTATTTCGCCACTAGATCCATGTCTCAGGGCCCCCTTACAACATAGCTAGCCTAATGCGTGGCGTCTATCACGGGTCTATACTGGCTTCAAGTCGGTTGTAGAGTTTATCACACCCGGTCTGGATAGCCTCGATGCCAGGGGCTTTTGCAGATCAGACCCCACGATGCCGCTAGGAGGTAGGAGGAAGGCAGCAAGAAATCTACCGAAATGAAGAGATGCTATTTACGCCCCGAGTCTGGTCGATATCGCGAGCACGTAAGAGTCGCGTCTAGTGGAATATGCCTAGGGATCCCTGTATAGTTCGTTAACTATCGTATCCCGTGGGCTTGAAACATGCTTCTGCAGAGGCGTGCCAGATAGTTTCTCTGTCAAGTCTTTGATTTTGAACCTCGGACTCCTCCGTAGCTAGACTAGTTCCTCCGAACGATAATGAAGACTCCGATTACTGAAATCCTTAAGCAGTAGCTAGAGATCTCTCGGTAGCCATAATCTTGTATACGTTAATTAAGTTATGCCAATCTTAATGAGATGCCCTTTCCTCATATGGCTATGACCAGTGCCTAGGGGTTCGTCCGATAACTCGCTATGCCCGCCAATGTCAGTTTCAAGTCACCGAATAGCCCTCGGCCGAGGCAGTAATCGTTGTACTACCCCGGGAACAATATACCGGGCCGAATGGGAGTATAGAGGCATACATACTGTATGAAGGAGGCGAAGATGCAGGGGTAGAAAGAATCAGTAATAAGGAGCGAGGTTGTTACTTGTCAACGACGATGGTGCCAAGAATGTCTAAACTTGGTGTTCCCCAGGTTTTTGTTGCTGGTAAGAGTAACGGCGGGCTGTCCGTAAGGGGATCCTGAATACTGCATGTAATTGTACTATGTAGAACTATGTAGAGATAGAGCCATCCAGACCATTTTGCGGGCAGGACGGGTTGCTCGGTGCTTAATAGGAGTAAGGATCGCCAAAACCCTGAATTTGAGCTAGGGTCCGTTGCAGAGTAACGAGGCTGAGTGCTGAAAATGGTGTCTGAATTAGGCCTCTCAGCTCCTTTGGCCTCGGCTAGCGCTTGTGAACAACGCGCCTAATCCAACTTGCACACTGTATGTATTATACCTAGCTGGTTTCTAAGAATGACTTGCAGCAACGCTTAGAATGTATTCGGCGCATTGCGCTTCGGTCCTTTCCGATTTCGAGGAATCCGCGAGCATCTGACAGACAAATGTCTCTGCAGAGCTAAGGAAAATCCATTTCGTCGGCCACTACGTATCGGAACGTATGACAAAGGCGTTTGCATTGTTCAACAAGCGAGGTCAAATTCAGCCACGTCCGTCTTCCGAGACGAATTGTGTCAAAAGCAACACTGAGTAGGGAGTAGGTCGTGAATTGTTCGCCGCTCACGACATTAGCAATCCTCTAGAGCTTCGAAGGAATAATAGTACATAGGTATGCAGCGATAGTAAAGGGGTCTTTGTTACAAGATCCGACGGAAGTGTGGAAGTGTACTAACTGTAACGGCACATGCGGTTCTCGTCATGTGATGAGGCCGATAGGTGATAGGTAGTATCTTCAAGGCGATAAAAATAAATACGACTGGGGGCTAGATGATTTACCCCATCTGCCGTAAACTGTGTTTCTACAGTACCTATCCTCCCTGGTCGTCTGGGTTCGGGATCATCACTTGCAGCTCTTGACAGCGCTACCCCCGCGTTTGCCTCAGGTCGACCTGACACTGGCTGGCTCGTTCGAGTACTTGCAGATCGGCATTGTCTCAGACCATCTTGCTTAGTTACTGCAAAATGTCCGGGTTGTTTTAATCTCATTTGACAGGGGAACGGCACGCGACAAGGTGCTTATTTGCCAACCGTGACTTGCGCGCAGCCGATTCTGACACCTGAGCCGCTGAGAGAAGAGAATTGGGAGAGAACTAGGCATCATCTGCAAAAAGGAAGTGCAAGGCCGCCGCGGCCGCAGGAGCAGGGAGATGGCATTAGCAATTGGTCCACTTGATCGAATTGACACCACCACATTGTATAGTAGAGTGTTGACTATGAGCCAGTCGGATTTATCAGGTGAGACAGCCTACTAATCCCGGCCTCGATCGATTCCTTGTTAGCTACAGTAAATGGTTCATACACCATTGCATAGTATACATAGAAAAAGATGTGAGTATATTTGAAATAATAAATGATGATAAAGGTGGACGAGTTACTTACACGTGAGAATATTGTAGGGGTCACCTATGTACAAGCTGTTCGCAGATTGTAACACGGGCAGTGGATCTTTGTCCGTCACAGCGCGCATAATGGTCCGTGATTAAACAATAATCGACACCGGGGTCCACGATGTTCTATGAATAGAGTCATGACACGGAGATAAACGGAACATGAGCCGCATCTGGGGCTCAATTAATATCCTAAGATGAGTCGAGGCGTAGAGTCTTGAGACTTCCATTATTATGAGACAGTAGACAGTACCATATCAGCCTCAACTTCGTCGGGATACCGCGTGGGATTCAATCCTCCTCATCTGAAGTTATGAGTTTGCCATGCAAGTTTAAGGCGAGCCCCGTGCAAGAAAAGATCTTGCCCAGCATACTAGCCACATTTTAATTTTATGCGTGCAGACATGTAGCTGTATGTATGTATGCTGAATGTATATAGTGTATGTGGTTGGCACATGTAAGTGCACCTCCACATTCGCTACATAGCTGCAAAAAGGCAGGGGTAAGTGGTACCCGGACGTGATGCAACGTTGCGTGATAACTTTGATTAATGAAGGACCAATCAAAATATGGACTTGGAGATGGGAAGGATGACTAGTTGATCCGAGGGGTCCTAGGAGAGGAATTCATACCGAGATAAACCGTCTTATAAGTTCAAACTATTCAGACTCGCATAATTTTGTGTCTGTTAAATATGGAGATAGCTTAGGTACCTGTTGTTGTTCTCGCAAGCTTAATAGATGTTGTCTAAAATCAAGTAATCTTGACTAGCAACCATGCTCGCAAGATCCTCGCAAGATCAGGAGAGGTCATAAGATGGGCCGAGATATACGCCCGCCCTAACGTTATAACCGCAATGCAATGCAGCCGTGTAGATAGGTAGCGGCTCAAGCAGAGCGGCGATTACTCGGCGCCCCTTGACATTTCCGAATGCAATCCGGGGTACCGATGGGCAAGGCTCATCGGACGAACATCCAGGGGATAAAGATGTGATGGAGTAAAAGGATAACTATCATCTTACTTGTTAATTATCAGCCAATCTCCGTTTTTCTTCAATACATAGGAATAAGCTTCGATTAAGGTTGGACAAGGAATTATGAGCCATGTATTCAACATGAATGGGCGACTACCTGTAGATCAAAAGTTTAACGGTCGACGGGGTTAGCCCGGCGTTCAAGCTGGCGATCCTGACCCGGCCTCTTGGAAACGTGTGTGTATCGATAAAGGAGGTAGATCTAGCGTCTGTGAGACGATCTGAGTGATTTTCAATTTCCCGCGTTTGATGAACATAGGGCTTTGACGATCGTCTCTCAAGAGATGGTTTACTGCTGTCCAGCGATTCTTGGTTTATCACGGCTGACTTTGATGCTTGACGCTCGACGGAGAGTCTTATAAAATTACGCCGATTTCATTCATGCTCACGTCGAGCCTTGAGTCGGCGGTGATTGGGTCAGCCTACTCGACCTGCGCCGTGACATTCCAGCATTCTCGGCGATTGAACGAACCGACGCCTGTTGGACAGAACGGGGGTTTATCTGTATGTATGTTCAAGTATGTTCAAGAATGAAGCCACCAATCATACGTTAGTCCGCTGACAGAATTCAGTTAAGCCAATTGTGGGGGGGAGCCAGGGTAGCTCTGCTGTTCAGTAGTACCGTAGCAGTCGGTGACCGAAGGGGTAAAGCCCAGTACAGGATAACCATGTATTATGTATGTGGCTGTTTATAGGTTAGATACATATGTATTTCATGTATGTATATACAGGGGATCAAGGGATAGGTTCTAAGTTCTGACTGAGCAAGTCTTTACCGTCGTAACCGCGTAGCCGATAGGTTTAAGGCGGTATCCGGCGGATGTTAACTGACAATTATATATATACCTAATAACTATATAATAAGCATAGGAGGTATTCAGTTATTTTGGCAAGGAAATGATGAGATTTAACGGGTACCTGCTTATTTATGCAATATGGAGAATAAGTTAAGACATTGATAGGATCTTTTTAACTTTTGCACATGTGTATGTAGAAATAATACGGAATAATATGTGCCACAGTCGTACAATACCTACTAGCAAAGGTACCTGGGTAAGTACCTACTTTAGGTATCTTGGACTGCTTAAGGTTTAGGTACTGCTGGTATGCATTGCTAGACCGAATAGCGTTTAGTGTCCTTCGATGCACGCTTCTTCGGCTCATCTAGCGTCTAACTAAGCTCTAATTTAAATGCTTGAACGCTTAAAGTGGTTTTAGTCTTAGCTACGTTTTAGTTGCCTTTAGTTGCCTTTAGCTTCTTAAGGCGGTCGAATTCTCTCCGCTCCTGTCTCCATCATTTGCATGCACATACGTCCTGAACAATTACACATTGTCCCCCAACGAGAGCCAATGGGAAACAGATCGTAAGATAAGAGAAATTGGCTACCCTACAGACCGAAGTCGAAATCAGTTAGGTGCATCCAATTAACGGACAACACTTACTGCGTCTGTCATAGTTCCCGCCGGGCACTTGCCATACCTAACACTATGTCATCTAAGTACATAACCACTTATACTTTTATTATATGAAAGGACATGGGCAAATAAGTGTTTGGGCGTGGAACTGCCGCGGTCGCACTTAGAAGAATGGTATGTACATAGTATGTTACTCGATGCTCAGTTGACATGTGGTAAGTGGGTTGGTCGTAAGGGTCGTGAGGGACCACGGGACCCTGCTAGCATCTCCCGCAACTCTGCCGATAGGCATAGATACGAAAGCCGGAACCAGAAAGTAATGAACTCTGTTTGAAGGGACCGGGGATGATGTCACTTGAATATTCGAGGTACCGGGCGGAAGAAAAAAAAACTTTTTTTGTGAACCTCGCGATTCGTAAATTCTTCGCGAGCAGTAGGAAGAGAGAGAATATATCGAACGCGGGCTCAATGGTAGACTTAGCGGCCAAGAAAGCTCGAATTGGAAGGCTTCCAGAACTCTAGAGGAATGATTGGATTGTAGTATGTTGAAGTCACACTGCAGTCTACTCTGCTGGTTACAATGCTTATAAGGTAGGTTTACACAAGACACCCAGAGGTATTGGGGTTACTTGGGGTTGCTTGGGGATGTTTGGGGGTGTTGCTCGACCTGCATCGAGGCGCCCTGCGTACATACCTACATACAGCATACATACAAGCATACATATAAGCAAAGCAGGCCACGGAGCACAGAAGCAGCCAAGACTGATCTTTGTGAATTGTCAACGTATGTCGGCAGACTTTGGTGCCAATTGTGCAACGGTCTATCTTGGCATTACCATCGCCTCTGTCGTAGGGTAGTGTTATACAGTACCGAGATGAGGATTTATGGATTCGTGAGAAAGTCTTGACGAAGCTTCTCGATGGAGCATTAGCAGTTGGAACGTTGGTGAAAATTCGTGTGGGTGATAGGCTTAACCCGTAGCATCCGACTTTGGATCAGTCCTTGGATTAGTAAATTGTCAAATCCATTACAGGGCGCCGCTGTGTTGGACTTGAGTGTTTTTTCCCCATTACTCTAAACTTTCAGGTAATATTTGAGCTTGAACCAAAATTTAAACCAATATAGATTTTAGGTGGCTGCATATAGTATCAAGCCCCTCCATACATTAGGTAGAGATAGTCAAGTGGCCATCCTTTTTATGGGTGCTTGCTACCTGGGGGCTATGGACTCGGTTGTCTTTAAACACTTTCTGCAGAAGAGTCGATGCTTCTTCTGTACGATTGATAAGAGAGCCATTGATTTCTTATGCCAAGCGTGATACAACCAGCATCATCCGTGGGGCAGATTGTGGCCTCTTGGTCGTTAGTGTACACAGATACCAGGGAATTGGTAGACCTGGCGCAAACATGTCCACAGTAAGCTCGTGATGGGTTAAATTGCGTTATTCGGGTCGTAAAGAATATTAGTTTTTGGTAGTTTGAAGAATAATTTCTTGTTTGATCTCTACGATAGGTCAGGTAACAAACAAGCTCAGTCCGTCTAAGTTTTAAGGTAGGCATTTATTCCGAGGATCTTGAAGATCCTCCACCCCCTTGTCTCTTCACTACCCTAGCAGCCTAGGCTCACGAATCTTTGGCAACCTTGAAAATCTGCCAAACGGCATTTAGGCCCGAGACCTTCCGATCCCTCGAACGGCTCACAAGACGGCAGGACTGCAATGACGATGCCGATATGCTTATGGATATGGATATGATCGAATGTTGCATATTCCTTACAGTAAAGCAAACCTCTTCCCAAAGAAATTAGCAATTAGCATCGATCTAATGACGTCTGTACGCGTATGTCCAGTTAGTACCTAAGATACGAAAGTCACCTCAACAAAGTCAAATCGGTGCATTCCGAAAGAGGGAGCTGCAAAGAACAAAATGGCGGGGGTTTCGAGATAACGATAGAAGCTTGATAGAAACAAGAAAGAGAGGTTGTCGTAGAAAAGATGCATACCCAAGTCTCGGCGTCGTGTTAAACTACGACGTCTCCGCCGACTTATACAATACGACCAATAGTTTAAAGTCGAGGCTAACCAACCCGAGCACAACCCGCAGTCGCATACATAAAGAAGGCTAATATAATATTCTGCATCTCTTAAGAAAGCCACCTAACCACATAGATTATCAATTCCCGCCTATAGTGTTACCGTCGCACTCGTGTACCGACTGGCAGGACATGACGATGAATAGCTTCAGAAGAGGGCATAAGTCTTGGGGGTATCATCTCTTGGCTTTATGTTTCCCATTACGTGACGACGTTAGATCGGTCGTCTAGCTGCTCGATCTTCTTGACATATTCCCTTGTTCCTTTGTTTTCGCGAAGTCTTGGCCGCATTGAGAATGCATCGAGATAGAATAGCTTGCGTGTTAGATACATGGTTGGAGTAAGTCATCCTGGGCAATGATGGAGAATTAGAATATCTCGTGATGATTGTCCGCTATGGCGAACATATTCGATATGACAAGGTTCTGTTATGGTTATGTGCTGCACGAGAATTACAGACCCATAGACTACAGACCCATTAACTAGACTACAATTGCATACCTACCTACATAGTACGATGACGAGTCTACCTAGCGCTTCAAAGCTTGCCCTGTCTCTCGTCATCCTGGACCACGCGTATGTCGCACATAGCTGTATTTTTGATTAATTCTCGACCACTCGTCTGGGATTACACGAAAATGAACTACACACCTCGGATTATCGTTATAGCTTACACATGATAGTCGCCGAGGTGGTCTGCTACCTATCATGTGCAGTAGCGCCGCAGCCTTGTTCTTAGTCTGACTTTAATAAAGGCCATCTTCCCCCGACGACCAATATGAATCTCTCCACGACTATCATTTAAATTAACAGGACACAGGTTTATAGTGAAGTCATGTTCACACGCAATCAACTCTACCATTTAAGAGGTCAGGTGAGAGAAGCTAAGGGTAATTGCTAGACAGTCTTTACCAAATGACATCTTCCACCGCCTTGGGTGTGTCTTACGAAGAAAAGTTTTCCGATTTGTTCAGGAACCCACATCCTAGCATTATCAGCATTAACTATCAAATACATGAACTTGAGCAAGTAGTGGTCCCAAGCGAGGGGGTCACTTGTCACAGTAATAGGAAGTTTGGTTCGTTCGCTGGTTTATCACTCGAATTTAATTCTGCCCAACTATAAAGCAACCCATATAAACGTCTTGTATGGTATTTAGTTCGGCACAAGTTGTTTCCCGCCTTGAAACCCGCTTCTCCAATATGCGCAACTTGAAGATTAAACTGCTATATGTTACCTCTGCAAAAGGGGGCAGAGCGAGTTACATGGCGGGAGGAAGCGACTCGACGTTACACGTGTAACATAACAATATTGTTAGTCCGCAGTGATTTACATATAGCCATACCTATGGACTAGGACCCAGATTAACCTAAAAGCTTACTTGGGTGCCTACATGTAGACCTGCCCAAGGCACGTTAAATATGCGATCGAGGGGAGGGGGACCCCTGTAGATCTTCAAAAAACCTACATATGAAGTTGAACGTTAGGTAAAGAAATCGCTTGGTAATAAACTTGTAAACATCGTCATATGAGACTGGAGGTCGCATAGGTAGCTTGAATTACTGAGAATTTGGAGTCGTCACATTACCTGACCTGTTTCCATGGGTTACATACAGTAAGCAACCCATGAGCATGCCAAGACCTGTAAAGCTTGTTGGCCATGGCCCACGTATGTACTAGAAGCATTCTCAAAGAGTCGAGATAACTATCTACTACCTAGCCCGAAAACATCTCAAAGTGTAATATTAGATATTAGATATTAATGAGAATAATTTGGAAGCGCCGTCTTACATTGTATGGGACGGACGGATTTAGACATGTTGCGAGCGAAGAAGAGGAAGCAGAGGGGCTTGCGGCGGGTCTTCCGCTAATAGACATTTTGAGCCCTGTACTAGAATGGGTGTACTAGAATAGCTGCTGTGCTAGAATGGTTAACTATAGCACATGTCTTTGTAGTGGCTTTGCCTCTCTCACCTGAAACCTCCCCGCCCCGAAATCCTCGGTAGCAACTTTTATCTTCAGGGATGGCTAACTTAGGTATACAGTAAATCGATATAATGATCCATAGTTGTAAATTGCACGGGTTATGCCCACTACGTAATTAAAGCCCCGGCGAACAAAAGAACATCATACTGCGCGCAATTAGTAGTCAATGTTACTGCGATGTAGGTAGATGTGGGTTATGGTAGTAGGGAAAAGCGTAGGGGAAGCGTAGGGGAAAACGTAGGGGGATCATTCCCTGATCACAGCGTTTTTTGGGGGAAGAGATGGGACGGTAACAAGGCACGTCCGATCGAAAATCCTTCCGTACCTAAGTAGGTAACAACCTGGGCTTTCTAATGTTAGCACAAGAACTGCACGCCATCACGGTCACCACATCGGGGGCATGGCAAGGCGTGTCCGGGTAAGCCCTGTAACGTATCCCCCCACTGAGACGAGTTACGATGGGCCATCACGTTGGAATTTACTGAATGGAATTATCATCCAAGTCCACTGTAAGTAAGTGTATCATCTAGGTTGTATGCCCCAATATAGCGGGAAGCGGCGCAAGGCCCCCTTCTATCTAACTAAAAAACTAATAATAACTTAAGCTTACAGAGAAAAAAGAGTTTAGGATGCAAGATTCCTTTTTCTCTGGAGAAACGAGGGCTAATTTACCCACAAAGCACAAAGCCAAGAGCCGAAAATCGAATGATGGCGTCTCACAGCTCCTCGCGCATTTCCGTGCTAATCTGTCCGTTCTGTCTGTTTCCCATCGTATCCCACTCATTGCCTTACCTGTACCAACAATACAGCCAGCCAGCCAGTATGTATCTCGTAGCCCACATCCCACAAGCCTACTACATACAGGCCGACTTATAGGCCTACCGAGGTCTGCCTCCCTCCCCCCCTAGTTCCTGTTCGATTCATCGGTGGCACAAAGCAATAACTATGGTATCTGCAGAGTTCAGCCATCCTCTTCGTCCGGTTCTCCCTTTGCATACGAGCATACGAGTAGACAAAACCCTTGACTAGCCGAGCTGACATTCGGCTTTACTATGTAGTAACTATTGGAAATTTGCATATACTTGGAAGACCTCGAAAAAAAGCTTTAATCACAAGCAAAATAGAGAAACACGACCTGAAAACAATGCCAGTGCAGCTCCTCATCTTTCTCCCTTCCCTGCCCCCCCGGACTCACCATAACGCTTGCTAGGCCTGATGTCGTTAGGACTCGCCGCTCACAGTTTACCCTTGTTCCTACAGTAGTCTAAAGAATGGCACCAGCTACAAAGTACCTTACCTGCGAATGATGCTCCTTCACCCCCGTCTCTGCATGTATATATGTACTGGGGGGGTCTTACAGGGGTCGCTTTTATACCCCCTACCCCTTGTCGCCGTTCTCCATAACCTGGCTGGTACAATCAAGGTATATCCCGCTGATCTTGAAAGTGGCAGACCCACCTAGGCTTGTCTAAGTCCTCATTCGCTCCCCCTCGATCTCGCACCCATCTTAACCTATGTAGCAGAGGGTCAAGCTCAGATTCCCCGTCATCTCTCTTCCAACGTTGTCTGTCTACTTGCTTGTGCCCCCCAAACTCCCCAAGCCGGGCCCACCCATGCTTCTCTTCTGCGGTTTGGCCGTTCTGCGACTGCTACATGCACATTAATCGCCTCCTTTCGACAAGGGTGCTGACCATGCTGCCATGGAGATGAGGGTCTTGCATCTCTTGTACCTACCCAGTACCTCCCTGGAGCAGGTGGGGAGCACAACGCGATGAGATACCCTGCTCTGTAAGTGGTACTTTGTATGTGTGCTCGTTCATATAGAGACCGCATCTCGACTTATATCAGTCGTCCCATTCGCTCCACCCCGTCTACTTCTTCTCATGCAATATCAATAACCTCTTGCCCAGACGATCACATATCTTTTCCATATTAACCTCTATTTATCCACGCCAGTCAACTTCCTCTTCCTTGATAGTCAAGAGATTCTATACCGCGTTGAGACCAGAGTCGAGACCACTACCGCCCCGGGTTTCCTTATGCGTCCTTGCTAGAACCATATTGCATCACCTTTTTCGATATAGTATAGTGCATACTCTAACATGACAGTCTCACTTCCCCCATCGTCCAATTCGTCAAAGGACGCCCAGGCTGCCCGCAAGCGGAGGAGACGGGCCCCTGCCGGAGGAGCTGCGGATGATTGCTTCACCTGCGTCAAAAGAAATACCAAGTGCGATAGGAGGCGACCCTACTGCTCACAATGTCTCGAGATTGGGAATGAATGCTCCGGCTACAAGACTCAACTGACCTGGGGAGTGGGTGTGGCGAGTCGAGGCAAACTTCGAGGACTTTCGTTGCCCATAGCAAAGGCACCGCCTGTTGCGCCTGTTGGGAAGAAGGCAGCGAGTCGGGCACGAGCAACAAGCTCCGCAGCGACCACTCCCCGATGGAGCGGCCCGGAAGAGGGGCTACGCAAGGTTCACCGAGACGATGGAAATCACGCTGCCGCTATCCCTACAACACCGTACGGAACATATCAAGAATACCCAAGATTCTCTCACGGAGAAACCCCATCAACTTCTCAAGGGTCTTGGGGAGGCCTTCCAGCATACGCCGGAAACATGAACTCTCACGACCAGCGCAGATATCAGAAACTTGGTTCCTCAATGAGCCATTACCCTATAATGGGCGACTCGCTATCGTCATCAGTGGACTCTCTAAGCGACGTCGAGTATGCTATGGGCCATTCTTATGCTAGAGAGGAGATGCCATTCGTCAACAGCCCCGGAATCATATACGAGAACTATACAGGCCAGAGCTCGCCTATGCCTCAAAGTCCCGCTGCGATTATGATCGACCAACGAGCGCCAACTTCCTGTCCCGGCCTAGTCTATGGTCCGTCGGAACCCAGTTCGAGCCTCGGCTCTCACCCTGACTCTTATGGGCCCCAGATGGCCCATAGACTGGTCGCGGATAGCGACACTCTGAGTAAGGATCACGCGTTCCGAAATCCCACGCCGCGGCTCACTGACAACTCCTCACAGGCGTACCTGAGATGGAGCCCTACGGTACCAGCCCGCATTCCACGGACGGGTCTCACTGGGCAGCTGCGATTTCAAGAGATGATGATGTAACGCCCTCCGCCTCGGCCAACTTAGCCTTCCCGTATGAGAGCCAGCCGATACAGATCAGCCCCGATCTCATTGCTAAGATGCCCTTCTTCATGGACTACTACGAGAATATAATGTGTCCCTCCATGGTTCTCGTAGATGGGCCGAACAATCCATTCCGAGACCACATCCTACGACTGGCATCGGGCAGCCGCAGCCTTCAACATGCCATCTGTGCTCTGGCCGCCTGTAACCTGAGAATGAAGAGAAGGTTAAGTCTTGGTCAACGTGCCAGATCAGATAGCACCGGATCTGAGCGACTTTCCGAAGCCCAGTCGGACCACCACTCTTTGAACGAAGAACACCAACACCGAAACCTGGCCGTTCATCTCTTAAATGAACAGTTGAACGACCCCATGAAATCGTGCCACGACTCCGTATTGGCTACTATACTACTTCTCTGCCACTACCGCATGGTCGAATCCGGAGTCGCAAAGTTCCACACACAATTTGCCGGCGTCAAGAAGATACTCAGCATGCGAGGTTCCGCCCCTTACCAAGGGTCCAGCGAGTCTTCGTGGATGGAGGCTATTTTCACCTACTTCGACTCGATTTCTGCCAGCATCAACGACCGCGAGGCCCAACTCAACCATTCTTTCTACGGCCTCCCCTCGGACGCCAACTTACTACCTCCGGGAGCTGAGAACTTGGTTGGCTGCGACAGGGAGCTATTCAAGACCATTAGCAAACTTGGACGTCTGAACCTCCTATCACAACATCATCACCATCATCAGAGCGTTCTATCAACACCTAACGCGCACGTCGGAACACCGACGACTTCGCCTCCCCTCGGTTCCCCCATGGGACAACAATTCAAGCAAACCAGCCCACCAATCGGAGATTTCTTCAGCATAAATCACCACCGCTATGATGGCAACGGCTTTATTTCGCAGCTCGACGACGAAGAGATCCTATCTACGGGACTTTGCCCCTCGCCGCAATTCGACGAGAACCGCTCAATCTTCTGGCGCGAATGGAAAGAAGCTCGCATGGCTCTTCAGAGCTGGGAATTCGACACCCAGCGAGTCGCCGCATCCCTCCCCAACTCGGCAACCCAGGCTCAAGTGCGCGACCTGCACTCCCTCTCCGAGGCATTCCGCTACGCGGCCCTCCTCTACACCGAGCGCCTGGCGTCCCCCAACCTCCCCTCCACCAACAACAACTTCCGCAACCTAGTCAGCCAGGTGGTGTACTACGCGACCTCGCTCGAGTCCGGCAGCAGCGCGGAGAAGTTCCTGCTGTGGCCGCTGTTCGTGGCGGGCAGCGAGTGCGTCAACGAGCTGCAGCAGAACATCGTGCGCAACAAGTGCCGCGAGATCATGTCCCGCAGCGGCTACATGAACAACCTCGCCGCCATCGAGGTCCTCGAGCGCCTCTGGGCCGGCGAATATTACGAACCCCCCATGACTCCCGGGAGCAAGCTGGGCATGAGGCGCGGCTGCTTCAACTGGACTAAGTGCATCGGCGGTCCCGGGGTCGAAGTGGAATGGATCATGTTTTAATGTGGATGTTATTACTCTCGTATATTCTATATTCTATGAACAAAAGGAGGCAAGCTTTTTTTTGGAATGATGGGCACGGAACATATGGGATCATAGAGGTTTAGGACCCTTTTTTTCTTTTTTTGGGAGCGCATTTTCACTTCTAAGATATATATTTCTAGCACCTTTTTTTCTTCTTTTTCAGTTTCTTGTCTATTTTCTATTTTCTAGTTGCTATTGTTTATTTCTTGCCCCCTCCCCCCTTTTTGGTTTTATCACGGATGTACATTATATTACACTTGCATGTTGATATCCCGGGGTCACGGATTTTACGGCGGATACGAACGAGGTTTTGGATTGTATGGACTTTTTTTTTTCATTTTCAACATTGGGATGGTCTATGTCTGTTTAGCAAGAAATGTCGGCTGGGCTTATGTTTAGAGGGAAGTTTTGGGGGGGCGGGGGGACGGGGCGAAAGAAGAGAAAGGGGAAGGGGAAGGGGAAGGAGGAGGAAGAAACTTGGGGTTTTCAGGCGGTGATGGTGATGGTGGTGGTGGTGGTGATGATGATGATTGTAACTACCTAGCATATGACTTAGTTGCGCTACGTGTGTAGGTAGAGACATACATACAGATGAAGAGAGAGAGAGCATTTCCCAAGACACACATAAACAGTTCGTCACTTGAGTCTCGTGATTTCGCGCACCCGCCCGCCCTGTCTCTCTTTTTACCACACCCTCAGATAGGTTGGGGGGCCCATGTGAGCAGCTGTCAGCAAAGCAAAGCAGATCTCCCGGCGTCCGACGTCACGCCATAGCGCCTCATGCCCCTAAGAACACATAACACAGACTGGGTTAACCTAGTATGTTTAGTACTAGCATATTATACCTACCTACTAGCCTATATGTACATATTATATCTAAGATACCTACCTACCTACCTAGTGTAAACCAGATGTAGTCCACACACACACACATACACACACACCACCACTACCACCACCACCATCACTACTAGTTCATGGAGTAGGCGGGAAGGAACCTTCCCACCCACCCCTAATCTTTCCTCCCGCCCTCCATCGTTAGTAAATACCGTTCCGTAATGGAGGGCGCAAGGCACAGCCACATCTCTCCCTTGTCAGTCAGCTAGCTATCATTCGGTAGATACCTTACCTACCTTGCCGTAGATGCTAGAAGGAGCCTCTCGGAACACATAGATACATACATTAGGTACATACATGGATACCCTCTCTATAGGGCCTAGACATCGAACCCAACAACGCGATCTCGTAGCCTACTTTAGTTATCTATGGAAGTGTAACTCCACGGAAGTCCCTATAGGATATATATCTCTCAACTTTAATATATGTCCCTAGGTTATATGTATGCAAGGAATATGCTGTGGGAGTAATTACAAAGATTTGTATAGCTAGCTAGTTCTGCCTCTCACTCACTCTCGTCCCCTCTGTTGTTCGTGGACCCCCACCCCCCGCGCATTTCCTAAACAGGGAGGAAGAATGAACTGTTGTCAGCACAGCAGTGCAGCCCACCGCGAGATTCTACGTACATTAGTAGGTACTATCGAATCTTCTTCAAACAGGCCTGATACGTAATGAGAAGTAGATCATATCTAAGGGTCTCAACAAATCATTACACACATACGTAGCGGGGCGTAAAAAGAAAAAAAAAAACAAGGATAGGATAGATCGCTTAGTGGAGAGGAACGAGGAAATCAGTAACCGGGATGTACTGCTGCTGACTCTGGCCGTATCTACGGAATACCTGGCCTAATCTATCCAGCTATAGCTAGCTAGGCAGCTGTCAGTGATAGCCTAAGCCAAGAAGTCGTAATACATGGTTTGCGTACATAGGCCTACATAGTAAAGCAATGTGCATATCTTGTCGTCTTGTTTTTTACTTTCTCTTTTCTCTTTAGCTTCTTTTTTCTTTTGCAAAGGTCCAGGCCGATGGTAGTAAAGTCTGGTTCGTCCATTCATCGTTCGTCCCACTACTCCTCGGCCGACTAACGCTATCACACCCAACATCTAGAATGATCGTCACTGCAGAGTCGAGGCGTACAGTACGTAGCTAGCTAGCGCTTCCTCACCTTCGCCGGTCACCTTTGCTCGGTACGTCAGACCCACTGAAGATGATAGGATCGACCGTAGCCTAGAGAATTAGCTACGGTAGATACCCGGGTCGCGTCAGCAGACTCGCTTTTCCCCTTGGTTCACCCATTGTTCAAGTACGCATGGTCGGCTTTTGACAGCTTGACAGCTTTAAACGGAGCTGCCGGCAAGTCGTCTGACCACCGTGAACAGCCTTCCGGATGGACCGAGGCTGCTGGTTGGCGGATTTCCGCTCAGCTCGTGCTGCTAAGATTCGACGGCACGAACTATGAGGGAAGCCGCCCGATGTGGAGCCAGCCGGTAAATCTAGATGATTTCCGTAGTATGTAGATCGTATGGTGAGCATGGAGTCGCCCCCCTTCACAGGGAAATGTCAACCGAGCCAGACTTGTTAGTAGCGCTCCATTGGTTCGATCAATCAAGCAACCACTTCATGATCTCAGTACCCCAATCCAATTCATTGGCAGATACCGACTCCGGGATCCGAGATCTTCCGCCGGCGCAACATCGACACTAGAGCAGGGTCCCTAGCTAGACTGCTAGAGCGGGCCCGCAGGTAGCGCTACTTTGGCGGCGGCGCGTAGAGGTAGACATCCCGCGCAGGTAGTATACCAGGTAGTATACCAGGTAGTATACCAGGTAGTATACCAGGTAGTATACCAGGTAGTATACCAGGTAGTATACCAGGTAGTATACAAGCATATGAAGATGATGTGGTGTCCTCCAAAGCACGATATTTTAGCTTCTTCTTCGCGGGTTCTAGTAGGTCTTGGGTCTTAGATCTACTAGCCAGGGATCCATTTTGGGGGAATGCCTCCGTGATTCGAGACTCACATCGAGAACAGAAGGGCGCTCGGGGCTCATTCCTGATCTATAACTAACTTACGCCCCTGTTATGCAACTCTGCGTGCAGCAAGCCGGCCATCGCATCAAAATCGCGGGCTTGGCCGCATCGGCGGGTTCCAGAAGTTCACCTGGCTGCCGATTGGCCTACCCGGAACCCTAGCATAATTCGGATCACGAAAGCCTACTGGGCGGGGAGTCGGCGATCGATCAGGGTTTGGGGGGTAAAAGTTTATAGAGACTCGCCGATTGCCCTGAAGCAACTTTAGCGAGGTGACAAGAGTTGGGGACTCGTATCCGTAGAAGAGTTAGTACCCGCGATGCGGGTATGTAACGTCAAAGTTGTAGTACTATAGTACCTCTTTACATCTTTGTTGCTGCGTTTGGAATCATCTCGGGACTTGAGAATTCGGTTACAATCGTTAACCTAGTCGTTCCAGTTCCAGTTCCAGTTCCCAGTTCCACGTAGGAATATGCAACATCGTCTTTCTCATGCACCGCCCCGCCTCGCTTGAGTAGACTGGAGATAGCAAAGACTCCGTGGACAACGGCCTGTCAAGCCCACATATTTTCATGATAAATAGGTACTTGTATAAGACTTTGCTCAACTTATATGGTAAATTATAGATGGTATATGGTAGATGGTAAATGATAAATGGTTGATGATAGAAGCACCTCACAACTATCCACAACGCCAAGTCCAACCAGCATGGGTTGATGTAGCAAGAAGCTGCCGCGCAAGGCTCGTATCAACTTACCCTTGAAAAAACAAAAAACAAAAAAAACAAAAAATGAGTGGCAGGTAGTTTTACTTATTCTAAAGGCTGACGAATTTTCACCTTAGTATTGGAGAATCGCGATGTGAAGCTGCTGTACGTTAGGTACCTAACCTTGGGTAAAGAAAAGCATGTGGGGGAAGACGAAAGGGCGAAAGTGAAAGACAACTGACAAGTCAGCTATCTCTTTGGACGCTTTGACCAGCTGGAAATGCACGTGCATACAAGATAAGATAAGCACCGATTATTCTTATCTTATCATTCAGTAGTATCAACGATGCATCAGTAAGAAATTTTGGAGCATTTTCCCAATATGCTGGATTATCTCTAGTGAAACAAGAAGCGAACGAACAAGCATTGAATCTCAGCGCGCATCAGCTATACCTCGTAAGCTGGCGAACCATTCCATACGACATATATCATATAATCGAATAGGTCAAAATACCATACCACATCTGATATAGCCATGGGTCGTGACCTCCAGAAGCGCAAGAGGCGCTCTTCTCGCCCCGCCATCCGCCAGCCTTCATCGACGTTAAGATCGAAGCGTCTCTTAAACCCTCTAGGGAATGATTTGGTGGCTAAGAACTGGTGAGAACTCTCTATGCCTCATATGCCTATATTTACCCTCTAGTCGCAAAGCGAAACGAAGGTAAAAAAATAAAAAAATAAAAAGTTACCGGAGCTAAGACAATATCGCGATACAGGAATAAGAAAGAGACCGCAACGCAGAACTACCGCCGTCTCGGTCTCGTGTCCCGCCTGAAAGCGCCAACCGGCGGCGTAGAACCCAATCTGGCGTCGAAGAAACTACAAGGGCGAGCCACGAAGCCCGTAGACCCCTTCGCTATTAGTCAGCCCACCCGCCCTGTTATTAGCGAGGTGCGCGTGGAGCGGGACGAGAACGGCAAGATTATACGCGTACTCGGTGGTTCGAAGCGGAAGGACAATCCCCTAAACGATCCTCTCAACGACCTCGACTCCGACTCGGAGGATGACGAGGACGAAGATGAGGAAGAAGGAGGCGAAGAGTGGGGTGGAATCGAGGACGCGAATGGAGAGGATGGTATGATCGTTGCGCAGCTCGAAGAAGAAGCCAACAGGCCTATAGTCAAGAAGCCACGGACCCTAACCAAAAGGGAGACTGAGTGGTTACAGAGCCTCGTGGACAAACATGGAGATGATACGAAGGCTATGTCGAGAGATCGCAAGTTAAATCCGATGCAGCAGACAGAGGCGGACATCGCTAGGAGGATTAAGAAATGGAGGGGTTCCTCGGCTTAAAAAAAGGGGGGGCGAAAGGACTCTGACCCGGTGGATGGAGTTTTCTGCATTGCAAGGCGTTATGGATCTTAGTATTTTGACTGGCTAAGAAGCCAGCTCTCGGTATATACTTGTAAAAAAAGCATAGGCTACTTTGCCGTCATTCACATCTATATACTTGGGCATACGTATAACAGGTACCTATCAACCGAAACAACAGAGTGAACCTGTGGGATAGCTATATAAAGCCAATATTTACCCTCCCCTGCAAGATCTATTTGCACACTATGCTATCGCAACGCAAAACATAAACGCGACAATCGTAGGCACTATCCTGGTATCCCATAGCACCACAATGAAATAGGTATCCGGAACACCGATCACCGTCGTGAAGCTTTTATACTGGCCAGCCACCCTGTCCCAAACAACTCTTATCCTATGTACCTAGGTAAGGTAGGTAATTTGAACTTTCCCATGGTCCATCCATCAGCTCCCAAACGCATTCTCGGAAACGGGGAAATCGTTACGCCAACTGAAAACACTTTAATGCAACGTCCGGTCGTAGTCCGCGCTGGGGAATTGCACCGGCCTGTCGTCGTCGTACGGCTCTGCCGCAGGCGGGGCGTATATGTGAGGCCTGGATGTTTGAGAGCCGTAAGGGTCGCCGTATAGGTCGCTGTGCGCTGGCGATGTGCTGTGTGTTCGGTAGGTATCGAAGGGGTTCTCGAGAGGGGCCGGAGACGTGCTGTGCGGTCTGTACGCCGTATCATTGTCAAATCGTCCGCCGAACGAATCTGGGTCGTAAGGACCGTCGTGGTGATCATCCTCGTGATGATCGTCCATCTGCACGGGCGCATATGCTTCTTCGTCGTGCGGCGCCATCGAGAATGCTGCCTTGTCCGGGTCGATGTTCTGGCTAGTACCGATGTTTTCGTAGCCGGGTAGACTCTCGGTACGCTGGTAGTATCTCAGGGTGTATACGCTGACGGCTGTCGTTGCAGCCCAAGCTAACCTATGCTAACTGTTAGTGAAAGATACTCGAGTAGACTAGACCATGGTGTTAGGTAGATGCTTACGTTTCGAAGAAAGCGATTCCAACAATAGCCTTGCTAACGGAGCAACCTTGCCCGCAGGAGTTGGCAGTATTGTAAGCGGCTTGACTTGCGAAACCAGATAGCCAGAAGATGGCGAAGATAGTATCGGTAACGACCATTACATGCGGCTGGGCAGCCTTTCGAGTTCGCTCAAATCGCGGCGCTAAAGCTAAGTATAACCAAGCCGGGATAGATAAGAAACACTGTTACCATAGATCTTGTAAGCGGCTGTATGTTTGTTTAAATTGTCTTTCCCGCAAGGGCAAGGGATACGGTAAATGGAGATCTCCTACGTACCAGACCAAATGGCCAGCCATTATTACCGTTAATTATCGAATCGTCGGCTCGAAACAAAACGATCTCAAGGATGAATATGACTATAGCGAGGACGCCCTGGAAGATGTGAAGACCAAGTTTGGTGTTGGGCACCTTATCCGGGTTGACGTCTAACTTCTCGAACAATGCCATTTTTAATGGCTACGCTAAATTCTGCCACAGGCCAAAAAAGTTAATATGTCGATTTTAGAGTGGAAGGTTTACGTTGGAAGGTTTGCCGAACATCTAGAAGATTTCGGATTGGAAAAAAAAATAAAAAGGTTAGGTAGGTAGGTAGTGCGACAGGAAGCTTACAGGGCGGAAACAGCCAAGCAGGCTACGTCGTATTTTAGGGGCGGCGTTGCGGCTGATGACGATGTCGAAACGTAAAGTGACAAGGGCTTTGAAGAGGTTTCAACTCTCAACTCGGATACGGGTAGGTTAGGTTAGTCGAGTTGATGTCGCGCCAGCTAGTTAGCCTTGATTCAAATATCTAAATTGTCAAACTTGTCAAATTTCTTTTCAAACCAAGAAAGAAAAAGGAGGACTGGAGACGATGCAAAAGTTAATTGTGGCCGGGCCGATGAAATATTATGATAATGTACCTTGGAAGGTATCCGAATGTTTTTTGTGTTTATGCGGTTAGGTACGCCTAGCAACATATATCAAATGACCCTCGCAGCGATTGCGTGTAATGTATTCTATTTTAAGCTCAGCCACAGTCAACTGGAACCTCGTTGATTCCAAGGTTGTGAATGGCCAGTGCCACTGCGAAAAGCGCTGTTTTTATGTAAACACAGCCTATAAGCGCCACCAAAGACTAAGTGCTGAGCCACTATCTTCACAAGGGCTCTACCTCATTAGCGCTATTCTCACTGGACAACCGAAGAAACGAATATGCGCCGTTGTTGGTATTCACGAACATGGCCAATACCAGATGAACCAGTGACAAAAAGGTCAGACATTTCATTTATTTATCCCGCATTAACCGCAAGGGAATAATTGGGTTGGGAATATTCTCCGTGGATATAAGAGACCATAACCCCCAAGTTGTCTCTAAGACAATTGGGTTGTCATGCTTAATTTGTCTCACTTTACTCGAGTTATATTCGTTAAGAACATTCGACTCTATACCTTAGGTAACGATTTTATTATTTATTATTTAACCTTCATACGAAGCCTTGGACAGTTGATCGAACATTCTTCTGCATTCCATAACTATAACTATTAGATATCGAAGCCATAACCTACCTATGTAAGGTGGCCTGCTTACATACGCAGGTACTTACAACTCATCCCGACTAGGTACCTAACATCTTGTATTATACGATCCGTACAGCCACCGAATTGCTCTCTGTGGCACCTATGATGTCAATCCCGCATCCTTCACCCAAAACCACATACGTACCTAAGAGCTGCTGCGGCCTCGAGAATGACGACCACAGACGCGACGACTTTACATAAATGACTACTTCGCACAATATTTATATTTTGACGATATCGTTTACAGTGATTCTATATACTTCTTTTTTTCTTTTAATAACCTTTTATAGATGCAGATACTACATCTTTAACATTTCAAGTACCCAGGTACTTTTCGATATGCGCATCGCATCGTTTCCGCAGCAACTGGCCGAGTTTAGGTCTAAATTCTCCAGTGTTTAACATCAAAGGCTAAGTACCTATGTATCTGCCTACGGATCCGTACATTACTTCTAATTTTTAAAGTATTAATGCATGTTAAGTTTTATAGTTATCTCCTTACACAACCGTTATACAATTGTCTATTGGACTAAAAGCTACATTTGTATATACAGTTACCTTGTTGAGATCCGTGTGAAAATGAACCACAGCTAGGTTACCTAGGTACCTGTCGTGTCATAGCGTACCAGTTCCCGATAGGGCGCACACTAGTTGCCGATGCTCGGGGAAGGGATTGAGCTATTTATTAGTGTCGCAACCGCCTCTAAGCTATTTAAACCCCGACTATAGCATAACTCTTAAATCCGAAGTCGATTTCGCCATCTTTATATTCCCGTTTTGAGTATATAATCAGAGTATACATCTCACCGTCGTTTAGTTCTAACCTCACCCTCCTTCATTCCGAGTAAATGCGGTTTATTCAAGTCTTATAACAGCAAGCCCAACGACTTTCAAGTTAGGTGTAGGTACCTAATACCTAATTGGCACGCCCTCTAAATAAGTAAAGGTGGTGTGCTCTAACGTATGCGAAAGAGTTGCTGTCATGGCGGCTGATGACATCTCCGCTCAGCACGTACCGCCAGTCTCGGCGAACGGAAACTCCCTCGTCCAGAGCGACGAAAGGACGCCGCTACTGAGCAATCAGAATGAGAACGATATCTCGGCCGAGGAGTCTCCGCTGATCAGCAATGACGAAGAGCAGATCGTCATCGTCGAAGAAGTGAAAGGGTTTAAGCTGTGGCTCATCCTCTTCACCTGCTGGATAGGCGTGTTTCTCGGCGCCATCGACTCTACCATCATTGCCACCCTCTCAGCACCCATCTCTAGCGAGTTCCAGTCCTTGAGTCTATTATCATGGCTCGCAACTGCTTACTTCATCTCAAATGCTGCCTGTCAACCCATCTCCGGGAGGCTGACGGATATCTTCGGGAGAGGCCCCGGCCTCGTCTTTAGCAATGTTTTCTTTGCTGTCGGCAATCTCATCTGTGGTCTCGCGGGGGACCAAAGCGTTATGATCTTTGGACGAGTTGTCGCTGGTATTGGAGGCGGTGGTCTTATGTCCATATCCACTTTTCTTGGTACCGATCTCGTCCCTCTACGAAACCGAGGCGTCATCCAAGGGATCGGTAATATATGCTATGGGGCCGGGGCCATGCTTGGTGGTGTCTTCGGCGGTTTTGTCAATGACAACTCTTCTTGGGGCTGGCGTCTGGCTTTCTTGATTCAGGTTCCCCTAGTTCTGGTCTCTGCGTGTCTAGTTGCCTATCTTGTCCGCATACCACCCAAAGTATCAGAGAAGTCATACCTAGCTCGCATCGACTTCACAGGCGTATTTTCACTCATTGTGTTTCTGGTCCTGTTGCTGCTCGGCTTGAATGCCGGTGGGAATTTGGTCCCATGGATCCATCCCCTGCCGCTGACTACTTTGCCGCTTTCGCTAGTAGCGTTTATTGCTTTCATTCTCTGGGAATCCCGCGCCAAACAACCCATCATTCCGGTACGCCTCCTTCTAGATCGGACAGTTTTCACAGCCTGTATGACGAATTTGCTAGGCATGATGATAAACATGATGGCTCTCTTCTATGTCCCTCTTTACATGCAGTCTCGCGGAAGTTCTTCGACGGATTCTGGGGTAGTAATCCTTTTTGCACCTATCGGAATATCTATCTGTTCCATTGGAAGCGGGCTCATTATGAGGAAAACTGGTCGATATGGTACGTGCGAGAAAACTCCGTCTCCGGGTCTTCGAATCCCTGCTCCTCATATTTACATCCAATTTGTCTTGTTGTCTAGTGCTTTATTCGGTGTATATACTAACTGTGCAGTAGTAAGTTTTTAATTGCTTCTAGATCTAGCACCATATGCATCATTCCCTTTTAAGAGGTAGCGAGGCATTTAAGATCTCGAGTTATTTATCTAATATTCGCCCCTATTCCAAATCGAGCGTTCATAGTAAGCAATTTTGGGGTTTCCGTAGAAGGCTAATCTCTCAATAGTTGGCCTTAGGTATCTTTGCCGTATTACTCCAGGTCGCCTCTGTCGTCATCCTCACAACTCTCGATGAGAACTCTCCAGGATGGCACCTAATGATTGCGTTCCTGCTTCTTGGTTCCGGCCAGGGAGGCATGCTTACTATCACGCTTCTAGCTTGTTTAGCAGCCGTAGACCACTCCCACCAAGCTGTAGTTACTTCCGCTACTTATGCATTCCGATCCGTCGGCGGAACGGTCGGCGTTACGATCGCATCGGCCATCTATCAAAACGTACTTAAAACTGAATTATGGGGGCGATTTGGCGACCTACCTGGGGCAGCGGAAGAGATTCATAGAATCAGAGATGATTTAGACGAGTTGAAACACCTCCCCGACGGCTGGTACGACGGTGTCATAGCATCATTTATGGAAGCCTTCAGGAGTGTATGGCTTACAATGTTAGGGCTGGTGCTTCTAGAGCTTGTTTGCATCTCCTTAATGAAGCAGCATAAGCTACATTCAACCTTATCTCGCAGTGAGAGGGAATAGATGCTCGTGCATGGACAACCACTCTTATTATGTGCACTACCCACGGGCAGTGTGCGATAACGGCTAGTCTGACAGTCTTTGATTATGTATAACGAGAGCTAAAAACCTTCTATGTGGAAAAATAACTAAAAGTTAGTGATAAAAATATCATAGAGGTTCATCTCAAGATGACCCTATGTTCGCTACACTATAACCTCTGTCTGTAAATACTATTAGACTTCCGACCTATAAATCTAGATTGTATAACAGTAAGCTTTTGGTCATTGATACTATCATGTTTATCTTACCTTTCTCACCATAACTCCTTTTCATCACTCATTTCTGTCATCCTCCGGCAGCAAACTGGAGCTTAGCCCCCCAAAGCATCACCTTTTTCTCAGGTCACACCATGACAGGTACCTACATAGGTAAGTTTGGTAGGCACGTGGAGAGCACGGCGAAGTATGCATTAAGACTGATGAGCATAGGCACCGTACGGGGTTCAAAGGCTAGTATGACGAGAGCAAAAATGACGGAGGAAACGGCGACAACGGTCAAATACCCCCCGCGCGACCAGTTCGTCTCTAGAAACAGGAGCGCGATAGGCAATAGCGAAAGTGACAGACTGCCAATGGCAAGAAGGACTTTGAGGAATAACCGAGAGGGCCGCAAGCTATAGGTCATGTGTGGGCCGTCAGGAGGGATGGAGGAAGGAAGAGTAGAGCGGCTGAAAAGGCAACAGAGATGCTTTAGTGGTTTCTTTAGGGATATGTTAGCTTGGCAGGCTAATATAAATGAACAATGGAAGGGAAGTAAGAAAGAAAGGGGAAGTTGATGAATCCAACTTGCCATGTACCAGCGATTGTCTGTATAGTTCAGCAAAGATTCGAGCCGCCGAAAAATCGCATCTGGTTCGGTGCTAACGAAGTCGTCGACGTAGCGCATAAACGCGCACGCCTGGTCGTTAAGTCCCTGATCGCGCCGTGTCATTTCAAAGTGCGCCTCGTGCGCGCTCCGAGACACGCGCGGAAGTCTCTTGATATCGCGCTGCAGGAGAAGAAGCTGTACTAAGGAGGACATATACAGTATCAGGCCGCGTGCTTTTCAATTTCCGATCCGCAACTTACGGTATTCTCCGAGTAAAATCCTAGCGCTCGTAATCATATTCTCTCTCTGCGTCGCACGATCGATCTCACCCAGGTTTGACCCCGAATACTGCGGAGGCAGATGTCCGACCCCTTGACGGCAACGGGTAACGAATTTCTCGCGGTCAAAAGGGAGCGACCATAGGGGCTTTCCACCCTCCTTTTCGTCCTCGCAGTTCATCTCGTCTAGTTCGTCCTCGACGACAGAGAGCTTTAGTTCGTAAGACGTGAGTAGGTAGTGCGTCAGGGGGTCGAAGCCCCTATGGCTGTTATGGTTGCCGAAATACGTCTGCTGCGACGCAATCTTGGGCCAGCCACGAGGAGAGTAGTTCACTTGATTCTATTATTAGGTGGTGTTCCCACGGGAAATCGCATCTGGTAGTTCGACTCACCGACATCTTCGTCAGTATAGAAATTATCCTCCTCTAAGCCGGCTGCTTTCTTGGCTAAGACGTAGGCATTAATTAAAGAAATGTATGCCTACCATTAGCTAATGCATGTCAACGTACCAGTTGAAATCCTTTCGTATATGTTAGGATGCAATTGCGGCTTATAAGGGGCAGTTGGAGTTTGGCGAGCAATGTTGTTGTGTAACTGCATGTTGTTTAGTGGAAGTATTGGGATAGCACCGGACGAGTTCGACATAATGAGGAAAATTACTTAGATACGCTGCTCTTCATTCCATTTTTATGCTAACATTGCGTTTCTTTCTCTGATATTTATATGCGGGGCATTAGGTTCACCGCCTGGCCCTGCTGGACATATCGTCACATCGATCGTCGAGTCGATACGAGTACTGGTGAGAGTATTCGCAACTTTCTAGTATGCTTGAATACCCAATAGCCCCCAAAGTGGTTGGAAAATTGGCCAGTATCTTGGGGAGGGTGTAGTGCGATTTGATGTCACGAGAAGATGCTTCAACGCCGTGCATTCGAAGTGCGAGTCGCGATGGAGCGGTGAGGATGGGGGCAGATATCGGTGGAAGCCTCGTCAATATGCTACGCTAAACCCTTCACTTGAAGGTGCTTACTTCTAAACATAAAAGCGGTATACTGAAGATGAACCAATGAAATCCGGCGTGCTAACGAAGGAGCGCAGCATTTTAAATGTTCGAACTAACATCTACTCATTTTGGCGAATTGTCGTCTGATGACGGTCCAGCGCAGGTTGGAATACCTATCAAGGCAACCTCTTAGAGGCAACATTGGAATCGTGCAAACCAGGCTTCTGGTACGAGGGTAACACGGTAGCCACCTGGCGTAGAACCTAGATGGCTTCATTGCCATTTCTAGCGTTAGGCACCAAAGCCAAGCGTCTCATTGGCATATGTTCGTAAGAATATGGCTGAGAGCCTCGATCACCAACATCGTGGCTATGGATATGACGGACATAAGGTCAAGAGGCTGAGTTTCATCCATCAGAATACCCACTTACCTAGATAGACGGATATAGTATCGCTCGAGGCTCCCCGTGAGATCTACTTTATATAGAAGCTGCTACTAATAGGGGGCAGAATAGGCTCTTTTCCCTAAAAGTCGTCAGTCTAAGTATAATAAGCTTACCCCTATGTAGCAAATATCAGTCAGTCCCATCCGTACTATTAGCGCTTTTACTCTTGGGCTTGCCGTCCATACTCATGACTGCGTCTTTGACTCTAAAGAACATAGCTAAGTATATTCCACGGATATTAATGATATCAATAGAGCATGTTCATGCCACGTCTCCTGCCGACGGCCCTGAGAGGAGCGTAAACTACAAGAGTGACACTTTGGTCCAAACTTGAATCTCCAAAGTGGCTTCAAAAGATACGGAAATGTCTTAGATTCCAAGCCATTAAGTATGTTAGGATACACAATGGCGGAGTTATTGACCGTAACGCACGACATAACTAAATGCGATTAAAAATAGGTTGTCAGTGAAATCTAAGAGACCCGCATGGGTGGATAGGAATTCCTTTATTACTATAGCTTATTCGTTTTAACCCCGTCCAATCATGAAACGGCCGATGGAACTCCGATGATGGTACCAACGATAGACCATGTGAGAGAGGAAAGGTGGATGAGATCGGATGTATGTCACAGTGGGCATCTCGTTTGCAGTGAGACACAATGGCTAAGGATCCCACTCGAGAGAAATTACTCACCCCACCTTTCTTCCGAGTATGTAAATAGGAATAAAACCTAACCATCTCCCACTCCAACTTTAACATAGGGGTTTTTTGGTTTTTTTTTTGACCTGACCATCGTTTTTAAAAAGCACCACGGATTGACTGGAATGCAGTCGGCCCGTCTTTCATCAAGTCTCGCCTTCTCCTGGCGAGTCTCGATATGACGAAAGATAGCTTATAAGTGTGATAAAAGTAGTAAGACCAAAGTTTACTATTATTAAACTGGCTTCGAGATATACCAACTGACCCTTCCGCTTACGCAGCGGGTATTATTTTGGGGGTGCGAGAGGGGTTCTGGCGAAGAGATTCATATAAAGCTCTTAGCCTTCCCTTTGAGATGGGTTGGACTGTATGCATCTGGCTGGATAAGGAATGTTGGAAAAGAATGGGAGGTCACGCGCATGGGGCCAACACTTTCAAGATGGACGTTTGATTGGTAAAACGTATGTACAGCGCAGGTGACAGTCTGGGGGCTATCCTTCTCAGGTATACCGTCAGACTTTTAACCAAGCCCGGATTTCGGATGAAGGGTTCTCTGCACCCCGCATTTGAATTATCGTGGCCGGTTCAGGGCCCCCCTTGTTTTCGGCACGGTTTTCATGCTCGGTCCACCATCCGAACCAGTCCGTACCGGCCCGTTCCGCTCAGCAGTTGCCGATTTCCCACTACCACAGCATCGGATTCTTATTTTATCTCTAAAGTGTTGATCCCCAATCGGGTTCCGACTGGACTTTATCAGCTTCCCTGGGAGATATGAATATAAGAGTTGGAAAGGGGAAATGGAAGCAGTCTGAAAGCAATTATCGAGGCTTAAAAGGCACCAACCTAGGTACCTAAGTCACCTACGACAAACCTACAGCCACATATGTGGCTTAGGTAATCATATGGCACACTAATGACATCGATAATGACATCGATAAGGGATATCGCGGAGGTATTGTTACGAGTCCGAATTGTCGTCGGAGATCGAATGTCTTATCAGCCAAACGGGACCTTTCCAATGAGCCAAGAGGCTCGTTTGTTTGCCATCTATGCGACCTAATGGACGGCCTGTTTCGTAATATAAAACCGACGGAGAAAAAAAAATTTTGAGGCAAAAAAAAAGGGGTGAAAAAAGCCTGAGCTTATGGCTTACCACAGGGGCCGCGCGATGACAAGATTAACGAGCCGACGGAGAATTTTGGAATCTGTTCAATCACCAAATCTTTCCACTTTCATAATCTTACCTCTTACGGGGCAACAGAATCTGAAAATGGGACTATTCGGATTCACACACTACGCTACGAATTGCGGACGTTGATTACTGAAAGACAAATTCTACTTATGTATATGCGCTGGGATCATATTCCTGGCAATGTCCTGGGAATGTCCCGGGACGCTATCCCGTCCAGTCCTTCCATGCTGCTCCCCCCTGTCGGTCAATGAATCTTAAAGCAACGCGCCAGCGCGCTGCCACTTCTACCGATGCTAGGTACCTACATAGATCGACAGGGACAGGGACAGGGATATATCAGAAATTCGGTTTGGTACCTGCTCCCAACACCAAAAGAATATTCAGCACGCTCCGTTAATAGTCTATTCTCATCATGCTCGAATACAGGGACGGGACCCGCTACAGATAGTCTATTGACCATGGATTCTTCCGTATTGACTAGGTTAGTGTATCTGAGAGAGCCTCAACCACATCAAGCGTGCACGGCCATTCGACCATCTCCACTGATGCACCCTGGCATCCATGTTATCTCGATTGGCCTTTGCTTCAGTATGTTCGAAGTCTCTTGGACAATAAGCAGCTGTGTGCTCTTTTGAAGCCCTAGGGTTTACTTCCTCGATGATGAAATAGCTCCGCATCCTTGTTACCAATAAATATAAATATGCGTAGAAATCTGTTACTCTTCCTCCATTCTAGAATTTACAATATTGTCTAATTAAAGAAGACTATTGAGCAAAGAATCACTGATACGAGGTAATGACCTTGTCTTATTGCCGTAGTCTCTCATCATTCAATGTTCTGCGTCAATTACTTACACTACTCGTTAGATCAGCACTCGTTCTGAAGCCCAACCAAGTTACAATTCTCAGAATCCTTCTTATAAGTCCAAGTCAACAAGTTGAGATCGCCGATCAACGTTCTTCCTATACGGAATACCATGTGTGGGCTTTCCAACTGGCTGTCGAAAGGCAGAAAAGACAGTCATAGACCGAAACCGAAACGCGGCGGCTCGAGGGGAAAGTATATCTACACCACGGGACAGACTCATTCCCCTCTTTCCGATCCTCGCCCCCTGTTAGCCGAAAATTCACGGAGGGGAGTTTAGTGACCACGAAGAAAGGTCGATGACCGGACTTCGTGATTTGAGACTTATGGAAGCTTATGCTAGGAGTCAGACGGGTATATAATCGCTTCACTGAAACCGGAAAATGTTGCCTCTACTTGTCCATATAGAGAAAACACCACTGCCCCATCTTTGCACCATCGGAATTGAGCTGTACCCAAGTTACATATGTACCTAGATAGACTAGAACCAACCACCCAATCAATAAATGCTATCAATGTTCGCGTAACAACGATACGGCACTAATTGCTGTAAAGAGATGAAACCCAATCGCCAAAAGCAGTGAAAAGGAGGCGCGTTGTAGCGTCGCTGTTACGCTTATAATAGAATTGTGTACAAGCAATAGTAACATTCAACCAGACTTCCATTGTATAAGAAATTCATCAAGTGAGTCTGCGAAATAACGCTTACGTACCTACCTACTAAGGTGCCTAGCTACCTAGTTTATAGTCTTGGAAAGAATTGATATTTTTGGGGAAAATGAAAAATCGGCGTTCTTGCGTTTCGCATCTCATTTCCTTGAGCCACCACTTGAGATTCGCCGCCAAGGGACTTCGAAACTCATTTAATGATTTTGCAGATAGGTATAGTAGAGAGAGCGGTAGATACTAACCAATGACATGATTACATGATTCTAGACACAGCCAGAGCGGGATTCTCCTGGCGGCATGGCTGTGACCAATAATGTAACCAAGTCTCACCTGCGCAACTGCGCAACGGACACACTGTATCTACGGGAAGAGAGCTCAGGAGTGGACATGTTATCAGACGGGAACTCCACTTGCCGAACCAGCGTAAAGAACAAATTAGAATAGGTAAGTTAAGTTAAGAAAGTTAAGATACAATTTACCACTATACTTGTTGTGGTGCATCAGGCGTGTCGGCGGAGATGTAGCTATGTACCATGCGAACAAGTACGGTACCAACATCGTAGCCGGGCGAAAGAGTCCATCTATGCTAGCCCATAGCCCAGCCCCAACCATTCCTTGAAACCGATTATTCTGTTGCATGGAAAATTTCTTGCTCCACATATGCGGCCTGGTATTTGACCAAGTCAGCCGTACACGTATTATGCTGTTGCTATCATTGCCAGGAGCGGACTGGAACATGCAGCATACTATCTACATTTGGCGACAGTAGCATGTTTAGCAATATAGTAAGATTATGTCGATTAACCACTAAGAACTTTCACAGTAAAGAATCGAACTGACGAGCGCGGCTTGTCGATGATGGGCTGGCAGCCTCGTCTGTGGGCCCTGCAGGACTTCTTTAGACCCCCGTCTATGGAGGAAAAGGTTGAGAATTAGTCGAACAATTAAGGTAACCTAGGAATACCTACCTAATGTACCTATACCAATACCTAGGTACTTAACCTATGTGCCTTAACTTACATTACCATTGCCTTAACTTACATTACCATTTTACCTTAACTTACATTCCTAACTTGGCCAGGTACATATCCCCACCTGCATATCCTAACCTATCTAAAGTAGAGAACCGTCCCGTAATATATAGCATTCACTGTACCGTTGCTTAGCTGTCTAGAGCGCTTCGGGGAGCATCTTGCCGAACTCCAGGATACAGTAGGTAAGATATTTTTTTGGCGAGGCTGGCGGCCTCTTATCCACAAGATAAGGCCTTCGGCGGATTTGGAGCTGAAATCAGGCGGTAAGTCATGTATATATTAGCTGAATTATATGATTATCAATATGTGGACAGGGTACATACCAAATACCTGGGTAGAACGAGGATCAATCATGCTTTGGGATAAATAATGTGGAATAGCTGACACAAGGTAAATAAGCTTGACACGTTATGCTTGAGCTGCTATGGTAACGAGGTGAGGTGGTGAGCTCAAACGAGTTAGTACTAATTCTATAAATATAAAAACGAGACACGTGTACTCTAGCTAATTTCAAGAACCGAAGTCTTGGGTACATAGAAGAAAGTAGAGAAAGGTAGATACCTACCTGTCAAATCATGCACGGCCTGCTGTCTGCTAGGCGCCAGCACCAATCATGTCTAAAGGGGACGCTACACCTTTACGCGTCGCGCTTGTTAATCCTGTGTTATCTAAGCTGACCCCCAAATTTCAACTTCATGCCATTAACTCTACCATTTTCAAGTAATTCCAGCCCTCCTTATAGGGTGTTTTTTATCTGAAATTCCATAGAAATGGTTATAAGTATATCGGACTACGCAACGAAAGTTACTTCTACTGATTGACTAAGCGCTTAGAGCCGTCTTTAAAGCTAGTACTCGGTAAGAATTAGATCAATTCCTATATGTAGGGTAAGGGGAAACCCGTGTGTAATATGTGATTGGTCCGGATTGCGCATTTGGCAGAAGGAAGTTTACCCCTTTAACACGAAGCCGTCACATACAACCAACAAATACTTCATATATATATCTTGCTTCATAGCGAACTCATATAATGTTAAAAATAATTTTACCTAACGAGAAGCTGTAGCCTATCCCCTAAGTTGGCATAAGACAGCACCCCTTTTAGTATAGTTGGCTAGTCTAATAACGTAGGACTAATTTACCTTCCTTAGCTAATTTTATGTAGTAATATTTAGAGTAGTAGAGGTGCTGGCTTATGCCAGTTTAGGGGACACCCTATGACCAACCTTGAAACACAATCAACGTATAGAGATCTTGTGCGTCGTATATTTGCCACGAAGGAACACAGGCGGCAATATAGTAGCTAAATTATAATGTAAAATTCCAAATATAACCTTCTTTAAAAGAATGTCTTATTTATCAAGTACCCGCTCCGACGTCGTTCGAAAAGGGGTTAGTTAAGTCTTCCCCTGCTCAAGGTTCGAGAGAAACGTGACAAGTACCGCCATGTACGCGCTTAGACCGACGAGGATGGTTTCCCAATTGCACTTCAACCAAGTCAAGGCAGCTACGAATGCGAAATCGAAAGCGACCACGACTACGAAGGATTCGGCCCTGGATAGGCTCACGAGAAGAAGTATAGCAACGGGAGAAAGCAGCAGCACTCCGCTCGCGAATACTACCACGACCTTGAGGAACACGGTCAAAATCCGGGTGTCGATTTCGTCCTTTCGCCCAAAGATTCTCTTAGTGAGCTTCAGGGTTTTAATCGAATATCAGTAAAATGGTTCTTTAGTAATAGGCTGAGTGATGGAGTCGACGCATGTATAGTTAGAAGATAAGTGTGCTCACTTTTGTGATGGGTGTATCCCCGTAGATTAATGTCTCGAAGTACTGATGCACACGGTCGGTGACCGTAGTAACGAAGTCATCGTTCGAATATAGAAACTGGCATGCCGATGCATCGAGCGGATGGCGGTTATTCACCACGTCGAAGAACACCCTATGCTCTCTTCTAGAGATGCGTGGCAGCTTCTGCATTTCTTTGCCGAGCAGGAGTAGCTCGTCTTCAAACCACTATTTGTTATTATTTATCCAGGACCAACTTGCGGGTATAGGTAGTACTAACCATAGCTCTTCAATCTCAGCATTGCGGATTCCAGGATGAGGTCTTTGTTATTCCACGGGCTATATTCGTTCGTATCCCTTTGCTCCTCATCTGCTCCTTTGGATGTCGTCGGGGTGGGAACAGGCTGGGATTGGGCCTGAACTCGAGTGTGGCTGATGAGTAATGTTTCTCGATCAAACGACAGCGATCTCAATCTGGCAGCATTTCTTTCATTGTCTTCGTTATCGAGCCTTTCTAGTTGATTTTCGAGGTACGCAAGTTTCGTTTCTTGGTCTAAGAGGACCCGATGTAAAAGGTAGGAGAAGCGTCGATGAATGCTGAGGTTGGGATAGTATAATTGGGCAGCGGCAATAGAAGGCCAACCTCTGGGCACTCCATTTTCTATCTCGTCTGTCAGCTAGGTCGTTAGCTATCTATGCGTATAAGTTTGCTCACTAAGTTCAGAGTCTCCACGAAAGTTTTCATACCCGGTGTTATTGTTCCCGGTTCCTAGAATAATTATTAGCTGTGGAGAGGATATCAGGGAGTGTTCAAATCGCACCAGGCTCTCCGCTGCTACCGGTGATTGCATCCATCTCATGGCCCTCTTCTAAACGAGCTGGCGAAGTCATAGTGGAAGATTGTGAAGGAAGGGAACGTTGGATTCGTCAATAGGAACATGATGCCAGGTGGGCATGGCACCCTAATAAATATCCGCAATACGTGCATCATATCTTTTCCGACGGAAGGGAAAGGCACAAGGCCTCATCCTATCGCCTGAGATTTCGGTGAAGTAGCTGTTGCGGCTCTGCGAACTCGGCAGATTGGGGGTCGGAGAGATTGGCCCGACAAACGGACGTATGAAAGGCGCTCTGGTCTCTATCGGTTAACCACTATATGTACGATGATTTCCCCCGCAGAGGATGGTGTACAGTAATACCATCCGAATATTGAATGGAACCAACATCCGTCTACTTTGTTACATGGGCTTCGAGTACTAACTAATAGCGCCCATATGAAAGGCATCCGTCAGTATATCTATCTACATCTAAATAGGTATCTAATATATAGAAATTGGAGGCTCGAGTTACTTGATAGTAGGTACTTAGTTAAATTCGAGTCTATAGCTTGAGTAGAAAACGAAGAGCCACTTGTAAGTATACTCGTTGCCTCGTATACTGTAAGCTTTTAATTACTGGACACAATATAGCTGTTCTTCCGATGCTAGGTTCGCATCGTGGCAGAACTAGTATGTTGATCTTTGTATTAACTATCTCTACTCGGATACCTGCTTGCTTTGTACCCTCTTGAACTTGATACGACCGAATTGGCGGCTTTCGCCGATAAAGTAGCTTGTAGTTCCAATATTTGTCAGCTAACGCCAACATTATGCTCTCTCGAACTTGTTTCATAATAACGGTATAGTAGCCATAAGGTCGTCGAAGAATCGATGGAACGTTGTATAATCTAGCTAATAGTAGACCGATAAGATTTATACATATGTACTATTTATGCACTTAGAATAGGAGATAATTAGCTCTTGGAAGCTAGCAGGGGTCCTATTCCAATACAAAAACTGCCACGGTCGCGCGAAATTGCTTTTTTACGATTGTTATTTTTCTCATGATTTATAGGTACGAATTCCTCTACTTAAATGCAAGTTCATTCTTATGAATGCCATACGCGACTAAATAATGTATAGGGGCTGGAAAGAATCAGGGAGACTCAACGGCAACGATTGCATTATAACTCGGAAGTTGGGAAAGAAAGATAGGGGTTAATCGTATAGTTAGGCACGATCCATATAAAGGGTAGATTACCTACCTACCTATTACGTGCCCTTGCCCACTCTCCTCTAAACTTTGACCTTTTCCTTGGTAATTACCTTACCTAGGTATTTTACAGGCACCTTCCAACTTCGGCCTTCCGGTAACGACAATACACGCCACCTTAGTCTCTTAATTACGATGCCTCAAACTATTTAACTACCTACTTATCAAGCAAATATGAATATTTTATCAAAATACGGTTGGTTTGGTAACCCTTATTTACTAGTCCCTATTGGCACTACGGGCTTGCGTCGAGTGTAAAGGGCTCCCGATTTGACATCAAATACCCCTCTTCTCCCCTATTTCCTACTGACCAGATTATAGCCGGTCCCGCTCTTTGGTAAGAGCGCGACAAGCGCCTATAATACCTCACGATAATAATCTTTACGTCTTATTCGCTGGCTGCGAATCTGCAGCATGATATGGCGTGCAGCAACAGCCTCCCGATCTGTGGCTGTTATCGGAAGGAATTACGTATAAGCGAGGATATCTTATTTGATATCCGATCCCCTTATTCCGTACTTCGGAACTGCTTCTACGGACCCGTTAGGGCTGAAGTTTAATGGGTACTAGCAGAAAAGTATCAACCTTTCCTCGGGAAGATCCGCCAGATAGTGGAGACATCCGCTAATCTACCCCAGACCCGATCCCCTGGGCTTTCAACTGACAGCGCACGGACCAATTAACTACGGTACTTAATACATACGTCCAGATACAAAGCTTGTAAGCTGCACTCTGTCTTCCTAGGTAATCCTAAAAGAACTTAATGAAAAGAAGTTTCAACTAACAAAAATAAAAAGGTCTATAATATACAAAGCTGCATGCATTTCAAGTCGATGTTAAAGCTCATCTTGTTAGCTTTGAGAGACATGATGGAATCTCAAAATAAGACAATTTGACCAAGCTTAAGCACGCTCGGTCGAATTGGAATAAAGTATTCCTGAGGAAGTTCAATGTAAAGAAATAAATGACCGTTACAATATGGACTTCAGTCGATGTTTGTTATGGGCCCAAATCTGATTCAGAATGTTAAGAAGTTTAATCATGGAAGCTAGGAATCGGGACGGGTTGCTACAGATAGTAGCGACGATTGGGGCCCTTATCTACCTGGCTTTCAGCTACTCTTTGGCCCAACGCTACGCCTAGAGGGACCTCTATGAATGTCAATCTTCGTCCATTATTTACCAGGGTATCGGCAAGGAGATAAATTAATACTACGTCTCTTCAATTCGACGTGGGAATGGTATGGTCCATTAATAGGAAGAGACGGAAAAGATGGGAGAAATCCAACTTTGGGCCAGGGTTATCAGGGCAACCTAACGCTGGCGTCGAGAGTACCAGCCGCCCGGGATTTCGGTATTAGGAGTCGATTTGTTCAATGTAAAAACGTGGTTGCCCATGTCCCGCGTACAACCTTTTAAAAAGTACCTATACATTTGGCGATTCATCGGAACCCATATTCTTTAGGGCCAGGTACTTAATGGGATGCGGCACATGGGACGCGGCACTAGAAACGACGGAATTCCTGGTAGCGATTGGCTTTAGAGTACTCTGAGTGCGTTATTGGTCAACACGTCGACATACTACCCAAGTGGAAATCCACTAAGCTCACAGTTACCTACGATCACCTTTGCTGCATTCCATTCCATTGCGTTGTACTCTGTACTCCGCATCCATCGCAGTGAGGGCCATCATCCTTATCATTAAATTAATTTTTCAGTGTATAGACGACTGGTAATTTCCCACGGTATACATCGTTAGCCTAGTCCACCATCATGCTGGGAAAACTTTTTCTTTGGACGACGGGCTACTTGCGTCTATCGCGCGACGGTGCTTCCCGGGTACCCATGCTCGAATCTGTCAAGGACGCGTGCGGATGCCCCAATCGATAAATAAACAGGAATACACGGCCACTATTTATTTCGTGATGTCCTCCCGATTATCACGATCCTAGACCTAAATCCCCAGAATCCTATCACTACCTAGAGCCGAGCACTTGCTATCGACTATTTTCCAATAATCCTCACTTATATCAGTCTTAAAAGGTAAGAACTCTATTTTTTCTATATAACGTCATGCTATAATATAGTCTAAGTAATATATTAACTTCGGTTTGTTTCAAAGACGCGGGGATTCGTCCAAATAGTATCGGATTATCCATCCCCGACACTCTCGACATCTTCGGTCGACACACCAACTCCTAAACAGATATACACAATTTGAGCTCCCCTTACTATCTAAACTCACAATGACTTCGACCGGAGCGGGCAAAAAGTCTACAAGGAGTGGGCGACAGATCTTGACATCGCCCCAGCAAGCACGCAAACCGGATCCGGCACCACAACCCGCAGTTACTCGTAACATCTGGAAGTACGTATGGGATAAGCTGATGGGACTGGCGAGAAGTGTGTAGGGGGTGAACATGATTCGGATTCAAAACACAAGGGCAAGGACTAGATGAAGGAACACTGTTTGACTTCTCCCAAAGTACATAACTTGAAGGCATTGTCATACTCAAAGAGATGCTAGACAATAGCTGTAATCTCACACAACTCACATTTCGCATTTCAAATAGAATATTGACTCCGGCTATATAAATTCATGTCATGTGGGTAGTTTTCAAGATGCCTCGATGCCCTCGTAACGCAAGCGTGCTTTGATCAAAAGGTTCGGTATTTCTCCAGGTCAAGTATTTGAGTTCTCTTAGATACAGCCCTCCCAACGATTAATTGGCGTCAACTCCTAAAATCTAAGCTCTACTATCATCCTTATGACAGGTACTTAGAAATAGGCTTTGGGTATTACTGGAAACAAGAGAAATTAGGCCCTACTAGCCACCGGCTGCAAGCAGCCACAATATCTTGTAGAACCACGCGAGGCACTGGAAAGAAGGCCCCAAAGCCCCAAACTTCAACCTCTAGAAAGATTACATTCTTTTATGTTCTTATTTTTCTTGTGTCAGGCGGTACCCTAGCTCTGTTCCCCTTTGGGGAGTACTCTAGACGTCTAAAGCGCCAAAGTTGCGCCGCTGTATCTACGTATGTAGCATACAACAGACCAATAGACGTAAACTTTATCATCATCATCATCATCATCATCGTTATCATGACAGGTACGGTAATTTCATATTATACATAAGTGATTTGCGACCGCTATATAATATCTAACCTTCGAAAGGCTAAAGAAATTATGACAAGCTGAAGCATTGCTCTGCATTAGCAACGTAAGAGGTATGTTCAAGTATCCGAAACGACGTCCACGGTCGGCATAGGTTGGATTAGACATATACGGTAACATTGATATACTCTAGCATATCTAAAAGATTATTTCTCGTGCGTTGGGGTTTTAAAAATCGACATGCTATTATTACTGGGTGTTTAGGAGGAACCTAAGTATTGTTACGCCCCCTTTTTTCTACAGCATCTACAGACACCATCTATACGCTACCTAATGCAACCGCCGATGGCTCGCCCACCCTAATTTTACGCACACGTCGGCTTTGGTGGATCTAGAGAGATAATTATAGGTAATAGACATATATTAATAAATCATTTATGCATAGCTGCTCGTGCTACGTAATCTATAGGTAGTCGTTAGGACCAGGGAGATTAGGATAATTTCGTCTAGGTCTTTCTACATTAGTATGCCTCGCGTCCGTCAGAAGACGTATCTGGAAAATGCACGATTTTCCCGCCATCTTCTTTTACTCGTTATGGTGAATACGTGATACCCACATCAGACGCGCGATTTGTATGAGCATAAAGTCCCAGCTGCAGGTACCGCCACGTTATGGTCATTTTATGATGCACGAGGAACCAAAAACGCATCTAATTGTGGCCAAGCAAAACACCCATGCATGAATTTTGATTTTCAAGCATGCCAGGCCGATAGTTATCCTATCATCTTTTAGACCCCAAGAGTTCGGTTCATGGTATGCATGCAGGCCTAATGCGACGGTTCAGACACGAGGCATGGGATCAAAGCAGGTAAGAATTAATATGCAAACGACGCAATAGTGCCTCCCAGAATTGACGCCTTGCTCCTGTACCTATGATCTGCGCTGACAGCTGGTCACTGATTAGCAAAAGGGGCGGTGTGATTCGGTTGGGATGATAATATATAGGTACCTATGCAGTGTGAGTGCGTAATAATCGGCATATGTTGGGTTCTAGAACCCGTGTGACGCTAAGTCAGTAGAACCTAGTTTCATTAAATTTGGTTATCGTAACCATGCGGAAAAGGTGGGAGAAAAGGTGGAAGAAAAGCTGAGAAAAAGTGTAACCCAAAAAAGGGTAAAAGAATACTGGTTGGTATGTACCTCACAGTGTTGAGATAGATACTACATGGATATTGTAACTACATACACTTGAATCATCCTCGCACCTATACGTATAGAGACTGGAAGCCACGTTGTTCGTAAAAGTTGATAAGGCTCCTTTGAAAATCTCAGTTACCTAAGCCTTACCAACTGCTTGTTGTATGACGTGACGCGACAATACTCTCGGCACGAAGTAAACAAAAGAGATACATCAAAAAAATATATTCTACACATACTCCGCTCGGGCTCCTTGCGATAGCGGTAAATAATTCGAGATCTACCGGTGAGCCTAGATAGTTTCCCTTGCTAGAAGTATACGGACATGGAATACTACGGGCTGAGAAACTTCTTCGAAGCCAAGTTCTATTTACTAGCACTGTTCATTAAGTCAAACGCCCTTTAGGGTCTACCCGAAGCGGCCCTAAAGAAGGTAAGGTGACTGAAATATAATGTACCCCAGCTTGTAACGTACATACAGGGGGCTATCAAGTATGAAGTACTTCTCACACAAGTCGCCTTGGATGCAGAGTACGGCTTAGGCTATCCAATCATGTTTATGTATTTCCATTAAAGGGGTTCTCCATGCGAATAATAAGTTAGATACATATTTGCGAGGCAACTTGACCACTCATAGCGAGGCTGTCGGCTCCGTTACTGACCTCATCTGGCCCCCTCTTGGAAGTATTATCCATTATTTAAAACAAGCCTCTTTTCGGGAATGACCAAGCCTACCTTCTATGCCGTGGAACATGATAATTGAAAGAAACTGTGGCTTAAAATTATTCAAACATGTTCCTTTTTCATTAGGTAGCTACCTGAGAAAGCCAACAGCAATACACCTACTACCAAACAACCGACACAGCTTGCATTCAACACATGGTCCGCCGTCCCCCATCAAATAAACCCTAACATTGGCAAGGGTTCTTGTCTTGTATGTTCGATTGAAATCTATAAATAGAAAGCATCAGCGAAATTAGGAACGGGGCTGCTATCAGCTATCGTAGGAACTGTACGTGACTAAAACGGCCGAGTAGGCTGAGAAGCCGATAAGCATTTTGTCAAGCTTCTTGTCTAGGAGAACCATGACGAAGATAAATGCCGCGCCGAAGCAGACTACTACTGCTAGACATTTCCATTTATCCGTCGGCCGACGGAGCAAGATCCCGACAGGTATCATTAAGATAAAACCGCTCGTCATAGCGAGAAGGCCTTTCTCGAATGATACCATCCTTCCCGTGTGCAAGAAGGCGACCTTCTTGCTCTTGGCACTGGTTTCTGAGCCCCTATACTCCGTGGCCTTGAAAATCCATCTAAATACCCAGTCTCTAGATAAAGTTAGAACATTTCTCCAGGTTTTGGGTATCATGTCTTTCCATGTAGCACTTAGGGGTGTGTAGAACATACGGCAAGGGGAGAGCTGCCGTATACATACGAGAGCGGCAAAGGTTTGGTCAGCTCGTTCAGTCCTCATGCTCAAAAAGTCGTTCTGAAACGTTATGAACTTCCAATTCTTGGCCTGTAGCAAGTTTTCAGCCTTTAGTGTGTGGAATAAGCTCGACCATTCCCAACGACTTGTTCGCGGCAGCTTTTGGAGTTGGTGTATCAGTAGAATGGATTCAGCTAGGCTACATAGTTAACATAAGCTACTCTGTCGCACAATATATAAGGCGTAATTGCTTGTTAGCGATTACGGCGTCGTTTTTTTTAGCTTCGACATACTCTCAATCGAAAGAATCAATCACTTACAGTAGCGCTCAAGTCTCCTGAATAGTGCCTCCACGGCTTTCTCCTTGAGCTCTTCTTTTTGACCTTGTACTGGTACACTTGTTCTACAGGCGTATCGGATGTAATATCAGCAACCGACTCCTTATCATTGCAAAATTCACCGGGATTAGGTTTGTTGAGCTGGGAAGTATGCTTGTAGTGTAAGTGGCAAATTGGCGAGGGCTGGATATAGCTTTTATCGAATTCTCGACCTTCCACCTGGGAACTGAGTTCTTCGTTCATTTCGTCTAAGTGCCTCAATGATTCCTCCATATTGGTAATATCGCTCTGTTCATTCAGTAGGAGTCGATGTCAGCCTTATTGGGGTAGTATCCGCATTTCCGAAAGACTGGGTAAATATAGGGGCATTGCCCCTTTCAGCTTGCGAGGACCTGTCCATAATATGAAGTCGGTATGATGACAACGCATGATCCGCCAGAAATGGAGACTCTCAGTCAGTTAGTTGAGTTTTCAAATACCTATATATTGATAAAATTCGAGGTCTTCTGGGTAGGCTAGAAATCTCCGATTATGCTTACGAGCCCTTGCGTATACTCATTACTTGGTGCACCCATAAAGCGTTGCGGCTAATTTGAAGCTTAACTAGACGCTATGTCTCAGGGGAATGTGTAAGGACAGCGCCTATCATCCGCAATGCCGCCTCCGCGTATTGATAGCTGATTAGTTACTGGAATGTAGATAGGGGTGGTCCATTGGAATACGCGCGACTTCGTTTTTAAAATCTGGGGTACTACACTACAAGACTGGACTAATGAAGTGGTGCTTGCGACAATCAACGTAGGAGGGTGTGGCCACTCGGTTCGGTATTATACGGTCACTTTCTCGACAGTTCCTTGGACTGAGGTCTTGGGTTATTGAGTTACCTAGGACCTAGGTAGGCATCGTGGCGTTCATCTTTCTGTAACCAAATTTAAGAATGATTTCAATTTTATAGGTACTGGCCCAATATCCAATGAATAGCAAATAACGCGGGATAAGAGATGTCCCCTCGCGAATTTTGGATTGGGATGATATTTAAGGGGATATTGAATTAAAAGGCGGAGAGCTTACTAGGTAAACCCTTTTAGCAGAGCGACTTGACTCGTGCGCGGTCATGCGTGAGGTTGCATTGTGGCAAGGCATACCTCTTTGAGGCATATTGCCTGGCGTCTATGTATAGTCCCGCGGCTACTAAGCATCTATGCGGGCACGCAGGTACACCACTAGTATAGTGATAATCCTCTGTTTAATTTATTTAACCGCCATGTAGCACCGCTTTCAGCCGCATCGCTGCATTTTATATGGTCTTCCAACTTCACTTCAACCTAGCCGCGCGATTGAATAGCCGACGGCCATTAATTCGATGAGAGAAGACATAAGACTATGGCCATGAAAAAAACACATGTTCGGCTTGAAAAAATCAGGACAGTGTTTCAATAAGTTGACAGTTGCGGCAAATCATGCGATCTCAGCATCAGAGCATGTAATGTTGCTTGGTTGGACTATGATGTCTCAAGTCTAAGACTCGTTAGCTTATCCTCCGATCTATCCTATAGGCTTGTTCGTAGGCCGAATTATAAACGGAATAAGCATACACGTACCACCACAGTATAACACTACCCCTATTCAACTGATTCCCGATTGCGGCCCGCTGGATTTATCGATCGAGTTGTGTAAGAGATAGTAACTATTTAACCCGTTGATAATCCAGATAACCAATGTGTAAATTCTTTGGCTTCTCATCGGGTTGTCTTACCTCAGGTCTCTGCCCATACCCCAAGCTTGACGGTAATGAGTGTTTAGACATGGTAACAGTGCATATCCAACCACATATCGGAATACGTTTTAAATCCGAGAGTCGCAGGTTTCTAGGCCGCACATCGAGACATGTTCTCTTGCTAGGCAGATTACCTAGTCCAAAAGTTTCAATATGAAAGACAGATGGATGAGCACTATGTACAACGTTCACTGCATAGAAGGCAGCGTCCCTTCGAGATATGTTTATAGTCGGTGTTCGATCTACGTACTTAAGGGAATCGATAACGTAAAGCTGATTCGCCTATCTTTTAATTAACGCCAACCTATAAAGCGACCACCTGCATCTTTCAGGGGTCCGACTTATCTTACAGATGCATATTTCAAGAAAATTAATATAAGCTATCAGTTTAATCAATTTGCTACCGACTAGTCAAGAAAGATTCTATAGCATAGTCGAACAAAATGCTTCCTTTTAAAACGAGAGCTCACTCTCGTTATCGGTGGGTATGGCTACAATAATCACCAACAGCTGTGACTAACACGTCAATACAGTGACTTTGTACCTCCAACTATAGTGACACTTCCGGACGGGAAGCCATCAGCTAGGGTCAAGGAAAGAAACATGCCAGCACTGCGAAACACGAGTTCAAACAACAGAACGAGATTACCGACGGAAGCAACCGTCCCTCACTAGAAAATAATACCGGGGACCTATCTGCCTTAGTTAACGGGAGTTCTATGATAGGTATCCCTTACTTCTCTAATGGAAGATAAAAGAAAACACGGAAAACAAGATGCACGAATTTAAAATAAGGATTAAATGAACAAGGGTGTGGGTGTTTATACCTAGGTAGCTAGGGTTTCTTGAACATTTTACTCTGATTGTAATGCTAGATTGTCCCCAACCGAGAGATACGTTATGAATTCTGCTTTGGTTAAGGGACTTGGATAGGGGCGCGAGGGGCTCGTTAATGACTTCGCAGAGTCACGTGTCGTTCTTATGGAGGTAGATAAGGATTTATCGCGTCACACCATTAAATGAATATTTATATAATCAGAACTCTGGTACGAAGTACATGAAATGGCGCAATTCTGCTTATGGATTTCGATAACTTGGTGTCTCTAATCTCGACTCATGTCATTTTACCTCACAAGACATTCACTTGTAGAAACTTGGGACGTAGGTATTATAGCACCGCCTTGGAAATTTAACACGCTACGAATTAATTAACACCGTCGGTAGGTACCTATATATGGTCTTTTACGTACAAAGTTAAGAGATACCTATCTTGGATGGTCCCAATCACTACGTCATCGTCCCAAATGGTTTATTCCGAATGGTAAGCCAACATTCAGAAATATTACCCAGCAACATCTATCTACCTGCCTAGGTACCTCGTTATAGGGCATATCTCTCCGCGCCAAGCACATTTTAACCGGTAAAGCATCATGGGCTTCCTCGAATTTATATCCGCTTTGTTCGGATGGATATATACGCTGTCGTGGTCGTTATCGTTCTACTCGCAACCACTACTAAATATTCGGAGGAAATCAACCTCCGGAACCACCGTAGATTTCCCTTTTATCAACACCCTTGGTAAGTTTATCGCGTTTTGTCTAATTTATTACTGTCTGCCATGTCCTAACACTTCATAGGCTTTCTTGCATATCTCATCTATAATACTGTATTCTACTCGTCGCCAGTTATTCGACATCAGTATGCTTTACGAAATAATGGTCACACGCCAACCGTCGCAGTTAACGATATTGTCTTTGCTGCTCATGCCTTTGTTGTCTGTGCTATCTTAACTACTCAGTATTTCTTACCTGCTATCTGGGGGTTCGATCGTGCCCCTGGCGCCCGCCCATCTCGGCTCATATTGGGCGTTGCGAGCGGGTCGTTTGTCGCCGTTGCCGTCATCATCCTCGTGGTGCTATCCACGCCTTCAGATGCAGACCCTAGGACTTCGTGGGCATGGCTAGACGTTATCTATACCATCTCGTACGTCAAGCTGCTCATCACTCTTGTTAAATACGCACCGCAGCTGGTGTACAACTTCAAGAATCACAGCACAAAAGGGTGGAGCATCTGGCAGATACTGCTAGATTTCCTGGGTGGCATGTTGAGTATCGCACAGTTGGTGATAGATTCTTGGCTACAGGGCGACTGGTCTGGGGTCACGGGCAACCCAGTCAAATTTGCACTGGGAAATGTCAGTATGCTCTATGATCTCGTGTTCATGACCCAGCACTACATACTCTACCGTGACGATGGTTCGGCAAAGAATAGTGAGGAAGATTCGCTTCTTGAGAGAGGCGATGGTCGTCGAAGATTAGACTAAGCCTATGTTGGGCGAACAATATCAAACCCCATCCGGTATAGCCGAATTGCTATTCGAAGTCTTCAAACTTGAGCGTATTCTATGGCGGGTATTCGAAGCTTGTCGAGCCTCCTTAAAGAAAATATTAATGAATTCGTTTAAGTAGAGGATGGGGGATCTACACCTTTAATGCACGTTGATTCTGGATTGGAAATTGCAAAGGCGAGGTAGAGTATGGCAAGCGGAAGGTTATGTTTAGATTTTTCAACATAAGAAACTCCTTGAAGCTCGAAGGCCATGCATGATGTACGCTCCTGGAAATTAATAAAACCCTGACTGGCGTAAAGATTCCAAAACTACTATTAAAGCCAGTCGCTGAAGCATTGATTACTGGTCTTGATATCCATGTTCAACAAGAATTAGTTGAGCTATATATACCGGAAGAGCCCCAGGGATGTTTTCATTGCTAGTTTCACTTTGCTAAGCCGCTGGATCAACCTGGTATGAAAAAAAGGTAGCTGACAGGACTGGCGGGAAAATTAGTATAAAGATATGACTACAAGTGTATTGTAAATTATCTTATTAGGTGGTCTAACAGAAATATGATAGTCTTTGACTTAACTAGGTACCTAAGACATTGCCTTTGCTATTTTCCTCTGCCTCGTTTTCTAGGACAATCCTGATTCCTCGCAGACTTGGTGACTTTTATTCTTTCTCCCCTGAAATATAGCAATGACTTTCCTGCAATAACCCGTCATGAGGTAAGTGAAAGGCGGCGGCTGAAAAATGGGTACAACCCGGATACTCGTGCTAGGCTAAGAGGTAAGCAAACATATATAGCATATGATACGGATCAACCGTTAGGTAGGATACCTCATTCGCGTGGGGATACTCCTTAAAACTATGATCTAGGATACGTAAATGCTGTTAAATAGGTGTTGTCCCACATCGGAGTTGAAGATTTAGGTAGTTTAAAGATGAGGTAATATTGATAAGTACTACATTTTTACACGTGAAACAATCTGAATAGCCTCGTAACAAGGGCAAGTAAACACAAACAAATACGGTGGGAAATAGTGGGAAATAGAAATGATGAGAATCCCCTTTTCAGAAGGTAAAAGGGTATATGATTGGTTGAGTGTAATTAGCCCCAGATTTCTGTTTAGGACACTAAACCCAAGTTGTGTTAATTACCCTGTTACCCCGGACAGCTGCAGCTGCCAACTGCCTTTATCCAGGCTGGCCCTTGCCCTACGCAATACGTACCGGGGGGGCGACCCCGAATAGGTACCTAACTCATAGCCTAGACCCGTGAATTTTCCAGCTGCCGTCCTGCTGCCCGCCCTGCCGCCTCAGTTGCCACCCACTTTGTACTTTTTTATCATTCCGTCACTCCTAATCTGGACCCAATATCGCAATCGAGTAATATAGGCACGCCACATTCTTCGATGACTGCGACGCGGAAAAAAAGATAAGAAAAAAGCAAAAGTAAAAGTGACAAGCAAGAAGCGGTCACGGAAGACGTGTTCACAATTCACTCAAAAGAATTCAAAAGAATTGGTTCCACGGTTTATTTCCTACCTAGGAACATAAACTTATTGGGTAATTTAGGTACCTATTAATTACATCAAAACGAAAAACGACGAGGCCTTCTTTTCTAACCTTTACATAGTACGCCAACCATCTTCTAATCCAGGAAGATGTGTCGCTTTTTGGTACCACACCCTCCCAGCCGGTCGCGTGAATTATGAGGTCTCTAAGCTAATACTCTCTCTACCTTAGGTCTATCGAGGCAGCGACGAGATCCTGCTCTCCAAGTTGATTCTAGACCCGACGCACTCTATCCTGAAGCAATCGTTTGACTCTCGGCTAAGATTGGTAGGTAGTTATTCTGATAATCCATGGTCTATTAACTAAACTAAAATTGCAATCCAACGTATAACTAACTCTTATCCATCCTACAGGACACGCGACGCGGCCAGAATAATGCAGATGGCTTTGGAATTGGATTCTATACCGACCCGAAACTAGGTCCTGCTCCTTGTCTCTTCACTTCAACCATACCCGCTTGGAACTGCACCAATCTCCATCGTATCGCTTCCAAGACGGCATCAAGACTCGTCTTCGCACACGTTCGAGCAACCACCGAAGGATCTCTAAGCGAGGATAACTGCCACCCTTTCTGTCATGCGAGTTTGATGTGGATGCACAACGGCGGTTTAGGTGGCTGGAAACATATCAAGAGGAAGCTAGGTGAACGATTACACGACAAGTGGTACCTTTGCGTACAAGGCGGAACTGATAGCGAGTGGGCGTTCGCTCTATTCCTCGACCGCCTCGAGCGTCTGGGCGTCAACCCGAGTTCAGAGCCCAAGAATGGGTTTGGGCCAGGTGTTCTACGAAAAGCCCTCCTACAAACAATCGAGATTATCAACGAGCTTACTATGGCTATACCGGAAAGCGTCATTCAGAGCGAGAATGTGGATACTCGAAGTCTGTTAAACTTCGCAGTGACGGACGGACATAGCATCATCTGCACGAGATATGTGAGCAGCAAGACCGATGAGGCTGCAAGCTTGTACTATTCTTCGGGTACCCAATGGGAGGCCAATATGTCTTCTCCTAATGATCGTAATGATCGAGATTACCAGATGGAACGCCGCGATAAAGGAGCAGATATTGTCCTTGTTGCTAGCGAGCCTTTGACATTCGAACGAGGTACGTGGCTGTTCTACTCCTTCTACTCCTCAACCTTGGTGCCTTGTGCCTTGGGTGTATCGATTTTGCTAACAGAATTTTAGAAAATTGGGTCAACGTTCCCACCAACTCTATTCTGACCATTCACGGCCAAACTGTAATGGTAAACCCAATCATCGACGCCTTTTCAGACCGCGATCCCTATCACACGCGTTCCTCGGCATTCGCGCAAACGAAGGGTCTTACTACCAACGAGAAGGCAGCTCCCCGCGTTACCAGTCCTTTACCCACGCCGAGTATCGATCTCGACAGTCACAAGCGCATTCTTGCTCCATTAATCCCTGCCGGTATCGGACGAAGTCGAACACCAGAGGGTCCATCGTTGCCAATTCGGAACAAGACTCCACTTGCATACTCGGAGTCGGCCTCCGCCCCGTCTGATATCCGTGCTCCTCCAAGCGAACCCCGGCCTCGCACAGAGCCACGTCCAGATCTTGGTAATAAACTTCCCTCTCAGGGTAACATCAAGAAGAAGAGGCGTTCGCTTAATATTGGAGAACATCCTCACCCTGCCGACCACCAAGTCGATCTAGAGTTGCCGATGCCCGATAGCCCGGTGCCAAGTTCCGTATCGAGAGGCCCTGACTATACCACATCGGAGAAGGCAGCTCGCGTCCTCGGGATGGCTCTTTAGTAAAGAGATTTCTCAGTGGTATCTGGCCAGACTTTTTTTTCTTTTAATGGCGTTTCCTTGACGTTTCGCATCACGACGGGGGTAGTCTCAGCATAGATTTGAAGTTCCGCAACTGGTGAGAATGACATCAAAAGGGAGCCGGAATAGTAAGGCGTTTCTGGTTGCTGTGTTTATTTTAGAAGAGCGGTTTGGTGCGTGTAGCATTGTAGCAAAAGTTGACTGCTAATTCCATACCCCAATAATAAATTCGCATTTACCTACCTTCTGTCTCATGTTTCATGCCTCGCGAATGTTTAGTGGCTATTATCGACCACGAACATGTTACTATTCCTATTTGTTAAATTTTCGGTAGAAGTCAACACAACAGTACGAGACGGAGACTGGTGTTAATAGATTACATACCTTACCTACTATTACGTAAGTAAAGCCCCTGAACCCCTTTTCTTCTATTTATATTTCATATCATTTGAAATGCGCATCTCTTCAACAAGTCTCAATGACCCTCTTTAAACTATGGTCATAACTAGTTCCATCGCGCGTAAATTAACATAGACTTCAAATTCGTAGTGTAGTGTTTCGTCTGACGGATGGGTAAGAAAGTGACTTCTCTAATAGTCTTGTTTCCTGATAGATTAGGCTCATCTATATGCCCTTGCCTTGCAAGACTACATGTAAGTGACATGTGTAGTCCGTAACAATCAATTTCAAGTTGACCCATTATATTTGACATATACTTATACTTTTGATAGCGTCGGTCGTGAGAAAGCATACGTATAGCTACTCAAGATATTTGACCGGACTGGTGTTGTAGACTGGTATAGTAGATATCAAAGTTCCTTAAGCAATAAGTGCATACTAGATGTAGTCTATTCCTGCAAACACGACGATTCCCCCAGGTTAGTGGAATATCCGAATGGGCCACCCGTGAGATAATAGGCGCAAGTATGCTGGCGCGAGCACAACCCATGTCAGGAAATACATGTGATACCCCTGAAGATAATAGTGCCATAGTAGCTCTCCTAGTGGTTCGTTACTACCTCTGCATGCATACTATCTTACCTTGATGAGCACCACGTGCCGCCAACGCTACTATCACCGCATAAGTGGTGGGGTTGAGGACTAATCTGCATAATTTAGTTGAACTCGCTATGTAGGTTTTATCAGTCCTTCGACTTTTTGGTGAGGTCTCTGCGCGTAATTGCTTCTCGTCCGTACAGTAACCCCGCGTCTGTGACATATCCTCAGGGAAATTGATGTTAGCATCCTTGAAGCTTTTATGACACAGAGCCATATAACAGCCACAAACGCAATGATACGATATCACCGACCGGACCTCTAGGGGGTTGACTTAGACAATGAGTATCACGTTTATATACTTCCGCTGGGATACGTAAATTACCCCTCTATGCATTAATTCATAGCTGGCAATATTCATAATACTTACTACCACCGTATCATTCTAGCTTGTCGATCTTCCTTGACGGGTAGCACATCATTTGGTGATATCATGTGTGATATAGAATTGGTACCTACTCATCCCAACAACTGCTATCACTGATGACACTCTTGGCGGCGAAAACATCTCTAAGTACTAATGGAACACCGGGACTCTCGGAAGCATAGTTAGCTACCAGATGACATGACTGAATGCTTCCGTCCCTGCATAAAACGGACTACCCCAGGCTAAGATTCTTACACTTTATATAGCTTGGTGCAGTAGGTTCGGATTAGATCATGGATCTAATGGATAATCGCTAATCTGTAATCTACATGGCATCGACCTAATAGATCCATATCCCGCATCAGATCTAGGAATCTTGGTATTGTACAATGATATCAAATCCCGATCTTCAATCAGCAACGTGCATAATACCTAAGCAGTCAGGCAGTGGTATTATGTTTCACCACTAAAATATCACGGGCCACGACGCCGCCAATAGAGTGGTTCTAACCAACTCGCTTCAAAATAAGGATCGCTATGAAAGTTGACGGGTAGTGGTTGGACGATTATCGCAAATCCAACCCCCTCCACTCCGCACTCCGTCTCTCCTTGTCTATATAAGGCTAGTATTCCATGTATCAGAGTCCTCACCAATACGACCTTCTCTATATAGGATACACAAGCTCCACCCGAGGATTGTGATACTATGGCATCAACTTACGACTTTATAATCGTCGGTAGTAAGTCCGCTCGAAACAGCCCACCCGTAGCATAAACCAACCGTCCGATCCGTTGACAACAATATCGCACAGGTGGACCAGCGGGCAGCGCCGTCGCGGCCTGGCTCGCCAAGTCGGCCAAGAAGCCCCGGGTGCTGCTCCTCGAAGCCGGCGGTAAGAACGACGACAAAGACCTGCGCGTCGACGGGCAGCGGTGGACGACGTTCCGGAACGAGGCCCTGAACTGGGGCTACAAGACGGCGCCCCAGGAATTCTGCAATAACCGAGTGCTCGATTACTCGCGCGGCTTGGGCCTCGGCGGCTCGAGCGCCGTCAACTTCAGCGTGTTCACCGTAGGAGCGAGCCGCGACTACGACGAATGGTCGCGCGTCGTGGAGGACGATGCGTTCGGCTGGGCGCGCATGCAGCGCCGGTTCAAGAGTCTCGAGTCGTTCGACCGGACGCTGCCGCCGGGGATCGACAGCCGGTATGCTGCGCCGAAAGCCGAAGACCACGGCATTTCGGGGCCTCTGAAGACGGGTTACGTGGCCGAGGTGGAGAAGGATGTAGTGCCGCTGCTGGATGCCTTCGAAGAGGCCGGGTACCCCCTGAATCCGGACCACAACTCAGGTAACCCGATCGGCTTCTCCTTTGGGATCAACTCGTCTAGCAAGGGGGTCCGGTCTACGGCGGCGGACTTGTTTACGCCGGAGCCGGCAAATTTAACAATCGTTACTGGGTCTCCGGTCCGACGACTCATACTAGAAGGAAATAAGGCCGTTGGAGTTGAGTCAAATGGCAAGCGTTGTAAGTCCGATTTGTACAGAGATTCGAGCTAGTGGTCATAATATAAATAGGTATAGCATACTGATATCGATGTTAGACCTGGCATCCAAGGAAGTTATTCTCTCAGCAGGTTCGGTCAACGGCCCCAAGATCCTAATGCACTCGGGCATCGGCCCTAGAGCACAGCTGGAGAAGTACGGGATACCCGTAGTCAAAGATGTTCCGGCAATCGGCCAAGGCCTGCGTGATCATATGTTCATCCCCCTAGCCTATACCCGAGCCGAAGGAACCACAGACCGGGCGTCTTTTTACGGCGACAAGAAAGCTATGGCCGACGCCCTGGAGCAGTGGAAGAAGGACGGTTCGGGTCCTTGGGCCAAGTACGCTTGCCAGTTGCCCATCGGGTGGTTCAAGCTGGACAAGCTCCTCGCATCTCAGGAGTTCCAGGACCTACCCGCCAGCGAGAGGGACCTCATCAACGACCCCACGGTGCCTCACTACGAGCTTCTAAGCCACTTCCCGCTGCACTTGTTTGTGCCAGACTTCCCCGACTCGGCTCTAAACTACTCAGCGCTCCTAGTCTTCCTGCTCAACGCGCAGAGCCGCGGCGAGGTCGCTCTACAGTCGGCAGATCCGGACGCAGCGCTACGAATAGACCCTAAATTCCTCGCGACAGCGTTCGATCGGCGTGCCGCCATCGAGGCGCTGCGTGATGCGCTACGGTTCGCGCGGTCCGAGGGCTATGCGCGGGACAGCGTGTCGACGATTACAGGCCCAGCAAGCGACTCTGACGAAGACTTGCTTGAATATTGGCGCCAGACAATAGGATCAAGCGTAAGTAAAACACAGCCTACCCCTTTCCATATACCCTATCTCGGGGCCGAATCAAGATCTCCTAAACTATATGACAAAAAGAAAAAAGCCTTTATTTCCAAGACAGTCCTGCACTCCGCACACCTCTTAATAAAAGTGAATAATTACTGACCCTTCTCAAAGTGGCACATGACCGGCACCGTAAAGATGGGCCGTCCTGGCTCCGCCGATGCGGCCGTAGATAACAACTTTCGCCTCATTGGTTTCGAGGGCTTGCGCGTCGCAGACATGAGCGTGGTCCCAGTTCTCGCGAGCTGCCACGTCCAATGCGTTGCTTATCTCACCGGTATAACATGCGCCGAAAAATTGATTTCCGAGTACGAACTCGCGTAAGCTACCTACCTATGTAAAAGGAGAGGGGGACGGGTAAGTTGAGAGATTTCTTAGAATGCATGCATCTGTGAGCGAGTGTCTCCTCCAGATATGTAAAATTGCCTAGAATAGATGAGATATTTAATACTCGCTAATAGTAGAAGGTGGTAGCGTTTATCTATCGCTGTGTTAAATATTGAGATTACTACTCTGTTTCCTCATCTATATTCCTCTACATGATTTATATATATGGCTAAGGCGTGATCCTATTCATGAGACAAACTTTGCGATCACAGTAAAGCAGAGCACCAGCACTGATCATCGTGTATTGAATATAGCTGTCTTAGAAAAGGGAGGATCAAATCTATGTAAAACCACACATGTTGCCAGAAAACCAACCGTTGAGCTGGGATTTAAAAAGGATATCTGGACAAGCAATAGGCGCTGAGACAACTCTTTTTTTAACTCCTTTCCATATCGTGATAATTCGTTAGTAATAACTAGAGCCTTTAATAACTCAGAATAACCCCCATCGGCCACGTTCTTTCTCGCCGCCTTTCTTTATACTCGTCCTTGAACGATCTCTTTCTATGCCCTCGAGCTGCCTTAGGCTGTCCATCTTCTCGAGTACCAGTTCGAGAAGCTCCTTACGCCTGATGACTTCCAGGTGTTTCTTGATCTTTGGGTCTTCCTTGGCAAACCTTTCCACTTCCTCATCTGATAGGTGACGCCCGAGTCGTAAGTCTAGCTCTCGCGGAAAATTGTAGTAGAATTCAGAGAGCAGCTCCACGTTAAGGAAAAGTACGGCCGTTGACGCAAGTTTCGAAGCCACTGCATCCAAAAAGACTTCAGGGCAGTGGTATTTATTCTTCATATTAGCGCATTGTTTTGACTTCACTGCCAACATCCGCATCTTGATGATATCGGCGCGGTCACGCAAGAAAACGGCTTCTCGACCTGGAAGCATGTTAGCAAGTTATTCCCGATGCGCAGGGGCTAGTAAGATCAAACCTTTCGCGAGTAGCTCGGCGCTAAAGCCTCCTGCACCGCTACGGCTGTCGCCTTCAACGACCACATCGCCTTTTCTAGCCTTGTCGACAAAGTTGACAACTTCCCTTAGCTTTCTCCGTCCACCAACTACTGTCTCAAGATCTTTCATGGCACCTTCGCACGCGGACAGTTCCTTCTTCAACACACCTTGAACATGTTCCCTACCTGTAGTCCACTCTCGCTCTTCCATGTCGATCTCGAACTTGAAAGGCTTGATACAATTTTCTACCTGATCACTGGTACTATAAAACCGGTCATTTAAAATACTCGAAGCGGCTTCTGTGATAGCCTGCCGTGCGTAAGGATGGTTTACAAAAGTAGATTGGCTTATTAGAGCGTCGATGTGAGACTGGATCGAGTTTGCTACCACGTTGGTGGCTAGTCTACCAACGCCAAGCTTCGTAAGCGCAGAGGTGGAAGCGTCGAGTTGTCTTCGCCAGTAAAGGGAGTTGGGGTCTGCTTTGGGAAGGTCGGCAAGATTGTTAGGCTCGGCGATAGGGACACTTAAATCGTAGATAGGCTTGTTCCAATATCTCGCAGCTAATAAGTCAAGCATTCGTTGATCGAGCTCGTTTTTCAGGAGGCTGTGCATTTCAGGACGACCAAATTCTTCGGTAAATTGCTTAAAAGAGTGCTTGAAAGCATCGAGACTCTCGGCCAGATATGACTCGGCAGACAATGGTCTGTCATTGTACTGGACCTTAAACTCATAAGTCGCTTCTTCGAGCTCTTGTCGTATGGAATCGCTCGTCGACTGTAGACTAGCTGACATAGTCTGTTCTAGGACGTGCATAAGTTTCTTGCGTAGCGTTGAAGTCCCAACCTGGAGATCCGAGCCAGGACCGAATTCCGTTGGGTGAGCAGAGAAAAAAGAGTTTTCGTTTCGAGTAATAGTAGATGTTAAATTTGTGTTGCCCTTCTTGAATAACCCGGACATTGACGGCACGCGAGAGATGACTCCAACGTAGCCTAAGCGAAGCGGGTACTGCTTGTCACATAGAATGGAAGCTCCCCGGGAAGGATCGATAAGATCCATCTTCGTAATAACACCTATTGTCCGTTCACCCCGGGGGTCGACTCGTCTACTAGCTCGGAGGGCCGCCGAGTTAGCTAAATCAACATCGGCGGCCGAAATAGCCAAGATAACGTTAGGTGGTTGTATATATTTGTCGCAAAGTTCTGATATCCTCTGCTTCAGTTCAAGGGGTTGATTTTGCCCCACAACTTGGATATAGCCAGGAAGGTCAATAAGTGATAAATCTGGAATATTTGGCGACGAGATGGAAAGCCGAATTGGGTCGTCTGACACGCATTGGGTGTCTGGAACAGCCTGGTTTAATTCCGTTAGAGTTCGCTGGATAGAGGAGAAGTCGGAGATCTTTCCAAGGCCCAGGTCCGGAAATTCACCGTATTCAGCAGTCGAGTCGGGGGTGTTGATTAGGGTAAGCTCGATTGGCCTCCGTGTGACCATATTCAGTCCTTTTGGCAAGAATTCGTGTCCCACGATAGCTTCCAACACAGAGCTCTTCCCGGACGACTGCGATCCGATAACGACAATGGAGGGTAGAGTGAGGGTACTAGATTGTCCAACTCTTGACAGAATGTTTCGGATTTCGATCATCTTCTTCGTGAGCACCATCATCTGGTCATCCTTGGCCATTTCATCTGCACTGCGGTCATCGTCGGATGCCTGCTCGTAACCGTACGCAGCAGCGCTTGCGCCTACAACGGCGGCGCCTGCCCTGCTCTGCTTCGGAGGCTCCTCGCCGCCCGGTCCACCACCTTGCTTCCCAGTGCCTATCTCTTCCTGTGATCTTAGAATCTTCTGCATCCACTCCGGCAGCTCGACTTTATCTTTTGTATTTTGCCACCCTCGCTTCGTCTGGTCAGCAATATCTCTCGCGCCATCTAGAAAGCCCATCGCTGTGTTCGTAACGGTATCTTTCGTCGTGTAAATTATGTCCCAGGCATAGTTCCCAGCCTCTAGGTTCCACGTTAGCTAAGTCTCGTAGACGAGTGCATAGGGTAGAATTTTAGGTCGACGTACGTGTGGCTTGGTACTGAATCCAGGCCAGACCACCTATCATCACTCCACCTGCCATAGCAGGAATCCTTACAAACTTGACCACCAGTCGAGGTAAGAATCGCGCAAAGGACGCATTGCGAACGATGACGGCGTTATGGAACGAATTTACCGGAGGCCACATCCGCCGCCGCGTTGCACGCACGGCAGCATCAGCTCGGAGGATACCGCCTGAAGGTAGGTGATGATATTGGCGTATGGCTCGAACCATGGCCGGGCGTGTCGCCGGGAGACGCCCGACCGCTGCTATCAGCCGTCCGCTCATGCCGGTAATGAGAGGCGGAGGCGATCTGATATCCGAGAGTAGAGAACCATAAAGGTCGACAGCTCGTAGGTACCGATTCGGCAGACGGGGAGAAAGAGGAGTTTTGATGTGTGTATCCTGGAACTTTTGGTACCTGGTAGATTAAAATGTTGGTTGGACGATAAGAATACACGTAGGAAGGTGGGCTGGTGGCGTGGAACGAAGAAGGCAAATACCGAAGTCGCCTTCAAAAGTTTTGTTCATAGGCCGGCTTCTGTCGGCGTGGCAAGGCTTGGCAAGAACTGTCAGTCAGAAAAGCAATGTATTTCCAAATATATTATCTTTTAATCTATTCATTATATTTCGAATAAAAAGGCCATTATATTGTGATATATGCCATGATAGAGCCAACTGTTTATATTTATGAGATCTTTTATAAAGTGTATTTATTTCATTTATTACGTTTTATAACTGCTTGTATAAAAAAGGGTGAGCTTTAATATACTTTGCCATTTTGGGCTGCCAGGTGGGTTAGCCCGTCCGACAGCTGCATTCAAAGCTGACAGGCGCTTAGTATGGACATAACTTTTGAAGGCGACTTCTGTAAAAGTACTAAATTTACCCCACAAGGACTCGATAGTTACAAGCATTAGTAAGGTTATCCCGTTCCCTCATGTACATTTAACAATGTAGGTACTTAGGCACTTAAAATCGTTAGTCACGTGTTCTCCAACCACATCACCTTAATCCTACCAGTCTACAAATCAAATCGCATTACTATCTTGATTGTGGAAAACGCAACGCAGTCATTTAAAGGGCGGCCATCTATAGTATATCCTCGAATCCTGTTTGACTACGGCACAAGCTATATCTGGTTAATTGAGGTTGCTCGTACCGTCGCCAACTAGTCGTCGAGGGGTCAGCTAAACTCACCAAACCCCCACGAACATATCCCTTCACCCTTATCAGATAGTTTGTTATCCGACAATGATGTTTAGGCTTTGCTTGGCCACCTCCACCGACCTGTCTTCCGCCCATTTAGCGGAGAGCAGAATAGACGCACCTACAACTTCCACCTCAAGATCGTAAGCAAAGAGGTACCACTATACCCCTCCCTCCTTTACCTTGGGCAGCTGCTCAACCGGGCACGGTGTCCTGATGGTGATTTGCGTGGCCATCTGGAAACCATCTTCGACCCATAGCTCGGCCTTTCTATCCGAGGGCTGAGCACTTCTTGACTCATAGATCATCTCCGTAGAGGTTTGAACTCCCCGGGCACGATGGCTGAAGCGTAGATCGTACTGTCGTACTTTTTTTGCTTGTGTGTCTATATTGTCTCCCTTTATAAAAGTTAGTATTTGCATAGCATTTTAATAAGTGAAATAAATAGTTCTGACTCACACGTTTCACAAGCCACTCCATCTGTCCTCTTGCCATATCACAGTTCCTTGCTGTATCATGGAACCGATCTTCGGCATTATGGATACCCTCCTGGAATGGCTTGCTCAAGAAGTATCCATAACTATATCTGGCAATACGGGAGCGTATCAAAACCCGCCCTTTCGTTCCACAGAGTACGGCACCTTTAGACACAGCAGCCCGTGGTTTCTCTCCCTTTTCCTGGATAACGGGAACTTTGTCATAGTAGCGGCGCTTCAGTGCTTCAAAGATGTATGAGCATTGTCCAAGCCCACCGACTAGTACGATAGCCTATCCTTCCAGTTAGCTACGGCGAATATCAGGCAGATACTAAGCCTTATATAGGATAATGATAAAGAAATATAATATGCTATTACCTTTGGAAATCGTAAAGTCTTCTCTTTAATAGCATTGACTTGACGTTCAATCAGGGCCTCAATGGTAGGCATCACGACCTGGAAGATGCTACAAATCTCGTCACTGCATATAAACTTGTGAGTAAAGATTCTTTCGGTGGGTAATAACGGTTTACGTACCGTGAGAAGTTGAATATAACGTCTGGGCCTTGATGTGAGCCTATTCTTGAGCCAAGCTTAATGGAGAGCGTCCCATCTAGTTCAGTCTTATATGTTCCCCTGGTAAAGCATTCCCAGATTCCGATGATCTTTTCCTTTTCTAGTTGGTGAAATTCATCCCAGTTTTGGCCCTCTTGCTCAAGAGCCTTTTTCTTCATGGCCATGTTGAACGATTGATGAAGAAATACTCCGCCGCAAAGGGCGCCATCACCTTCAACTATCTCTCGGAGCTCAAAAGGTTCGGTGCTGTTTACCACATAGCTTATGCAGTCCTATTAAAGTTAGTATCAAGCATTGGAAGTAGCAGGCTCCTGATAAACATACGGCGGTTCCTCCTCCAAGATCTGCAATGACAAACGAGGTTCCAGGAAGGAGTGTATCCCACTTGTTTAACTCGGGGACCGTTGCTAAAGCAGCCGCCTCTGGCTCTGTAACAAACCTATATGTGGTTTGGGGAACCTGGTTGCGGCGAGAACGTAATATTCCGGATAATTTCAATGCCTCTCTCATTCGTTGCAGTGGGCCACCTCTCCAGATTGCCGGTACCGTGATAATGACGTGGAAAGGCTTTTTCTCCACGAAGTCGTCTCCCTTTTCCTGGCCCATGTATACAACTACATATTCAAAGATCTTCCCGAGGAAGTCCGCAACAACTTGAGTAGGGTTCTTGCCTAAGGCATCCATGGTAAATTTTGCCTCTTGGATGTACTCCGAGTCCTGGAATTCGGGACGTAGGTCGTCATCATCCACTAGGAGCATCTTGAACCATGAAATGATACGTTGTTTGCCTTCAGTCTCCAGACCCCAAGAAATACTTCCGTTGGCATCGTATGAAATCTTTGACGGAATTTTTATATCCTTATTATCCCAGCTTGCCGGGCCAGGCCATAGGCGAAAGGTTGTAGGAACAATCTGATCACTCGGAAGTCCATTCTTATGAAAGCTGTACGAAACTCCAGAGTACCTAAAAAGAGTAAGTAAATAAATAGGGGCTAGGGGGTGAAATACTGCTCACGTAGTTCCCATGTCGATTCCGATCACGAAACATCCACCGTCCCAATCTTTGGAATAGTCTACCGGATTAAATAGCTCCATAATGAACCTAATGGTACAAACCAAAGGATACAATCTTAGGGTAGGGACCTCCCTATGGATTGTGCTGGATAGGATCAGATGAAACCCCGTAACTTGTAGCACGCTGATAAGCTTCTGGACTTCTGAGGGGAAAGCCTATGAGGGTCCCTTGGGTAGGATAAAGACGTAATAATGATATCGTGGTAAAGATGGTGGTCACCTCTTATTATACCTTAAGGAAGTATGCGTAGAATGGGGAGGTTGGTACAAGATAATCTGATACTACCTCGTATCTACCTAGATATTCCAAAGAGGAAACCCTATGAAGATGAGAGTTGAATGGGATTGAGGAAATTGAGGAAGATTATATATATGTACCTAAGGTAGGTAGGTACTTAGTCTAAGGTACCTAATTCAAGCGACCTATCACATTTTGGAAGGGAAGGTACGGCTCGAGATAGTTTGGGGTTGCTTCAGGTACCTTAGGAGGTACCTAAGGTAAAATAAACTTTCTCCTATTCTCCTACCCCATGAACATCTCAAGTATTGGTGGCGCCTTCCTTTCCTCAAGTCAACTAAATCTAGAAGGTAGCACCAAATAAATTTTACAGTTCTAATCCGCTAGTAAAAAAAATTTAAGGAAGTCACTGGTGTTATTACATTCAAATCATAAAACCTACAATCAGATCTGACAGTTAGGAGCGCTAACACAATCCCACTTTCCAACCTTATTAGTATTACTGCAAACAAAAATTGAAGCCAAATTCTTTGCAACACACATTACCTTCCAGAGGAAAATTCTTTTTAGCACAGATCAACACCTTCCTTCTTTCCCAATCACAGAAACTATTCACCACGTGCCTTTCACCAACCAGCATTCAAAGTTACTTTAAATTTGGTTACCCGCATCCGGCATTCACAATATTCTCTCCTAGACCACCCTTAACAAAATCGTCCAAATCAGCTGCAATCATGTCTTCTGGACTGCCTAGAACCCTCTCCTCCAGTTCACCCACAACTATGTCTCCGGATACACCCGCAACTACGCCCACAGTTGCATCATCTAAGTCGCATCCAGCAACGCCCTCTGCATCACCTACAACCATGCCACCTCCAGAGTGCCAGAATGCCACCGGCAATGATAGTAAAAAAAGAAAGCGTGATCGAAAGGACGAGTCAAACGAAGATCTCCAGGTGGAGAAGAAACCAAAGCGAGCAAGCAAGAGTTCTCAGCCGAAACCGCAATCAGCGGAGGTTAATAAGCCGAAGCGTGGTCAGGGTGACGACGCGACCAAGAATATTCGCGTAACCAGATCAATGGCTAGTAATAAGAATGTTGAATCAGAGGCAGGAGTAGCACCGCGAAATAAACGACAACGTGACCAAGAAGTTGACACTGCCGAAAATGCTCGACTCGCTAAAAAGCAGAAGCTCACCATTGAAAAGCTTGAACGACAACTCAAAGAAGCGAATGATGAGCTTCTATCAGCTAGGCTTGATTTGACGTCTACGAAGGACAAGCTCAGAAGGGAAACCGAGGAGGTTGGGCTCTTGGAAGGACAGCTCAGAAGAGCAACATTTCAATTCTTTACAGAGGTGCAATTATATTCACTAACATGTCGGTTCGAGATGCTGTGCTATGAGGTTGGTTCCTTTGTTGGAGACAACCTCGTTAAGGTATTTGAAGGGGACACTATACCAGAGCATATTGAAAAGAGGCTGAAGGAGGTGTCGGAGACACCACTTCACAAGTTTCTTAAATCAAGGTCGTATGCAAGACTCTTATTTGAGGCATTCATATGGAATTTTCTATGCACCGAATACTTTGAGAATCCTTTCAAGTTATGGGGCAAGGGTGATGAGGTTGGAGCTATCCTTGGTGCAATTCTAGGTAAGTGGATTCTTAGAATATCCATGCGAGACTGTTCGAGGTTCCTGACGCTTGCTTAGCCGGAAAGTTTGGTGGTAAGGCTGGGCGCCTTAATATGTGGAAAGCGCACACCGCCCAAATACTCCAGGACTGCCCGATAGACGCCGCAAAGCTTGAAGGACCTAAAGAACAGCTTTTAGGCCTGCTTGAAATGTTCATCGTCGAGGAGAAGAAGAGTAAGATCAAGGACGAGGTGGAGCCAGGTATGAATAAGATATTCGAGCTTGCAACGTCGATAGCCCGGGATTTAAATCGATTCGATGATCGGGTTGAAATCATGAGAAAGAGACACCCAGACGCTCGTGTTGCATCGCAATCTTACGACGACGATTGGATGGTGATATCCAATCCGAGCATAGAAAACGGCGATGCCGTGGAACTCATAATCACTCCGGCCTTGGTCAAATACAACAGGTATTGGGATTCTGACGAAGAACATTTCTACGCTGTGAAGAAAGCACAGATACTATATAAGAACGGGGTATGGTTCGTTGACTCGGATGAGTACAAACGAATGAAAGCTGAACGGGTTCGGGGTGACACAGAGAAGTGATGGAGACGGGCAGTATGGGATGGATATTCTGGTATTAGAGGCGCGATAGTTGATTTCGCGTTGGCAAGAGTCAAGGTTTAGGAGGGACTAATTTGACGATCTTGACCATTCGGGATAATTATGGGCGGCGCGTGTGAAATGTCTCAACCCTCCACTCACACTCACGGTCACGGTATTTCACCAATTACTTGCTTGAGGAGATATGAAGGGAATACCACGCATAGCGTTTGATTACTAGATAGATACCTGATATGGAATTGAAAGCGTTGCTTCTAATGAGTTTGCGGAATAATTTTGGTCGGGTGGGAAGGCGGGAGCTAAGAGTCTTCCGGTCGCTTCCAAGAGTTGTTCGTACAGTACAAACTTGTTTCATAACAATGACTGACTACACAAAATTCACGCCAATAAATCCCAGAGCATCGCATTTAAAAGCAACGTAATAGAATAGGTATTGGTATTGGACCAGATTAAGAATTAACCCCAGACAACCCGCTTTCGGAATTATTATCTTCCACAAATCATTATTAGGGCTACCTACCTTACCCAACCTTCACCATGGAGGCCTTGCGAAGTCAGCTCGCTGAGACGCAAGGCGCGCTCACGGACAAAATACTCCAAGTTAGACAGCTACGAGCAGACCATGCCGCTGCATTGAATACTTGGGCGCAGCAGAAGCAGAACTTCGAAGCAAAGCTACAACAGCTAGAAGATGAAATCCGACGATTGCGCCAGACAGATGAAGTTTCTGAAGGAAGCGAGAAGCTGTTACGCAATAAGGAAAATGGACAGCGCGCGAAGAAAGTCCCGTTAGCTTCACTCCTCGATGATGAACCAGTGGGTGACAGTCCAGTCGCGCGGGAAGGGGATGATGAGACGGTCGTGATCACCCGATCGCGAATGGAAGAGATTGAGTCCAAGTTCAAAAATATCACAAATGAGCTGACGGAAAAGACGAAACTCTGTGAATCCTTGCAGCAGCAACTACGTGTTCGACGAAGTAGTTTTGATGCTGCAGATGCTCGCGACATTACCGACGATCAAGTTACGGAGCGCTGGGAGAATCTACGGGACAAAATTCGAACGCTTTCGTTGGATAGATTCAACGAGACGATTCAGCCGAAACTGGTGCCGGACAAGTCAAAAGCAGAGTTTGAGCATCTATCGAAGCACTGGAAGACCTACATGACTAACGGCGACCTCACCTGCTATATCTTCCGCGCGCTGATCTGGAGATATTTGTACACGTGTTTACTGAGTAAATACTGTCGGGTGTGGGGCAAGGAATACGGCGATGTGGCTACGAAACTGGGGCGCTTTTTCTTGACCAAGATGTCGGAGACGGAATTCGAAGTATGGCGAATACACACGGCGCAGCTATTAAACAAAGCCTGCGAACCCGACCCGGCCGTCGTGGAGGACGTGACAAAGAAGATACTAGAGGCTACTACACTATTTGCGACCGGAATCGATACGGAAGCCCTGACGACGTCGCTGACGGAGATCGTCACATCGGCGGCGGAACTCAGCACTATCTTGGCCCGTTCGCGATACATGGCTTTGATGGCGGATAAGCCCGGTAGCGATCGCACGCGCGGATTTGCGTATCAGGAGGCCACTATGGACGTGAGAAGCCATCTTGGAACTAAGACGGTTGTGGATATGATGATCTCGCCGTGTCTACTGAAGAAGGAAGCCGACTATGTGGTCCTTGTGAAGGCGGACGTCATCTGCTAGAAGTAATGCGCAAGTCCCGGTATGACGCGAGGCGGCATCAGGGGGAGGGGGAAGCTGAGCAAATGTGCAGAGAAACAGACGAAGGGCTAGACGAGGCGAGAATGTCAATGTTATAGGACTGTGTTGTGTGCTTACCCCTTAATTTGGTCAAGTGTCTATGTTCCTTATGGTAGGAAGGCAGGAAGGCAGATAGATAGATTATTCAGCGGAATTGACTCCTGTACCAAAACTTTTGTACGTAGAATCATTCCAAGTAATGTAATCTCCATCCTTTCTGCCACCGTTAGAGTTACTGTTAACCAGTAACTCTAGGTTGGGCTCCTGTATCTTATCGATAGGTAATTTTTACATGTGACAATTACATCTTGCCGTACCTGTCGTTAAGCTTCTGTAGATCTGCACTGCACTGCACTGAGCCCACTTTTTTGAACCCTTGTTTTAATGCTACAGACGAACCTCTTGGTTTATGTATTTCTCTTTGCTTAATTCATCTCCATTGCGCATCACTCTTATACGCCCCCTTTGCTAAGTAGTTTGTCTCTTGCTATATTTATGGCTACAGCTACATCAGAGCTCGTTTTCTCGCCGCAGGCAAATCATAATTTCTCGCGCATTCTTAGCGATCTGAAAAGGTCCAACCTCTCCATCACCAACCGTCTACGCTCCATACGGGAGGATGCAGATTTCGTATCCGAGGTAGCAGCTGCATTCGCCCGCCCGCTGATTGCGAACGAGCGCTGCGGTAGCTGGTATATTCCTCCAGATAATAAAGCCGGGTCTGCATATTTTAAAAGCACGGATGGCCACGCTGGCCAGTGGAGATTTAGCACGCGGCGGCTTAACCTCAATTTGTTAAGCATCATCGGTGCAAACGATGGCTGCGTCATCGTGGACTCGACGAGGAGAGGCAAACGAATGCCCGATGCTCTTAGTAAGACGGTACCGATTTGGTGCTGTGTCCTGAATCATGTTTTGTTTCCGGAAACGCCAGAATTTCATGAGCTCTACACGCCTCCAAATACAGTATCGCAATCTGAACATGCCCAGATGGAAGCGAGAATCCCCGAGCACGTGGTTTCGCTTAAGGAACTCGATATTAACGTGGATGTCTTACGCCGGGAACTGAAGAAGCCGCTGAGACCCATGTGGGTTACGCAGGAATCACAGCTTCTCCCGACGGACCATGTGTTTGATGACTTCCATCCCGTCATTTGTTGTACTAGTTCCCGTAGAGTTCTTGGCGGGGAGATGAGCGAAGGAGGCTACATCCAGGGTGCTAGTGACGATACCGAGAACTGGGCCTTGGGATTAACCCCGCCAGTTTTTTGGCGTCATGCGGATATTCTATTGTCCACCCCGGAGGCAGATCTACCTAACTTGGTACGCTCCTTGGTCTCAGATCAAGCTGCTGATATAAATATGCCAGGTCCCAGGGAGGTTGCGCCGTCTCTGTTCGTCGGCTGCTTACCACTTGCTAGCCTACCAGCTTCTTCGTCAACTTGCACAATTGCTGTCTACTCAAAGACTACAGACCCAAGCACCTGGGTCAAGAGCCCATCGCTTATGGAAGTTGGTGTAGGTAAGCATAAAGTCGCCAGTCGCAATCTTCGTCTAGCTCTCCCCAATATCAACGACTTCGTGCGTCAGTTCCTGGAACAAAAACCAGAGCCCAATCCCTCAGAGGAGGATCCAGGCGCGAACCCTTCGGAGCCCAGGCGTATCTTAATTGTTTGCGATACTGGTAAGGACCTATCGGTCGGCATAGCCCTTGCGTTGCTATGCCAAAATTTTGATAGCGAAGGCAACTTCAAACCCGACGTACAACCTTCTGGTCATACCAAGAGCGATATCAGGATCAAGCTCAGCCGTATCATGACTGCCTTCCCTGAAGCAAATCCGAGCAGAACAACCTTACAAAGTGTCAATAGCTATCTCATGGGCTAGAGGCCTTGCTATTGTACCCTGTAATGTTTTCGATCTGAGCATTATAATCGATATCAAGACACTTTTTTAATGATTCTTATACTCGGCACTTGAAGCTCTTTACTTCGAAAGCGGCCTGCTTTACCTTTATGCCTCCTCACCTTGTCCCTGATTAACATGCTCCGGTTCCACTTTGGTATTCATCCCTACCCACTAGAATAAGGAACTAACAACTTACAGTAGGGAGAATTTAAAAACATTAAAAATAGTTTTAACATTTTATTACATCAACTTTAATATATTATAACTCAATTAAATTAGCGTTTAAAAATAAGGTAAAAATTATAAAATTTATTTTATTCATTTTTAAATAGCTTAAATATTTTTTTTAGATTTTTAGCTGTTGAAATAAGGTTAATATTTAATAATATAATAAATAGGCTTAAAATTACCTTTTTATGTCCCATATTTTTTTTTCAATATATTTATATGTAATTAAAATATTAAAAATCATTTTTATATAAAAAATTGCATAAAGTTTATAGATATATAAATTTTATAATTATAGAAATTAAATTGGGTAAGTTATGAGTATATTTATAAAAGTAAACCTTTTAAAAGTCGAAAATATTACTTTTTCTTATATAAAAGTGATAATTTTTATATTATTACAATTTCTACACCAGCTTTTTGCACGTATAGAATTTTTTAAAAAAATTTCAAATCGGTACAATTATTCCTTTTATAATAATTTAATAACCTACCTAATTTGAAGCCTTGGTTACATATAATTATATTAAGTTATAGCTATTCGAAGTTGGTGAGTTTTGGTGTAAAAATGGCAATTGGACGTTTTTTTTTTCACCCCACTGTATAAATATCGGTTGAGAGGAAACCAATTGTGCTCGGATTTTCTAGCCGTGGGAGATCGTCTGGAGCCACGCGAGAGAGGAATGTCATCAATATCCTGATATCTAATTTGGTCGCCGAACCTTATGCATATCAAAGAATAGTCGCCAAGAAGAACGCTATGAATGAGGCCAAGTCCTGGCTTTGGGTATAGCTCCTAGTGCCATCATGTTCGCCTGATGTCTTACAAGCTCTTCCAGGGTTGTGCGACTGAAGGATTCTACGTGGAATTCTATCTCACCTGCCCTCGAATAGGTATATGGGATGACGGGCATCGGCCTGTTCCTAGCAACTATGGTTCTGTGACACCCACTCAATTGCTTCAGTTCGGACCAGCAGTTCTCGTTTCGGAATAAGGAGCCGAATGTCTTCGATTCAAAATTAAAACGATTCCTAATGGGGCTTTTTGGTGGTAAGGAATCTCATCCTCTGCAGCGAACCAAAGGCACCGCGTGGATCTCGGACCCGAATCGTCGTTATGTTTCGAAATAACAGTAAGCCCTAAGTGATACGTCTCCAAACCTGCAAGTCATACAAGACTCGACGTCTTCCTCCCATTGCAACTTTGTTGAATCGCAGACCTCTCTTGGCTCATCCTATGTCCCTGAACACAAGCCACGATGCCGTACGAGGCTGCTGTATCTGCCAAGTGGACAGGCCATCTCACCTTGCCTGTAACATATGTTACATATCCGTGGATTTGATCTCATTCAATATAATTAGACTCTACGTTGTTGGTATATAATAGGTGCCTATCTGCTGTGGACGGTCAAATTTCTCGTGGCCGAGACTTCACGTTATTACGATAATTAATTAATGTTTTTTTCTTTTGATACACGGAACAGATGCCTTTTTCCGAGAACGGTATCCCTTTAATCGGCGTCGTTACGCCTTTCTTGGCCCTTGCGTTTTTGACTGTTGGCTTACGACTCCACGTTCGTATGACTTTGTTAAGGAATCCGGGAGTTGACGATTGGCTATGCCTTGGTGCGGCAGTACGTTCTCGACTAGCCCCCAACTGCCCTACTTACCAAGCGGTCACACTGAATATCTTCTAGTTATGCTCATTGGGGACGTACTTGGCGAATGTGGTTGGTGAGTGGGTTCGATAATACTATACTGGTGGCCTTAATGAACTTGGTTGACAAGACGACGTCGTAGGGATAGCAGTAGGCTTCGGTAACCCTTTACCAAGCATGACTCCCGAAGAACAAGACGTAGCGTTGAAGGCAAGTCTTCTAAGCCAATTAATTACCGTATTCCTGGAATCAAAGTCGGAGATATATATACCTAGGTAGGTATATATCATCTAACAGCATATTTAGACACTATGGATCTCGCCACCCCTCTGGGGCCTCTCATCCTCCTTGGTCAAAATATCCATCGTGACATCTTACCTCCGCATCTGGTCGGGCAAGCGTTTCAAGCTGCTCTGCCACGTCTCGATATGCGTAATCTCCATATTCGGCACAACGCTCTTCCTCGGCGGGATATTCGCCTGCGTGCCCGTTTCTTTATCCTGGGCACCACCGCTCGGCCCGGACCCCCGGCACCACTGCATGGATCTCCCGCTCTTCATGTTCGCCACTTCGGTCCTGAACACGGCTATAGACCTAGCCGTCCTCGCTATTCCCATCCCCCTATTTCGCAAGCTGCGCATCGCGCCGAAGCAGCGCGCCGCGCTCACGGCCGTCTTCACCGTCGGCGTCGTCGTCTGTATCGCCTCTGTCATGCGGCTCGTCACTTTGCGGCAGTTGAGCAGCCGCGCGGAGGAGGACCCGTCTGTTAGCGGTCTTCCGTTGGGGATTTGGTCGGGCGTCGAGCTCGACTTGGGCGTTATCTGTGCGTGTCTGCCCACGCTGCGTCCGATGCTCGCCCGTGCGTTTCCGCGCCTGCTGGGCTCTGCGGCTGATTCTGAGCTGAGCAGCTGGCGGGGGACGCGGCGGGTTACTCGCGACGGGAACGGGTCGTATCGTATGCGCGAGTTACGTTCTAACGACGAAGATGACAAGTTGAGGGATGGCGACGTGGAAATGAGAATGATTAAGGGGACTTCGGGATTCCCGCGCGCCCCGGCGCCGTTGCATCTAGACAAGTCTAGCAAGTCGTATATGGATTTCGACTAGGTAATAGATAATCTAATTAAATTCGTTCATATCCCAAACCGTCTATAGACAGACTTAATGACGATTTAATTATCGCCTGTTTACTCTTGGGTATCATTACAATATTAATTACCTACGCAAGATAAAGTGCCCTTCCCTAAGTATACTATTGATCCGGAGGCGTGAGACGAAACCAAAGTTCTAGATTCTTGCTCTCCTACTGCATCTCCAAAATAGCCCTCTTCGACATGTCATCCTGGACCCAGTTTACGATGGTCTGGCCGACCTCGCCAACGAGCTTTTCGTAGTGCTCGCCCCTGAAGAATAGACTCGTGTGCGCGGCGACTTGATCCATGTCTTTCATGAAGATCTTGACCCACTTGGGGTCTACCACGCCGTCCATCTTTGGAACATTGCAGAATTTACGCTCTTTCGGTGGTTTTGGAGGCTTGGCTTCTTTACCCCGGGACTGTTCCGAGGGACTGGCTGCTAGAGGCGATGCCACGTCGGGATCTTCTGATTGCGCGACGGTGGAAGAAATGTTCCTAAGAGGTCCGTCGTCTGAAGTTGAGGAATTCGACGCGGCAACGGCGGCGGCTGCTTCTTTCTTGCGCCGTTTCTGTTCTTCCTTCGCTTTCTTCTCCGCGTCTTGCGCCAGCTTCTTCTTCCTCTTGTCGTAGATTTTCTGCCGTTCCCTGATAGCCTTATCACGGTCCTTTACGAGCCTATCGTAATCTTTCTGTGCCCGCTTGGCTTCCTTCTCGGCTTGTTTCCGCACGTCTTTATCTGTATACTGGCTAAAATCCGGTGGTTCTGGTCTTATAGGAAGTTCCGGTATTGTAGGAAGACCAATACTTAAGGATGCTATATCATTGGTAAGATCGCTTGTTGAGACTACGTCGTTATCTGAGGACTGCTGAGCCGAGGAATTCTTATGGGGCTGCTGAGAAAGCGCTTCTGTATCAGCGCTATCATTATGATTGACCGAAAGACCGTTTTCTGAGACTTTGTCCTTGGTATCTTTTAGAGGCTCATCAAACGTGCTAGCTTCGGGTATCGGTTGGTACTCTTCAGACATTGGTTCAGGAGCAAGTAACTGCAATTCTGGGGTTTCAGGATCGTCATCGAAAGAACCCCGCCGTAAAGTATTGCTGTCGGTAGCATCTAGATCTTGCGGGCTTGGGGGACGATCGTGACTCTGAATTGAAATTCGCGGTGTCGAGGGAGTTGATCGTGCGTTCAATAAAGTCTCCGAAGCTTCTGAATTGCTATTAGGGGCTGGGTCTTTGGGCTTAGGATATCCATGGCACACAGTATAGTACTGGATGAAGCGAACTTGTGGAGGTACGTGAGGAAATCCATGATCTTTTAAATCGTCTACATCCTCCAATCTACGAATATCCTCATACCGAGTCGTCAGGTTATTCATATCCATGAGACAGCTTCCGAATTCCAGATGTGACACGAGGTGATGGCTGACGGCGTTTAGTAGACCTTCCGAATTATGCTTATCGACGAAATGAACAATGTTTCTCCACCAGCCCCTATCCCGAAGGGGGACATCGTTGACAAACGATGGATTGAAATTTGGATCGAACGTCATACCATAAGGGATCCCTTGTGGTCTCGGTGACTGAGAAGCGCTGGATGGATCTGAGTATATCGAAGTGTTTCCTGAGGTGATATTAGATAGGGATAGGACTGATTCATCCTCCGGTATTGGCGCCTCGGGCGGGTTTGCTGTGTCCGATTTAGGCCTAAATAGACTGGCGATACCAGCTGTGACGACACTTGCATGCAACCCGAGGAAGGGCACATCTAGATTAACTGTCCCTATAATACGGTGAAGAAAGTACCCCGTTTGGTATTGGTTTCTAGATGGCTAATACAAGTTGTGAGCTAACAAGATAATATTCCTTGGGTAGATACATTCGATAACTTACCATCAAAGCAACATCAGCGGCCAATAATCCCCCCATAGAATGACCGACGAGAATCACGTCGGTGGTGGGAGATTCATGTGGGGCTAACCACCTGCTGAAGTTATCGCGGGCTACATCAAGAGCCTTATAAGTTTTATATCTTGGGTAAATCTTAGAATGGACGGTATGGGTCTCGGATAAGGCGAGTTTAAGGTACTTGTGCACATGAGCGGGAAAGGATTGAAACGAGGCATCGTTGCCCATGAAACCATGTATATAGATGACTAGTAGTCTACGGCGCCCTGAATCATCATTCTCAGATGGAGAAGGGACCAAGGACTGTGTAGAAGAGGATCGCGGGTCATCTAACGTAGAGAACGATAGTGAGGATGAACCCCACTGAACGCCGATCGTAGGACGAGGGGCATCTAGGGGCACGTTGTCTGGAGACATAGGATCCATAGCAACGATGACGTGAGAGTAAGAAGTTGAATTGAATGTGAGAAACTTCTTAGAAAGAATTTATGCCCCTATTCAGACTGGACCAAGGCAGACCGGACCAAGGAGGCTCAGAGGGCCAGTGACGTAAGCTGGGGTCTACCGAGGTGGATTGGTGTTTGGCGGCATATTTAGCAGAATTGGATTGGATTGGATTGGATATGTTAGGTTTTAGATGGTGAAGAGCAAGAACATTATGAGGAATGTGTAGGGTAATAAAGTACAAGTAAGATGGTTGGATATATGTGGATTAAACGTTATCGAAGGCGGTGGGAATAAATAGTAGTTTTTGTAGTTGTTATAATTTGTATTTGTAGGTAGTGATGAAGTGGAAGATGATAAGTGAAGTTGTAGTAGTGATTTTGAAGTTCCGAGCCGAGTTCCAATGCGACATACGCATACAATTACTTGTACCGTATTTCGTATTCACCGTAGTGCGGGGCTTGCGCTACATATCGACCCGCTCCGCCCGCTCAGGTACCAAATGTTAGGTTAGGTACATTGTACTTCATATAAGTTGCATATTTGGAGGCCTCGACTATAAACGTCTATTTACATTACATGTGTAGTGTCTACTACCCATAGCAAAATCGTATACGTAAACATGCCACGTTTGAAGACAGGAAATAAGCAGAAATAGTTAAGATGGGTATATGGCATCTCAGATATTGTGATGCTAAGTCAAATATTTTATTCAACTATCAACACCCGAGCCAAACGGCCGGTTCAGGGTCCCTACGGACGGGATGAATAGGTAGCAGCTACCTACCTTCCATCGGGCTCGCCTCCAGAAGACGAACCCACCCTAGGACTTCATAACTAAATCAAGAAGTCATCTAAACTTGTAATCAAGCTTAAACCAGTAAACCCGCAATCCCCTAACTGGGTCGCCGTCTCAAAGTGGTATCAACCGCATCAATTTGGCGACGCTGCCCTCTCGCAAATGTAAATGGGCTTATAAAAACACCGTGCCCTTTTTTTGTATACGAAACGCACCTAGCTTCAGCCTAAACCCGAAAATACTCACTAGTAAATCGGGTCCAAGGGCGAGCGATGGTTACGACTGATATGCTATTCGATCTTAACCGCGTGTAGGACTAGGTACTCGAAGTACTTAGAAACTCGCCAAGTGCACGTGTCCCGTTCACAACGTTGACCATCGTTGCACCAATGCAGTTGAAATCCATATCTCTGGCCGAGGTGGTTTAATTTTCTCTCCAAGCAGTATATACGACAAGCCGAACTAAACCGCCTGCAATCCGAATTCATCGTATAAGCACATAGGCCTCCGTTGCCTGTTGCCTGTGGCCTTATCTCCCTCATCCGAACGCCTTACGCCATGCTAAAATCCTGGGAAATGCAAATAACCATAATGGTCTGCGTGAAAGTTTGGGTTCGACCCAAGTCTCGAACCTGTTCAACGCTGTAGATGCCACAAAACTGTCATATCTCGTCCTTAACCGGGTATCTCAAGGTCACGTTCCAATCCTGCCACTGTAGTTTTGGCTACTGGCGCTTCTGAACGATGACATTTCCCCAGGGTTCTGTCATCGGTCAGCAAAGAGACTTGCGGAAGACGGACGATCCGCATGTACCTGCTTTCTCCTCTTGAGCTTCGACCGTTCATCTGCGTCGCCAGTTGAATACCCGCCTGTATCGTCATCGCCGTAGCCTTCACCGTATCCTTCAAAGCTGCTGTCTTGGTAGCTTCGCTTTTTTCCAATCCGACGAGCACGATCAATCTGCGGCGTCAACGGCTTGTTCGACTTCGGGGTGATACCGGGGGCTGACGCAGCCGGAGTACTAGGTGCCGTCTGTCTCGCGGCCGACTCGTGACCAGCTTTCTTTGGTAAAGTACCGGGCGCTAAGTCACCGAGGACAGAGCTATCCCAGGCCGCCTTCGGTATGGAACCTTTGGCCATCGCTACCGCTCGAGGTAGATGCGCCTGGTGTGTTTGCGACAAGCCTTTCTCAATCTCCTTCCCGACGACTTCCCTACTCAACCATGCATCTTCGTCAAGCCCAACCAATGCCAATAAGCCGTCGGGGGCTTCGAGCTCTTTCTTCACCGCATCAAAATGGCCGCTTAGTCCTAAAGTCTTTATTTGACCTTTGTAAGTCTTGCGAAGCGCGTTCTTCTCTCCGTTGGGCTTTGTGCGGGCGACCTCGGCAGCGATGCCGGTTAATCCGAACATTTCAAAGAAATCGTCCGACAGACATGGGTAGGATGTGGAGTAGGCTAAATACGAAAAATAGTGTCAACCAAGAAGTACCAAATCTCATTCAAGCACAGCCTTTGATAATTACCATCGATCTAGGAAAGGAAAGATGGCAGAGTGCATAGCATGTATGAGACTAAGGGGAGCCTTACGAGTACTGCAAAGAAGGTACTTTTCACCGACATCCAAGTGCAGGTTCTCAATACCAACTCGGCGATTCTCGAGGTTGACTTTCTTGTGCTCATGTTCTCCGGCATCGTCGAATGGATATTTTCGCTTGGTCGAATAGACATCTGTCACCGCAGTATCGTGAGACATATCGGTTGGTTGGGCTGACCCGTTGACACTATGTGCCGGCTATGATAGCGCGACAGTTAATGAATGTTCTAGTAATAACTTAAGAAATAACGACAATACAGAGGGGAAAAAAATCAGGTGTTGGGTGCTAGGGATAATTCTAAACTTTAAAAACGTACCGTCGGCAGAGCTGTGGTGATGGAGGTCATAGAGCTGTTTACGCTTGATACCTGGTCACCTGTGGTCGGGGAAAATTGAGAAGGACTCTGAGGCGTTTGAGGATTGAATAACATGGTCGCCATCGAGAAAAGTAGGCGAGAACGCTGGATGATTACGGTGCGCGGCGCGATTCGAACGATTCGAATATAGGGAAGTCTTTAGAAATCCCTAGAAGGCCAGCAAAAATTGACGCCGAGATGCTGACAAGGTGAGAATATGAAGGAGCGTAACGAGAAGTCGGAAAGGCTGAAGAAAGGCTGAATAGGGTAGGCCGATTAAATTGTTTCGGTGCGCTTGATTTGAATGATGGACGATTGACGATAGGACGGTATTGAGGAGTGGAATGATAAAAGTCGATCGATCTCACTGTGGCGAGTCGCGCGAAACCGCCGACCGGCTGTTGTGGTCGAAGATACCCGAGTCCACCAGCATTCACCGACTTAACCCTTCTACAACGTCGTATCGGTGAATTAAAAATAATATCCTTAGCAATATCGAAGCCGTCAGAGTGCTTATGGGGGATATCGCGATGCCTCGTCGTGGTAGTTGTCGATTGCGGAAGACAAAGTTGATGGGGTTTTTGGGTGAAAGGACGCAAGGTGAAGTTGTTGCAATGGTGACAAGCAAAACGGGCGGACGGGGGGAGAATGAAGTGCAGGTGGTGCCTTGCGACTGGGCAACTCGCCTGTTCCGCTACAATTCCCCGCTTTTATTTAAATACACCCCTAGCCTCCATAAGCCTAGTAAACTCACCCCTGCCGACTCACCTACACATGTACATACAGTACATACCTACCATACTCACTTCTACCTAAACACCGGGTCATGTTTGTATTACACACCACCAAAATCTTTAAATACGTACATGTAAGGTACCTACCCAGCTACGTAGTGTTTCTATTCATACCTAACAAACATACTATCCTACATATACGCATTGCCTTGCCTTTCCTTGCCTAAGTACCTAAAATAATATATCTAAAGTAAATAGAAACACACCGGCTATTAGATGAGAGCTCCTTTACTATTAACGCAACTAAAAACATCTTCTATTCACCGGCTCTTAAGTACATACAAAGATATGTATATAGTTCGTTATGTGCCCTATCAAATTTTAATGTGTCTTACACACCATTGCCTCAAGTAGGCTTATTTTCTCTACATAGTGAACCATTCACGGATACTTCCCGGTAATAATATGCCCCTTGAAGTAGATCTTGGAGGAGATATCAAATAACAGGGGCTTAATCACCCTAGACACTCCACCTGATAAACTCCAAGTAGTAAACTCACTATCAATCTTTAGGAACGCAACATACCAGCATACAAAAACATAGGCAGACCCAGAAGTCCAATATACCACCCCCAGTTAAGGCAGTCAACATAAGGGACTTCTTCAACCTTACAAACTGAAGCGGGTATTAGTCTCCCTAGCACTTGAGAAATCTTAGGTCAAGCTAGTTAGTTGTAGTTACAAAGACCACAAGGGATGGGAAACGTTTGTAATTGATTGTAACTGACACAATATATAGACAAAGCTGGAGTTTTGGAGCAACAATAAGATATGTTATACGTATAACTGACAGCACCTTTACTATTACAATATCAAGACAAAGTTTGGCTTCATTACAACCTAACTGATTCTTACTAGTCAATTAACAGTAGGACATGGCAAATTACTACATAATCATTACTATCAGTTAAGATCTGAATCACGTTTTCTGAATCACGTTTGAAGTTTTGGTTTTCATAATTACCTGTCATTGGATTTACAGATCTACATATTCCGTACATACATGCATGTTAAGTACATGTACCCAAGTATTTAACATACCGAGTTCGGGAGTAGGTACATAGGTACGTAAGGATATCCCTAACCTATCGCGTAAAGTGCATCACTCAATCCGTCTCCTTCCCTTGCCCCCACTTATTCGGGTCTATTCTTGTGGTCGACACCTGCCCGTCAAGGTGTGATTACCTCATTGGTGAGGATCCCATTTAAGGGACGAGTCAGGCGCCGAGGAATCGCGGTTCCGATACAAGACTTCCATAAGATAACACAATCCGACAAGTCTTCGTCAGTCACATTCGAATTCAATCCCACCCAGTCCAATCTCAAGTACCATTCAACAACCCCTTTACTACCTAACTACATCGGGCAGAACAAGTTCCAAAGTCAACAAGTGCTTCTCACGATTTGCACGGCTTTTCTGTCGCGTGGCGTTTCTAGTCACTTCGTTCATCCGGCACGAGGCATCGCATAATCCAGCCGTGTGTTGCCTTGTCCTACGTTCCCAAGTCTCTCTTTAACTTTGCAAATTTTTTTTATTTTTTCTTTCATTCCAAGTCATCAGCCTGGTGGCGTTTTCATTGATAAGACTCTTCTCCAAGTTCTACTCCGGGGCACGCGAGTTACATCCTCCTGTCGCACCGGACTCACGATACCCTCCCTATCCATACCACAAGCTTAAATCTACATTTCGCCATGTCGTCGTCAAGACTTGCTGGTGGTGCTAAGCACCGGCTGATGTCCGAGATGCAAGAGCTCTCAAAAGAGAAATGGGTAAACATCGATGTAAGTGCTGTAGCTCCCTTCTTCATATTCTAACCATATTGCTGACTCCATATACTCGTAGTTGGTGAATGGCAATATCCTACGTTGGCGCCTTGGTCTTATTGTCGTTAACCCTGACAGCGCATTTAACGGGGGCTACTTTAAGGTAAGTAACAAATTAAAGTATCCTTCCCAAATAAGATCATCACTCACATAATAATATTTAATAGGCCGAGATGACCTTCACCGAAGAGTATCCCTACCAGCCGCCGACCTTTAGATTTCTAATTCCCATCTACCACCCCAACATCTATCCCGACGGCAAACTGTGCATCTCCATTCTGCATACTCCCGGCGAAGATATCATGTCTGGGGAGCAGGCTAGCGAGCGATGGTCTCCTTTACAAGGTGTTGAGTCTGTGCTCCGGTCCGTCCTCCTCCTTTTGGATGATCCCGAGATCAACTCTCCGGCAAATGTAGACGCCAGCGTAACGTACCGGGACAATCGCGCCACCTACAACAGGAAAGCCAGGGAAATTGTCGACAAGTCAAAGAGCGACATTCCGAGCGACTTCGTGATGCCAACCAGCCTCGAACCCCCGCCACCACCGAAGCCGGTAGACGACGATGCTGCATTTTGGGACGAAAGTGACGAAGAACTCGATTTCGGAGGTAGCGACACCGGCGACGACGCGGAATTAGCAGAGTTTGATGAAGATGGCGAGGATGACGGCGCTAGCGACGACGACGACAACTGATATCAGCCCGCTCTACGCAACATTTAACATCCATTACTCGACCTCTAAGAATGGGCCGGCAAAGCATTTTCTGACCCAGTACACAATTGCATAGCGGGGGTAAGGCGTTTATGGATCTCTTGCACCTTTGGCGCGCGTTTCGGTTCGTCTTTTCGTCGCATTGGATTACCAACAATCGACTTTCGCATCTTCTTTCAGATAGAGGAGGCTCCATGATGAAACGTGGGCGCCGAAGACCTTTCTCAGCTACTACTAATTTGTAGCCAAATCTTTGAGAACCCTCCACCGTGTTTATAGATGAGGGACGGTTGTCACTTGGGTATAAACGCAACCATACTAATCACGCGTTACCCTTTCGTCCAACTTTAAGAATGTCATATTTAAGTTATCAAAACGGCAGTGCTTACTTAAGGCACTTAATACCGTGCATATAGCAATTCTACTACACATCACTTCTTACATATTATAGAATGAATGTCTTTGTACATACATTCTTAGGTAGTTATAAGTCTTGCCCATCACATGTGAAATGAAAATATCATATATAATATGACCAAATACCTATTTATCATGTTACACCGAACTAGCTCTGCTGCTGATTTCTAGTCTATACTCTATACTCCTTATCGCCAAGGTAGGCCTTTTCGTTAAGGCTTGGCATCTGTTTTGATATAGTTATGGGTACGACGGGAATAGATATCGCGGGATGTCGTTCCCGATATTCAACTAGCAGATCCGGCACGCTGGCACGTTATCCGGCAGCAGTAACATTGGGTATGTATGGTGCCTAATATGACGCTAAGGTCCTACGGCTATGCATATAAGGCAAAGGGGTAAAAATTTTCAACGACCATTTATGACAACGCATTCTAGGGAACAAGTGGCGTGAGCTTAGTAGAATACCCCGTTCTTTTTCTTGAGGCTTACCTACGTCTTAAATAAGCCGGCGACTCGTATGTAAGCCGGTTTATGCCGGTGGAAGCCATTTAGCAGCCGGCTGACACTTACCGAGGCTCGATTTAGCGGTTGGTATGGTTGTCCGTTATTATGAAGACATTCATACCTAATTCCATAAACCCCTTTCAGCCCTATCTTAGGTATAGTTAATACTATTCGTAGTGTACTTCTGATATTGCCTAATATCCCCTTTAAGTGCATTTTGTGTTCCGTCCATTAGACCGACCAGGTAACAAGTACCTAAGTTAAACACCTCTCGGTTTTATTAGCCTCGAACACTTTAATATCACTACCCAAAAGCGATCCGTAAGAATTTCCTACACCTCACTCAGTCATAGTTGTCGACCTAAAATTAGCTTAAGTAGTAAGTAGCAAGCTAGATACCTACGTAGGACTATATATCAAGCAAACAATGACGAATCTTTGAATACTAAGGTACCTAATTTAACTCGTAAACAATACCTATTCCATCTAAATGAACCAAGTAGCAACCGAATATGTGTACATAACAGCACGAAATACTAGCATCAATAACAGAACTATTTTACAAACATAAAAACAAGGTTTAAACTAGTTGCTTCAAGTAATTATTAAGCCCAAACGTACAGATGATAGTATACCTTTAAGAGTATCATGGAATCTATTAACAGTCTCTTGGATGATTGCTACTAAACTATCATTCACAATCATCATTTAAAGAGAACAGAGTTTCCAATTACATTCTAAAACATACACTACAACCCATACAGATTACCACGTATTCGTACAAATTTCTTCTAGGTATAACGGGGTGGACTTAAAAGGTGTGGAAATAAATTTATTATTCTACACGGAACCTTAATCTAAGCTATAGAATCCCGTAGTCTTCGTTCTATGAGCGTCTCACCAAGATTCTTCATGAAATCAGTTGGGTTTAAAGTTCGACGACACCATCATAATACAATTGGGGACGTTCTGCTCCAGCCCCTCTCCCCTTCTTGGCCGATGAGAATAATTGTATCGGTATTGTATGGTAGCCATATCCACGCTGCAAGGTATCGGCACTATAGTTGAAAGGAGTTGCCTAGTAATATGATATAGATATATATTTCCTCGATGTCTCTACTTGTCAATTTGGAAAGTTCTACGGTTTGGGGTAACACTGAAAATGATGTATAATTAGACCTAAAGCCAAGTCTCTTACGGAAATTTTAAGCGGAGAGAAATCTATAATGCGGAAGTAGAGTCTTTTTATTTTCGCTAGATGTCGAGTAAAAATGCCCCTTTAACAAGACATTCAAAAGCCTTCAATGCTAAATATTCGGGGGCTACAATTGAACTATCCAATACTTAGCAGCAGTCTTCATGTCGGATGTAACCCATCTCGTATAGCAAGTATGATAGGTGTCTACGAGTAGGGCAACACAGCATATTGTTTTCGTTCAAGAGCGGTTAACTATTTCCGGGGGGTAATCATACGTTTGTAATGAGTTAGACTCGCTGCCTAGAATAGACGAAGTGTATCGTGTATAGGGGAACTAGGGATTGCTTACCTCCTAACTTATCTACTCACGGTTCCGTTTCGGGAATATGGGTCGAAATAAAATCGTTGCTATTAACAAATATACTGAAGGGTAAAAGAAAATGCACGTATTCCAAACTCCCATAGCCATTTCCCCACACCGGCAACAATAAATGTCCACATTTTACTATAAGTTGAACTGTACCCCTCTTACAGGGTTCTTAACTCGGCTCATTCAGGTTGCAGATATGATATATCAATACCGGTGGGGAGAATCACAAACACTGTATTGGCGTTCCAGATCCACTTTGATATAGGTAAACACCTTTCTCCAAATAACCAGGGAGCTATCCCCCCATAGATATTTCACGTAGGGATTGCGATCCTATCATATTTAGAATACCTTCCGTGGAAAAGATATGAGTGGATCATCAACAGCACAAGTTTCGTCTTGGGCAGAGCTATGTGTGGGAGAGATGATTACACTACAGCATATAATGTTATACAAGTGGCTGAATTCAGGGGTTCCTTCTAATTTGGCAGCGTTGCAAATGTCCCTGAACATTCCAGGCCAGGCCTCTCCCGAGTTGCATTGAATCGAGATGTCCAATAGAGTGTGATCTCAGGCCTATCATACAAGTAGCGATGCGGCCTCGATTTGGCGAATAGAACTACCCAGTTCCGAATGAGATAACAAAACATCGCCACACCCTTGTATACACATGCAATGGGGTAACTGTTAAGTGACGTCTTCACCGACCGCTCGTATCCATTACTAGGGTACCTACACCGGGCATTCGGCAGATCTCCGATGTCCCACCATGGCCATGACTATTAAAGAGGACTATAATCCCATATCACTTCTTACCATTATCAGCCATATGTACATATATTTAATACGTGAACCACTCAATTGAAAATTACTATATATATGTGCATGAAAGAGACATCAACTGCTTCAAGAGAAATGGATTCATCACAGACGACAAGCAAGCCTGAAGCGCTTGATGTGATTATTGTGGGCGCTGGTATATCAGGAATCAGCTGCGCTTATCGGTTACAGAGCCAGCTCCCCAATGTTCGCTTCACTATTCTCGAAGGTCGTAGCGAGATTGGTGGTACTTGGTCTCAGTTCACATACCCAGGAGTGCGTTCAGATGCTATTATCAACACGTTGGCATTTCCATGGCACCTATACCCGCATCCAGAGCCAATCGCAGATGGCTCTCTAATTCTGGATTACATCAAAGATGCTGCGTCCAAGTCTCGTATAGAAGAGCGAATTCAAATGCGTCATAAAGTATTAGCTGCGGAGTGGTCCTCATCACAACAACAATGGACTCTCACGGTTGACCACGACGAAAAGCAAAAATTCTACACTACACCCTGGATGATTCTGGGAACTGGATACTATGACTACGAAACCCCGCTGAAGGCTGAGATACCGGGTCTCGAAAACTTCAAAGGTGAATCAAGGCACTTTCTAAGAAAACAACGACCCTAACAGCTCTGCAGGGAAGGTAATACATCCGCAATTCTGGCCAAAGGACTACGACTATGAGAACAAGAGAATGGCAGTGGTTGGCAGCGGAGCCACTGCTGTCAGCTTACTGCCATTACTCGCAGAGAAAACCAGCGAATTAACTTTGATTCAAAGGAGCCCAACCTACATCATCACGAAAGAAAACAAGTCATGGACGCACAAGCATTTGCCGCCGTCTCTGGCCTCGGCTTGTCAGCGTCTGTACCATACGATGCACCAACACATTTATGTTGCATACTGCGAGAATTTCCCTGATTCAGCAAAAGAACGTCTCCGTAAGGATACCGTGAAGAGGCTACCAAGGTGGCTCGAGCAGGACCCCCATTTCAAGCCTCGATATAATCCATGGGAGCAACGGATGTGTACGGACCCCGACGGTATTTTCTACCAGGCCCTCCATCGTCCTAACGTGAAGTTGATTACCGGAAATATTACGAATTTCACAGACACTGGAGTACAGACCCAGGATCATGAGACCGGCAAGATAGACACTACTGATATAGATGCTGTTGTGACTGCTACTGGTCTGAACATGAAGCTAGGTGGGGGCATCGATATACGCGTCGACGGAGAGACACTGTCATGGGCCAAGAAGTATATCTGGAATGGCGCGATGATCGAGGGTGTTCCAAACATGATGTTTGTGTTTGGCTATGCTGATAATGCCTGGACTATAGGAGCTGATATAACAGCTTTCCTTGTGGCCCGGCTATTAAAATACATGAACCGCAAAGGACTGAAGACTGCAGTTCCTCAACTGTCGGCAAAGGATGCTACTGCTGAGACCGAACGGATCTTTCGACTGAACTCAACCTATGCTAATCTTGCGGCAGAGAGACTTCCCGTGTACGGAAAGACGGGAGTTTGGCGGCCTAGGACACGCCCGCCGCAGGACTACGTACGCGCTCGTTGGGGCAAATTTAGGAGTGGTCTCCATTTCTCTACTTGATATGTATGTACTAGCTAGTACCCAAGGTAGATAGGGATGTGATGATTGTATGTTAGGCTCTTAGGAGGTAGTTATAGGTTATAATCCAATCTAAGTGTGTAAATTCCCCACATCGCGCATTTCCACTTCCTATCATGCTTACACCGTCAAAACTTTTTATGTATTGTATAAGATTTCTAAATCTTATCGGTCGTATCATTGACATGTTGGCTATTTTATTCATTCCGAACCCCAACAGGCGTGCGTAAACCAGTGTAGCCACAGAAAAAGAAAAAGAATCCCAGACGAACACGGCGTCTACGGCCGTGGGGAAGTGGAGCCGCGCCGGGGTTAGTTCTCCACACGCATGCAAGTCACCCGCAATAATACCTACCCCGCCGGGGCTCAGTCCGGGGACTCGGATGCATGGGTTGAGCTACCGTGTGACACATGAGCAGTTCTTATCTCCTAAAGTGCGAACTAAAAAGAGATACTCACTCCACTTATATCAACGAATAAAGTCTCCGAAAAGACTGAATACATACTCTCCTAGGAATGGTAGAAACTATTTGGCCAATAAGATCTAGAAGGATTGTATTCCATACTAGTGGCTAAGTTCGCACTCTAGGAGATAAGCGCGAACTCGTGATATATCGTTATTTATAATAATAGTATATCATGACCGCTTCTCCCGACATTCATTTACGTTTGTTTAAGGGTCATGTGCTACAATTAAGACCACCTGAGTAAGTGATTGGCATGGTCTCCAACAATCAACCATGGTTTTCAATTCTGGATGTAACACCTAGAATGCCGTCAAACCCTCTGGTACGTCTACCTACCATAATAACTTCACCGAATACGTCGATGGAACTCTGGGCGTCACAAGCATCGTCTAGTCCGCGGTTGATGGATGTATATAGTAGCAGTGCGCCTTCGAAATACAGTGTCCCACGTATGCGGGGTATAGAGATAGCCGTTTCCCCAGCCAATACACGGCACACTTCGTTACTCTTTGCAACACCTTTGCAGATTGACTCGTCAACCAACGGCATCATGACGTGGGTATAGCCCTCGTCTGATGTTGACGTGCCTACCTGGGTGAGTAGCAGCTAGACACGCCCAGTGTAGCAATGGCAATCGGGTGGGATTATTATTGCTTGTATAGCCGTAGGAGTTTGCGATAGATCATCCTGCTTGTAGCATATGGTTTTCTCGAATACTATTCTTCAACTCCGCTGCTTTTTCGGGGCTAATGTTTTAAATTCTGAAATAGTCTCAGCGAAAGCTTTCCTGATACTGTTATACACTATTCACTAGTATTAGGATGGGACTCATAGCTATCATAATTTTAATAGGGTTAGTAAGCTAAGTCAAATCAAATTTTGCCTAGGTACCTAAGATATCCTATGGGAGGTACCAATATTAACCTGTGTACTTGTTTGATTCTCTTAAACGGGCTTTAATAACACGGGCCGGAACGTCCAAAATGCGTACAGCTGTCAGTGTAACATCCCGCCGCCGCCGATGGCATTCGATGCCAAGAGATGTGCTGTGAGGTGCATATCTGATAGCTTTAACTTTTTAGTGTTAGAAATCGTACTTATCAATCCGTCGAACTGTAACATCTATCGTGTACTGTTGTTGTAAGTATCGCTTTGCGCTGGTGTGACAGTCGTAGCAACTATTGAAAAATTATCAGATACAAGGCAACTTTGAATACGCATTGCCGCCTAATATTCAATCGACGCTTGAAGAATTAGCATAATACAACGGTCTCCCATCTGGACCGACGCTGCTTCCAATCGCATAAAGAGATGGCCCCGACGCCAACGCAACGAGCAACAAATGGGTTACACACCGACCGCCCAACAAGCGCCACACGCAGCTACCATATTCAACAATGCTAACGAAGAAAGGCATGCAATTACCGAATTAATAAAGGTTCCAAGGCACCGGATATAACGGTAAGATCGAAATGCTTTCTATTGCCCGGCGTCGTCCGTCGCGTATTGATCCACTCGAAACCCGTCATGTTTAGACGCCAAACAATTGTGCCTTCATTCCAAATTGCCGCGTTCTGTGCATCATGGCCTTTCCCAGTATTCTTCTTTAGAGAAGAGGTCTGTACCTGGTGACGTTACTGCCGTATTGAAGGCCAAGGAACCGGGAAACATAGTGGCGAGCTGGCGGGCTTCCGCACTCAAGACTTGACGGGCAAAGGCTTGGGATGGACTATGGGGACAGTCTTCCCCAATCTCGATTGGTCCTCCAGTTGGAAGATAGCGCTTTGGGCGTGGGGGTAGGTAGCTCAGCCTGGCTTGCTGCTTTTTTGATTGTTACTTCGTGTTGGATCCACCGTTCTTGGATATCGAATTTTCGAAGACCGCAAGCCGGATCTTGGTGGTAGAAGAACACCAAGCTTACGATTTCAAGGACGCCCCGGTCTAACCGGTGGTTGGCGCATATCCAATCATAGCCAACAGTGCTCAATGCCACTGCCCAGCTCCAACGGGATATTTCTGGCATTTCACCCCTCCTGCCTGGTTCCCCTGGGCAACTCCACAGGAGACACTGTGGTAGATATTTCTCCGGTAGATCGGATAGCGTTGGGCAAGGTAGTAACCTGGATAGGTATTTAGCTATGCCTGTGAAAGCATGGAGAATGTCGGTGCCATAAGAAAGTTAGCGGGGTGTATAGTTTTGGACTCATCCGCAGTATTCTGTTAGAGCGCGGTGTCTTTAACTATGTTAGGTACTCAGCCTCTGTGCCGTAGGATTGTAGCTCAAAGTAGCCTGGGGGTTGACAAATTTTGTCTTTGTTCAAATCATCCTAATCTTCAATATTACTGCTTACTAGACTATCATCTAAAACCGCTGGCGGCCTAGGGTTTTCAAGAACTTGAGGACTCCACGTGAGCTCTTCACTTGCTTCTGCTTGCGAACATTTCAATATGGTTTGATGCTCGGTAATGAAGAGGCACCGCTGAGAAAGAAGCCAGTCCTGAAACGTCCAATCCCTTCTACTCCAGAGTGAGGAGTCCACTAAAATTCAAATGCCATTATACTCTTTGGAGAGAGTTCATTGGACTATTACTAACCACTTATAACTTCGAAGTCATCTTTTGGGACTCTAACAGTGAGCCTAAGAAACAATCAGACAAAAATGCTATTCGGATTAGATAAATCTAGCTCGCGCTGATTAGAGGACACAGCTTCTGGGTATAGCGGGCCTAGAACTTCGATAATGATGCGAGAATCCGGCCGGGATTGTGAAGTGTTGAGGGTACGCCGGCGAATGTTAAACGCTGTTGGGATAGCCTGGCAGATCAAGCATTGCGAATTCCGTGAAAGCTCCTCAATAGACATGAAGTTTTGAACGCAAGATCCTAACTTATGGGGAAGAGAAAAGTATAACAGAATACCTGATATAGTTAGAAGACATATTTAAGCCCGGAGTTAACCTTGGTCAACATTTGAGCAAGATCGTTGTCACTTTTGAATGACTTTTGAATGGTTCGACAGTCGTGAGGCTTACAAGTTACTACACAAGGCACTGTCTCGGTATTGTATGTATATAAGTCCTTGTTATGAGTGGCTTATACATATCTATTAGCCATTGTGGCTTTGTTATGTATTCTGGGATCTGATTCGCCTGTCATCAAATATGCCGCTATGTATCGCGGCTACGAGATCTGAGACGTCTGATCACCCCTGGTCCGGCACCCCCTCTCCCCGTCGAACGATATTAGTCCAAATTCTATATTTTCAAATGATACCCTCTTAACCTTTTCGTCTTCTTTTCTTCTTCACGAGTTGATCTCTTCATCATTCGCTATTCTTCGTTTACGGTTTGCTTCATCACCAATTCCCTTGTAATTACATCGACTGTATTTTTGTGGCAGGCCACAGCATCCAACGAGTTCTATCTAATTCTTGGATTCCCCCCCTATTAATTCCCCAAATTACGAAATACGCGCCGGCACCATGTTCCGCACACCGTTCCAATTCGTCGTCTTCCTCCTTTCCATCTGCAATATCGCAGTCGCTGAGGTTGATGTCACACACGATCTACTCCCTCGACAAAGTCCCAGCGCGAACGATGTGAATTCGCCCGCCTGCCAGAACTATGCGCTAGTAGCCAACCTCTCTACGGTCGCATTGAACGCGACGTATCGCGCGGCTTTCCTACGTTCTTCTCCTCTTGGAACGTTTCCGGCCAGGGCTATTTTGGATGTGGAGTCGCCGAAACTTCCGGCGATGATGATGGATGCGCAATTGAACCAACGATGTGGAAATTTGTCTCAGGTTGCTCTCGACGGGGCGGCTGCAAACCTTAGCGCAGGTACCGTACTCGGCTTACCGATCCTCGACGCGCCTGGTATTGATCCCGCCAATGTTGCTATGCCTATCGTCGGAATTGCAATTTTCTTGATGTTTGGTGGAACGTGGCTTGCGTTGTAAGCTACTCTGATACGGGGATTTCGCGAAGATATACGGGGAATTTGAATTTGAAATTTAGGGCCTCCTTAAGTGAGATATCTAATTGGTTTATGTATGGTTGGACGTTGTGACAGGGTTGATGGATGCATCTCGGAATTGCCAAGTATAGTATAACTGTCTTGTTTGCCTTTGGGCAGTGATACCGGCGATATAATGAGAAGATGTTTAAGTGGCCAATCCTAGGTTCCACAGCGTTGATTTAAGAGTAAAAACCTATTAGATACGGTGTCCATGAATGGGTTACTCTTATTGTTAATGCTCTACACTTTTCGCATACCCTTTATATGAAACTAAAATATTGCTTGTTCAGGTATACTGTTAAGACTTTCAGATTGTCAACTATATCGGATGAGCTTAAAGGTAAAGCCTGGATTGCAATAAAGACGAAAGATGATTAATAAAAGAGCTCGAAGCATCCCGCTAATCTTCCCTTCTGTATTGTACCTGATGCGTCTGCGGGGTAGTCAAACTTATCTCAGGTATACATGTAGGTACCTAATGTAGTGTACCTGTACTACCAGTCATATGCTTCACTTCTATTGTATGAGGGTTTCGTAGCAGGGGGTATACACTTTGTTAGTATATTTAATCAGACATTTTCTTCATGTTTGGAAAATGTGTTTATATTCAACAATTTATTATTCATTAAGAAATCAATGTCTTCCAAGTATTTAATCCGGTATTCAGGTATATCTGGTACCTCTTACATACAGAGAGGTTAGTATTGCGTACATGTAATTAGGTACCTAGGTACGTAGTGTAACTTTAATGTAATCAGCTAAGCCTTACAATAGCTCCTCTCTGTACTGCACATGTCCCGATAACAAAAAAAAAAGCTCTTTTTAGACCTTTGAACTTCAATAGAATTACAGGCAGCATTTATTTACGTTATCTTTATCAGCGCTGTTCTTATTTCAAAATATTTGCTCCTGTCCTACATATATGTTTTTGACCTAAGGTTATCGCGGCTAGGCATCGGTGGGAGCGCAGTGACGGATATTCGTATACTTACACTACCTACTCTTTCCCTTCCCACCACCATCATTACTACCTCCATCGTCCTCCGCAGCTCCAGATTTCCATACAATTTTCTATGCTTCACTAGAAATAGTGTGCTTTCCCCAAGATGGCGACAACAGGTGACCCAACAGAGGAGGCTATTACTCTGTTTTGTGACATCACAGACCTCCTCCGAAGCGAGGCCATTACGCGCTTAAAGGTACCTTTACTATCACCTTACATCTCGCTCTCCATACTGACTTCATGGTTCTTTTCTGTTTAGGCAAACAATAACGACATCCAACGTGCGACCGAAGAGTATTTCGAAGATCCCGGCAGTCAGAAGGTACTTCATTACCTTTTCCTACCCCCGCGACCCCGTCGATATATACAACCTCTAGTCTCTTACGCTAAGTTCTCTGTAGTACAGATGGGACGAATCGCAGTTTAACATGGATCGCCATGGTGAGGCGACTGGTTCGGGGATATGTGCGGTATTTGTCTGCCTTGTAGCCAGCTTCGTTACTAAACTCCTGTCGCAGCTTTCAATATCCAGGGTCCAGATGAGCTTGCGCCTACCAGCTATCAGAACAATACGGCTCCCACTAGACCCCCCTCACGAGCTAATAACACGTCCTCTTATGGTATTGCTATACAACTGTCCTATATAAAACAGATGATAATGCTAACCCATACTTGCCAGGTGCACCAGCTAACGCCGCCGAAGAAGATGCGAATTTAGAACGGGCCTTAGCTGAATCTGCCGCCGAGTCGGGAATTCAACGCCAAGAAGCTGGTATTATCGACAACGAAACGAGCCTTAAATATTTTGGTCCTGCAAACCGACCGGAATATGATACTGAACAATGGGCTATGATTCCTACTAAAACAACTACTGACGACGTGAAAGCCGATCCTACCCCATCCCAAAGGAAGCGTGATCCCGAAGCTCCTGCATTTCTTAGACAGACTAAAGATCACAGGGTCGGTTTCATCTTATCGATTTATCACAAGATTCCGGCCGTCAGAAACATTTTACTCCAGTGCGGAAATCCAGCTAAGAACTATGGGCATAACTCGGAGTGGTGGAGAGGTCAGCCAATTCTCAAGCATGAACATCTGGCGGCCATGGCAAGAGGAGAATCGATCTGGGGTGATGAGGCGCATCCCGAGTTTTCCGAGGAGCTCCACCGTTTAATGGCGTTCCTTGATAAGACGGAACGGAGTTACGGTACTGTTGACGGTCTCATTGATACTAAAGCAATTGACCCTAGCTTTGGAAGTTGGATGCCCGACGTTGAAGATAAACTCTTTGAGGCTATCAAGGAGGAGGCTCCCAGCAATCCTGCCTGCGACCTAGAACCTATGACGACCATGGGCACTGTCCTACCTTGTGCCCCTATACAAAACGAAGAACCCTCACTAGAGGGTGATGAAGAACAAGATACGCCGTTTACATTTCTGGATTTGGCATTAGACCATGTACAGTACCAATGGGTGAATACGTTTTACGACGCATTGGATAACTTGCTCTGGACGCATGCGTTATCACTCGACCATTCCTTCCCAGAGGAAGCCAATTATGCCGTACTATCTAAACCTGCCGAGGTGATGACGATACGGCTCAATGGCACCGGCTTGGTCAAGCCCTGTGAGGTGCCAGCGGTGCTTTATGTGGATCGGTACATGAGGGATCGAAAAGACCTTGGGCTCAAGTTGCAGACCTATATGCGCTTGGCAAAAAAGAAGTTACGCTTATACGATCTACTAGAGGCAAGCTTGGTAAGGTGTCACGGTCAGAGCTGCTATAAAGTGAACGGATTGGGCAATGGTCCTCATGACCTCTTCGCTTGTCTAAATGGAATCATTAAACACAACGAAAGGATGATGCAAAGTCAGATTAGGGCTGCGCAGTGGCGTTATCATTACGCTCGAATGGAGGAGGGGCTGGAACTCGGCCTTGGAGACCTTTACGATATTCATACATGGAGCGGGCCTTACACATTCCTCCCCGAGGAAGAAGAAAGAATGGAAAAATGGGAAAATGTTATTGTGGGGTGCAGAGAGAAACTTGAGGAGCTTGAGACGAATTTAGCAAGTAAGTTTATTCTATTTCCTTTGGAAAAGGTGGCATCTTTCTAACCTACCTTATTATAGACATTGTAAACGCAAAGAAGGCATACTACGACTCCATGAAAGTGATTTCGAAGTGGTTGACATGCCAAGAACACGAAGTAGACGATGAAGAATATGTCTTCCGGTCGACCACCGCCTATAATCCGGAATACTGGAACCCCACCCATAAATACACCCTTCGCGGTGTTGCGCTTACGAATGAACTCGCATATGTATGTGTCAGACAAGACAGCGGTTCGATGGAGGTCGATGGGGGGCCTGCTTCCTTGGACCAGTGGTGGAAAATAGGATATTCGTCGGGCGAAACAAACCCAATCAAAACCGAGGTATGTTAGTATCAAATACCTATTCTTCTCATGTGCTCAACAGACCTCGCAGAAAGCAATTCTGGAAGACGTCCTCCACGCGGCCGGGACCGAGTCCAAGTATCCTATATTCATCTATGCTTCTGAAGCCGCCATGGAAGCGAAGCCTCTTCCCTTGTCGGATGCTCTACGGGTATGTCACGTATTCGTTTGGATGGAATGGGCACTAAAACTATCCATAGATGTTCGTACGGGCCGACAATCGCTCATTTCAACAAGAGCTTGCCCAAGAGCAAAGTCCGGAACAATTACAGAATCCGGACCCCTCAGGAGTCACCACCGAGAATTTATCCTATATTCCTGGCATAAGATCGAGCAAACGAAAACTCAGCATTGGCTCGTCGGTGGCAACACATGGCAGTACTCGCGACGACCTTGATGATGTTGATTTGACATTCGATGAAGCGGTTCAGTTCCCTACTTACCCAGCATCAGGCACTTACTACGAACCAGTTGCCAACAGTAGCCCTCAGTCTAAGAAACTCGGTGGCATTGTCGAGTCACTCGCAAATTGCCGCACTCATGAAAATAAACCAACGGGGTTGGGGGGTTGGGTCACAAATGAGCAAGATAACAGCAACATGGAGAAGATGCAAACTTTTAACTCTGACACGTCCAAGCCGCCTGAGATGCGAGAGCGCACTGGGGGACCCGCACCATTCTTAACCCGACCCAGCCACTCGACTCAGAGCGGTCCAATCGACATGATGGATATCGACATAGATGTAGAGCATCACGAATAATGGTCATATAATCAGCGGCCTAGCGTTATTCGGACTATGGAATACGAGGAGGTTCACGTCTATGATAAAAAGCATAATGAGGCATGAGTAGGGCATAGGTATTGGAGTTATGATGAGACAGTGTGTGGAATGAATGGTTTATTAAACAAATAAACGGGTTTGAGCCGCGCTATTGAAATTGAGTCTTGCTTGGCTTGTACGGTTATACAGCACGTTGACTTCATGATACCCAAGGCCGGATAATGAATAGGCATAGGGCAAGGAATTATAAATGTTTTGACGTTTCTATTACATAGGAGTGGTTGATGGAATGATCCAAGGATATGATGATCTATTCTCTCACCATGATAGGTACGTGGGTTAATGAATTGTGTCCGTGCTGAGTTGAATGTATCGTATCGTTGTACTATAAATTCTAGAACATTGTAGAATATTCCAACGACCGCTCCCCATTGGAATGGGTTAAATCTGAAGTACGAAGTATGTAAGACAAAAGCTCAACCGGAACGGGAGACAGACAAAGGCACGATAGCGTACGTATATTTGTTTATAGAGATCAGTTGGTACCATCGTCACTTGGCTATTTATTCATCCTAAATCCGTTGCCGTCGTTGTCAATAACAGTTTACATACTACCTCTATTGACGTGGTTTGAATTATTTGATAAGTCTGGCTCGCGTGCAGGAAATCAAGCTCTACATACACTACAGGCCTCTATGTATGTATTTGTTCTCGCTTGCATCGCTATTACCGACATCCTAGACCCGATTCTATCCCGATCTATCCCACATAAACCCCCGCGAACTCCACTAATTTGGTCAGATTCGGGATCATCAGATTGGGTATTGGGTATTTACCTGCAGGCCATAAATAAAGATGAATTGCTGCCATCGTAAGTTTGTTCAATAATACCTACTATTATACTACTCATACAATGTTACCCAATCCTGCAAAACTTGGCAAAAGAATTACATAGAGAATAAGCAAGCCAGCAGTCTGTGTTAGGTACATATGTAAAGGGACTGCATCTCAGGTTCAAAGTACATAGTACATAAGAAACCAAGTTGGTGGGTTGTTCTCATTGGTTCCAGGACTGTCGAGAGCTTAATAGAGACGTAAACGATTTTAGAGCTTATGGTCACCTGATTATATTCAACTGGAGATCCCGTTACAAGTATTCAATACTTGAATTATTGCATTGCAACGCATTGCAGCTGCTACACATACAGTCGAGTCTCGCCATAACGAATTTTAAAAAACATCGATATGCATTCGTTATAGAGTGAATTCGTTATGGAATACAGGGCGCACGGACCGTACAAGCACTAAAAATAGGAAGCATAGACATAAAAGTCAAAACTTAAGCCATTTTAAGAATGTATTAGCCGAAATAGTACTAAATTTAAGCTAAAATAGGCTTAGCTCTTATTTTTCATAACGAATTAGGTGGTGACTCATCTCCGAAATTAACGAATTCGTTATATGAAAAAATTCGTTAAATCCCATACAAAATTCAACAAAACACGATATCGATTCGTTATAAAGTGAATTCGTTATAGAGTAGATTCGTTATGGCGAGACTCGACTGTATAAAGTAACGCGGTACTTAGAATATCTTATCGTTCCCACTTATCCACGGCCCAAAACGTCACTCATCCACCTTCTCATCGCCAATTCCCGAATCTTCCACCAACCATCCCACCACAAAGAAAACCGGCGCTATAGTACATGAAGCTGTCCAGCTTGCCGTGCACCCAATCTTTTCCAGTTTCAGCATTATCAAAGACAAAAGAAAAACTGACATACTAGCACACTGACACACTTGACACACTTCTTGTCTTCTTTTCTTTCTTTCTTTTCTACAATATTCACAATTACCAACGTTTTCTTTACACCAACCAATTCATCGACGCCAAACAAATCCGTCGACCTCGATTCCTAGGTATTTACACACATACACACGAGATTACCTTAGGCACTCAATTACCTCATTTAGATAACAACCTCTACTTCATCTCCTCTAACTACCTACTAACAAACAACACTTTCCTATAAATCGAGCAACATGGTGAAGGAGACAAAATTATACGACCAACTCGGCGTCTCGCCGGATGCCACTCAAGATGAGATCAAGAAAGGTTATCGGTAAGCCTACCCCACTCCATCCCTAGTACACACTGTTCTTTCATCCATTCTACTAGATATTCTACTAGATACTAACCCTCCCGTAGAAAAGCAGCCTTAAAGTGGCATCCCGACAAGAACAAAGATAACCCCGCCGCCGCTGAAAAGTTTAAAGAGTGCTCGCAAGCCTACGAGATCCTCTCCGACCCCGAAAAACGTAAGACCTACGATCAATTCGGCCTTGAGTTTCTACTACGCGGCGGTGCTGCCCCGCCGCCCGGCGAGAACCCCTTCGCCGGAGCCCAAGGTGGCATGCCTGGTGGCTTCCAAGGCTTCGACTTTGGCGGTGGTATGCCGGGGGGAGGAGGCGCTCGGACATTCCGCTTTACCACCAATACTGCCGGAGGCAACCCCTTCAACTTCAGTGCACCCGAAAGTATATTTGCCGAATTTATGCGCGGTAGCGGAGGGGGTCTAGGCAAAGACGATGACGAACCCGATCTCAGCTCGTTCTTCGGTGGGGGCGGTATGCCTCGAGCTGCAGGTGGGAGAACACGCATGCGCCCTAACTTTGCCAGTGGTGATCCCTTCTCAACTGGCGGACCGAGAGAAGCGACGCATGACGTCACAACTGTCGAGCGTGCCCTTCCACTAACTCTAGAAGAATTATTCAACGGCGTCACCAAGAAGATGAAGATCAAGCGGAAGACCTTCGATGAGACGGGTAAGAGGACAACCACCGACCAAGTCCTCGAAGTTCCTATCAAGCCCGGTCTAAAGAAGGGCAGCAAGATCAAGTTCAAGGGCGTCGGCGACCAAGAGGAGGGTGGAAAGCAAGATCTACACTTCATCGTCGAAGAGGTAAGTCCATTAACGTACCCAGGACATGCATAAAGGAATGACGGGACAGAAACTAATATGGTTGATAGAAACCACACCCTCTCTTCGTTCGTGATGGCGACGATTTAATTCACACGATTGAGTTGGACCTGAAGGAAGCCTTAACTGGCTGGAGACGGACCGTAACGACAATTGACGGCAAGCAACTCAATATTGAGAAGGGCGGTCCCACAAGTCCAGGCTCATCGGATACCTACCCCGGGCTCGGCATGCCCATCTCGAAGAAGCCAGGCGAGCGGGGTAATTTCATCGTTAAGTATAATGTGAAATTCCCTACCAGCTTAACTCCAGAGCAGAAGCAGAAACTTAGGGAAATACTATAGACGGTCGGAGATTGCATAACATGATATCCAGAGTAGAAGGGACCGGTGCATTTTTGTTGTGTTTTTTGGCGTTGCAGGACTCAGCAAGCAGGAAAATCTGACGACTTTTTAACGACTACGAGGAATGAGTTGTTATTTTCTTTTTCTTCGCGCGGAGGCTATCAGCTTCCCAACCTACCTAACCTAGGTACCCAAGTATTCGATTTCGATTTCGGTTTCGGCGGAATTAGGCCCGAAATCGCGATGCAAGTCGAATCCTAAACTTCTTCGACGATGGGAACTGATGAGTATAAGTAGCTACATAGTTAGTTAACTTTTTTGTTGTTTTTTATCGTTGTTTTCGTCATCGGTCCCATGGGGATCATCTGGTACTGGTCGGATATGGATTAACAGGTTAGGTTGGTAACTAATGAATTACTGCATACTTGATAATACATAGAAGCGTGACTAATATCATTTCATACATGTTAGATTAGCTTCGTACCTAAGCACTTGTGGTAAATTATATATCGACGGTATGGAAGTCCAAGCAAGCACTTAATACCCGCTAACTCCGTCCGGGGGGGATGGCGTGGGCCTAGAGTGCGGACAGGCATTTGATACATATAACATGATATTTAGCAGGAGATTGCCAGTGGTGTGCTTGATAATAGATTTATGTGATACGGCAGCATCTGGTGGTTACATGCTAAGTAGATTGGAATCCTCCGGACAAGGATTACCTAGATGAAAAGGGGGGGAGGGCACGTGTTTTGGTTAACGACCTCAACTGTTTTATTAGCTAGGTACCTATCTAGGTACCTAAGGTAGGTTTGTACAGCAACTCTACGGTTTATTTCCGGCCAGCGGGGTTATCGTATATTTATTTTAATTCCTCACCGGTGCCTTTGCTTGCGTTGGTCTCCTTGTCATACCTACCATAGTATGTCTTTATAGGTTAGGTACATTGTCAGGGTATAGTGGGTCAGGGGTAGCTACAGGGGTCTATCTACTACATATATGAAGTGCAGACGCCCACTCTCTGCATGACAATTATCAATGGGTATTAATCTTGGCACACATGTTATTGCAACTTATAGGAACATCATGGGGGATAAGGTATAAGATTGAGAAGAGCGGGCTATATACGTAAATATAAATGAAATAATTGCTTTTTGTCGTCTAACTTCCTCCTCCTCTTCTACTCATTACTAATAAGTGATTATCAACTAAGCTTCTGGGATGGCTATTATGTCCCATTATTTCGGACTCTGGAATTTCAAGAGTCTGCGTGCTAGGTAGAATACGAGTTTCCATACGGGTACGCTCTTCCATTTTGAGATAAGTCAAATTGAGGCCAATTGTAGATGTCCTCGTTGAAACCACCGTCGCTAATGTGCTCCAAAGAAAGATCGGGTTCTAAACCGAGCTGGTTCCCCGAGGGTTCGTATAACGTCCCATAATCTGTGATGTCCTGTTGAGAGGGCGAGTCCTCTATGGTAATGTCGTTCGAGATCACGGGAGATTGTTGTGCTCGGGGGTTAGAAGTCTCTGACGACTCGTCGTCGCCTGAATGCTCGTTGGGGTAGGAATCCCAGATTAGGGATTCGGCTTCGAATCTGTCGAAGATGGTATCCATGACGTTTTGGACTATTTCAGGTTCTATTTCGCGTTGCGATGACCCCCCCTGCAGGACGTTGCGTATGATCTCTTGGTGTCTTTGGTTCCAGAAACTCCGAAGCAGCGGTAGTAATTCCTGCCGGCCGACACCGAGGTACGGCAATAGGGGTCGGCGCTCGCCGGGAAAAATTGTATCCCACATGCAATACCATCGTTCCGTGTCGTCTTTCCCACGGTTGGCACTTTGGTTTAACTCCTTTCTTTGCTGCTCCGATAGCCCATCGAATTCCGGCTCGCTCCTAGGGGTGCAGGTTTTCTTTTGCATGTGCCTGTCTCTCTCCTTCTCCCTCGAAAATACTCGGAAGCAAACGGAGCAGTAGACGGTAGGCTTCATGTGCCTCCTGTAGGTATGTTGCTTGACATCCTTAATGCGCAATAATTTATATTTTGCGCAGCTGGAGTATCTCACTGGGTCCTTCTTATACCAGGGACATGCTAGCCATCTCTTCCTTGGACACCCACCACCATTGTCAGATTGTATAGTCTGCTTGCTCTGGGATACTTTCCCGGCTGGGTCTTCTTCACGGCCCCACGGCTGTGGGGACTGTGCTGCTGGTACCCCTTGTCTCTCAATGCTTGTACTGAAGTGTTGATCTTCGTAGTGATCTTTGTAGTTTCTCTCGACTTCACGTAAACCTCCAGTGCTCGAGCTTTCTAAATTTTCGAGGTCTGGAAGTTTGCCCGTCCTATTTTCTTCTTTTTTCGGGATGCTGCTAGTTTGACATTCGATGAGAGGTACTGGAGGTAAATCTTTCTCGGTATTATAAATACTATACAGCGACTTATCAAAATTTGCCGTTTCATTTGTCGTACATTTGTGTTGCGAAAAGCACGGACATTCCGCCCGAGATGTAGGGTTGGGCAATGAGCCGGATAAGTGTTCTGAGCCGATCGAATCATCATAAAGGCTACCGAGCTTTCCCTGAAAAGGGCAAAGCTTCTCCGATAAGTTACGTGCTAGGATGACCTCTGGACAAGGTGAAGGAGAGCACCTATATCCAATTTCCGGAACACAATGGCAACCAAACTCTCCTACGTCAAGATCAAACAAGAACCTATCATATGTAGGAAGTAAGTTATTACCTTGTGGCCTTCGACTGACGTATCCTTGAACTCGCCTGAATAGGATTTGTCCTTCAGTCACATTAAGCACTGATATCCTATCTTGCTGAATTCGATGCACTAGGATAGAATTAGTACATGGGCTGGAATGGGAGAGACTTAGGTACTTAATTCTTGCGTCTCGATAGACTCACTTCTTATCGTGTCCATATCCAGATAATTCATATTGCCATATATACTATGTCCCCCATCACCGATTTCTAGTGGCCATTTCTGGTGGGATATTTTGGCCAGTGGTCCACGGTGGTATATCAAAGCTCTACCTCGCCTCCTGATTTTTCCAGGGGATTCATGGGTTACTTTAGGCATGATTTCTACCTCGATGCTTTAATGCTTAAACTGTTGAAATACTATTGAAAACTACCATAAAGAAAAGAAAAGATGATGGTAATAAGAAGGAGGAAAAAACGGAGAGGAAATTCGACAAGCCTTAGTGTCAGTAAGCATAACAACCCTAAAGATTCTGTCACGCCTTTAATCATGACATTTGATTTCTACTTTCATCGCAAGGCTCTCGCGAGAGCCTGCCTCTAGATCGCATGATCCTTGCAAGTATTGCTCTACCGTACATTGGTAATTAAACCCCCCGGGGTTGATTGGGCGAGAACAATGGTGTACGCAAGTGCGTATGCAGCCTGCTTAAAAGGCTTAGGATATCACATACCTTGAAAACTAAGGGAACTCCGAGGAGCGCTCTACTGAACGCCACCTCCCTTAGCGTCGGGGGTGTGAGGGGGTAACTGGCATGAACATTTGATCATTATTATATCTACGTTCTATTCACCGAAGATTGATCCAGTAGGCGGTGTTATGCAATGATTGGATTGGCACCCAATGCTCAGAGCAGCGCTTTTCCCTTTCTTATCTGCCATTACCAATCGCGATTTCGCTTTATAAGCTACCTATCCATGGTATTTATTTCTAAACGTTTAACTTCATTCTTGATTAAATGCAAAAGCGAGGCCTCCTATATAGATTTAAGGCAATTTTTAAGTTTCTATTTTAGGTCGAACTGCATGGATAGGAGTGACCGGCATCTCGAAGCTTATGGCACTTCTCCCTATTGCCTAGAATTATCTTCCTTTTACGTCCAGTCATACCTATCAAGAGGTCTTCCGTCACATAAAATAGTGCTTGGTTCTTGGTTTATTTCGTAGTGACTTTCTATGCTAAATCCCGCGTTTAGAAAAGAAGCTAAATGATATACGTGACCATGGCAAGGCTCGGGTTCGTAATTGGGCTCTTTGGATATTGGCTTATGATTATTTGTACCGTAGCATTGGGTCATGGAACTATATGGCTCGATAAGTGTTTGATTATAGATACTAAAATAGAATATTACTAATTCATCAACACGTTTATTTAAGTACACTGCAGTGCCAAATGCAACATAAAAGCTCATCCACATCACATTTCTACTCTTCACACAAAAGCGTATAGACGCCTCATGACTCTAAAATTTATTGTAGGATTCAATTGCTGGTCATATCGCCTCTGATCTAGATTGACGATGCACAACTGTGAAGGGTTTTCTAAACTCGAAAGCAGGCTTATACGGGCGATTCAGGGGCTGCCTTATCCACTCTATATGCCCTTAGGATTACGTATGGTGAGTACGGCTGACTTCAGGGTTGAGAAGATGCGTTTAAACTTTTTAGTTTTTATCCTTCATGTTTATACTTCGTTTCTATAGGCCTAAAACCAGTCATTGACCGAAATATGAGGCTCGTGATTTTTATTACATGTGGGCTTGGTGCTCTCTCCTGCATATCAACGCGCTTTAGTCTCATGATTAGGCTTACTTGCACAGACGCGTAGCTTCGTGCTATGCTATAATATATAGTATATTTAATATAGACGAACTGAACACCTAGTAGGCAGCCCAGGAGAACGCCTCGGAAGACGAACAGTTGTGTAGTAGGAGCAAAATTGCAGCATTGGACTTGTGAATTATTGGTGAGAATACAAGTCAGAAAAAATTGGCGTACGCAGAAGCGCAGCACGTATTGCTGTCGAGGAGGCAATGCACACTCATGCGAAGACTGAATTGAGATTACAAAAGGATGTTTCGTAGTATGAATCTTCGATTTGAAAACCTTCATTCTCTATTTCTATAAATTTCTATTGAGCTTTCAGCCTGGCGGAGTTTCACCGAACTTCTATTACTATAAGCTTCACGAAATACAGCTTGCCTTGACGGAGAGGCCGAAATAGGTCGACGACAATGGAAATGGAAATAATAAGCAAAGCACAATGTGAGACGGGGCCATGCATCATGGACCCGACAGACACAGACAAGCGAATTGTAAACTTGGGAGATCCGGGCGAGGTATGTAAGATTTTTAGATTCAGCAGGCGACGGTTTATATACCCAAGTTATAACTATACTAACTAATATGCGTTATGCTAGGTACTTGCACTTAATGAGAGAATGAAGTGCCACTTGGAGACCAGCAAGGAATTTATGCGGTCCACTAGCAAGCCCACTAGCCGACCCCCTGAAGTTTGCATTCGGGATCTTGCAGTAGCGTCAAAGTTTGAACTCTGGAGCAAACCCACCTGTTCGGGTCCAGGTGTCGAGGAAGTATTACAGGCTCTTGCTCATTATGAAGATTCATGGTTGGACGCAATCCTCATCACTCACGCCTCGCGACCATATCTCTGGGACGGTCCTCTAATAGACCAAGGCGAAGGAGAAGGCCGTGGAGCCAATAATGGTTCCTCTGGAACTTTGCAGGACCACTCGCACCAACCTCCAGGTTCTAGCGGAAACCCCAGGAAACAACGCAATAAAAGGGGCGGCGGGGACCATCCGGAGCGACAACCCCAAAAGCGTCGTTCTGTCGCATCCGCCTCGAGCCGGAGTGAAAATAGGCGGCGGTATGCGTGTCCCTACTTTCTTCTTGACCCGTCGGCACACGTCCAATGTCTCGGTTATTTCCTCCACCGGGTCGGCGATGTGCGCCAGCATTTACTTAGACAACATTTACAGCCGATTCATTGTCCCCAGTGCGGGCTCATATTCAAGGGGCAAACCAAAAACGACGACCGTGATCAGCATATCAGGGCGAACAACTGTGACATTCGAGTCTTTAATGCTCCTCCTGGCATGACGGCTGATGCTGTTGAGAGGATGAAAGATGCAGCTAGTGGAACTTGCGCTCGTGATGACGCAGCGAAGTGGTTTGAAATTTGGCACTGCATCTTCCCAGGACATGACCAGCCTGAATCTCCCTATCTCCCTAACGAGATCACTATCGCATCATATCTCATCCAAGAATACCAAAATCTGCCTAATATCCATATTGCTCAGTTGCTCTCGCTAGTTCGTCCAGGTACGCAAGAAGAGGCCTACGTGCACATATATAACATGCTCGCCGCCATACCTCTTTATTTTACGCAACGTACGGGAGGATCTATCAACGACGGCCAAGACAATGACTATATTCCGGGGGACGTTCCTCTCCCCCAGTCACCCATCAACCCAAATGGCCATCCGAACCCATCAGTGTCGTTCCCTCAATCATTCATAGCCCCTCAAGATTCCGTCTTTAACTCTCCTGAGAACCAATTACCCCCTATAGACGAGAATGAAGGTGTCAGCCCTGACTTATTGACCAACCCCGTTTGGCAACCTCCCTTCAGGTAGTGATTATGCACAATAGGTACCTAACCTACCTAAAGGTACAATACAATACCTGACAACTAGCGCTGAACATGCGGGGTTAGCGTCTTGGAATATCAAGGTTGTGGGGTAGTTGTGGGGGAACGCTAAAACTTGAGGAATCTTGTAGAGCATAACTTAAAACCATGGCTCCCTTTCATTTCTATTGCGGTTAAACTTTAATCGTTTCAATGTATTACCTAGTTAATTATTGGACGTATATACTTATGGCGGGTCCGGCCAACAGAGATAATAAATATCCGTATTACGTACCTAGGTATCAATTGGAATTGGTGGTAGTGTATACTTATTTATTGCATGAATGTGATTTACTAATATCTATTCCGTACATACCTCCTTAGGTACCTAGACTACCGCCAGTTTAGGATACCTGATCAATTACTTATCGGTTTCTTCTTATCAACTTCCGGGATCCTTTAAGAAGTCAGAATGCGATCCAGCAATCCAATTGATAGTTACAAGGCATATAGCAACAGAAACATCTAACATACATATTAGGTAATCAACCCCTCTAAATTTACATAAACTATCTATAGGTACCTACATATGCAAGCTACCTATATAAGACGTCATTGCCCGAGCTGATACTTAGGTAATTGCATATCCACAGCCCTACCTACGCAAGCGTACATGCAGAGTTTTCATTGAATGAAGGTAATACCATAAATGCCACCCTAATTATAAGCAGAAGGCAGATTGGGGGCAGTGAAGGAGTATTCTTATACCATAATGTAAATACTAATAATCTTAAATCCTATACTATACACTTTAGTTGTAGGCAATAATTCGAAGCACAATTGAAGACATGAAGCATCAATTTCTCGGTACGTTTCAGCTCCGATATGCTTATAAATATCATGATGGTCAATTAATAAATGTCCACATATTCCACTCTACATCAACTCATCAAGCTTAGATACACGTAGAAAACTATATATTTAAAAGCCCTCACAGATTAATGATGTATAATTACTACAAGACTCACCTCTACAACATCTCTCAACATGACCCCATACCGGAAAGCTACAACATCGATGAAAACGACATCGATTTCTTTGAATCTACTTCGCAAGAGCCCCTAGTTCTGGTGCCTGACCACCCATTGGCACGAGTGGTTGATGAGCTTAAGCTATCCGCTCTGAAGGAGTTCTATCTTGAGGGTCAGTATAGTAACGATCTGTGCAAAGGATTTATAAGCTGACCAGTTCTAGAGAATCGTTCCGAGACGTTCCCCCAGAGGAACTTAGGCGTGGAACAGAGAGCCGATAACTCTCGAGGCTCTATCCTGAGAGACGCCCAATTTCCTCTGAAACGCCAATTTGCATGTCCATTCTACCGATGGGACCCAATAAGACACATGTCATGTTTCACGAGATTGAGCCTCCGAGGGATTGCAGACGTCAAACGGCACCTCTGGAACGCTCATAAGCTGCCGCCTTATTGCCCAATGTGCGGTAAAACTTTCCCCACAGTGGCTCGTTGCGATGGCCATATTCGACGCCGAAATTGTGTCTTACGGGAGTTGCCGACACCCGAGGGCATAACCATACAACAGGTTCAGCAACTAGTCCAACCTACCGACGCCGGGACACCCGAAGAACTGCAATGGCTGTCTATCTGGACGATCGTTTTCCCCGGGGCAGACTTGCCAGCTGTAACTTACCCTTCGGGCGTCGTAGAGTCTACAGTTTGCCAATTTCGAGACTACTGGGCGTATAACGGAGAAAGGCTTGTGTCTGACTTTCTCGAAGCGAAGGGCCTCCACAATTACAATCTACAGGATGAGGACCACAGTTTTGCAGCATTGTGCATCACCGTCCTCTACCAAGCAACTGACTATCTAGTTGAGAGTCTATCGCACGAAACCTCCAACGAGTCCATCGGAGAGCCAAGCAGGTCTTAACACCATCAACTCACTAATATTTTCTATGTCGGAACCAACATTAGACTGTACGATACAACTCATGGTTCGGGGGGAGGGGGGCGGATCCGGCATCACTTGGTTATTGGATTTCTTTGTCTTACGTTTGGTGTTTTGGCCTTCTGGAAAGGCAAATATGTTAGAAAAAATGCATTCAACTACTTTAGAGTGGCAACGGGCTATATGCGAACGGCGCATTGATTTTTACAAGGATGCGATCAATCGCAGTTGACTAGAATCTTATACAGATAGCCCAAGCTACACTCTTGTACATTAGAAACTCATTATACTCCATTATTATACCAGCGTCGAGATATACCCGTCATAAATGTTATAATAGATTAATATATGTTATATATATATCGATTAATTAAATACAAATAGCAGATTAGTGACAATGGACTTGTCGTATATGAACAGAAGGCAATGGAATAGGAGATCTAGACAGGTACCTTCCATGAAAGCGAGTTGCTACCTAATGCAAACAGTCGACGGTACTATATAATCACGTAACGCAGGTGTTCTACCGCTTTGTTATCTATCGATATATATCTCAGATAGCACATTTCCTAAACATGGAGTCAGGACTATTGAACTCGCAGCGCTTATTGTTATCAGGGCATAAGTGGGTCAGGGGTGAATTCGGGGGCGGATCTACCATAGTTAGGTACCTAAAGTATATAAGAGGAGGAGTTAATAGTTTAATTAATCTGATAAATACATCAAACCATCAGAATCGATGTCTGAAGTTCAAGTAGAGCAAGACCATCTAAACACCCTCGTTGTGGGTAATCCATAGGCATATTGACATACTGCCTTCCTTATAAGATACAATTCCACTTCGAATACGCCCTATCCGATAAAATTCCCTAAGGATATCCTACGCGACGGTCGTTAGGAAGCAAAACTATAATAATATCAGCCCTCGTCGCCCAACAGGATGCCCACGCAATAGGTACCGTATGTAAGCTATTCAGGTGCGCTGATAGCATTGTAGACACCGCATCTATGAACCGTGATAAGTTGATAAAGATCTTGTAGGAACGGCCTTCGTAGGCCTTGTCAAAGTTTATATCGAAACAGAGATACAAGCCTAGTATATAGCTAGACTCCCGCCATGCAAGAACGGCCAAATCGGAGGGGATATCGTCACCAGCAAGGGTTCCTAGAGCGATAATAATCTCCATAGAGGATAGTTTAAAGTATAAAGGGGTTCTTCTGGCTTATGTGGATAGCCGATGGCGCTAGAATATCTATATTTCAGAAGCTTCCTCGCAATACCGAAGCAAAAGCAGGGCGAGCGTTGCTAAAGCTAGCAACAAACAAGCGACCCATCTCGTGCATATCATTACAAAAGATATAGCACTTGATAAGTATTATGTGGATATATCACAGTTCTTATTTAACACGGTGTCGCAAGACCCTGGTTTGGATACAAGTGATAAGAGATAAAGTCTTGTTGTTTCGTTAAGCAGAAGAGGAATATAGTCCAGCTAAGTCTAGGACGCCATACTCTTAACGTACAAAGGTTCTACAAGGGGACTATGTGTAAGATGTAATATAGCTCCGAAAATGACCGTCCTATAAGTTGCCGAAGTTATTGTACCCGGTTCACATCCGAATTTACTATCATCGGTAGAATATTAATCACATGGCATAATTTGAGGAGGGATTGGCAATTAAAGGCCTTGATTGATCAGTGGATAACGAGTGTACTAGGTCTATACTTGGTGTAACCTTGAAATGGGTAGACGAAAAAGACCCTGCGTCGAAACAAATACTGAAATCGTCCATCCAAAGTGATTATTACGGTTAAATTTCCTTCGCAACCATGCCTGCTAACTTTACCGAAGTCCCGGTAACCCAATATAGAAGCGAAACAAATCAAGAATGAAAAAGATTGGACATAGGGGTTACCAACAGTCCAATTGGCCCTTAGATGTCCTCCCCGACGCGGGGTCCACTTCCACCAACCCAATCTTCTCGCTCATAGTACCGAAAGACAAGTTCGTAATCGTCAAAATCGTGGACAATACGGTCAATGCGCCGGTATCCGGGGATCTTCTCCATACGCTTGCTGCGACCGATCCCGGTTGGGATTTCATCATTGTCGTACGTATGGACTGCCTTGGCCTCGAAAAGGGTGACGCTGAATCGTCCAGGCTTGAAGATACGAACCACATGGTCAATAATTTCCGAGGTTTCACGTCCGTTTTGACCACCTGGAACATTCGTTTCGAAAGAAGCAAATGAGCAGATAGGTTCGGGCGTCACATGCACAGTGAAATAATGAGTGGACTTAGCATTCTCATCAATTTCCTGATTCTGAGGAGCTGGGATAATGCCGTTGGCTGAAAACCCGCACGGAGTAAAGAGGTAGGCATCGATACGGGCATCCGGATATTTAGAAGTGGGATACACGTCCGAAAGACCACAAGCGTCCGAAACCACAGTCCCAAGCGCGTGGCCTTCCGTAGTCAGGCACTCAGCGTCCGCTTGCTCAGAGAACGGGGTATGAGTATCATGCAGATCAGAGTCGCTTCCGTTGCTAAACACGTCGACCGTATCGTCGAACACGCTGTCGACCGTGCTTGTAGTTTTAAGCGTAGCGGTACTGGCAGATAGGTCTCCAAGGCTGTCAATAGCCATCTGTCGTGCTTCCTGAACCTGTTCAGAGAGCCTAGTGCTCGCGACCGCACTCGCGTGCTCTAGGTAGAATTTCTTCGCATTCTCTGGATCAAGGTCCGTCATCAAAATCTCGAGTGTTTCGTCGTTACCCTCCAAGCTACCATTGAAGGCAGAAGTCAAGCCAGTGGGAATCCTGAACGTGCTGGTAGGACTCGCAGCTACCTTTTCACCGTCCGGCGTACGAGGTGGCGTCAAGCTCATTGACGGCGAGGTGATATATAAGTACCAATGATCACCATTCATTTTCCCGACCATATAAGCACTTCCTCCCTCGAACATGTCGTCAAGATACTTAACTTCCTGCTTCCAGCTGCGATGGGGTCCCTGTTGCTTGTGAGGGAATAGGAAGTTCTTTCGCGAATAGAACACCCGATAAGGCGTAGCGGCAGCACGGATGTCGCTCATTGAGGTAGCATTGTGGAAAGGGAATCCGGCATGTTCAGCAGCGATTCGGAGGAGCCTGTGGAGGCCAAGAAGAAGAGTAGTGGTTCCGCACGTCTTAAGAATAAGTTTGTGGGGAAACACAAACATGCTGGACTCGGAGAGCAAATATGCATCCATGTGCTCTGCTTCAAGAACCGATAGGATCTTGCAATTGACCATGTCGAGCATTCCAACCCAGGTCTCACTGGAGACCGACTTCAAGCCATTCTCCTTGACTCCGGGTGGGAGGGATTTCGGGTTAGGAGCAAACCAAACCTCGAGCAACTTTTCCGGGCCTAAGGACTATTAGCATTCGTCTACTAATGGAGCCGAAACATCTTACCTTCAAAGGCATTGGTAGAGTCTATATCTGCAGCAACATCGTGATTGATTGTCAAATGCGGCGTGCCCTCAGATGGCGAAAATGTATAGTTGGTGGGGATCTCGAGGTTGATCATCTCCGTACGGATACCCTAGAGGCGAGCAGCCGAGACGATTTAAAGGAGCCGGCTTGTCGTTCTAATATCGGGATGTTTGCTGCAGGTGAGGTACTGTAGCGACCGCGGAGCACTGACTGCCGCCCAAACGAACCTTGCGGTGTTCGTTTGAGAGAGTAGGCCCACAGGTTAATGTGAAACTGTAAATGCTGGCGGAGCCAGCTACAATGGCAATTGTTTTCTTAACGTCTCACGAAGAGGACGTTAGGGTGGTCGAGCTCGGAGGGGGAGAAAGAAGACCTTTGACCAAGGAATGGTGACGCCTTGTTTAGAGCCTCGTTCTGGCAGAAACCGATACCTGTGGGGGAGTATCGGACCTAGCAGACGAGGGTATCTGCAAATACGGTAAGAATAGAAGAACGGACGACAAATAAAGCTGGCGAGTTCTAGTCGAATGCTTTCGAAGCTAGTGTTATCTGGGTCTGTAGTAGAGAAAGAGATGATTAACTAGAGCTCGTGTGAATACACTCTTGGGATCATTAGGGAATTAATACTTTGCGGGCTTAGAGAGGAAGCGGAGTAAATCTGCTGGGCTCATGGAAAACCAGGCCTTATATCAGAAAGGTAGCGTTCTCTCCCAAGGCAGGCTATGGGTGCCGAGGAGTACTACGTTGTTAAAGTATGAATAATTTCGATGTGCTTTGACATTGACTATTATCGCCAAGCCCTGCAACGAGATATTCCCAGTTGATTGTATCGTGTGTCGTGTGACGCCGGCAGCGATCCGAGCGCGAGTATGGACAAGTCGTAGGTAACAAGAAGTAAGTTGATAGTTGCAAGTAAATGGTTTGGTTCTACCTCTTCGATAGAGGGAACCTGGTGGCGGTATTTGAAGTACGCTTTAAGCAATTGGGGGCTGAACAACAATCAGTGAGTAAAAAAAGAAATTGTTCAAGTAGGCAGGTAGGAGAATTAATAAATTGTTTACTCGACAAATCTAAATTCGGGGGGGCAGAGAGAAAGTTTTAGTGCGAAGGTTTGGAATCAGGTCGTGTATCGGTGAAAGAGATTTTCAAGGTACTTTGAAAATGTACTGCGGCTAAGGGCATGTGCTAGGTACCCCTTAGCTCCGATTCTAGAAACATAGAAAATTTCACAACTTTGCATACATAGAAGCGAAAAGCTAATTCAATGTTGTGGGCGGCAAGAACGGCCATGTACCTAATGTACATGTGGTACCAGCTGTAGGGTAGGTACCTGATTTTGAAACGATTGGGTAGGTGTGAGGTCACTACTATGCCCAAAGTGGAGAACCAACTTTTGAATGGACCGGAATGGGGGCCACCTGACGGGATGTGTATGGATTGTACTACCTATCATGGAAATCTGTCAAATATCAAAGATGCGAAATAAAAAAATGTATCGAATTGTCAAATCGATTCCAGTTTTTCTTTCGTGCCTACGAGTGCGAACGTAGCATTACGCATTGCCACCACAACCTTTAATTTCCTGGTTGCTAACTTAAATTTCGTTACACACGAACAAAAGAGCTCGGATCGTAACTCGACTCTGCATAAATTATGTAACTCTTAGCGCAATGGTCACAGTCAGAAGAAGGTTTCCACAGCCGCGGGATTTGGAGAATGCAGGTCACTTGAATAATAAAAATTCTCTTCTTTTTTATCTTTCTTTTTTTTGCTCTAGATAGCCCTATCGTTACAATGATGACGGATGTCACGCCCCTGACCGGCCTGCGAGATATAGATCGTTATAGGTCGGCATTAATGCCAGCGTCGCAGAAACTTGCTTCTCCACAAGTACGCGGTATATGATTGATAGCGATACAGAAATTAGTTGTAGCGATAGCTGCCCAACCATTAAAAAAACAGACATGTTGGCCTCTGCACGCCTAGGAGCTATGTATCAGATCTTAATATACATGCCCCCTTCGGTCGTATCGATGTAAGATTCCAGGTAGATGAGAGAACTTAGGCTGATAACAATATGTCCGACATCATCCGATGGCTGTGACGATATCTTGCGTAATCCTTTTGAAGATAGGCTCGAGGGAACACTCAAGGTATTTCTCTGCAAGTAGACCGGCTTCTCTCGTTTCTGCAGCCGGTGTGTCTGTATGCCCATTTTGATGTGTCTCAGAGAAGTCTTGCCCGTCGATAACGGTCCCTTTAGGATATCGTGGTCGTCTTCCCGTTTCGATTAACATAACAAACTGAGGGTCTATGGGGACACCTCCTAAAAAGCGCACATGGAAGTCGTCTGCCATGATTTGGCCTCCTCCTTTTCCAAAAATGTTGGTGCATTCAGCGCAGTTTGGGCACACGAACCCGACCATGTTTTCAATAACACCGACGACCGATATGCCTGTCTTTGCGCAGAAGTTTAACTCCTTTCTGACGTCCGCCGTAGCAACTGCTTGGGGTGTAGTCACCACTACCGCACCGGCAACCTGACCAGATGATGCATCTTTCAGTAGTGTTTCGGCAAGTGATATATGCTCATCAGACGTCCCTGGGGGTGTATCGATGAGCAGGAAATCTAGTTCTCCCCATAATACATCCGAGAGAAATTGTCGGACCATGGCAGTTTTCTTGGGGCCTCGCCATACAACTGCGTCGCCTCTTCCACGCAATAAGAAGCCAAGGCTCATGCATCTTAGTTCGCCTATACCGGTCTCGGGGTTCGCAGGATGCACGGTCACGGGAAGCCACCCTCCCGGCGCTTGAGTAACTTTCGCATCTTCGATGTTAAACATACGCGGCATCGAAGGCCCAGTAAGATCGACATCAAGGACACCGACAGAGTACCCAGAGAGAGAAAGGGACAATGCGAGCTGCGTGGTCACAGACGATTTCCCTACACCTCCCTTGCCAGAGAGGACCTGTGGATTCACATATTAGAGCGTATCATTTAGCATGAGGGTTTTTGGTCCAGATGCACATACTAGGAGAATATGCTTAATTTTTGCGAGTGACATTGCTAACTAGATCTAGGCATAGGTAGACCTAAAGAAGCAGCATTAAATAACAAAGTAAAGGTAAGTTCCAGAAATGAGAAAACATTTCAAGGTGGTTGAAAGGGCTTCATTCTGCATATTCATTTCTTCATACAAATATGTAAGGATGTACCACTTACTTACTAAAAGTTAGAAGATTCGGCCTCTGCCGGCATCGCATTTATCAGCAGGAGATACAAGTGTTATGTTAAGTAGCAATTTCACCCCGCCACCAACCCCACCACAATTGGATTCAAATGACGAAATAGGTACCTAAATGTCTCTTAAGCTTAAAATAGATCAAAGTTCAGGTACAATACCTGCCTTATATATTTGAGCCACAGTGGCTGTAGTAACGTGGCTAATACCTAGGTACCTTCAGGTACGTACATTCCTTCGATTAACCCCAGCTGTTCCGAGCCAAGAATGAATTGACCCCCCTTAATCCCCCTTGATCCCCGTTCATGCGAATGTGTAAAACCCGACCCCTAAATCTGTCTTTCGCGTCTTCTCATTAGTGGTTGGCAAGGCGTCGACAATCGCGCTCGAGTACCGAAGCGTAGCACGACTAATCTTGGCAACTTATCTCGCAACCAACTTTTTGCATGAAGTAGACAAAAACATGCCTCATTACACAGTTTGTGCTCTCCAGCTTCATTGTTGCATCCACGTATAAGCTATAAGTGTAGCTCTGGCTTCGTTACCGAAAGTCGCCCCGTTCGCAACCAACAATGACCATCGCCTTGAGCGATCATGGACGATCCCTGGGGCTCGCCTTGGGCACTACCAGAAACGACAGCCAAGAATGACCCTCCGGCACCATCACATCCGAAAAATCTACTTAGTCCACCCCCAAGAGCTTTCTTCGGTAGCGCATCAAACTTTCAAAGCCAATCTCCATGGGCGATCGAAGATGGGCTCGGAGATTGGACTGGTACAGAGCAGACGGATGTTGCGGCAAATGCGGTGGATTGGGGCGTATGGGCAGAACCATCTCCGTTGATTTCGCAGCCAAGTCCGAGGCCAGACGAATTTGGGAAAGGGAGTTCGGTTGCATTACCCAGCAGCGCCGCGACATCTCCAGGGCTAAGACCACTCCCGCGATCTCGAACTTCTTCCGTATACCGACATCACTCGCCAGATCCGTGGGCAACCGAAGTATCGCTACACGATAGGAAGGACGACTCTTCAACGCCTGTGAACGCACTAGGGATCAGCAACATAGATTCCCAGCATGAATTAAGCAAACCCCCTGTGCTAGCAGTACAAAAGCAAGATACCGCAGCCATCCAAGAAACAAGGGAGGATAATAATAGGGTAAAGGAGGAGAGTGAACATATCCCAGCTGGTGGATCGCAATTGTGGGAACTACCATCACCATCATCAAACGTCCAAAAACGTCAAGATTCGGGATTTGATTCGGCGCCTAAAATCGACATTCAGGATGCTCTATCTAGACCACCATCTACAATTTCGCTCAATAGCTCTAATGAGTTGGACCATCAGGACTCTCCAATCACGTCCATAGACGAAGATACTAGGTCACGCCTCCAGAATCGTTCTAGGAAGGCTTCAGGCAAGGTCCAGGAGCTTGTGGGATTGTACGATGGTTTAACAAAAATTCCCACAGAAGACCCATCTGCATCAACGCAGCTTGAGCCGCCAAGGGGGGAGAGCCGAAGAGGGTCGAGATCACCGAGTCAGGCCAGGAGCACAGGCGGGGACACCGATTTTGGCGACTTTGAAGACGTGCGGAGTGAGGATGGCGAACCAGCTTTTGATTCAAACACTCCACTGGCTGCTCCTAAAAGATCATATACGCCTACACCTCGGTCCGAAGACACCTCTATCGAGGACCACATCAGTGAGCCCTTAGGGCACAATCCTGCATCAGCAGCAACTGTCTCCGTACCAGTTCAGCAGCTTATTGACAAATTCGGCCCTATACAGTTTGATATTGACTTTCAATTAGTTGATAATCTCTTCCCTGATCTTACCCAGGATTTAAAGGAGGATGGAAATACAAGAAAGAGCAGCGATATCCCAGATCAAATCATTAGGGATAGTTTTACGACAATTTCAGAGCGTAAAACTTGGTACCGTCTCTCCCGTTATGGGTCAATGCGTAAGCATGACTTAGGAGATGATGATAACTACCACAGAGTAGAATGGCCGACATCCCGTCTGCACGGCGATGTTATAAAAATCGTTAGAAGATGGATGGAGGAGGATTCGATATCTGGACGGGTCACACTTGGGGCCGGTATACGGACGAGTGTCTTTAACTGGGATTCCTCTGCGGCCCCCGTCGACCTAGGTAAAGTATTCGCTCGCAAGGCGTCTACCACTCACTCGCGAAATACTTCACTCCCAGCAACAAATCTCTCCTTGGAACAGCCGGCGCGTTCAGCAATTTCTCATTCTAAAGTGACGCCAATAAAAAGTCCGATCAAGCCCCCCGATATGACCCTCAAAGCTCGACCTGCTTCCATTCCCAGTTTCAATTGGAGTTTAGACACTAAGTCACCCCCTATTACGCATTCAATCACCAGCAACGATGACGGTGATGATCACGTAAGCTCTACACACCAGACCATATCAGCAACCGCTGCGGCCGAAGCTACAATCCACACCGCGATTCAAACACCGGCACATCTAAGTCATGGAGAGGCTAGTGAGGAGAATGAAGAAGATGACTGGGGTGAAATGGTGTCGTCGCCTCGGGTAGAATCTCAGCATGGCCCCACCCCCATGATACAGTCAATAGGCAACACGAATAGCGCTCCCTTAACTTCAGCTAGTAGTGCCGCTAACACACCTACGACCGACACAAAGAGCGTACCAATGGCTCAAAGCGACAGTTCAACGTCTAAACTTTCTATTTCGATACCCCAGAATACTCCCCCAGCACAAGTTTCTAGTCGGCCAGCATCCTTGACCGTGAAAACACCAAAAATAGACCCATGGTCTACCGCAGATTTCTCCACATTCGAAGGTATTTCCGCACAGACGCCAACGTCGTCGAGGCAAGATACTTGGCCCTTTGCCGATTTATCTGTTTTCGCATCGCCAGCGTCCGGATCAACACCAGCTTTGACGCATTCTCCAATCTCGAAGTCAAAGCTTAGTTTAGATTCCCACGACAGGAGTGCCGTTCAGGCGAGTATCAACGAGGCCAAAAGGCCTAAAACTCCCTTAAAAGCTGTCCTTGGTCCGATTGAGAACAAGATAGACAAACAAAACCAGGAGAAGGTTGTCAAGAGTATTGTACAAAACCTACCCGATCTATCATATATGCTGCGTTAGCTCGTTGCTGGACGAGTTTATTTTTGCTTGGATATTAGACGGAGTTAAAACGATGGCGGCAGCTGATTATTCAGTTGTAGGATAAGTTTATCGGATCGTTTCGAAACCTCGATGCTTGGAATAAACAACACGGTAGTCATTTCTTGGGTATGAAACGAAGCATTGCTTTAGGCGTTCAAGGATTTGTGATTATGATATTATATCCTGTACGCCACAAGAGCTTTTACATTCCAGACCGGTCAACCGGTCAACCGACCAATGAGAATAATATATCAATACTTAATACCTAGTCGTCTCTTCTCCCATATAGCCAACCAATCCCCAGGATTCCTCGACCTCGGATAACTACCTAAAAGCGCAGTGTTGAGCTAATGGTGGAATTTGAGACTGAAAGTGTTGCATAAGCCACCGTTTCTTGAGGCTCAATGCAACCGTTTTGCTGGTTTGGTTAGCCCCTTGTTTTACAGGGGCTTTTAGCGCTGCTTATTTAATCCTCTTAACGTGGCTTTGGCACGACACTTCTAGGACCCAGCCAATAAGCCAGCAATAAGCCAGCACCTGGAATGTACCATCAGCCCACCATAATTGCAACTTTCCATTAGATTTCCGTAACGAGTCCCGCCCGACCAGCCGACATTGAATTTACGACGTTGCACTTCCCCTTATGGACGCGGCCTAATCCGTGATTCTTCAACTCTAAACATGTTTAAAGGTAAGTGCCAATGACAAGCTGGGACAGCCAGGGGTAGGTACGTGTAGTTTTCTAGCTACATAAGGAGGTAGGTAAGTGTGTATGTATAAGTGTTGTTATAAGCCCATAAAAAAGTTCGAGGCCAACGTGCTTCATTCTTCACCATCAATGTCGCCACTGCAAGCGTACTTGCGTTTTCCTTCATTCCACGACATGGCCTGGATTAGCCATTCGCAGTCGTTTTCCCGCCTCTTGGATTTCCTTCACATGAATGTATTATAATATCTCTATGCATTTAGATTGTTTCTCGTTTTGTTGCGGTTTTTCTTCTATAGAAGATATGATATTCAAATACGAATCGGTATCTTTCCTCCTTTTCATCAGTTATTACTTTTCAACTTCTGAATCGAACAGTTGGCTGGCCCTACTAATACATAAACGACAATCCCATGGCGCTTAAGAACAAGGATGAAGAGCAAGGTTCCTCGGTCAGCGACCACCATGCAGAATTACTCTACAAGTCTCTCGAACAGTATAACCAGGACCAGAAACAGAGGAAGCGGCCTTCATTCGTTCTCGCCGCTCTTATATTCCTCTTTCTCTCGTCTGCGGGAGGGCTTTCCCTTGCGATAGTACTTATGTTGCAACCGACTGAGGTTAAATTTACATGTATATCGCGAGACCTGGTATTATTCGCGTCCGCCATAGCTCTATTATATATATGCCTTCATATCAGAGGAGCCAGGAGAAACTATAAGAGAAAAGGACCTGGACCGCCTCAAATATACGGACATTATCTTCATGCCAGCGCACTTCTTATTGCAAGGCTTGCCATTGTTATATGGATAGCTGCTTTGGTCGCAACGGCCGTCATGGTCGCAAAGCCAGTCCCTTCAGACGGTCTTGCTAGGACAGCACCTTACTTAAACTTGGTAATATGTATCGTAGCAATGTAAGGGCTCCCTTATAGATTCTTTAAGGATTTAACTAATACGAAGTGTAGACCGTCGTCTTTTGTTATATCGGCCAGCATTGAAAGCAATCCAACTCCATTCGCAACGAAAGGGGTATCCAAAGACTCATTTTTAAACGGTCGTATCAGCCAATGCTCTAGTGATCCAATGGCAGACCTCAGTGTTTCTCGCAGGGCTTCGTTGCAGAGGAAGGAGAGCAGTAGTGCTTCTATAACCACAGTGCCTTCAGAGGAGATCTTCCAACTCGGCAATTCCAATGCGATTCGAACTGCTAGAAAAGCCGCTAGCCCACTCACTATAAGGACTGGAGGCATGCCTAACGATAGGGCGGAGCTTGAGCTTATGGCGAATTCTCCCATCGGGACAACTTATGCCGTCCGTACGGGCTCGGGTAATATGCCTTTATCGTCGACGCCGCGTGTGCCGAAGGTCCCTCAAAAACTTTCAAAATCACCTCCTAAGCCCGTATACCATCCTGGCGTGTGGCGAACGGAGTGGAACGACATTCCAAAACAGGTCGAAGTACCAAAAGCAACCAATAAATATACAGATACTTCCAGCGCGGATCGCTCTACCTACTCTTTCACATCTAATCGTTCATCTCATTCACGTTCGCCGTCAAAAAGTTCCCGCGAGACTAGTAAAGGGCATCGCGCAACACCGAGCACTAGTATCGCGAGCAGTGCCAATCGCTCCCGACTGTCAACGGTTAGATATGCCTCAGAGCCAGAAGTTGCTATCCGGCAAGCAATTCGGGTCATCAAAAACCCCAACTACTCACCTGCCATGCGAGCTGCTACCGATAAGGACCAAGACGTAATCAAACCACCAGAGCCGGCTGTAGTGTCGAGAAGTGCGCAAACAACGCACGACGATCCTGAGCGGCCACCATTGCAACGTAAACCATCGAACTTTTCCCGCCCTCTACCGCCGTCGAGAGACTCGGAAGCGGACTCGGCCATTGAGATGAAGATACCAGGAACATTTACAACGTAGAATATTATTAATGTATATTGCAAAAGAATTATTAGAGATACCAATCAATATCCACTTCACGAAATAACGTATTTCTAGATATAATTGAATAAGATAATTATATCGTTACTCTCCTAAGGCATTGGGGTGCTTATGGAATAACTATCCAGTATGAGCACTTTAATAAAGTACCATGTCTTGTTACTTTAAAAAGCATAGACTGAAATAAAGGGGTTAGCTAGTTTTCTATATACACAAACTTGGTTTTATGAATTATTGTCCATATAGGCTATCTTTTTTATGACTGACTATGAGCAGAAATCATGCATATAATTCATTTAGAAGCTAGAGAGGTATAATATACACTTTGAAACGAGGCGCCTTTGTCTTGCGTCTTAGGTAAAACCTTGAGACTATTGAATCAGATACATCTTATCAGAACCAACTCGTGTCTCATTGGCTTATATCCCCAGATGCTGCCAAAAAGGTTTGATTAGAGGTACAACGGATCTTTATCCGCGCATACGATCAGGGGTATTCTCTATTTATTACAAAGCGGATTAGATACCGTGTGTGCAAGACTTCGTTGGGGCTGGGCTAGATACTGCCTGCTGAGTGCCTTCTCACTAGGGTTTTTATATCTAAGATTAGTTACCTACGTAGGTAGGTACACATATTCAAGATAGGGTTGGAAATACATAGTGTAACCTCACGCTTTACAATTATACTATTTTGCTCTAGAAGCCTTTACCATATCGTAGTTTAGTTTATTGCGAAGCTTAGCCCAACACTCTACAAAGACACCCTCAACAAATAATAAAGCATAGATATTCCTAACATAAGTACAAGGGTATCTATGTCGTCTTTCGCACACTGTTTAAGCCGGTGTGAGTGGAATTAAAGCATATATTGGCTCTGACTCTAATTGGTGGATCAACGGGAGCCTAACAAAGAGTTCATCGAGCGGTCGACGCTCGTGTGACAGAGACTACGATTCATACCATACTTATAAAACTTTCTTTGGATTTAGTCTATGTTAACAATATTATCATGGTCTCTGTGCTCGACTACGGTAGCAAAACCACGGCTAGTGAGTTCGTGGGTTATAGTGAACGCAACTAAGTCTTGTAATTTACAATAGCTTCAGAGCATCATATAATTTGCCACAAGAGTCAGTAGCTAGGATCGAACCGGATCCGGGATATCTACAACTACTAAATCGATAATCTTCTATCAGCAGGCTTAAGGAGCAGCTGAACCTGATCTACTCCAACTTTTGAGATCCAATCCCTCTCGTACGCCCTAGAAACGCGGTTCAATCTCGTTCTCATGCTCGGGTGCCGCGGCATAATATGGGCTTATTAACATGTAGGTATAACTCATCGGTCACAGGATACCATAGACACCATCTCATCCTCAGCCCCAATGTTAGATCGGAATGTTTCTAGGGATTTATTGGTAGTTGACCTATTGTATGTCTAATATATGAGATCGTGCTGTCCTTGGCGTATAGTTGATATACGATTGTGCTAATGAGATATCTCCAAGGGTCGGGAAAAGACTAAGAAAAACGAATTGCTCACCACTCTAAATCAACAGCCAATGGTTTCTGGATATTGTACGGCGCTTTTTCCCGTTCAGCATGACATGTGGTAGAAAGGGATTGGTTTATGGTTTTCTTATCCCATATTTCTCGTTGTGATTATTATCAAGTACTACGAATCTTTTACCGGTCTCTTACTTACCTCCTAACTTAGGACCACCGTTGCTGTATGTGATACAGGTTCAATAATAGTTAGGCACAAATGTCACGCAGTGGCGGTCTACAAACAGTGGTGACTTGAAAATTTTCTTCCTATACACCACTTTATAGGGCTGGGTAGGGGTGGGTCTTAGAGATACAAACTTATGTGCGGACAAATACACACACATACTACATCGGGGAATTATTAGGTAAAGTTGGAAAGATTATTGTTGTCTACATCGTACGTCTAAACGAAATTTAGCACGGATTTTATAAGCTTGTTCTTCTAGACTAACTAAAACTGACTCGAAGACTTGTATTGAGGCAAATTTGTTCAAAAAGTACCTAGTTATAGTGCCTTCTTCAAAAGACCGAATAGTCTCGGCAGACATGTTATAGCTTAGTAGTTACCGATAGAGTGGTACAATACAGTAAGAATTCAGGGCTGTTCCGCCTCCAGGCTGTAGGGCAGTGTCCATTGGGACTTAATATGGGTGGGCTAATAATTGCACTTCATAGGATATAAATAGATAATCTTATACATTATACTACTCTTAAGAGGTCTAATCGAAGTTGCTCTCGCTTCTTATTGATCAGCACCAGAACAATATCGACCCTTTAACTCGGCTTCCTTTCTGGGTTAACCGTTACACCCCCACGATGACGAGGGAAGAAGCTCTTAGTTGTCATTCTATGGCCGCAATGGGACGCGACTCTAGGCCAACTTGTAGGCCCGCGTGTCTGATATAGAGCAAGTTCCGGAATGTCCGCGCCTTATTAGAGGCACTTGGAATGGTTGCTGCCGAGTGGCCAGACGGGTTGGACGTGAATATCGTAGAAGCCCGACCAAGGCTATGGTCAGGAGAGGACTCGGGTTCTCTGTCGTCAACTGAAGATAGTTTGCCCCATCTGACGGTCCCTCCGTGTGAGAGGAGGGAAGGGAGTTAGTTACTTAATAAGCTCCCTGCGACGAATGGAAAAAGCCGACTTGAAGGCTCCCCTTAACTGTAGATCAACCAATTGCGGAGACATGGCTGGTATTTCTAACAGTCCACAAGCGCGTCCTTGTGACCCCGTTGCGGACCTCTCTGGGTCCGAGGGACGACCAAGTTCGGTCAAATACCCTTGAATGACTGGCTGAAGGGGAGGAATGGACTTAGCCCAAAAACCCACAAGGCATTCTCCAGGGCTGATATCATCCACTGCAGAGCCCCGTCCTCTGATAGGTTAAAGGACGGCCGTGTTATATGCGACCTGTCGTCTTTTGGTTCTCAATGCACTACAATCGGTGCCATGCGTATATGCTCTATTGGTTATCTATCTTGTTCGTGGTGGCGGCATCAAGGAAAGCAAGCATGTCAGACAGCGGCATGCATTTCCCCAAAGAGGATTGCATTGCCTCCAGTGAGATGGCCATACTCCTGTCAAAGTCTAACTTGACCTCAGTCTAGAACTTGTCACTTAGCCCTATAGATGATGGACATTTGCAATTACAATGGATAATTGGGTTGGATAACGCACGCTTGTTCGTCCATCTACTTGATTTACTCGGCGTTCAATAATAGACGACATACATAATTTATGCACGAAAGTCGGCGACCCTCAACCGGATGAGCGCCCCGACCTGCGCCTTTCTTTTCTCTTGGAGAAGCGCGTTAAGGACAAACACCTTGTCTTACATGGACTTTAAGTATTACTTAGTGGCAAATGGTAAATGGTTCCTGACATTCCCGCCCGGCGCGATGACGATGGGGAGAGAGGGGAGCGGAGGGGGGGGGGGAGGGAAGGCCAAGTCCTTTATGGACGCGAAAAGCGCGGACCCCTGCATCCGGTTTGCGCGTAGGAACATTTCAAGTCCCACAACAAGGCGCGATCTCTTGGGTGTTTCTTGGGTTGCTTCTTGTGGCTCGTTCGGTTAAGGCTCCTTTTAGAAACCAATCTTGGCTACATTGGCTACATAGTAGAATTTGAACGCGACTATTGGTTCTTTTTTAGTCGCACAGTTGCAGATTCAAATCACTTCCGGGTAGTGGTAGGGTAGTGGTAGGTGTCTGGGTGAGACGGTGTCGAGTGAATCTAACAAATCAGAGACTGGAAACTAGGGGATTCGCATAAGAGAACAGGAGAATTGAGAGACATGACTTCGAATTCCCTGCATTACCTTGGCCCCGATCCAGTTAAATCAACTTCAGCCCTTGCACCGATCCACCTCAAAACCTGCATGTACTGCATGTAATATGGTATCTGGGTATCTAAACTCCCTTTTACACTAGTGTAGAGCTGCCTCCTTTCTTCTGATTGGATTCTGTTTCCCCATCTTCCCCATTTACACCAACACCACGCGTTCAAACACGAAGGGAAAAAACTCACCCTTTAACTCACCCTTTAGAGGTACTCACCCTATTCACCCTACATACATACTACCGACCTACTACACTCACATAGGTATGTACATCCTACATCCTACAGCCGATGCAGCCTACCAAACATATTAAGCTTGCCTGAAACATTTGAGTGCGAGCATCAATCATCAATCATCAATCACTTCTTCCCTCTCTATCCCATCCCATATCCCATATCCCATATCTTAATTTCCTTGCATATCTTCCTACGCACACCTGCAGCCATCCAACCTACCTCCATCCACTCAGCGTCCTCTGATCCCCTTATTCACTTTCCTCCTTTTGACTAGCAGACGGCGCTTCCTGACTCCCAGCTTGGTCTGATAATTTTAAGCTGCATTATCCCAAGACATCGATCTCCGCGTTACCATCGTTCTCCATTTCTGGCCTCCCCCGTCGCGACCTACCGGTACATACATCCAGCCAAGCTACAAGCTACCTTGTCCCCGGACGCCCTCTGAGATGCAATAAGACTTGTCAATTCCCACCTACGCAGTCCCTCGCCCACTTTTCCTCTTACCTCCCCCCCTCCCCATCCATACTGGTACAACAAGTTTGGTTTGCTGCTGCGCCGAGTTTGACGATATCAATTGTTCACGACAAAAAATAATAAACAAACAATCGTGGCAGTCAACTTTTTCCCCTGTCTTGGGTATCAATCATTGTCGTGAACCTTGCCTCTAGTTGTTATTACAACTTATTGGTAATTGCGATCAATTTCCGTAGTGCCAATCTTGGTTGCCTCGGATTGAATCAATTTAGAACCAACATTTTGTGGTTCGATTGGGCATCTGGATCTCTTCAACCCCTTCACCCTTCAAGTCCACGTCACAACTTACAACCATGGCTACCATAACTCGTCAACCCTTTGCGCCTCTCGATGGAGCGCGCTTGCAGACATTAACAAGTCTCAAGAACAGACAGAATGGTAAGTCCAGAGGGGGAGATCTGTGATATCCGCAGAACTTTGAATACTTCCAATTGTATCGTGTCTTGTCTTTTTGTCCAATGCAAATCAACACCATCTTGTTCGCCAAGCTGTTTTTAAATATGAACCAGGAACCCTTGCAATCCATATTGAATTTTTGAATTTTTGAAGGATTGCATACTAAACTGTGTTCATAGCTCTCTCAAACGCGTCGTCTCCGAAGCGAAAAGCATCAGACAGCTTAGATACGGACGATTTCGAGAACGTGGACCCGGTGCTCTACTCTAAGAGATCAAAGGGCTCGGATAATGTCTTTGCCCCCAAGGATTCTTTCGTCAAGCCGTCATTCATTCTCGCGAAATCGGCTAGTGCCAACGATGTTGTCTCTATTCTCAGTCCACCTAAGGCAGCGGCTCCGCGCGCACGGTCCTTACTTAACCCCAAGTCGCCTGTTTCGAAACTGAACATCAGCTCGGCTAGATCCACACCCCTTTCGGCTCCCGCTGGCCGATCTCCAACCCGTGGCAAGAGGTCCGGTATCCTCTCTTCCCGCCAACGAACTAAGGCCTTCTCTCGAGTGAACCCGCCCAGCTTCAGTTCCTCGAGCGCATCTTCTGCACCATTCTCGTTGGATGCGGCTCTTAAGGGTACCATCCCGAGCTATGCCGGTCGCAAAGCCTCTTCCGCGGCAAAGTCTTCATCTAGTTCCCTTGGTCTCGACAGCCTGCAGGAGGGAGATATGAAGCAATCGTGGTTCTTCGATATCCACGAAGACACCCCGGAGCAAGAAATGACCAATCTACTACAGCACAGCACTTGCGTACTAGACATCAGCTCGGACGAAGAGAGTGAGACTCGGCGCCAGCGAGAACGTGCCGAGGGCAAGGAAAATGTACCTCCGGTGGATGACGTCTCTCAGACCTCGCGGCCGCGGGCTGCTAGACATGTAGCAGAGGACGAGATGGTGTTTGAGAAGGAAAGGAATCCTCTCGGCGAGATGAATGTTCGCGAGTACTACTCGGAGGGATGCGATGAGAATACTATCGTCATCATACCGGGTGATGACGAAGAAGTTAGCGAATCCCAATCCCAACCACAGACACGGTACCGACCTGACGTCACCCCTGCGCTTAACTCTGGCGAATCGGATGCACCTCAACTTAACGCTGATGACGGCGCACAATCCGTAGACCAGTTAATGGAGAAGGCAGACGAACCTGCCCCGGGCGCGGCTGTACTCGAGCCGATGGAGGGAACGGGCGAGAGCTTCGAGGTATGGGAAAGCGGAAGCGCGAAGGATGAAGCAGAGGGAACTATAGTGGAAGCGACAGAGTGCTAATGAAGTAATGGACGATAATGTTACGGATTATGGATTGTACGTTGTTTTCGGAGCTCTTTTTGGACTGATGGGTTTTTTTTTCCAGTCCCCTAATACCTAGATTCTGTAGCCTACGGGAGGTAGCAATGGCGTCACGGGGCATTTCTTCAGAGATTATGGGCTACGGCTGGGGTTCTATGGCAAGGTGGCGGACTGGGCCGGTTGGTATTCTGCTTTACGCTGATCTTTTTTTTGTACGAATTCTTGTACATACGGCTTGTGTTATTTTTCTATTTTTTTTCAGGGCCTACTTCTTGCACTTGGGCGCCCGTCAATATACGCTCTGCAACGCTGTCTATTGTTTCGAAGTACTATATGAATGTGATGAAGAGGAGCATTAATATGAGCTCGTATATGTTTGCGACTAATGGGTGCTATTTCGCTTACCTAAATAATGCTAATAATAGCTAATAACTGCTTACTCGGCTGTTCGGTCGCGCTATCTATGCTGGTTGCGCGCTTAAGCAGTATAACTGCACTCTGTACGACATCCTTCACTAGTGCCGTCTCCAAAGCACCTACTTCGTACAGGAACAGCGAACGATCCAAGAATTATGTAACCAGTAACCATAGAGTGGCTCCACTTCAGACGCGCTCAGGCTTATGTAGAATCGCGGTAAGCCACTGCATTCTGCATTTTAGTCGCTGTATGTATTTTAGTAGCATTTTGGCCACAATCCTCTTCATATCATTCGACATCATATCATTAGGTCAGGTACTTTAGCGCTTTAAAGAGGGCTTAGTCGACGACTTATTTCGATACCGATACATCTTACATCCAATTGATATTCACATGAAACACACTGCTCATACATGTTCATACAATTCTTATTTATCAACCACTAACTACTATATCGAGTTCATCGTGTCTTGAAACTAGCTTCATTAGTGTTGCGTGTCTCACTTGCCAACCTCCCTACCTGGGTACCAAATCTATTGGGTGGATCAATGGCTTCAATAAACGATCTCGCGACAGCCGCGACAATAGCGTCGTCGGCCGTGGCGTTACAGTCTTCACCTACGCGGGAGGGCGCTCAACCCGCCACACCCCCAGCAGAGCCGCGGTCACCCCCCTCCTCAAGACCTGCAACAGACGGCGCTCAGAGTACTTCGCCCCTGACGGAGAAGTCCAAGCTGGTAAACGCGAATGAGGATGGGGACTCGATAACCGTGGCCACAGGTGCTCCGCCCGTGTTAGCGCCGCCTCAGATATCTCCTCAGAATCCCTCGCAAGCACAGATCCCAGCTCCGGCTCCGGCCGCCGCCGAGGTTGAGCCTGCAGAAGCTGTGAAGGATGTCAGTATCGAAGATAAAGATGCCGTTGATAATTCTGCAGGGGACGATATGGATGGCATCGAGAAGGTAGTAGCGCCGCCGTCGAAACCAGTGCGCGGCGCTTTCGTTGTGTTCGAGGGAATGGACCGTGCGGGGAAGACGACGCAGGCAAAATTACTGCAGCAGAGGTGTATCGAGAGCGGTCGGGAGGTGCGGTTTATGCGATTTCCTGGTAAGCGGGATACTTCGCTATGCTGCTGATGATGTAAAGTATTGTATTCGCTGCTAATGGTGCCGATATAGATAGGACAACGCCTATCGGTAAGATGATCGACTCGTATCTCAAGGGCGAGACGGAGATCGAAGATCATGTTATTCACCTGTTGTTTAGTGCTAATCGATGGGAAGCTGTGTAAGTTTCTTTTAATCACGCCAAATTCTCACACCGTTCTATAACTTCGTATGGTGTAGTTATCTCGTATCTAACTTCGCTCTCTTATAGCAAGAAAATCAAGACAGAGTTGGAGGCTGGTCATACTATAATCTGCGACCGCTTCTACCATAGCGGTATCGTATACAGCGCAGCTAAAAATATCAAGAGCCTATCACTATCCTGGGCCAAGGCGCCCGAGGTCGGCTTGCCCAGACCAGACATGGTTCTTTTCCTAGACCTAGAGGAAGAAGTCGCGCGCGAACGTGGCGGTTGGGGTGGTGAAGTCTACGAGAAAGGCGAGATGCAGCGGCGCGTCAGAGATCTGTTTTGGGGCCTTAGCATGGGAGACCTCGGTAGCGCTGTGGGGAACAACGGCAGCAGTAAGGTTCCGAGAAGAGGTGGTGAGGCGGAGAGGCTCGGGAATGGAACAAGTAGAGGTGGAGATGGTAGTAACAGCGAGGAGGGTGAGTTCAGGCAGGAGGAAGAGGATATTCAAATCGTAGATGCGGATCTCGATGTCGAGAGTCTGTCTGAGAGAGTATGGGATCTCGTACTGCCGAGACTAGAAGCAGTGGAACGAGGCGAGGTCGGAAGAACCGTACGGATCGTACGGTAAAACTATATCCGACGTATTCGACTGGTGTACTGACGGAATTGTGACCTTGTAGCATGGTATTGAATTTATAGAAATCGAAATCAAACCTTTGTACTTGGGCATAACTTTCCTATGTTTGACAATGCCTTTCTCCCCTCTTTCGTATGCGGCTCAAACTCTCCGTAGTGTGGGGAGACCCGTCCTTCTTAAGTCTCCGTCCGTACAACAGGGCCCCGTCCCATTGGAGAAACATTTCTCTGGGCGCTCAGATCTTGGCATATATCTGAGGGAGTTCGGCTGACGATAGGGTTTGTTAGGTGGCCTCCTAATGTAGTTAAAGGATGTTAATTGTCAATATTCAACTAAGAAACAACTACCCCCCTATCTTCCCTAGTTTCCTGCGGTAGGTAGGTAAATATCGAGGAAGCATTATTGAATCATTTGCCTATCACATTTATCACAAGGAAATATGAACATAAGTATGGGAATAGCTTCAATATTCCACGAGGAACCCTAACCCTAGACTATGGAGCCAGTAATCAGGTTACAGAGAGTCTACGAGATGGTGTGATTACGTCTAAAAGATTGTGCAGTAATACGATGGCTTTGATGATGCTCTCCGTATATTGAATGCTGGTTAGTACCCATTTCTCACTCCAGCACTTATTAATCGGTATACCTAACGGCTGTGTTCCCCTATTCAGACCTCCGCTCTCAGATGCGTTAGCTTGTGGAGGAATTCGCACTGTCCGCTGTTAAATCCACCGAGAAATATCTACAATCTCTTATATTGTTTAACCTGTAGATATTGAGGTACGTATAGGTATTTCGCATAAGGGAGCATTAGTCGAACAGGGCGATGATCGGGACGATTTATATACTGGACGTAGCACCGAGCATAATTCGCTCTGGCATATCTGGACATATTTACCGTGTCGGCGGAGGAAGCTGAGCTTACTACTTATGTTATTGAATCGGTTGGCCAAAGACTTGCCATTAGGTAGGTCAATCTGGGAGAGTACTACGGCTAGGTGAGTTGGGAAAATAATGATATTCATTCCTATTACGATCCCTCTCTCGGGGACAATGCAAACGTAATTATCTGAGTAAAGCTACTCAAACTAAGCTCATTGCTAATGCACATGAATACCTCCTAGGTCCCTTTTCTGCTACCATTTCGCGATGCTCTCAAAGTATTTCCCCTATCCAGCCAAGCAATACCCTCCCCCCAATTCATCCAGACTAGTATCATTCCGAGTCGTAAGGGATCTCGCTTCTTTAATCCTTAATCGTGACGACTACGCTTCGCCAAGCCTCGATAGGATGGCGGACGACGAACTTTCTGGACTGGCTTCCCTCGCCCTCAGGTCTGTCGACCCCAAGACGTTCAACCGTCTCAAATTCGGTGATTACCTTGCCAGAGAAGTTAACAAGAGAGAAGCCGAAGATATCCGTGAGAGGACCGAGTCCCTGCAATGGGCGCAGACGGGCAATGATGTGCAGGAACATCATCACGCTTGCGTAGTATTTCTCTCGTTCACCTGCGAAGCTCCAACTGAGCTTAAAGGCAATCTGGATGAAGGGGCGATTGTTATGGATTATCTGGAAGACCGACGCGATTTGCGGGCCCCAGAACGAGTCTACCATGCAGCGGAACCAGTCCTTGTATTTGTAGTAGTAGAAGTTGAGCTCGAAGAAATACATTTCAGTATCGAAACCTTTATACACGGCCGGCTCACTAGCTTCGGGAGTACCTTGCGTAGCATTTTGCGCAGTACCGTGCGCAGTTTCGTGTGTGGTATCGTGCGTGGTATCGTGCGTGGAAACCATGGAGGATGATGAACTAGAATTGTAGTTGAGGAAGATGATGTTGCCGCCGGACCAGATGGGTGTCTGGAAGACCTTCTCTACTTGGATGATGTTGATACCATTCTTCGCGATGTTCGCCTTGAAAATCTCTAAGTAGATGGAATATTCGCGTTGGTACAATTCGCCGCTCGACGAACTGGCTGCGGTCGTCTCGGGGGGAGGCTGTTCGTTTGCCAACTTAGCCAGAAGCCACTCGTACTGCGGCTCTCCATCACTCTCAATTCCAGGGGTAGCTTGGCCTTGAGTTTCGTCATCTTTATGGATGGCTTCTCCTAGTGAGAGGTCCATCTCGTCTTTTTTGACGGGGCTGGGTTGAATAGGGTAATACTGTCTTTGTTTTTGCGAATTTTCCTCGTGAGGAGAGTCGGCTTCGTGCGAAGTGACTGGCTTTGAGATTCGTTGGCCCATTTATACATGTAATGGGATTTGTCAGAAGAGAATATGCTTGAAGAATCTGGGTTCTGATTGTTGTTATTTAAGACCCGCTGTTCTTGCAAAGTGAGCAGATAATGGTGAACCTAGAGGGTGGTGGTTCCCGCATCAACTGGGCTCAGCCACTGAAAATGTATCGTGAAAGTGTGAACAAGTACAATGGTACATGTATTAGGGCAAGGCCACGACCATCAGGGTGATTGGGGTACGAGATGGGCACCTGTCACGATGCGGCTTTACATGCGGCTTTACATGCGGCTTTACATGCGGCTTGACAGTGGGAAGGAACCTAACATGGATTCCTCGAGGATTAGAGCAACTAGCTTGGCTACCCTCGTCATATGTATCACCTTCTTCTGAAGATGTGGTAGGATGGTCTCAAAGTGAGAATATTCTCAGCAAAAGGCTACTCTTGGGACGGCTATACTGCATACATAACGTCTTTAACTGCTTTGTTACATTAGTTCCTCTCTTCAAAATCGTTCACACTGGTAAGCAAATCAAAATTCCATCCTGAGGCAAATCCTGTGTGAGTACCTAGATAATTTTAGATTATTCCCTTTTCATAGGTAATCGAGACTATCCCTCAATAGAAATATGGCATCATTTCCTGCTACTATCTTAAAGGAGTGAAAGAAATATCCCAACCCGGTTTCGAAAATAGTCACTACATGGTCTTAAGGGTAATAATTGTGCTGGGTGGGTTATGACGGTTAATTATTGTCTAGATGTAGCAATACTACCTAGACGATGTCCAGTAAATGATCTCTGCCTCATGGGAGTGATACGGTTTCAAAGAAAATAAGAACTGATCGAAATAAGGAAGAGAATCAGGTTCTTCAATGTTAAAATATTATGGTTAGTCGGTTTAAAGTTTACCCCCCTTTTCATATGCTCAATGGTCATTTTCTTTTCATGATCCTTTCTTCGTTAATTTCCATTATGAATAAGGAGTATAATAGGATATATGATCAAAGGTCGTGCTCACGCTTCATACCTTGGGCCAGATTTGGGCATCGATTGCTACTTGTAAGTTTGGATGATCACTCCTAGCCTTCTTACGGAAGTTGAAGGGCGTGATAGAGGATGGAACGATGGAAATGAGCGGCCTTTTTTTAAGAGTACCTAAGTCCTGCAGGTTGATTTTGGGCTTATAAATTAGGTAGCTTCTGTTTGTTGCTCTGTTCAAGTCCTCGAGGTTAGAGGCTTAGTCACAAATCGTCATGGCGATTCACTTCCCCTAACTACTTACTCGCCATGACGATGTGTCCATTGTTAATACCAGTGACCTAGCAACTATTTCATCACGCAAAGTTGACTCAAAATAGCAAGACCTCTAAATACTTACTTTGATACATACGCAAATATTACAATTGAGAATTGGGGAATTTGGAAGTAGACGAAGCAGTTGGGTTGGACCGCCAAGGTTGGATGGACATTTGTCTAACCTAAAGCCAGGCAGCGCTGGTGAGTCTAAGATCTTCCACAGAAATTGTGCAACTATCAAGACTAATTAATCTGCAATAAACATAGCTCGTGACAAGACCGCCTACTCTTACTCGTACTCCAAGAGAAGAGCCCACAGGAAATTCCATCATATAATCTTTTACTCTCGAATAAGCCAAAACACAACTCCCATTCTCGCTATCTCTACCTACAATTACTTGGTACCTACCTCTTTAACTATACCCCGATCTAAGACCGAATCCATTCATCAACAAGATGCCTACCTCTCAACTCGTGACCGAGCAGCAGAAGGAACTGGATCTCCTTCTTATCCAGGAGCTGGTCGAAAAAGTTGCCGAGTTCCGCCGCGAAGGAAAAACGGGACGAGCCCAGTACAAACTACACCGCCGTCGCCTTCAACAGTACTACGCAGACCTAGGCAGCCAAGCGGCTAAGGAAGATGATGGCGGCGAAAGCTCCCGCCAGGCCAACACCCCCACCCCAAGACGATGCCCACACTGCCAAGACCTACGAATCAGCAGCCATTGCTTGAAGAACGGTGGATGTCCCGTCGACGACGGCAAGCGACCTGCATAAGGAGCCTCGAAGGCAAGAATACTAGGCACCTATGAAGGATCGATTGGGAATCAAGGCACGGAAAGGTTGAATATGAGTAGGGTCAGTTGCCCACTCTTTGGGGTAGGAGGTTCGAATTCTAGGATGCTCAACGTCCTACGATATTATTGTGATCGAAGCTATTGCGCTTTACTTTGCTTGTACACTATTTTGGTCCGAGTTTCCACGACCGCATTGAACAATTGTACCACCATTCATCCATTGCTAGCTAGGAGAACATAAGCCTTTGAGAGACGTACCGTACTACCCTACTGAGGTTATGTCAGGTAGTTAATCAATAAATAGGGGTCAGAAAATCAAAAAGTGTAGCATTTCGTCCAAGGCTTAACCATGAAAAGTACAAGTTTCGCGTTGGACTCGGGAATGACGATTCTAGTGATCCCATCGCATGGAGCGTCTAGATTTACTACCTATTGTGCATTAGTACCTCGTAGTAGAGATGGCTAATCGCGTGCTAGCCTATCTCGCACCGATATTGTTATTCCGATTTTACCTTTATAAGCCTTAAAACATACGCACCTGGTTAGGAGGAACTAGGCCATTGCTGGCTATCTATGCCTTGGGGTATTGACATAGCATGGTCCATAAAATAAAGCTACTAACCCGGACTCGAGGAGTTTTACAAGAGGATAGATAAGAAACTATAGGTAGGTACTTACAGCAGCCCGAGCTCTGTACAAGGTCTACAGGGCATTTCTAGTCAAATATACAGTTTCAAATATCAAAATATACCTCGTTGTTGTTGCTTTTCCTATTTGCGTAAAATCCATCCAAGCATGGGCTAAAGAGACCGAAACATAGAGAAAAATAGACCGCACTTAAGCATTACGAAAATCCTACATTTGCCAAACTCTTCTAAGACCCGCAAGCAACCCATATTATATCAAAAACCACACTCCGTTGAACCCATCAATATCCCACGACCCTACTGTAGTGTATTAAGCCACGAACCGGAGAGCTCACGCCTGCCATCGCCGGGCATTGTGGGGCACCATATATCCTAATGATAGAGACGATGCGGGTAGCAAAACTGCTAATACACTTGTACTTGTGCTGGATGGTGCCATATGGCCCGTCGCTTTAGAAACCACGACGGTCGTCTGGACCATGGGAGGAGCAACCGACGTGGTGTTAACATAATGCATGGCCGTAGATGTCGTGTGAATCATTAGGGGGGCCGCGGACGTTGTGTGAACCATAGGTGGGACTACGATAGTCTCATGAACCACGGTGGGAGTGGTTTCGTGAACGATTATTTCCGTTTGATGGCAGGCCTCTGCCATTTCTGTAACAGTAACATGGACTACTTCGGACACCGTCATCACATGCGGCGGCAGAGTAACGTGGACTGTCTCGTGTACCGTCTCGTGCACCGTCTGGGTATATGCCGAAAGGGTCACGTGGACAGTTTCTGTCACAGCTTTGGTGATATGAACGGTCTCCTTAACCGTCTGCGGCGGTAGAGATGCATGGACCGTCTCTGTGAGAACCTGTGTCTGTAGATGGCTCAAGACCTCTGTCTTTGTAAGCGCAACCGTCTCGAGCTTATGCGATACTTCGGTCTTCGTGACAGCTACAGTCTCATGGATCGATTTGACCTCGGTGATAGGGACCGTAACAGCAACGCTCTCCTTCACCGTCACGGGAACACTGATGGCTACTGATTCCTTCACTGTGACCGGAATGCTCACGTGTACCGTCTCCTTGGCAGTTTCTGTTTCCACCTTGGTTACCGGAATACTAACATGTAGTGTCTCCTTCACCGTCTCCTTTACTGTCTCTTTTTGCGTAACAGGGATACTTTCCTTGAGAGTTTCCTTGAGAGTTTCCACCTTCGTCACGGGTACGCTCACAGCGACGGTCTCCTTCAACGTCTCCTTCAACGTCTCAACTTTCGTGACGGGGATAGTAACATGTACCGTCTCCTTCACAGTTTGTACCTGCGTTACGGGAACGCTCACATGTACAGTTTCCTTCACTGTCTGCACCGTGGTTACCGGAACATCGACGTGTACGGTTTCCTTCACAGTTTCCACCTTAGTGACAGGAATGCTGACATGCACCGTCTCCTTCACCGTCTGAGGAGGCAGCGTTTCTTTGACAGTCTGGGGAGGAAGCGTAATGTGGACGGTCTCGAGCTTCGTTTGAATCGCGGTTTGTACTTCAGTCTTTATTTCGTGCTTGGTTTCCGTCTTTAGTTCGGTCTTCGTGAGGAGCTTCTCTTCTACCTTCGTGACGGGGATAGTGACATGAACTGTTTCCTTCACCGTCTGTGGAGGTAGTGTAATCGATTCCTTTTGGACTTCGGTCTTCGTAACATGAACAACCTCTGTCACCGGGACATGTATTGTTTCCTTCACTGTTTGCGGTGGTAGAGTAAAGTGTACGGTTTCCTTCACGGTCTGTGGAGGTAGGGTGACGTGTACCGTCTCTTTTATCGTCTCTGGCGGTTGAGTAACATGAACTGTCTCCTTGACTGTTTCTGGAGGTAGGGTAACGTGGATAGTTTCCTTCACTGTTTCCGGTGGTAGAGTCACATGCATGGTCTCTTTTACGGTCTCCTTTACAGTCTCCTTGACAGTCTCAGGAGGCAGAGTCATATGTATCGTCTCCTTAATTGTTTCTGGCGGCAGGGTCATATGTATCGTTTCTTTTATTGTTTCTGGTGGTAATGTCTGAAGTTTTGGTGTTAGCCTATATAGGTAGACACCTAACGGTTATTTCAATAAAAGGACCGGATTCGGCGTAAATCCATTAGGGTATAGAAAGCGATTTGCAGAGTTACTTACCACATGAACTGTCTCGTGAATCGTCTCCGTAACAACCTCAGCTGGGGCCGCACCTCCCGTAGCAGCCGCTACAGAGACGAGGGCCAACAGTGCCGGTATATAGCTGTTAGAGAACTGCATAGCTTTGTAAATATGAAGGAGTAATGATAACTAAATAGGTGGATCCAAAAATGAGTAATATGATTAGAAGAACTCTCAGAGTACAAAAGTCTAAACTACTATAAAATTAAACTGGCTCAGCCGTTAAAACGAAACGAACGAATATTGAAGGCGTAAGAGAAAAAGGAACGGATCGACCGCGAAAAGAGAAGCGAAGTGCAAGCACACAAGAGAGAGGTTCAGGTTGAGATGAGAGAGAATGAACGGAAGAGCATGGTCCCTGATCTTCGTGGGAGAAGATGAGAGATGTAGAATACCAAGACTTATACCCTAGTTTGCCTATCCTCAACCTGAGCGACGGTTGCATTCACAAGATACCCAAGAATGATGCTGCACAGGGGCATCTAATCCTAAGCTAGGGGCTACATGAGGTGACATCTCTGGTAGAACCTTGGTTTAGATCCTGAGGGGGTTGTTGTGAAGGTTACCCATGGGAAGATCTAGTATGCAAATTCGATATTTGCCTTACTAACAAAGGCTGAGCGTGACGTCTTGGCGGTATTCGGCCTGTACGTCAAAATGGTAAACGTCGTGCCGAATGCCCCTTGTCATCTGAAGCTGACTTCGGATGTCCAGTTTTCCGGCCCCATGCAGGATGGACTATGGGCACATGGGGTTCAAAGCGAATAAAAGTGGTGATTCCGACCCATGGGTAAGGTCTTGGGATATAAGCTTATCTAGACTTAATACTGTCTCCATTATATTAGTTTCCCGTTGTTTACTCTCCCGCATGCCTCGTATCATAAGGTTGAATACGGGAAATATATTATGTAAGGTATATTGATTGGCGCCTCTATGTAGGAAAGAAAAATAAGGCCCTCTTTTGATAGTCTCTTATTTTGGTTTAGACGAGCAGGTTCGTGCGCTTGAAATTCTGTTCAAAAGCAAAAGCTGTATATTGAAGGCAAAAATTACATGCAACCCTAGGTAGGTAGGTACCTACCTTTATCAGCTCCGAATTGAGGCGAAAGCACGTGTTTGGGGCTCAAGAGAATGGGCATATTAATCTTAAAGGATTCGAAAGGGTGTTGATGAGAAAGCTTTGGATGCCTAGGTTTCAAAGTGCTCTCCGGTTTCGCTTGGCATTATTCCGAGATCAATTCCCTGCAGGGGCTGCTTTGTGAGCTGTGGCACTCTTAGATGGATCGAATATGGAACTTCTAATTGGTTGAAAATCCTACGGTCCACAAGGAGATCTAGCCCCTTCACTACTTGGACATCATAAACCTCGCTATTAAGAGGTTTGATACAAAATACCTACCCTATACCATAGAAAGAGCCCTATCGCACTATCTAACCGTCTACCTACACAGACGTACCTAAGGTAAGCCGACCGCTGTGCGGGTTTGTACATAACATAGTCATCATCACGGAAGGGGTGCCAAGCGATGAGATCGAGACAACGCCAAGAGTCGCGCTCATACATTTTCCCGGGTTTGCTCAAGACGAGCATGAGCCGTGTATCCGTTGAATAATATTTCCCTCGGCGAGATACGTATCCTCTCATCCGGGAAGAGCGAGGGTATTCCCTTAAGTATCATTATAAGAATAGGCTTTTATGTAGGTAGTATTATACCTATGATAGAAAGACTATCCTCAAACTCAAATTTATACTAGGAATGAAAAGGGGTACTCTTATGTTCTAGGAAGACGCATTATCATGTTAGACTCCAGTAGGGCAATTGGGAAAAATTACCTTAAACCTATCATCAAATCATGCTGTTAAAAGCAAACTATTATGTCTGCCTGTGGTTCTACCATACTCACTCAATAGCCAGTGGTAAAGGTGCGCAAGAATTAGTACCCGAACAAATTTTTTAAATCTAGGACAATTTCTTTGTGCGGGTAGAATCGTTGCTTGAAACACAATTCCGCGGCCTTCTTTTGCTCATATCTAGGTCATAATAATTGTCTACAACTTCTTTGGTTTCTTTCTCTAAGTTACTAATTGTTACGTTGGGTGTCGATGACAATACTTTGTTCCTATCGCTAGATACTTTATATATTTGGGGTTCTACACCGAGACTCTATGTGATGTCTATTACGCAGTTTCCTATCACTAGTCCCTTAACAATTCTGATATCTTAAAACAACCAGAAATAACGTATACTTACCTAATCCAGTACTATCCATTAGAAATGGCCGCACGGGAGTTCCAAATGCTACACAGCCTAGATATCAGGCCCAGCGAGGGTAGGGGGTTTGGCCTCTTTGCGACGGCGAATATCCCAGCAAAGACCATCATCTGCCAGGAAGCGCCAACCTTCTATGCACCAGCGAAGATTTTAACCGGGACTAACGAAGAAAAGGTCAATACCTTTTGTGATATGTACGCCTCAGCCAGGGTGTCAGATCGTAACCGATTGAATGACCACATTTGGATCCCTGAACACTACGAGCGGAATAAGGATCTGTACAATTGGTTTGATAGGTGGCTAAAGAAGTACATGCAAGCTAACGGAAGTTATCAACCGGAAGAACCTCGAACTGAAATGGTAGAAGAACTTATAAAAGCCTACACGACGTTTTGGACCAACGCCAGCGGGACCCCTGATCGCGGAGCCGCCGTATATAGTACTTTCGCCCGTGCTAATCACTCCTGCAGACCAAATGCTAGTTGGAGATATACAGACAACGCACCTTATTACCTAGAGATGGTAACGGAATGTGATATCCCGGCGGGAGACGAGGTAACTGTCTCTTATGACTATTTCGGGAGGCAGAAGTTGAAGAAGAGAAGAGAAAGATTAGCGAGCTGGGGGTTTGTATGTAAATGTGAAAAGTGTACCGAGGAAGAGTTTGCATTGGGACGAAAGTAGGTATTTGCAAAAGCAAAGAGGATACCTTATGGGCGCCTATTGACCACTAGATACGAGTCCTAAAGTATATCAATACATTAAACTAACAAACTAAATTAATAACGGATGGATGAGCCAAGTGATATCCCTAACCTAAAGCATTCTGATTCCCTAAACATCGCTGACCCACCCTCCATCAATCACGTAGCTACTCCCAGTGATAGCGCTAGAATCATCCGCAGCAAGAAAGAGTATCAGTCTCGCTACCTCGTCAGGCATAAGATCTCTCTTCAAACTTTGCGCGGCCATCACTTCGGCGCGGTACTCATCCGTTAACACCTCATCGATCTGCCTCTGCGTCGCAATGGCGCCGGGAACGACGCTGTTCACCCTGATGCCGTACTGACCAAACTCCTTGCTATGCGTTCTCGTCATACCAACGACTGCCGCTTTGCACATCGTGTAGATAGGAAGTCCGACGGCTGGAATGCGCCACGTGATCGATCCCATGTTGATAATACTGCCGCCAGACCCCTTTTTCTGCATCGCCGGCACCACCGCCTGCGTTAGAAAGAACTGATGGCGAAGATTTACATTGACGTCCTGGTCCCACGACTCAGGCGTCACTTGAGTTGTCGGGACTCTCGACTGAGAGCCGGCACGAGCGGCGTTGTTTAGAAGAACATCCACCGTGCCGTGATCTGCGAGCACTTTCTCCGCGCATTCCTTGAGGCGAGCCAAGTCGGTCACATCGCAGTGGAGAAACGTGGGCTGGGTAGCACCTGGAATGTCCTTGACCTTCTCGAGTAGCTTGTTTGCCGAAACGTCTGCGTAATCTAAGAAGACGACGTTGGAGCCTTGCCGACAGAAAAGCTCGACTGATGCTGCTCCGATGCCTTCGGCCCCTCCAGTAATCAAGACAGTTTTTCCCCGCAGGCTTGGGTACGTCGCATACTTCTCCATGGTAGCTGACTGATTATAAGGGGGGTGTTCGGTGATTAGATAGTGCTGGATAATGTATTCTGGAGGTATGTCCTGTCGACACAACCACAATGTAAGAACATGGGTGGTTTGGAGAATAAAAAATTAAAAAAGTCGAAGGACCAAAAGGCTGTATAAATAGAAGAAGCACAGATGTTAAATCATAGTTTGCCGAGCAAAGCCGTCAACTTTATTCCTGTGCACGCTCCCCTCAGCATAGGTAATGATTCAACCTTGACTATATGGGCTATACCAAATGCAGATCAGATGATTCTCACACAAGATCCAATCAACGGACGTTATATACGAACACCCCCTATGTCTTTGTTTGTATTACATTAGGTAACTTGTCGCAATTCGGATACCGTACCATAATATAGATGTTTTCTAAAATATTACCTCTGCATTTATCATGTTAATTATATGTAGTAGATATTCCATGGCCGTATTATTACATTATCATTACGATAAATCTATCCCTACCCCCCTTACGAGCCGTAATCACAAGTAGGGCAGTAAGTCTTCGAATTATTAGTCGCTGGATATAGATCCTTTCCGTACGTAGAATTTAACGAAATGCTGCCCACGACGTTTCCAGACTCGAGACGGATCCACGTATCAACCTCAAAATTAGCCAGTTTTGACTTCGTTGCGAGAACCTGACGGGCCCCCCTCTCCCAGTTACCGTAACCACCGTACCCTGAATGCTGACTAAAACATAAGTTAACGTCGTTGCGAGGCGCGACCGTCATGTTAGGGAGTAGTCTATCCCATTTATAACACCACGTGTTTCCATGATCATGCCCTGAGAAGACAGCCATTAATCCTGGAACAGCCGAGATGGCCTGCATGAACGGGATGTCCTGGCCGCCGTAGTCGCAAGTACCGTCATTCCGACCATCTGCACACCATCCTTGGGCCTGGGGAGCCAGCGGATAGTCGTCGTTTATCCCTGGCTCGGCATGCGGATTAATACCTTCTTTTTGTAGGACATACGACGCATAGGTTGGAATGTGGACAAACGCCAGCGATGGGATGGTCTTGCTGTACTTCTCAACAAGTTCATTATTCGTCTGAAGAAACCAGTTTACGACACTGAAGTCGACCCAATCTGGCTGGCCAACCCGATTTCCGGATCCGTCCTTCTGCTGATATCGGAACCCTCCCCTGCTGTCAAAAAACCAAAGTATCAACTCGGGGGCGCAATTTTCATCGCTGCAATCGCTGTCGTAAACCGGCAGATAGTAATTTGACGTGCCCGCTTCTTCATCGAAAACCATCTGCGTCGTCCGACTATTACTCCACCGCTTTTCGCGGGCGAGAATGGTACTGCCGGATATGTTATAGTCGTAGTCGTGATTACCATACGTTGACGCCCAGGGAAGACCTCGATCTACGAGAGGACTGACGATCTGGTCAACATAAACCGTACTGTTCTCCAGAAATCCGTTTTCGCCAGTAATCAAGTCGCCATTCAAGACGACAAGTCCAGGCGACTCAGCTTCAAGGATCTCGTTGATAACTTTGACAGAGTTGATATCCTGTTGGGGTCCCCATTGATCCCAGGCATCTAATGTGAATGGTTAGCGTTTGTTCCTTGATTGGACTATTTTGGATGGGGTAATAGTACTTTCACCGAAATGTAAGTCCTCGAATATGGATATCTGAAACGTCCCGTCGCTTTTAAAAGTGAGAGGTCCCAAGGGGCCTGTGCTATTAACATATATCTTAGCTAGAGGGTTCGCATCTATCGACGCCGCACACGTCAACATAACCAAAGCCGTGGAAAGCATAGTGAACCAAAGCGATAAGTCGTTATTTGCATATTACTTACTTCCAGAGACTGGACAGTGAATGAGATAATGGCTCGCCCGTCGAGGGGTTATGCCCAATATGTACTTGGCTCATGCTGTGAATACCTACCTAGGTACTGACTGGGTAGATGACTGGGTAGAGGACTAAGTAAGGGGACTAAGTAAGGGGACTAGGTATGAGAAATAGGGTTACAGTTACAGCGCGTAGTTAGTCACTATCCGATTCACGTTTTTAAAGTGTGCGTCGTAAAGTTAGAGGAATGACCGGACTCCCCACCTGATCGAGTGTTCCTGATGTCTCAGTTATTATTGCCTGCCCTTTTCTCTTTCCCGATAGATAAACTTCAACGAGTCGGATGTCAAACCCCGCAGTGTGTCGCAGACGCAACCTGCAATTGGCTCATGGGACTCAACTTAGTACGAGCGCCATCTGTACCTAACCTAGGTAAGTTTGACCCCGGTCGCATCAATACGACATCCTAGGTAGCATACAGATAAGATCTCTCGATTAGATGATTGATATTAGTATATTCCGTACTGCATTGCTATTCAGTCGCATTTCTTCAGCCAGTTCAACTTGACAATAAATATATACTAGAGTTGAATTTTGGAGTAACTTTTTATCTTAAGTTTTGAATGCGCGTAGTTATGCCAATATTAAACTATGCTAATGTATCGTTGAATATAAAGAAAACCTTTATTTAAGATTTTAATCTTATATATTTTACATTGGTAACAAGCCATAGTCCCGTGCCTTAATCATAGCACACAGTGCCCATGCCATTCGCTATTTTCCGAACCCAGTTCACCATACCCGCATGACGTCTATTATCCCTATACTGCGTGTATTTATACTCGACTTAAACTCACGACATGGCTGTTTCATCGCTTTCAAAGTCCTTTCTAGTCTCGTCGGGTATTACTAGACTACCTACCTAGGTATACCCCTTTTACGAGGGGCTAGCGTTTTTATTTCATTTGAGAAGTAACCTAATATCCAAATCTTAATCGTGTCCGTACTTTCGCATGTTTTCTTTTTTCTACCACATATAACGGGCAGAATTGAAGACCTTTTATTTAAAAGCCGGCTTTAACATAAAGGGGTTTAAAGGGGGAAGAAAGGGTCTTGGTGGATAGAAAGTGGTCCGTGCATATTCTTGAATGTCCTTGGTGTATCTTGACTTCACATGTGACAGTATGAATTGTAAAGCCTTGCGTGATATACTTATTATTCGTAGTGTAAGAAAATTTTAATTTATTTCAATTTAAATACATGGTTTTTCTATCCGGTAAGCGAGAGGTAACAAAATGGTGTTTAAAGATATAGGTGGACACTTTCTATCTCTTACAGGGTACCTGTCGATCCGGACCTATATAGTAGTGCCTATAGCAGCATTGTGGAGTCTCCATTTTCGTGATATAACCTGGCCTTATGTTTTCGACCCGGAATCCCCTTAGACTCGGAGGATCGGCTCCGCCAAGAAGTCTCGGGAAAGATATCTTCAACTTAAATCCTCGAAATTTTGGATAATTCATTCTCACTTACATGAAATATATTTAAAACCTGAGTTATGTCGTTCCAGAAGACTATGCGCCAGTTTCTGCTTCTTTTTCCATTCACGACTGCTCTTGCTAATATAGTGCAGTCCCGTCTCGAGTCGCAGACATGCGCGGTACCTAACCCACTATTCATATTTGACACTCAGATGTGTATATCTTCTGAGGCTTTTCCTACCGAGCATGGCAGCCCACTTGGTGAATCATCATCGTCACTAAAAGCCTGGAAATCGGGTGGTCTTTGTCGCGGTGCTAGGGCTGATAAGTTCTGTGTCTTCACTAACGAAGTGTTCAACCGGGGTGAAGGCGTCTCAGTGATCACTACCTCAAAGAGTATCACGACTATTTCAACACGGCCGGCTTTCCTCACGGACGAGCCCGAGGAAATCGGTTCAAAATCAGAATTGGCCATCCCCTACCGTGAAGTAGAAATACCAGGTAAAGATATCGGTCTGGTAGCAACAAGGGCGATACGAGCAGGAGAGCTCATAATGGCACAAACGCCTTCTATAATGATAAACGAAAAAGCAATCAATTCTCTAGGAAAGAAAGTTGTATCAGAACTCCTTGTTCGCGCTGTTGAGAATCTCCCTTCTCACCACAGAGAAAGTCTACTTAAGTTGTCAACGCATAGCAGTACAAGCGACTACGGGGATAAAATTTATAAAATTCTCCAAACAAATTCATTCCGAACAGGTTACCACGATGGGATCAATCCATTTTACTCTCTATTCACTGAAGGTGCGTTTATACAAATAAGGCATCATGTTTAGGGCTTCGTGGATCTATGATCTCGTCATCAGCAGTTAATATATGAATTGGCAGTATCGCGACTCAATCACGACTGTCGGCCCACGTGCGCCTACTATTTCGACCACAGAGATTTCCATCATAAAGTATTAGCTGTGAGGGATGTTATGGAGGGTGAGGAACTCACGATAGCCTATTATGAGTGAGTTCGAAGCCATGATAGAAGAGATCTCTACTTACTCAAAAAATCTAGCCCCCTTCAATCGCACTCGACGAGGCAAGAGAAATTACAAAAAGAATGGGGATTCAAGTGTTCATGTCAAAGGTGCAGTGCCAATGCGACGGCGATAGCTGAATCGGATCGTAGAGTTTCTCAAATACATGCTCTATGGAAAGAGTTGGATGACCACTCGGCATCATCAAAAGGATCTTCGAAAAAAGCGGAACTTTTGGTATCGTTATACGAAGAAGAGGGGATCTTAGGCCGGTTAAACGAAGCCTATTACCGAGCGGCAATCGAATATATCGGGGTTGGCGACGCTGAAATGGCAATTAAATATGCTGCCCTGTGCATCGAAAATGGTCTGCTATTTGTAGGACCCGATCGTCCTTTTATTAAGAACATGCAAGAACTCATTGCGAATCCAACGGGGCATGCTAAATGGAAGTTCCGCCTGAGGGCTAATTAAATAATTGTTAAGAGTTATAGGTTAAATATACAATATTACAATATAATACTGGTTTGACGCAAGCAGCATTTATTTTGAGTACTCTTTATTTTCATAAGGCGTTGGGTGGACATGAAGTCATCATCCGGTAAGTAGCCGTCAGCAATCCCGGCTATAAGTCCCGAAGGAAAGCCACCACCCACGCACGTGGCAAGTTGAAATGCATGTTGGCGATTTAGTAATAGACTCTTTAGTAATAGATAGGTACCTAAACATGTGGTTCTGGGAGGGGTTATTGAATTTTGGGATCCGGGGTTATAAGGATCCTATCACGTCTACGTTACAATATGCCCGGTGAGTGGAGAACAAAGATGGGAATAATTCGTCGTAACAGCGTTAATGTAAATCTCACCATTCAAACATACATTATTACCCATGCTAGTTACCATGGAATCACTCATCATCCTTTTCCAAAAGACATTGGTTGAGCACACATTGAGATCCCTTGCCGTCGGGAGTCTTCTCGCAGTACTGCTTTACCTTGTTGGAAATGAAATCCTGCGCAGTCAATCGCGAATTTCCGGATTGAAAGGCCCAAGAGGTCTCCCAATTTTTGGCAATTTAATCGACATATGGTCTAATGCGGCATTAAAGTATCAGCAATGGGCCAAAGAGTATGGCGATGTCTATCAGGTCCAATTAGGGAATACTAGCGTTGTTGTTGTCAATAGTGCTGCTACGGCGAAGGAATTATTTATATCTAATTCTCAAGCTTTAAGTTCTCGGCCTATAGCCTATACATTTCACAAGGTATGTTGTATATGCAATTTGGCTTCCGTGTGCAGCTCTCATTGATGCGTTCTACTCCGTTAGGTAGCTTCCAGTACTGCTGGCTTCACGATTGGCTCGTCGCCCTACGACGATAGCTTAAAGCGAAAGAAGAAGGCTGCGGCCGTAGCATTGAATCGTCCCGCTATCAAAACATACGTCCCGTACCTTGATATAGAGACGAAGACGTTTATTCAGGATCTCCTCAACTATGGAAAAGCCGGGAGGGTTGCAGTTGATCCACTTCCCCTTGTTCAACGAGTGAGCCTCTCGTTGATGACAACAATCAATTGGGGCGTCCGGATTACTTCTATCGAAGATGAATTGTTTAAAGAGATAGTATCCGTCGAGGAGGGACTCAACAAAACCAGATCCACTGTCGGCAATACTCAAGATCACATTCCTCTCCTACGCCTTAACCCCTTAAACCAGAATTCTGCGAATGCTCGACAATTGCGCCAGCGCCGAGATCGGTACCTTTCCATACTGAATAAGGACCTCGCGGAGAAAGTAGCAAAAGGCACTAACAAACCATGCATCCAGGCGAGCGTAATCAAGTATAAGGACGTTCAGCTCAGTGATACCGAATTAGTTGCTTTCAGCTTGTCCGTGCTGGGTGGTGGTTTCGAGACGGTGTCGACTACTGTGCAATGGTCGCTTGCTTACTTTGCGCTGCATCCGGAGATCCAAGATAAAGCCTATGCGGAAATTCAGCAATTCCAGGGGTCCAATGAGCCATTGTGCGATGCTGCCGACGATCAGAAATGCGCTTACGTACTAGCACTGGTAAAAGAAGCTCTTCGATACTTCTCTGTCATCCCGCTAGCGTTACCAAGAGCATCCATCAGAGATGTTGAATACAATGGCGTCGTAATACCGTCTGGGAGCACTGTTTACATGAATGCATGGGCCTGTAATCACGGTAAGAGAACCACCACCACTTCCGATCCCATTATTCCATTATTTAGCTACTTCGGCTTACGCAATAGGTGACCGTAGACCCCGAACTATGGTCTGACCCCGACAGTTTCCTGCCCGAACGATGGTTAGAGAAACCAGAAGCCCCTTTATTTACGTTCGGCCTGGGATACCGTATGTGCGCGGCGCATATCCTTGCTACCCGTGAAGTGTATATTATCTTTATGAGGCTATTGAGTAGTTTTCGCTTCATGGCCTCGGGTGATATACGATGCGATCCTAGCGTCGATATGGTTAACCCAAAAGATTTAATCATGGTTCCTAAACCATATCGTGTATACTGTGTGCCTAGGGACGAAGAGAAGCTCAGGGCAGCACTGGATATATCTGAATAAAGAAACGGTCCTGGAGCAACTATTATCACGTCATTAAATTAACCTTACTTGAATATCGCGCTCTAGTTCCCCTTTATACGATAACGCGAGGGATGAATCCCGAGCCGGGATAGATACCGGGAATGTGCTGGATGCGATGCTGGATTTGTGAGAACGAAACTTATTCTTAATCACCGTCACTACTTTTCTCCGCTCCCAATGAAGGCAAAGAATTCCAACCCTGATTATGGGTGTTTGTGGTCATACATACCGATAATATCCTTTGTTCTAAACGTTTCACCCAGAATCCTAAGGGTTTCCGATATGTATATAGCACATTGTTAAGGATACGGTCTCTTTCAGGAGTTATAAAGACTCCTGAAAAGTTTAAACAGTTCATAATCATATTGTCCACAATTGGCTTCTGGATATCTCCTATAAATTAGACCGAGTATTCTCTGTGATGGAAAGATTATATCATAGCATTCGCCATCGATCACTATCTTCAACTAAAGCCAACAATACTTTATAATTAGTTTTATCTTATTTCCTAAAACTTTCCACCATGTGCTATAGGAACGTTTACATATACGCAGGCTGTGGTTGCGCGTACGACCCGCCTAGGGTAGTGCACACCACCACGACTCCGACTTGTTCACCTCCTTACCCGGACAGAACAGTCACTAGACCCGGGAACTGCAGTATGCACACCATAGAAAGCTAGATCCAGATATCCCTTACTCATGGGATCTACGAGGAGCAAGGCTGCTGTCACAGATCCAACCCTATGGAATAGGATCATTAGTACCTACTCTAGGTAGGTACTTAGCCAAGCGCTTATATGAGGCGATTTATCTAGTCTACATACTATAGTTCGAATTTATAACTTTAATAAAACATACATTTATGTACACTTACTTAAATTTAAACCTGCGCATAGCTGACCGTGTATAATTTATGATGTTCATTCTAGGTGCTACTAGAGATACAGATTTGTTTTCAAGAATTCTTTTGCCTAATATGACCCTACTTAGGGTGACTCTCTTCATTAACCCCTATTTACGCTACGAGCTTGCTTATGCTTAACCATGTACGTCTATACGTCTATATGCCAAGACCAAGAGTTTCACAATAGGTACTATTTGGGAATGAAAATTCGGTATATGTATCTAGGTAGGTAAACTATATATGACCCTAATTCGCATAGGCTCTTATGAAGTCCTGGATCTCTGCGTCGCTGAATTCTTTCACGCCGAGCAAATCGTTATCTACCTTCTCGAAGTGGCTACCGTATCCTTCTCCCCATATCGCCGCAGCTATAAACGCCATTCTATCGATATTGCCCTTCTCGAGCTCTGCGTAGGCTTGCTTGAGGTGCTCATCGGTAGACTTGACTTCTGACTTCCATCCGTCTGATCCAACCGCTTTCTTGGCTTGCTCGAGGAGCTGCTTCAGGGAAATTTGTACATTGTGCACATAAACATTGCGGTTCTTGGTCTCTTCAGGGTGCTTAAGGACCCCCGATATGGCCTTGGCGGTGGATTCCCTAGTAGTGATGCTGAAAGTCTTGTCGCCGCCGTTCCAAAGTGTAACGTTCTTGCCCTTGGGGTCGATGAGAAAGCCGTACTGGAGCCCCATATCCAAGAAAGGCCCGGTGGATATTAACGTGTATGTTATAGAACCAGCCGCTGCCTCCTTCTTCAGGACTTCGGTGACAGCATTCTTCGCGTGGAATGGAGGTAAGCTAGAAGCCTTCTCATTCGTCGCATCTCCACCATATTCCGAGGGGATAAAGCGCTTGACGCCAACTTTAACCGCGGCTTGAACTAGAGGGATTTGGGAGGGCAATCCAGTGAAGCCAACGGCTGACACAACCGCATCTTGGCCATTAAGCGCCTTCTCAAGTGACTCGGGAGACTCATAGTCGATTTCAGCAACAGTCACCGAGGGCGGGAAATCTTTCGTGGCTCCTTTACGGGCAAGTACGGTGACTTCAAAACCGTCTGCGAGGAGCTGTTTCAGTACTATTGGGCCTACGTTACCGGTAGCCTATATTATGTTAAACTATTAGCCGCTAATTCCCTCTCATGCCAGATGAGACGCTCAGGTGAATTCTTACCCCTGCGATTGCGACTTTAGTAATGCTACTCATCTTGTCGAACAAATTCGTTCGTAATAATGTCTGTCTTCCAACTAAGGTATGAATATCTTGGAATCAGGTATGTGTGAATTACTACGTAAGATACCTCTGAACATATTTGATGTGGTACTGAGGGGTACATATAGTTTTGCTTCGTCCGTGTCGCTTGAGGTTATGGCATGTAAGAGGCAACGAGCGTCATACATTACCATCACATCGGTATTCTTATATAGTCCGAAGCCGACGCACACATCCCATAAGCTCTCTATACGCATAACGGGCGAGATATCAGTGGAAAGTGACATCTCGTAGGACCAAGTGCGGATCCTGCGTTTATGGTATCAAAGCTGGTCATACGTGATTCTAAGGGTAGCCATTGTTACGTAAGTGAGGAATGGCAGTAGATAGATACTTCTCGTAACTAATCATACTTGTTACTTGATTACCAATAGAGATTCCAGGTGTCGTTCGGTTGAGAGGACGAAGGTGACATTGCGGCTTTTGACGAGGGTCTTATTTCCGCGCTTATAAATTGAGCACCACTCTATGCTCTAATGTAGTATCGACCGGAAACAATTCCACGCTAAAGAGCGAGCTACCTACCTATTGATCACGTAAATGGTGTTGACGTGCTTGATGCAATATCGTACGTAAAGCCGAATAGAAGCGAGGATATAGAAGTTTTAGTGTATTACAAAGGTTCTGATCTGAGGAACATCTTGGAAATACCTAACTGAGACGACTGGAGGGATGATATTTTATCGATACGGTGGTATCCCTGTTCATAAGGAATCTAATATATTACATATAGGTACCTCATAGGAGCTTGATGGGTCCCGTAGCTTTTCGGCCGAACTAGATAGATCACCGAATATAGTGGAGTTGAAGAGCATTCCATTAACCGTTATTATATCTATTACCAACGTTGACAGCTTTTCAACTTTAGGAGCCTAGATTAGGTACCTAACATAAGCTCTACTTAATAACATTTTCTTCTGTTACTGGTAAGAGGTATCTAATCTGCTACATATGATATTAAGACTTTGATATAACCTCGAATCATCACACATGGAACGTATAAGCACCAATCTTGATCCCATGGTTATTAGCATTAAATGCCTCAATGAATGCATATATGGTGTAGTTGATAATACGCAATGATAATGTTGAAGAATGTTTTCATAGACCTGAACGCCACACAATACCTTTCCATAAAGGCGTTGAGCCTATTGAGCTCTAAGATGCATTCCCCATACCGTGTCCATGGATGAGCTTGATGTTGAGATCCCACGCTCCAGCCCCAAAAACGCCTCAAATGCACACGCATACCTACCTAGGTAGATAGGTAGGTAGGTATCTAATCTTGTCTTGTAATCTACCTGTATGTCCTATTCAGCCCAACAAGACTTAGGAACTCGTTTCTAGTCTTTTCCTTTCTTTCGAAACAGCCGAGCACGCAACTAGTGATTGTGCTAGTAGTCGTCTTTTCAACACCCCGCATGACCATGCTACAATAATGGTGGTCAGTACTTGTTTATTAGGAGGGCAGCCCTCAAGACAAAGGAAGAATAGGAGGCAGGGGAATGGTACTGACCAGAGATGGCTTGACTCCATCACAACTGCCACGCCCTGAGGTTTTAGAACCTCCATGATAGCATTGGCAACTTCTCTCGTTAGTCTTTCCTGAACTTGCAGTCGGCGGCTGAACATTTCAGCAATACGCGGTAGCTTAGAAATGCCGATAACATTCTTGTTCGGAATGTATCCGATATGCATCTAATAGAAAATTAGAATATGAAGTGAAATAGCGAATTGGGATGACTGACCTTCCCAGTAAAGGGCACCAAGTGGTGTTCGCAGAGACTGAATATTTCTATATCTTTCACGATAACCATCTCATTATGGTTCTCATGGAAGATAGCATTGTTCACAATGTCTCTGACGTTTTGCTGATATCCCTTTGTAAAGAATAGCATCGCTTTCGCATATCTTTTCGGTGTATCAAGAACGCCTTCTCTATCCGGGTCTTCGCCAACACACTCTAGAATTGTTCGAATGGCTCCTCGCATTTTCTCCAATCTCTCGGCTGCCTGCTCGGAGCTCTCCTCAAGTCGTTCTCGGGTCCCCCGGCCTGAACTGTGGTAAGCGGTGGGAGTGATTCATTGAAGGGGCTCAAATACGTACTCGGTCGGCTCAGGCCATCGAAATCAATAACAGGACTAGGCGATCTACTTTCTATATCCTCGGTCTTGGCCTTCTTGTGCTTCTTTCCCTGGGGCTCATCCCTAGGATCTCGCGCTGCTTTGCTAATGCTGTTCTTCCTCTTTGACGACTTTGAATGTCCATTCATCTCCGATATGCCTCCATCTTTTAGTCTTCTTCTCCTCTTCTTCTTGCTGGCCCTTCTATCGTCTCGACTTTGGTCGTGCTCTTGTATTTCGCTGCCATGAACGGAATCGTCAACATCGGAGACTCCCGTGACGGAGCTGGTAGAAGAATCTATGGCTGCCATTTCTAAACCGTTGAACTTTGGGTCAGCAAATTGTACCATTTTTCTTTGCCCCGGCCGAGGCGTCAAACTGGCGCAAGGGACGTTATAAGAGGGGCTGTCTCTGGGTTTGTCTCTGGGTTTAGTGTAAGGAAAGTTATGTATGAACTTACGGAACTAGAAAATCTGACTGTAGGTTCCAATCAGCTCAATCAGTTGAAGCACATGTATGATTCGCGGAGGCGAAGTCCTTTGGTGCTTATGGCAGCTGAGAAGGAATCTTCTAATCAATCCTTAGGTACTCTAATGCTAGCTTTATTAGATTTGCAAGTATCGAAAACCGACCCTGCAATTGTCCATTATCGCGTTATCGTCTTATCAAGCTCATAATAGTGGTACAAGTAGGTACTTGTAAGAGTTCAGTTCTTGTTCATGGGGTTAGCTTCGGCTTATGTAGGTGGTACCTCCTAACTATGGTACATAGTAGGTACCTAATACCTTAGGAGGTACCTACCTTTGTGCATACATCTTGTACCTAACGCATAATGATGTTTGTTACCTACCTAGGTAGGTGCTTTCTTCGATTGCCTCAGGTACCGCTTGCCTTCAAGGCTCCTGATTGCATGCCCCATGTGGCTTGAGTTTGTGTAGGTACCTATGTATCTATCAGTGGCTCAAGCTCCTTCGTCTTAGCAACAACAACATACCTTCTCTACGATTGCCATTTTATTAACCATCCGCCCTTTTTACGCATCATCTCCAGTCAAACCTACCTAATTGAACTCCCAATCAAGTTGTTCAACTAAAACGTCCGCTACTTCCCGCATCCAAACTGACTACGTTTTCTACCTAAGAGTTCGGTAGCTCGGATCCGTCGCGCCCTCTGGAGACTTCGAGTGGGCTTCACTAAACTAGGCCTCTAAACAAGACAACATGGCATCCCCTCCGCGCGCCTACTCGCCTGCGGGTTCTCCGCCGTACTCTTCTAGCGCGCAGTTACCATCGAAGAAGCGTGGCTCCACAACCGCCGATCTCTCATCTCAACCGCCTTCCCTCAAACGTCGCAAAGCATCTGTCATGTCCGTAGCCTCCGTAGGTTCAGCCCATCCTCTTCGACAGACATCCTTTCCGCCCGACGAATCTCAAATTCAAGCCTTCTCCCCATCCTACCGACGATCTCCAAGTGTCGATACCATGAGCCTCGTGAGTGGTAGTCAGGTTAGCGGCGTGCCCGCGAAGAAAAAACGCGGCAGGAAGTCGAAAGCGGAGCGCGCAAGCGAAGCGGCTGCCGAAGCCATGCGAGATGGGTCTCCAAGCGTCGCAGGAGGTCGCGCAGCTACTGTCATTAGTAATGTGAGCGGTAATCATGCTGGGAAGGATGCCGACCCAGACTCGAGGAAAGAAGAGGAGTTCGAGATACCCGAGAATATGGCTAGCATGTCTGCTGCTCGAACTAAGGAGCAGATTGAAGAAGAGAAGGAGTTAAATGCGCTTCTCAAGACGCAAATGGATGCTCTGCAGTTTGATCGGTATGAAGTTTGGCACCGTCAGACTCTCAAGGGTGCCGACGTTAAGAGAGTAAGTCGTCATACCTATACCAATGGTTACCCCAGTTGATTATGGTATAACTAACCGTCCCCATCCTTATATAGCATATCAACAGCGTCACATCACAGTCGTGCCCTACCAATGTACATCAGATGATGCAAGTAGTCTGCAAGATGTACCTCGGAGATATCGTCGAGTCCGCACGTGAGGTTCAACAAGAATGGGTACAATTAGGCGAGAAGCAAACCGATCTATCAGACGACGATCTTGAGCCTGCGAACGAGTTATCGAAACACCGCCGTCAAGCCCCCTTGCGGCCCGAGCATCTTCGCGAAGCATACAGACGCCGCAAGGCCGGTACCGAAAATGGCGGCTCTTTGGGGAGCTTGATGGTTTGGAACCAGCAAACGCAAAACGGAGTAGAAAGATTCGCGGTAAGAGCAGGTGGCCGTCGAATATTCAAATAATGTTCTATTGTGAGGATCATCTCTACTTCGACTTCGGAAGATGCCAGGGCTCAATACTTTGAATATTGAGTATATCTTACTCATAGGACCTGCCTATATGACAAAGGTATTGTTGGCAATCCATAGAGCACGATGATACTGAGTGCCATGCTTAACAATATCTTGTATCTGTTTAGGTCTTTTACCGTGCACTAGTAGAGAAAGTATACTGCTTAGCGCTCAAACCGGCCATGACCTTTCAACACCACGCCTAACGCCTAGTCGGGTCGGCTATACGGGCTCACCCAATTCCACCTGGTTCGATCGACCATATATGTTATTAGATACAGACACGGGTCAAAAACTCACAGGCAGCTGGATGACTGAAAACCATAGCACATTCAAGACTGCCCTAAAATGTATGCCTAACGATTGCTCTAGAATAGGTCAGAGCAAGGGGCTGGTCTTCTCATAGCTGGTACATAGCAAGATTGATACGCAAATACCTTATATAGCATTTGGTATTCGACGGCAAGAGTACATCCATTTATGGTATCTCCAATAATGCTCAGGTCCCTGATCTACCTACATAGAGGCAGGTAGAATATGAGATTTCAATAAAAGCTTAATTACATTAATTTATGGAGTAGCTATGTACAACTTCCGAGTTAAATATTTAAATTAACTCCAGTCGTACGAAAATTCCCGTTGTAGCTACGTCATTCTTAACAAGAATATTTTCTTTACCTCGACAGCGACAGCGTACTGAAAAGGTACATGGTTTAATGCATCTATTCGCTTTCACGTGATATAGCTAGCTTTGCATTGCCCCCACCACGTATCCCGGATTATAAGGTGGTGTAGAAAACTTTTTTGTATAGTACATCAGCCCTTATAGCTCAGTGGTAGAGCGCAGCACTTGTAATTCTTCTTCTGAAGATCTTCTGCAAGTCCATGCTGAGGTCCATCGTTCAATCCGGTGTGGGGGCACATTATCTTTTTGGCAACTTTCCCTTTTTCAACGCCCCCTTTTTACATTTTAATTCTTTCTCTTGAAGAAGTTGATTGATGTTGTGCAAACAACACCAATTAATTGCCCCTAGATTTATTTCCCCATCCTTTGGGTAACTTCAAAATACGTTAATTACTAGCTGCGAAGCAATCAGTGGCTGTCTATCTTATGTATGTTTACTTGCTCATGTCAAATGACGGAATTCAGGCAACTATTATAAAACAGGATTGCTTGATTGATTGGCCTTTTCAATATAAGCGACCGTGATCAAGCTCCGATATGTAGTTTGAATTATGGCATGCTTGTCGCTTTTATTGTCAAGATACAAAATAATTGCCCAGATTTAAAGCAATCAACGAGCCGTGTAAACACGAGTGTATACTTTAGTTCGTATTTGCATCATCCGGCATATGCGAATTCTCAACTGTAACTCCGATGTAGTTGGTCTTTACCTATCATCAGGTATATCGGTTAACCCTGAGAAGAAATGTGGGCTGGTGGACATCGTATAAGGAAATTCCGAGCAGATATCTAGATCACTGGCTAGATAAACGATATACATACATCCATACCTCTAGATATAGGCTCTGCGGTATGGCATTATCGTGTATTCTTATCTACACCACGGTCGTCTTCTACAATTGGCGCGTAGAGGACTTTGCCCACGACGCCAAACAGGATAGAACCATCCCTGGATACGTTGGCGGTGGATACTTTTGGATCAAGATGTCTATCTCCGCCAGCTGCCTTGCTACATTACCATCGTAAGTCTCAATAAGCCATCAACCTTATCGATGCATTTGTCAGGTTAGCTAATCGTTTCCGCCAGCTTAATACACCTTGTCCTATTCATCCGCGACTGCGTCGAAGTCGACAAGCAGAAGAAGGTTGCTAAGCAATCCAGGGAAAGAGAAATGGAAACACCAAGGGCCTCAGTTGACCCTCGGGATTCAATAGCCCATGTTCCAGAATCGGAACCAAAGGCCGGACGACAGAGCGAGGACTACGATGGGAAGGTCGACTTTAACAAAGTACTCGTAGGGAAGAAAGAATAATTATTCGTAATAGAAAAATGCATCTTTGAACCAAACCTATGGACCGAGCCTACGAGGGGCTTCAGTAGATTATGAATACCTATCATCAAGGCACTCAGTCGACATGATAATATATGATAGTACGTTAGGTACGTATTGTAGGGAGTGACAGCTTAGTCATCAAAGGGGTCACTCCTGAATCATGTAGCTAAGTACCTATGTGAGGTACCTATGTCCATCCCTGAGGTATAATCGCACAGAACGAACGCGTGCGACTCTAATACACTACCAGACTTGTTAAGTAAGAGTTTTTCTAGATCTAGGTACCAAGTATAAAGTGTGGAATACCGTATATAGTCCTATTTATCAGTGCCATATTTCACTTATCATTTAGATCATTAATTTACGATGAATAATTGGGGAATAATTTGGAAATGAAGTAGCGCAGTAAGTTTTATACTGCTCTAACTAGTGGTAGTATTCACAGTATAGGACTGTGTAAATATTTAAGGGCGTCTAGTCGACGGCGAAACCCGTTCTGACGCCGAGACCCCATTGAATGACGGATATCCTGGTACTGTATCAGTCACCCTTTTTCGCGGACACTTGCCATATCAGATGAGCGAATATGCATGTGCCGTGCCCATGGTCGTAGGCCACCCAGAATGTTTATAGATCTTTCTCGAGGCTATCAAAAGGTAGGTTTGCTAAGATAGAAGCTGACCGGATTGTGCTTCTCGGTGGCAGGCTGCTTCAATGCCCCAGAAAAAGAAAACCAGAAGTTTTCCTCGGAATATAGAGCGCCTTCATAATATTTCGGCGGAGAAGAGAAAGTATCAGGTAGTTTTCCGGTATATCTCTTTCATGATCACTAGTCCTTGATTCTGCCTTTTCTCATCCTCATACTCCAAACCGTGCTATTCTGGAATACCCCCAAGGTGTAAAGTATGCCATTTAATAGAAACTCTAGGTAATTTCCGTCTGCTTTAATTGCGGCTCTTGGTATGAATGGGTATGGTAGGATGATCCGGTTATGTGATGATGCTAGTTGCGGTGGATGATCATATGTAGGTTTGGTTGGACTAAGTGACCGCCGCTAAGGAAACGTTGCGTATGACATCAAAAAAGTCGATGGTAGGGTATAATGTCGTGAGTGTTGGTGAAAACATCAGAGTCAGGGGTAAATGACGGCTACGTGAGGCGGTTTATAACACGTCCAATCACGGTATCAAGAGGCATGTATTGAATAAATTCCGGAATAATGTATCGTCCCATTCAGGGAAAGGCACCGAAGTATTGTATAGTAACTAATACCTTTATTATAATGAATATGAGCGCCAAAAACAAGCAATAGCGGACAGGTGACGAGGGGAATATATTTAACATACCTGATGCGATGGTGTTGGAGGGAAAATAGTACAGAATGATCATTAGATCAAATTGTGAAATCATGCGAGACTTGCGATATGTTGGAGTAGAGTTGCGTAATGAGATATGAGCTATCCATTTTTGAGTCCACTCGGTCTCTGATATCTTCGGTCGGAAAGTGAAATAAAATTTATTTCCTGGTAGCCATCTAGATTCAGAATATGGTGCCTATTAAAAGAGAGAAGATTCTCTAAATGAACAGTCCGCAACGAGTGTGGCTTCAAAGAGGCGAGGTTAACCGAGGATTATGTCTTCCGGTTGACCAGTTAATCGGTCTTCGATAGCCTTGTAGCGATCCTGCGGATTAGAGATTGCTGCCTCCTTCTCTACTACGACGACAAATTCTAGACTTTTCAATCCTGTGTCGATACCGGGACCCTTCTTCCACTCCTCGAAACGCTTTAGGAGAGCGGCTTCGTGGTCATTTTCCTTGACCCGAATCATTGCTTTATTCCTCTTGTCCACACCCTTCACAGCAATTCTCATTAAATAAAGCGTCTCGACATTATGCCACGATCGTGTAATGGTTTGCCAACATGGCTCTGTTGTAGGAGGTAAGTTGGGCGATTCTGCTTGTACTGCTAAGCATCGCACCATAGAACGGTCACGTAGATCGTACTGGTGTCGAGCACAATAGCATCCACGGCAACCACCATGACAGGGTTCAAATATTACAATGTCGTTAGCAGAAACAGCCTGAATTGTTCTAGTGTTGAAAGAACCTGTGGTTGGATTATACATGGCAAAGAGCTTTAGGTAATGGAGCCCCGCGACCCATCGCGACAGGCGGCACGTATTGAACCAGGTAGGTTGTTCGTTCTGAACCTCAGATTGAGCTTCGGTATGCGATAGTGAATATCGGTTCATGATATATACTAGACGTGGTTCTATGGCAGCCTCCCATATCATCATTTTGAGTTCGTCCGGAAGGTCAGAATACCTATAAAACTCGGTGAGGGGCTTCATAAAGCGTGGAGAGCGGCGAACTTGTGTACCAATACCAGCATGGTTAGTTTTAAGCCGTTTGGCTGACTTTCGCTTTCGCCTATTATCCTGAGGTTCGATGATTAAATTTGCGGTCTCCGGTATCATAATACTTTCATTATTGAGGCGAGCAGACCGACGAGTTAGTATTCGAAGCTGGCCAGTTAAAGGGTGCGATGCGGATGTTTTCTCTAGCGGCAACGATTCAATAGGCTGAGCCTGGTTTCTCACCACGCCAGCTAGATCAGAAGCAACTTCGTCGGAGTCGTCAATCTGATCATCGATAATAGAGCTAACATCTCTCGAGTCTTCAAGTTTGGACACATTCAGATTCGATTTGTGTTTCTTGGACGAGTTCTGAAGCTTCTCTCTCAGTGAAGCAGATGTGATATACGGGATGGGATCAACTAAATCGGCGAGGTGGGATTTGGTCATAGATCGTGTCACTGGGCGGGTATGATATCCCGAGTCGGTTAAGGACGGGGGAAGGACACTGCCATGTGCAGGCGTCGACATCATGGGTGAATCTGTCATTTCAATATCGTGGAGGTGGTCGGGCTGAAAATCCAAGCCTGATTCACGTTTCTTACCACGCACATGATTGTCCACATAATTGTCGTCAATTCCATCTTCGACCTCATTTGCGTCAGCCATTTTGAGCTCGGAAAATAACTGTCCTTGGCTATTCTCCTGTTCTTGACTTGAAGGTAATAAGGTAAAGTTAGTACTAGCCCAGATACCTAGTAGGGAGGTAAGATATGGAATGATATCTGTCGAGGGCATGAGTCGGTTGCGAAATCGCAACAATATGTCGATTCTCACACGGCTTTAATTGCGCACGTGGGTAAGTCGAAGTCCTAGTGGGTGGTGATACAAGCGTTAAGCTGTGCGGTAGCTGCTGTGACGCTAAATATGTACCTAAGGTATCGTAAGTTAGGTACCTAAATAACCTAGGTAAGGCTTGTGAAAATGCCCTCAAGGACGAAGTCGAGGAAACCCGATTTAAAATCGAAAATAAGCTCCGGAAATTTTAACACAGGAAATAATAAGAAAGACACAACGTTCCGTCTTTCCGTCGAGTTCTTTCCTTGTCGCAGGAGCCGGGTGATTGAGTGAAGTGTAAGGTACCTTCGTAAGATAGATCCCTAGGGCTGCTGGGGTATTTGAAGTGACTGAGGGTGATCGAGTGTGATGGAGTTCCAAGGTCTAAATGAAGAGCTGAAGAGCGCAACCCAATGATCACGAAAGTCGTGCAACGTCAAAAAATCTACGTAAGGTAAATAGACGAGTCTTGTAATGCAATAATTTCCCCGAAACCCTAGGTTTTATGAGGTAGGTAAGTAACTTTTATTTTCGCATTGAGACATTGGTAAAGGTTAAAGTTGATAAGTTACCTACCTGGTACCCAAAGGTATCGTACCTTAGGTACCTACGTGCACCTAGGTAATCTACCTTGATGCGGGGCAATCGTGGAGGAAGATAAGAAGGAATGGGCGGTACGACGGCCTGATAGTGGGGCTTCACCAACGTGGCAGGCGCGGAAACCGCAGATGTTATGTTTTAGCACCTTAGCGAGCTGGCCCCCTGTAGCTTATAGGCGCTTACTTTATGTATTGTACCTAGGTACCTAATTTTAGACGCCTCTCAGTTGATAGTCCGGTTGTTAATTGTGCGGCATGAACACATCCATCTAGTTAAGCACTCTAGTAACTCACTTTAGTAACCACCACCCACGCCATGAATAGTGCGGCCTCTCTTACATGTAAGAGTATTTAGAGTGTGAGCGAATTGGCAACCCTCTCTCACTTAAGCGAGAAGGTTGGGGTTATCAATTCTATTCTATAGACAATAACTTTCGAGTTTCACGCTGATACCTTGAAATTCCTATCAAAAACATATGAAGACAGGTGGAACTAGCACTATAGTTTCATCAGATTAAAAAAATAAACAAATCTAAATAAGCCTAGCTAAAATCAAACCGCTGGTATAACTAAAATTCCAAATAGTTACCCCATACTATCTATACTAAGCGTTATAGTAGTTTCAAGATCTAGGAGTAAATGTCCCAACGCGTTAATATTTATATTGTCAATATGACTACATTAAACTTAAGCGGATCTCAAAAAAGGTAACAACGTCTTTAAGTTGCCAGTAAAATTAGAAGATATCCGATTCTAGGCCGATATCTTAGTACAATTTAAAAGACAACTCTAAGATAAGACTTTAGTTCAGACAACTAGACCGAAAGCTATAAAAATATATTTCTAGCCACGAGAATATAGATTACAAGTGTATGACTATTATTATTTCCACTGTGTAAATGGCTTAGGTATATTGTCGTAGAGTCAATGAAGCAATTCATTAAGTGAATACTCTTATGGTACCTGAACGTACCTAGATAGTAAAGTTTTGAAACAATAACTTGAATACGTATTATTTGTGCGTTTCCAAGGCTGCAAGTAATGCTATCTTACTATCAATTAAGAAGGCGAAAATCAAGAATATTTGAAGTAACACAAGACGAAAAGCGCTTACAATTCGAGCAAGATACAAGCTCAAGCCAACTACCTTCGTCGGTCGTTGTGTAAACTTTGTAAGCATTATAGCCTATAACGTTACGTCCTACGTCACTTGGTCACTCTATTATTACACCTGTGACCAAGTTCCATGCAATACCTATGGAAGGTTCGACTATCGGACATTTTCCCCCCTATGTATCACCCATTACCCACGAAATTAGCATCTGAGCAAGCTTGTACGCCCATGTCACTACCAAACAGCATTATTGTGATTCATTATGAGTAAGTGCTTTAATTCAATGTCTAGTTCAAAGTTATATCATCCCTTTTCTCCAGGCTCTTATAAAATGCGTCTCCCTCCTCTATATTTAACGCTGGTTTATTCCTGTCGAAGATCCAACAGGATATCCGATCATCAAACTTCGCCTCAATAGTCGACTTAACGTACCTTTGACAATCCATCATTTACACCCTCGGAAACATTATCCAACAATGTGCCACGCAGACATTTGGTATTACTATTGCCTAACCTGTGGCAGAGGTCCATTAAACAGAATTCCTACCGTATGTAATGAAATTCTCCTTCGATTCCCTGGCTCCAGACATACCTATCTCATATCCAGGTAGGTTTGGGAATGAGCGCTAACCTATAATGTTAAAGTACGTCTGGCAATCCGTTTGCGATAGCTCTTACGCATCAACTCCATCATGCCCAAATTTGTCAGTGGAGAGACACAATTCCCGCGGAGACGATTGCCCAGCATGGGGTAAACAACACTTACCTCCACCTCCACCACCTTTCCCTCGAGGCGGGAACGCCAGTGGAACTACTTCAAAGTAGTTAGGAAGAGCCTTGAGTAAATGGGAACAATGTATTAGACTGCTGGCGGGTACGCGGTATGATAATTTGGTCCGAACTGTTTGCTTAAGTTCTTATATACCTAGGTATTGAGTTAATATGAACATTCCTCATTCCTATTTCTTCCGGGTCGCGATACGTTTTATTCGTAGTCTCCCTGTATGATAAGGCATTTTGGGGCTTATTACTTCTAGCAATTATTAGTAAATAGGTACAACTTAAACCATAGCAGTGATAGCAGTAATATTTATCCAATAAAATTTAGAATGCCTTACGAAGCTTTAAGGGTAGAGTTAAAATACCACTATAGAGCGGGCTGATGCTTTTACTTTAGGCGCTATGGATCAAGGACTAGGTGTTCTAGAGTCTAGTGTTTAAGAAATGAATTACAATGAGTTAACAGTCTGTATGTTTACCAAAGCGAATGTTCGGCTGGAACATAGCGATTATTTTCAAACTATGTTATGTTTCCGTTTTGTTTTATTTCTATGCTCAAGTTCGGAAACAATGATCAAGTTACCTGGGTGTTTAGGTGAATATATAATATTGGGGTGCCACTCGATACAGCAGTAAAATATATTGGCAGAACAGTCAAAGAAACCAAGCGAAAAACTCTTAATATTACAACTACTATTACATTGAACCAATCGAACAACTTGTATAAGAGAGGAAAATGGGTTCCGGAATACCAAATAAACAGGAGAAGCTAAGCTTCGGTATAGAAATGGAATTCTTTGTAGCGTGGCGAGCTGAGACTTTCACCGGCACGGTACCAACGCCCCCGGGATTCGAGTCAAAGACCGGGGAGCCCCTGGTGGTTAAGGGGAACTGGGCGACGGAGGGTGACAGGGTGAGTGCTCTGGCTCATATGATAGACGAAGCATTCCCATCGTGCGCAGCAACAGTTGCTCCGTCGGAAGGAGAGATACCGGACTACAGGACTGAGTCGTGGTATCATCTATTGCCCTTTCGCCATCATTGGGATGTTTCAGTCGATTCTTCACTGAACAGGCTGCCCGTAGAGCTGAGAGATAAAACCGGACCAGATTTCGGATGGGTCGGCGCTGAAATTGCTTCGCCGGCTCTCTGGGCTACAGACGAGGGCTTCGAGGAAGTCCGCAGAATGTGTGAGTTTCTCCAGACAAACCTTTTGACATTCACCGCTCCTGAAGCTGGCTTCCACGTGCACGTAGGCGGGGGAAACGAATGGCTATCTCTAAGTTCGCTTAGACAGATTGCCGCTTTTCTCTATTCAGCAGATATGGTATTAGCTCAGTCTCACCCCGAACACAGGTACAATAATGCATGGTGTCCGAGCCCACGCCTTTATTCTAATCTTTCCGTCGGGATCAAGCACCTCCCTAACCAAGCCCAGCCTGCTCCTCCAGACGAACGATTAGCGTATGCTGATTCCATGGGGCTCGCAAAGAACTCTTCCCAAGATCCGGTAGGTCCTGCTAAGCCTCCGCGGGAAAATCAAGACCCCGCAAAGCATCGATTCTCTCCCCGACCAACTGTAAGTAACTTGAAAATCCAGACGCATGCGCTAGAACGGGTCTTGAGTTATCTTGGGTCAGACCTCGAGGAGATTCCGGACCCCCGAACTTACCTGCCGACCCCGATGATGACTGCTGTTGCCGAACTTCTAAGATCGCCGGATAGAAGGTCCATCGCAAGGCTCATGAACATCGGACAGAGGAAAGGAGCGTACAGCTTCATACAGCTCGAAAGAGAATATAAAAGAACAATTGAGTTCCGCCAGGCTGCCAGCATGGTTGACCCAGTTGGAGTTGTTGCTTATGCAAGGATTGCGGTAGGTCTTTGCCAGTTCGCTATAACTGCCAGTCATGAAGATTTCTTCAAGATAATTCTTGACTGTAAAATTTCAGAGAGACATCCCTCTTGGTACGACGTTTACGATCTCCTCGAAGACGTAGGTCTCTACCCTGAAGCTAAAGTCGTACAGGCAGTTTTATCAGACACGATGACCGATGATATGCGAAGGGAATATTGGTTGAGTCGTGGGCACGCACCACGTCCATAATTGTCTGATTGGTTCGAATTTAGGGATAGGTTGTGGGATTTATGACGGGAATTTACCTGTTTTGAAGATGGAATGGGCTCCAATAGGGACGCATTGCTTCCAAACTCTTTGAGTTACAGTTGTCCTAGATTCAAAGACTTGATATGAGGTAGGATAAAGAGATAGTTTGCCTTAGGTGGCTTTGAAACCCCTTGATAATAATTGAAACAATCTGTAAGTAAGTTCCAACGTATTTTATTGATGTGAATAATACTCCCCAAGTATTTCGGAGGTCGACATATTTATTACACCAGATATGTTGATATAATGAGATAGGTATGTTGGCTTGATTTATGCCAATTCCGCCTCGTCCATATTTCTAATAAAAAGGCTGTACCATTGAACACCTTTAATATGCGCAAAGATACTAAGCTTCTCGTCGACAGTGTGTATTCCATCGAGCCCTTCCTGTTCGGGATCCCAGCCAGGACCATACCGAAAGATATGCTTTGTTAAGTCCCAGTAATATCTTGTGTCAGTATTTCCTGTCATAATTCCTGGTGAAACAACAAGGTTCTCGCCGTAAAGAGCTCTACTAGTTCCAGAGAGCACCGAGTATGGCGTCACCCCATCAACAGACGTTGGCGTTACCGGCGCAGGTTCTAGTGTGTTTGGCATTAAGTTGAGGGTAATAGATCGAGGCGTTTCTGGCTCGTCGTTGAAGGCGTGAACCGTGAGGTTATGCTTATCAGCAATTTGTTCGGCTAACCTTATTAGCTTCTTTTGTACATCAGACGAATGCTCGCCAACATTGACTCGGTGGTCGACAAGTACTCGAATACGTTCGGGTAGTGCATTGCTCTTGACGCCCCCGCTAATTATATCAGGCGCTACCGATGTTGTAAACAGATACTTAACAATATCACCCTCCTTTGCTGCCTCTAAAGCAAGCTTATCCTTCTTAGCTCGCTCGTCATGAGATGGGAGAAGCTTCTTTAGCTTGGAAGGGAATTCTGTACCGTGAGCAGCACCACATTGCAGGAGACTAAGGAAAGGGTTCTCGGGGTGTAGGCGTGGCTCGTATGGGTTGGCTAAATCGTGAGTCATGATTAGTAGCTATTCCAAGGGTTTTTATTAGGGTCTTAGTCCAATAGAGCGGCGTCGTATTAGGATATTGAACTCCAGGGACTACCTTCACAATGTAATGAGACATCAGCTACTAACCTTCGATGGTAGTGATAAGTTCCGCCATGACCCCTATTCCATTATGCGCAGGAGGAACTGACGAATGACCACCAGGCATACGGATGATGATTTCAACATCTATCGCGCCCTTTTCAGCAACGCCAGGAAGGGCAAATGAAGAACCCCAAACAGTTGACGTTCCAGCCCCCTCGTCCACAATGACTGCAGCACCATCTTTTCCATATTGGGAAACTAATGTTTTGGCGAGCTGTGCAGCTCCTTGTCTCCCTGAAATCTCTTCGTCAAACCCAAAGGATAGGACTAAAGTTCTCTTTGGTTCGAAGCCCGCATCTATGAGCAACTCGACGGCCTCCATAATACCGATGAGGTTATTCTTACAGTCGGAAGATCCCCGACCCCAGATAAAATGACCATCGAAATAGCCGCTAAAGGGGGGGTGCGTCCATTGGTCAACAGTCGACTCAGCTACGGGGACGACATCTTGATGGGCCATGAAGACAGTCGGTTTCAAGGTCTCGTCCGATCCCTGCCAAGTGTATAATAGCCCATGAGTGTTGACCTTTTGAAGTGTCAAGGTCTTATGAATGAGTGGAAATGTCTTTTCTAGATACGCGGCGAAATCAAACAAGATGTCCCATCGCTCATCTTCTCCAACGGGTCCAAGGTCATCATACGACTGCGTGGGAATCTTGATTGCTCCGGCTAGGCGAACTACCGTTTCATTAAGAAAGATAGGCGAGGTAATGTAATCCTCTAACTTGGAGAGCGCAGGACTATCATGTCGCGGAAAAAGAGGTTCGGCCTGCGGGCAATGTGCTAACTTATCCAATGCGGAATGCCTCGTGCGTGAAGAAAAGAATACATCATAAGCGTTCCTTAGCAGTACCAAGGCGGCCACGACTTGAACTAATGTCACCCAAATCGATCTCGAATGAGGGCGCGAGGCCACGGCAATTGACTGCGGTAGAATATCTCCTTTTTCACGCATCATAGAACTATTGATTAAGAGGAAGTATAAGAAGGATTAAAACCATCTATATTACTTCCTATGCAAATGCAATGTTCTGCTCTCTTATCAAAGATGGATCGAAACGCAGCCGAGGACCGGATTTCGCGGCACGGACCCCACGTTCACAAACCCCTACCTCGTTTAAGAAGCTCGGATTGCTATTTGGCCGAGTTTACGAGGGGTTATTGCTCATAAGTGAGTCGAATACATAAGCTGATCGACTCGTGGGGAGCCTTGTATGATTCTGGTCAACTCCAAATCTACAGACTACAGCTTGCATGAGAAGATGTCATATAATAGTCTCGCCTACCGTGATAATGCGGAAGAGTTTGCGTGGAAACTCCTGAAAGAGGTTCCTAGGCCCAAGATGATTTATCGTCAATACAGCCAATGACATTCCGACCAGAGCCAAAGGTCGGCTTAACAGAACAAAATGCTGCGTCGTTCGCCGACTACCCAACGAGGTAACCATCTTGATAGCTTTCATTTAATAGCCCTGCCTATACACTATATAGATGCCCGTCGAACTCCCATGTTTCCGTTTAGTGCTCCTAATATAGATTCTACTTAGCTTCCCTACACTGGAATGCTCCTTTCACGGTTGCAATAATCTATATGCTCGTCCCTCCGGACCCTCGATCAGCGTCCCACGAGAAGGGCTCTATCTCAATCTCAGGCTCACGCATCATCGCACACTCCAGCCACTTCGCGTAGTCCTCGAACCCGCCGATACTCCCAGTAACCCTTGCACGACGCACGCCCCGTACGTCTTCGAACCGGCGTAACGCGTCCGGACCCGAGCCGCGCCACACTATTTAGACAAGAGTCAGAACCAATAGCTAGGTAATTCAGTACACGGCTTCCAAATAGAAAATAAGGCGTTTAAACTCCCGAGGCAAACGAACAAGGGAGGAAAATAGCGGAGAGGAGGGTTCAGGCTACGTACCGGCTTGCCACGCGTCGAGAATAACCTCCTCCTTGTTACTCAGTTGCATCGCCGCCTGCGCGCGATCATATCCCGGCTCCGCGTCCAGCCGCACGCACACGTAAAAACGGGTTATAAGGCCGGCGAGGTGCGCTGAGAGCACGGGGCTGTAGGCGCGGCGCAGCCGGGGAAGTGTCGTTAACAATGTGTTGTGCGCTAGGAAAGTATTGCGTCGATATAGAACAGGCAGTGCCTCGGCGTGCAGCTGCCGGTTCGCGCGCAGGATTGCCGGGTGCAGCGGCGACGGCGTCCGGTGTTGCCCGCACTGGTAGTATGTCTTCTGCGAAGGAGGAGGGGCGTCTGGTGGTAGAACTAGCAGGTGCTTGAAGATCTCGAGACGGATCTCTATGGGGAGGGCTAGGAAGGGGCTAGGAGCCTTCTCCTCGTCTTCCTCGTGCTTGTTCTCTGATACCGCATACTCTCTGACTTCGGGTGACGGTGTAATGGACGAGATAAAGTTGCCCGGCTTCCCCGGTCTAGTATCTCCTTTTAAATGGTCCAGCGGCCAACAAGGCCCATCCGATGTGCTCATCAAGTCCATGATACTTATTAGTGACATAGATATGTGCACGTTGAAGAGAGAGGATTGAAGTTATGATGGCAGTCGTTGCTACTCTAGCCCTCAGTGTCCCAAATTATACTATAATCAGAAAATGAAGACACGGTATTATAAAGAGTCTAGGAACCCACGCGATACCGACATACTGAACGATATTGGACGGGTCGTAACCTACGTTATCTCTTTATTCTTCGTGGCGCTGGTGCTGACTGAGTATCTAGGGTAGATATGGAAATAAGAGGGGAAGATCGTTGCTGCATATGGCCCGATGCAGCCTCCCCTACGTCTTCAACCTTTACTTATATAGTACCCATTTACGTGATGTGGCAGCTTGGCAGCTGAGATAAGAAAGTACATGACCTACAGCCTATGAAGTTCCTGAATAAAAAAAAGAAACATAACATAGTGTATTCGTAAGGAGAAAGGAAACCAACAAAGGCAAGAAAAATACGCATATATCAGTTTAGATCCAGATTCCGGGGATAATCCTCTTCTCCATCTTGCAGCCAGCCAATAACTTGCCTTACGAGGTACCCTTAGAAACTGACGGATCATTACCCCTTTCAAACTTCGACCCTTAACCCCTCATCTACCGCGACGTAGTTATATCCTCCGTTCAGTCCTTTTTATGTAGTCGTCAAACTTGCTAGTAGTGTCGATGATAAACTTGATCTTCGCATAATCAAGTTTGCAATTCTCTGGGTTTCGCTGCTGTTTTCTTTCCCATCGGGTATACCGTCGTGCATTCGAGATGGCATTTCGGATCTCTTTTCCGTTCATCTCAAACTGGACCAAGTCCTTTATGTGATCTTTTAGATCAGCAGCATCAATCTCCTATTCCACGATATAATTAGCAAAGTTCCCAAAATAAATTCAGCGGTCATAAGAATAACATCTCGCCCGTAGTCATTGTGCTGGGTAACCAACCTCTCCTTCTAAATCCTGTAAGCGTGAGATGAAATTTTCCCAGATCTTGAAGCGTTCGTAAAAGGTCAGGTCGTTGTAGTGGATAGCCAGTTGTATACGTGACTTGAACGCTTCGTCGAAGGTACTGACTCGATTGCTCGTCAAAATTAATATCCCCTCATAATATTCGAGTACTCGGAGGAACACAGATACCAGTGCATTTCTATGGAGATCCTGGGGACTGCGCTGTTCAAGAAATACGTCGGCTTCGTCGAGTAGGACAACACACCCCCAGGTCTTTCCAAGGTGCAAAACGGACTCAAGATAGTTCTCAACAGCTTCCGGCTCCGTTCCTATGTCACCACAAGTGACGGGATAGAGTGGCTTCCGGGAAATCTCGGCCACGCTCTCGGCGGTCAGAGTCTTTCCCGTGCCGGGACCTCCATGAAGCAACATGATCAAGCCATTCCCTTTGCCACTTATGAGATCTGTTGACTTCTTAGGTTCGATCTGGTCGCTGACGAGGGCTCGAATCAATTTCTTGGTATTCTCTTCGAGAACTAGCCTCTCAAATGCCGCCTCATTCCATACTACTTCGCCCAGATTATCGACCTTTAGATCCACCCATTTCTTTTTCTTAAGGTTAAAGCCCTTGATGGTGGCAGGTAACAAATACAGGAACTCGGAGGAAGGTAACTCGTCTCGCTTTATCGCCTCGGGACCTAGGTCATCCGTCCCCGAGCAGTCTGAAGATATCCACCGGGAAGTATCGCGTTTCGTATCTTGTTTGTGTAACTCACGATATACCATCATGTCGATCATGCACCTTTCATCTTCCGGGTAGTGTGATCGTCGATTTACATCTTCATGGTATGATACCAGCTGCTTCGTACGACACTTCCAAATCCATTCCCCTCTGCGTCGCAGTTTGGCTGCCAGGTTTTCGTTCACACAACTCAAAGGGCAGATGCTCAAGCTATCGATTACCAATTCCGAATCATAGCTTTCATCTATTTTCCATATTAAATTGGTCGTCTTGCGTGAAAATGCGCCATCAAAGTCCCAGTGGCGAGCCTTGATCGTGTATCGTATCTTGAGTACCTTCTTTCCCAATGCTACCCCTTTTTCGTCTTCGATTGGTTTTTCAGTAACCCAAGAAGTACATAGGAGGCCCCTTGCTTCATCATCTTCCTTTTGCACGACCACGTCACCAGGTTTGAAGAGGTACTTAAAGTATTGTTTCGTGATTCTGCCGTTGCCAATTATTTTCTCGGCGTCATTATATTCATATCCATAATAAGGCATAATATAGGCAAGTAATGACTCGAATTGTTGCTTCTGTGAGTGATCTAGTGACTCGAGGAATTGATCCATGGCTTTTCTTGTGGCGTGATAAAAGGCGGGATATGGAGCTAGAAGCTTGGTCAGGTCACCAGCATCAGCAGAATGGCGACCTGGAGCATCTGATCTCCCTATATCGTCCGTTGTATCTGCAACGAAGCCATAGAACCCCATGAATTTCGTAACAGCCGTAGTTAGATCCGTAGTAGTTGTCTCTATTGTCTCTGAGTTGTGTTTTGGTACGGATAGGGTATGATCGAACCCCTTTTTTCTCGAGACGGGGACAGAAAAGTCTCTGTACACAATGAAGCAAATCTCCGGGCTCTTTTCAAGATGCGATTGCATGTCGTGTATTGGAAATTTGCCCGCCAAGGCCTCGCCCTCTATCCACCGTGGTCCGTCAAGATACATCCGCGTATGACTTCCTTCGGTCCCCACACGGTACACTATCTGAAATCTAGGCTGTGGCAATTGGAACACCCCGGTTGTGCGGGAGCAATTGCTTAGCATTGGATCCTGAACAGAGGCTGCTTCTGAATTGGCAGACCAAAGATCATATTTGTCGTGATTTTCAGGTACCGGTATTCGGTCGTCGGGCACGCGAGCCATCATTAGTCTTTTTTTGTTCTGCTCCTCGAGCATACGCATTTGCATCTCATAATCCTCCATCGCGGCGTTTTTCCTCTTACCGGGTCCGGCTCTTTCGGAATTGGTAGCCTTGGTTTGTTTCATACCTACTATTATGGCTTGACGTATCTTCCTAGTCTATAAGCACTTCTCCCTTGCTGTTGGGTTGTATGGCCTGTAATATTTGAGCTGTGCGTTGGAACTCGCTATCGTGGGTTTGGTTGATAGAAATGGTATTGAGTATATGGTCACCTTTTAGTTCTTTAATATTGTCACTATCCCCGGCTTTATAATATTTTTCCACACCAGAATAGTTGATCCATGAATGAGCTGAGAGTATTTCTTTTCAAGAAAAATTATGTTGAAATGGTGCCTATATGCTCCTGAATTGTTTTATGTACTTATCAAGCACAGAAGAGATAATACACCCCCCTTTTCAACTCAGCCCCCTGCCCGATGATACCCTTACAGATACCTAATGTTACACAAATGTGACGTTAAAACACCTCGCCAAGGAAAGCATCAACTGAGGTTAAATTAGGTATTCGTATTTTATTCTCCGTCTTTAAACAAGCATTTTGATTACTTCTAATGGCGACTCTTAGCTATTGGTATACTACTGTGCCTGAAGCAGAAGTGTTAAATATCGTATTTAAATGTTTAAAAGGCTTGAGTACTATCTTGCTGTATTTTTTAGTATAGTTCAGGATGTCTTCAAAAAAGCACTGGACGTATTCTCGGGGGAGTTATCGATCAGACTAAATGAGAATGGGTTATCAACACGAATCATGGCAACCTTGAGTCCGTCTTTGAAACAGTCTTGGACGCCCGAGGCCAGTATGAAAAGCGCAAAGGCGACTCAAGAGTCCGAGAGGCGCTTGTTAAGCTATCGGAGACGATATATTGTTATAGCAGTGTCATAGATGTAGTAGTCTCATCTCATCCCGGTAGGTAGTACTACCTCCTTCAATTGATAACAGTCCCTTACGCCATATAGAATACGCGGCCTTAGCTTGGGGCGCCATGAGGTTTCTATTTACTGTGAGTGTTTAAGATCAACCTCCTTGTCATACCAGGGCGTGTCATTCAGAATATGCAGACGATTACAAATCATCAAAAAATTATACACAAGCTTGCTACTGGGCTGAGTGAGATTGCCAGCATCTTACCACGCGCAGAAGTCATCATAAAGCTCTATCACACACCACAGTTTAGGCATGTCATCGTGTCTATTTACGCTCACATCTTGAAGTTCCTTGTACGAACGCTTAGATGGCACCAAGAGAGCAAGATAGTGAGGGTGAGTGTGCAAAGCAGGCTCGGGTACCTGTGAGAACACCATACCAAGAGACATCGGATCCCATTCAGGGCCGCTTAGAACTAGGTCGATTACCCGTGGGGAAACAGGTCCGTCCCCGCCAGAGGCGATTACCGCAGCGAAAGCGGCGAAGCTAGGTTGTTAGGCGCTACCCAGTTCAAATATATCTTATATACCTACCTTCTTCTCAGGTACGCACAAGAATATTGGCTTGGCTTTACGGCCGATATTTATCGACTATAGTTCTTCGAAGACTACCAAGACGCCGGGAACGAAACCTGGGGATATATTACTAGCTTGCTCACAATACGAGGGTTTAATGAATCTATAAATTCGGACTAAAGTACTATTTCTTACCAGTTCATATCTATACCTACCTAAAATATAAATCAATCATATACACAAACCACTGTGTTCAAGTTATCTATTTGATAAGTTAGATACCTCATATACAAGATTAGCTTGAGCGTATCAATAGACGCTACGAAGGCAAGCGGGCAGAAACTAACGTAGTTTTATCTCAGAAACCTCCCCCTTGATTCATTTATAGGTGGTAAGGGTAATAATCAGAGAAAAGCTTGACCTTAGAAATCGAACCCACGGCTTTGTCCAGAACCATTGGTCCTCTTGCCGTCTTGCACATGGATTCGAATCTAGAATCTACGAAAAGACCCCGAGAGGCCTTTCTACATCCGTCATACCTCTGGCCACTAGATAGACCAATAACCACCACTTTGACTAGGGAATCATAGATTGAGAAGTGATGGAAGGTAATTACCTACCTACTCATCTATATTGGTAATAAGCGGTCCATCCTAGGGAAGGATTTATGCTAGGATGTGGTATGCAGAGAGAAAGCCCCCTTACATGAGCCCCAGTCACCATTACTAGATTCATAGGTACCTACCTAGGCTTCGCAGTTCCGAACGACGCATACATATATCAAGCATCAGGAGTTCCTCTTCGATTTGACGTACGGATGAACTACGAAGTATGCTTACAGGTGAGACAGGCGGCGGGGAAGGATGGGAGGAGGGATGTTAGGTATAGGTCCCACTCACACCCGTACTTCCGACTACCCCGTGACGGTGTTGTTAGTCCCGACGACACACTCATATATCAACATGTGTAAGCATTTACTTATACCTCCACTTACTTACACTTCGCCTCTCTCAGAGTTATACGATTAATAAGTATGATTTGTAGTGAGTACCTACCTATCTACCTACATAAACCAGGTAGTCTCAGTCTCGTTGATAAGATCAAGAATACCTAGGATCGAGAAGCCCGTGCTCTGTAGCAACCCGCCCCTCGCGTAACCGTCCAGTTCGTCAGCTTCGTGGTTTATTACATGACCTCTTTTATGCCTACATAACTATCTCGTAATACATAGAGGTACAATACCTACCTCCACCTGACTAGGGATAGACCTACCCAAGTTAGGTACGATGTAGGCAGCACAAGAACACGACAGCGCTTGTATCCGCAAACGCCGCGGGGTTGGGGACCTAGACACTTATAGCACCAACGCATTAATATTGAAAATATTATCAATAAGTTTATTCTTTCAATATTAATGCGTTAGTGCTATAAGTGTCTAAGTCCCCAACCCCGCGAGTAGACATACAGACAAGTATGTAGTAAATAGGCTGACCCTCTCGTCCATTTCGCGCAGCCCCATAATCCAGCGCAAGCGACCAGCGCATCAAGCGCGCGTGTCATTCACGCCTAGTGTATGTAGAAGCAAGCATCCGTTCACCATGGTCATGGTCATGGTCATGGTCATGTTCCAAGGTTGCAATTATGTACAAAAAGAAAAACGGGGTTAGTTACCAAGTACAAAACTTACATACGTATACGTATACCAGGGCTAAGATACTTGATTGGCTGCTAGAGCTTCTTGGCGGTGGAAAGTTGCTCAAAGTGGTAATTAACTATTTCTGGTTAGGATTAGGAAACGTCGAGCGATGCCGATTGGTCGAATTGGTTGGTTCGGCAACTCAAAGTTCCAATAGCTAAGAGAGAAAAAAAAGGCTTCAGCTCCCCTTTTTTTTTTTGGTTGACGATGACTCACCGGCTGACCCACGGGTAGACTTCGATCATTCAGCAATTAATGTACGCTTGACCTGCCTCACATCAGCAAACAGGGGGGAGGGGAAAATCCTGATTCGGTACCTCAAGCTAATGTCAAACAAGTGGCTGTTGTGTGACGGACGAGCGGGAACGGGGAATAGGAGGTACCTTAGGTAGGTGTAGGTAATCTCGTCTTGTTCTTTTCTTTCTTTGATCCACGATCTACACTTCACAAGTCTCGGCAGTCAGTAACTCAGTGTCATCTTGCACGAAGACGAAGATGAAAAACAAACTTGCACTCAACAATGGTCATCAAAAAAGCTTTCTTTTTTTTCTTCTTTTGTTCCGACTCGAAGCTTATTTGAAATTTCAATACTATCTGCGAGGTTGGGTTCTCTCAAAGTTCTCTAGCAAACTGCTTTTTTTTTGTACTCGAAGTTCTTTGATACTCGATTGCGCAACACCTTTTCAGGCTCAGATAGGTAAAGAAATTATAATGCCAGTGCGCTTCTCGTACCTACTAGGTCGAATGACAAACGGCGCCCGCTTTTCGACGGTTGCCAAATATCGTTCGGCGGGTTCGCGGGCACGATATCGTTGATCGTTATAAAATCAAGTAAAGACAAAAATACTCCAGTATGATACGGTCGGCTCGAGAAGTCGCACGTTGTGCCGACATTGCCTTATTCCTCGAGTCGCCCGTCTTGATCCCGTGGGTGCGGCTGTAACCGCCACTGCCTAGCCATTATTTGCTCTTCAACACCACTATGATATTATCCCCCCCGAACACCATTACAAAGAATAACGCACCTCCCTTGTTCATTCGTACACAAACAAACAACTACCCACCTTACCAGTTCCGATATGCTGTGGTCCTGGAAATGCATGCATTGTGAAAATAGCTTTTCGCCCGGGCTTTGGCCATCGTCAGGGTTCTTCTATAACTATGTGACTTCCAAATATGGATGTGGTATCACGAACCGTCGAACCTCTCCCGATGTAGAACAAAGGAAATAGTTGGATATTGTCACAAAGGTTGCTTGTAGTGGACCTCGCAATAAGTTTTAGCTTAGTGAATGGCTCCTAATTCAAGATGCCCTCCCACATTCCTGGTCCGCCGGGGCCGCCGACTGCAGGGTGTATCGAGGGAATGAACGTCCGAGCATCATATGAGAAACACATCCGCTTTCTGCCTCCATTCGATTTCGATAGAACTGGCGTCCGTTGATTCTCTAGATCCGCCTGCGGGAGACCGCGAACCGTTACATCCGAGCGTTCCTTTTCGTAGCACTGGCTACTTAGCATTTCACGCACATTCTCCTGGAGCGAATTATCGATTGATAACGGTCGCTTCTCACCCTGCTTGGGAGAAGAACGAGGCTGTGGGCGGCAGCCTTGAGGCTGGTTCTGAAGCTGTTGTAGAACCCGAGCAGCATTCGCAGTTTCGTCCAATTCACATCCTCTGGCCAATGGAGTCTCCAATGAACTCTCCATTTGCATCTGTCCTACCAAATCTTTACTGACCGGGCCGGTGTAAGATTCGGGAGAGGATGTAATGCAATTCTCTTCGTAGTCTTCTGGCACCGAAGCGATGACTGGTCTTAAGCTATACCTTTCACTGCACAACTTCGCATATCGGTATCGCGCCTGAACATCCAATTTGGTGGACGGCGCGCTAGCCAAGGACGAAGCTGATGAGATCGAGGATGAGCGAGACGTTCGTGACGAGTCAGAGATCATCGATTCCGGCGAAGACGCCGTTGAAGTAGAATTAGCAAGCGAGGAGCGACGTGTGGAAACGTAACTTAGAGGTGAGGAGCTTAAAGACCCAGGCCACCTATCCCACCTATCCAAGTTTTGCAATGCAGTTACATTCGCAGCTTGCGCCATAGCAAAACCCATTGAGCCTTTGCTACTAAAGAGACCAGTGGCAGCACTCGCAGCACTCGCAGCAGGAGTGCTAAACCCGATGGGTTGTGGTGTTAGACGGGGAGTGGGAAGTAGACCTAGAGCTGGAGCGAGACGACCCGGAGTAGGTACGGTAGCCGGTGCAGGCTCCATGACGAATGGAATATCAAGAGCCTTTAGCGTAGATGGGTCAAATGGAATATCAAGAGCCTTTAGCGTAGATGGGTCACTCATCATGTAGGAGATTGCTCTGCCTACTCTGGCGCGAAGACTCGCCGCTCCAGGCACGAGTGGCGTCAAGTCTGGAGACTTCATAACTAAAGGACATAGCGGGATAAGATCTTCGATATTACCCAATCCCGGTTCGAGACTAAGGATCAAGTTCTTCCAGTCTTGGTTCTGTTGTTCTGAGTTCTGAGAACAAACAGACCCGGATGGAGGTTGCGGTGGCGTGTATCTTAGTACGATTTCAGTCCAACGTTTGAAAACATCATCGGTGATGTGGAGCTTCCACTTCACGGCGATTAAAAATGCCATCTCGTTTTGGTTGATCTCTTGCGTCGCAAGCCCCGAAATTTTGCTCCAAGCACGTGCTGAATAATTTCGGTCTTGTAGATATTTGGAGGCAAGAATCAGAGCAGCAAGAAACATCCGGCGACCACACTGCAGTACCCGGTTCGCATGAACATCGTCCGGCTGCTCCATTGTAAAATCGTGCTTAGGAACATGGGGCTTAATCAGTATTAAATAGTACAGCGCAACTTGCAACGTAGAATAGCTCGTACGAGAGCGGCGCAACGTTTCTTGGATAAAAGTCCGTAGCGGCAGAACGGCCTTGTTGCCGAGTTCCTGCCGGTGGAAAACGGAAGACAGTGGCCAAATTGCTTCAACAATCTGGGTCGATGAATCTAAAGTTGGGGGTGTTGAGCGCGAGAATATGGGTTTGGGGGGACATATCGTTACTGCTTACCGACGAGGCTATCGACAAAATTGACCTTCCGATCGCTTTGGCGAATCAAAGATGGAGGGCATCCGGTTCTGGACGTCGCACTGCCACTGGTGCGGCGCGGGTTCTGCCGTAGCTCTTGTGGAACTTCGGTTTGTTGCGAATATCCTCTGATATAGTCTCTGAAATAGTCATAGTCTTTGAAATAGTCGGTAGGTAAAATCCGAATCTGTTTACATAAATGATCAGGTAAACTCCGAATCAGTTTACATAAATGATCAGATTGAGACGGCTTAGATCGCCGACTATAACCGTATGATTCGCATCGTTCTGACGGGTCAGAAGTACATATGGAGATGGAGGTGTCGTCAGAGGCTTGGGATGAAGCTTCAGACCAGACCGAGGCTGAGGACGAGGAGGCGGAGGAGGATATTGAGGAATTATAGGTGATAAAATCCAGCGAATCATGTTTGCTGCACTGCACCAGCATCTTGGAGAACGTAAGAGGTTTAAGGTCTTCGAGACTAAAAACTTCCAGTCGCCCGTTTTAAGCAAAGTCAACCGATTGGATCGTTATACCGAGAAACAGATTGTGAAATCTTATCGAATACGTGGCTTCAAAACAACATATATATTATTATGAAGCTACCGAAGAGTCGAAAAAGAAGGGAGGTTTCTAGACGTGAGTGCTAGTAACCAAAGTTTCACGAACGATCAAACCGGAAGACTGAGCGAGACGGACGACTGGAGTAGAGGAAATGGCTATCGCAAGCTGCATGGTGTGGTTGTTTGTTTCTACTAAGGAAACAAAGGTTTCGCGGTAGTGACAGTAGTCGCACCGGCTAGATCTGCATCGAGCTGAGCGCGCCTACCGAACTGAAGGTATCACAAGAGAAAGAAGAGATGACTAGTCCGTATTATAGTAAGTGAAGGTTGTTGCAGGTTGTCGCGGCGCGTCGAGTCGAGAACTAAGACGTGTATTGTATGTATCGTATGTATGTACGTATGTATAAATGGATATGTAGATAGGCAGGCAGACAGGTAGGCAGATAGGTAGATATCGTATGTATTAATCGAGTATTGGAGTCGGCGCGATTCGAATATATCTGAAGTGACGTCGGATTGGTTATAATTGGGGACTGGAAGTCTTGCTGAAGTTCTATGAGATGAATTATGCAAGGTACAACATAGGCTGCTGCAGCAACCACTGATCTGATCTGCTAACCAACGAAGTGAGTGCGCATATGCGGGCTGGTAATTTCCTGAGATCGGACGTAAAAACAGGACGATCCCAACGGTCTTTTTTAAAGTAAGGTTAAATCAGAGGCGAACCAGGCGACAACGTATGAATCAAGAGTGAGCGGAGAGGGTCGATGAGTCGCGTGTTTCGAACCCAAGCGTAAAAAGATGAGATGAAGGCGAAAAAGCGGCAGGGTAAGTTAAAAGTTAAAGTCTAAAGTGGCCTTTGGGTACCTATGCGATGACTCTTTTACAGGTGTGAGGTGGCGAAGACTCCGATCATTACCGCTATGTGGGCTGTTGTAGTACAGGTGGTCTTTGCTTGAACCTTTTAGGGGGTGGTAGGTGCTTAGGCCCTGAGGTGCTGAGGTGCCGAAAGAGAAAGCCCCGGACCCGCTAAGATAAGCTAGGATGGCTGGATGGCTTAGGTGCTGGGTGGCTAGACTGTGCCGGGCTAACGCAGGCGCCGAATATAGACTGGTATAAATGGGTCTCCCCCCGAGTGACTCCCAACCTTGAACTAGCACGTTGCAAGAATGACGGTCACACGCGTGGAAGCCTGGGAATGGGTCCAGATCCAGAGATGCAGTGGCGATTGACCAAAGAACAAAGGATGGATTTTTTGATTTTTTTTCGAACAAAAAGATAACTGTACAATTAGGTAGGTAACTGAGTCGAAAATGATGCAAACGGCGTATCCTTTGACTGAGCAATGGTGGCGCGTTTGGTCTATAATGAGGAAGGAATAATAGTAATAATACTTGTCGTAAGACTGCTAACTTGCCTTAGAGCATAAACTGTTTTTTTGGTATTTGAATCGCTTCGTTCAATATCTTCTTTTTCTAAAGGTGTCTAGTATATAGACTCCCTTTTTTTATTCTTCTTTTCTTTTCTTTTTTTGGATTGGAATCTTTCTGATAGCAAGAGTAGCAAGAGTAGTTTAGCGTCACCCTCCGCTCGGGTTGGTGGTAGCTCCTCTTGGGTTGGTGGTAGCTCCTCTTGCGGTTGATTGAGAGTATTAAGAGTGAGTAGCAGAGTAGCAAGAGTAGCAAGAGTAGCAAGAGTGCAAATTAATGCCACTAGGAATCGAGAAAGAGACGAATAGAGAGAGGAGAGGTCCTTAGAAGAGGGGAGAGGTCGTCAGAGCAACGGAAGTAGATAAATTCGAATAATAAAATAAAAATAAATAAGTAGCAAGAGACTATTTAGTTGAATATCGCTCTTTTACAATGATATTCGAGAGCAGACTTTCAAGGAAGTCGCCTTGTCGTCGTCTAAATCTTCAATTCGAACATTGCGGCGGCCTTGTTCGATAGGAAAGAGAAGAGAAACTGGAAAAAGCAGCCGACGGCACCGACGAGTTTTGAATAACAGCAACGCAAAATCTATTCGGCAGTACTTTTTGGGGGGGGGTTAAGCTTGCTTAGGATACCTTTAGCAATACCTTTAGTAATGTACGGAATACATAATCGTATGTAGACCACGAAGCAAATCCTAGCCCAGGCCAATTACATAGTATACAACTGGCCCCTCTTTTTAGAATAATGAAGAGCCATTCAGTGACGAGGCTGGGGGTGTTTCGCCTTTCGAGGGCACCCTCTATGTACATATGCACCTGTAGCCAGTACATCTAGTACATCATGTACAAAACTTTCCAGTGAAAATACCACCCTAAATCGGGAATAGTGGCTTTTTGTTGGCAGGATTGGCCTTCTTCTTATTGGGTCAATAAATAATACGTAACGCTGTGATTGGTGTTTACATATACCATGGACAATTTTGATCCCTGTCCGCTGCGTACATAATAATGTGCTGTTTATACCCACATGTACTGATATACACTTCCTAAAGTTCGAAAGTTCCTGAAAGTCAGGCACATCTAAGGCTTCTCGAATGTATCTCTTTAACTGTTTATTGGCGCTACGGTTTATAGGCGCTACGGCAACGCCTACAACTTTATAGTACTATGTAAGCTTGGAAGTTGGTCGTAGTAGGCCGCTAAGGTGAAAAGGGCTAGCAAAACTCGAAAGAGAATAAACCTTCTTCTGTCCGAACAATGGATGGCAGGTTGTGAAAAGAGCCATCCATCATCCCTCCCACACCACACCCACCACCCCTCCATCAATAAACCCTCGTCATTATTCTCCTCCGCCATCACCCCTTTCCATCCCGCCTTGCAGCTTGCAGACCTATTACCATTTAATAAAATCAACCAAGCATCTACGCCATAGTATTTATTAGATGGACGGCCACATATATCAAGCCTGGTAGCAGCATAAGTTGGCCAGGTATTAGCTACCATTAATTACGCTATATTCGCCGGAAAGGAGAATGGCTAACTGGCTAGCTACCTATTCACCTATAGGCGGATATCTTACAGTCATGTTCCGGCGTTAGTTATTGATCATGGCCCGCCGTCCAATATTATCCTTACGGGAAGCCCCGTGAAATTAGAGCAATAAAAAATAACAAACCAGGCTGCGAAGTTTGCTTCGGGCAGCTTGGTTCATTGCCACCGAAAGGGCGGCGGCAGCAGTATTTGTTAGCGGTGTTAATTTGGTGTAACGTCTACCCTATAATTATCAAATTCTTTTCCCCCTTCTCTTGGGACGAAGCCGAATCCGAATAACTCCAGAACTCTGGTCTGGAAACGTCCAGTGCCATGCCCTCGGATACGTCAGTGCAGCCAACTCTCCTTGTCCGACTACAGCCTGCATAAACGTCGATAAAGATCGTCTGTCACGAGTAATTTGTATTAAAAAGCTGCTTCTAACATCGTATCTAGACTAGATGTAATTGGACCCTTGTTTTATCTCTGGGTGGTTCCCTGCGAGACGGGTCACGCATCCTAGGTAGTGTATGCTGTAAGTCTTGTCAGCCTAGATGAGAATCGGCTTTGCCTCAGCCTTCCATTTACTTTCTAGACCCTTATTACTATTATTGTCTCGATTTTGCAGCCTTATTTATTGAGGGTCATGCATAAACAATCTGAAGTCGAGCATCTACAAGGTGTCCTTCCTCTAGTGTAATACTAGTTCGAGATTGGAGTCATCTATCGCCGTAAGTAGGAGTATTGTGTCATTGCAGCTTGCCACGGGTTCCCCTCTACCAGCAGGTAGACTCATTACTTGTTTCGGATAGGAGTCATCCGTATGGATCCCGTCTTTTGTAACTCTACGGCGGGCCAAATTGCCCAAAATACGTATTGGCCCACCAGAAAGCCAGGGTTCTCCATCGGGCGCAGCTCGGGCAAGCCTCTCCATTACTTACCTGGTCAGTTACTTGGTTTACTAAATAAAATCAGCCACTCCTCATCTACAACTGCGATATTTAATCATATCTCAAATAACAGTTCAAATATATCATTCGTTATTTTATTAGCTGTTATATTGAGTCTTTAATGATGCATTTCTTAAAAGGGGAAGGGGGAGAGTTGCGAGATGATGAAACTACGGATGAAGCAGTGAGATGCACTGAAGAGATTCATCTTCATTCTAATGTAAACTTCGCCTTAGAAGTCATAACAATACATAGATCTTACGTCCCATCTGTTGGCTTTCTCAGACAGAAGGATAAATATATAAAGACGCTAACTTGAGGGTATCAGATCAACGTGACCAGTTACTCATACCAAAACTTTACGTCGCTTAGACCATAAAGAACGGACGACATATATCTTCTAGCATGTTGCCCAAGCAGCGGGATATTACTATATATAAGAGGACAACTCTACAGATGATGCTATTGCTACTAACCCAACTTGGCATGGCATAAACGTCGTGTATGAGACCAATATTAGACATAAATAGTAGACCTTAGACCTAATTCTGTAGCATTTTGCGCACAGCAGACGCGGGAGTACAAGAGGGCCGCTATTTCAAGCCTGCGTTGCGCGTCTCACCAATTAGGGCCATTCAAGAAGTGGCAGTATTGAGGGGCATCGTATTACACAGGAACTCGAGGCAAATTTCAACAATTTACTGTTGATCCGGAGTCGTTTCCACCATGCAGGGTAACCTACCTAACTTTCAGGCTCTCCTTCAGGCTATCCTTCGGGCTTTCAAAGGACCCAGAGGCTTTCACGACTAGAAACGACAAAGGCAACAAGAGGCTTCACAAGGCCAGACAATTGTCCCCCATGACGACAACTGACTACATTTCCCGACGGGTCGAGTTGGCTGGCTGGCTGGTTGGGGGGGTTGTTAGGGGGGTTAACAAATAGGGTATGATTGTCACTGCTTCCCATGCGCAATCAATTGTATCAGCAGGGATTCGAGGCCATCGCGAAATAAAACCTCGTTCCCGCAGATTTAGCCCTTTACAGTGACCACACCTTTACGACAAGCAACCAATTAAACACGACATCGTTGCCAATTTACAGCCCAGAACCCGCTGCGATGACTCAACTCAAACTTGCTTGGCTAAAACCTTCGACTCCAATGAGCCGCCTGCCTGGTATCACGAACCAAAAGAATCGGACTTTGGCGAGACCTACTTGGTGGTTCAGCGCGAAATCGGAGTAACACAATCTCTACACGACTGTGCCTCGCTGAGTGTTGGACGTGAGAAAATTTTCAACAGGTCATACCGAGATTTCATCTCCTTGAAGAAAACCTTTAGGAAATGCCTAGACAGACACCAGCTAACGATGACTGGGGCGGTATGAGATGGTACGGAAGAGAACTACTTGAACTATAAGACCAATCTCTATGTACAATACCTAAGGCACCTCCGGGGGGGAGGACGAAGTCAAAGGGGCCAAGGAGGACAGGCGCCCGTACATTGCGGTACCGATAGTCGCACCCTCAGATCAAAAATCTCATGATGGTCACATCGGTAATCCAGCCTCTATGAATCCATTAATTGCCGCGCGGATTCTCAGAAACCGCCATTCCATCCAGCTAAACTATGTAATATATTCAATCTATTGAAGGGAAGGAGAGGAAGATTCATTAGTATTGCAGTTAACGTACACCACGGGTCAACGGCTCACACGGGTCAAAGGCCCAACGCGAAACACACCTTATTTCTAATATTTCAGAAATTCATAACTTTACGGAATCTTAATTTAAAAATCTCAAATTTTAATATGTTATATTTAACTATATACCTAACTTATAAAAAAAATAGAAAAAAAAATTTTATTACATTATAATATTAATTATAAAAAATATTATTATTTTAAGTTTATTTTTATGTTTTTTATTTTTTATTAATTAAAAAAAAATAGTAAAATTTTATAAAAAAAATATTATTATTATTAAAATTTAAATGCATATTTAATTTCGAAAACCGATTTTTAATACGATTTATTTTAAGTAAAGTGCACGGTTACGCATAAACGTATTTTATATGTATTTTCATTGGGCTTATTTTTTTTTTACAAACACTTAAGATGAATCTAAATGTCTGAATGACACGTGACGATCAGTCACGTGTTGAGATGTCCCTTGGTACATCTCACAGCCTTTGACCCGTGTGAGCCTTTGACCCGTGGTTTACGTTAAGTATAATATGTATGAGGTAGGGAACTTTGTATGCACTCCGCTTTCTCCGGTGATTCCATCCGGCATCCAATTGGTTTCTGTCTATCATGTTGCGGTGGACCATGGCGTCTACTAACAGGTAGTACTTGGGTTAGGAGGTATGTATTGACAACTCCATACATTAGATATGTTTATTCTATCATAGTAGAGATATGTAACAACTCACGAACATGGTTCCTGACCCGACATCAACACATGATCACCTGCCACGCGCTCAACCACATGTTCGACCACGCGCACATACTGAATCGAGACTCGTAGCTCCAACACCAGAAACGAGCATACGTATAGTAGTGTATACCATATATTGGTCACTGGTGGTTACTGGTGTGGTGTAGTGTAGTGTAAGTAGGTGCTCTTTAAGATACAAAACATCACGATTCATCATCGTGTGCTTTTAGGGACAATGGAGTTATTTAGCCCCGCCTCCTTAAGGCGTATCCGATTTACCTATGCCCTAGCCACTCACATTAGGTACCCTATGCAATAGAGATATCCAATGGAAGTCCGTTATACCTATCCTGTACCGCCTACATACCCGTTAGGCTTTGCGGAAGGGTTGATCTGTTAGGCTTTACGGAAGGGTTGATCTGGTTAATAATTTATACTTAGGGGCACTTTACTCAGTCATCCAAGATTTAGGCATAGTGTATTTATCCCCTTAACTGGCATTCAACTACACCTCCACTATTTCCAGTATTGATACAATAAGGATTGGCTAGGAAAGAGAAGATAGCTAAATCGACCAATGATATTTACAGTTTGTACCAACTGTTGGACCTTTTCTTATTATGTTAATGAACGACGTCAAGCCTTAAGTAGTTGAATGCTAGTTAAGGGGAAACCCTCTACCTCACGTAAGTTCTTGAGCAAAGGTAGGCAACATCTCCGAGACACTTTCTTCATATTCATCGCCAGCGTGTGAAACCTAGCTTCAGCTGGTAATACGTAACATCCCGAGGCTTTGACACGAGGCTCAGTCTACGAGTCTGTCGATTATAATATGTAAACATGCCAACTTATGGGGAATTCCGGGCTCCTTAACCTGGTGTTAATCCTCGTCGTCTCCGTCTCCGTGCGTCCCCCGCATTACATACTACAGTAAAAACTCGATATAACGAATTGCAAAAAACAAGGACCTGAATTCGTTATATCGTGAATTCGTTATGTAGCTGTCACGGTCAGGAGTCACGTAGTTACCTGGCTTCGCCAGTCACCTACATGACTCAGTACCTGAGTCAGGCATCACCTTACATGTGTATATATTCAGGCCTTGCAGCCTATTGATGTTCTGGTTCTCCAGAACATCATCGTCTTCCTTACTGACCTTTTGGTCTCGTGATAGTAGCAAATAAGATACATTAATAATGTACCTCCGAAAAGGGTAAGGTGCTTCGAGTATAGGCTTAAAGTTATAAGCTTAAGCAAAATTAAGTAAAACTTTCCCCGAAATAGCTAATTGTTAAGCTAAAAACGGTATAACCTTGCTTTTTTTATAACGAATTTAGTAGTGACTAATCACCAAAACTAACGAATTTCGCTATATAAAAAAATTCGTTAATCTAAATATAAATTCAATAAAACATGGGATCAAATTCGTTATAGAGTGAATTCGCTATGTACTAGATTCGTTATATCGAGTTTTTACTGTAGAATCATTGACTTGCAGGCAGCCCAGATACGAATAGCTGGGTCCTGGAGAAAGCACTGCCATCGTCGCAAATCAGACGATTGCGCGTTCGCAGTTCTCAACTTCGTCTTAGCTTCGGTTTCCACTTCTCGTCCCGAGCAGTCTACACTATGTATGCTCCAGACAAGACGAGACCAGACGAGACAAATTACAACTTAAATCTTCGTATGTATCTTCGTCATCCCGTGAGGCTTGGACCCCAAGGGTTTCCTCTCTCAGTTAGATGTATCCACAGCAAAACTGACAAACCAGAAGGCGAGCCAAGGTTCGGGACCTACGGGCAGTTGAACGACCCAAGATTTCCATATTTTCGGCCACTAACAAGCGCCGTAGGCTGTGTGGATTATTAGTTTTAAGAGAGATTCATTGCACTTTGCCGATGGGGGCTCGATCTAGATGAGAAATACGGAGATTTGATCTTCGCACTCCCGGGGAGCCGAGCTCCTTAGACCGTAAGATGGTTACGTAGGTACCTAGACCTTTTGCTTAACGCCGCCTATCAACACGAGGCGTTGGTCAGCAACATTGGAATGGTCAAAACGTGACATGGCACCTGATTGAGATGGACGCTTTGGGATTTGACGATTCCTTATTGACACACGTTATAACCCTTTAAGGCAGTGGGAAGGGTAACTAATCAAACTTGCAGCATTGAATGCGTAACTAAGTGATCTGTCAGCCAGCAATCCCTCCAGTCCTCCGATCTAAGCTACTTCGAGAATGCTCTATTTGCATATTCGGACAAGTGTCCGAGCAGGTAAATGCGGTCCTTCCATTTTCCAAGGACCCTTCGACGTCCGCCATAGGATCTGGCGTGCGAGCCACGCTCTTCTCGTTTATTCTGGAAGCTTTCCACAACTTATTAGCGTCGCAAAAAGAAAAGGGGAAAGAATCTGCTACCTACGACGAAGTTTGCGACGCCAGAGTTGCGATCCTGACTCCCCGCCAGCCCCCGCTTATCAGGCGAATGATGGTTAATCTGTACCATGTATTACATAGTAAGCCTCGGTGCTACACTACGTCTATTTGACATACGGCTGTAGTTTTTTTTTTTTTTTTCTTGACACAAAATGCCTAAAGTCTAAGGACAACAATTCAGGTATCCAAGTAACCCTCCTAGGCAGCAGCGAAGCATCTCATTACTATATTAGGAGACTCGAGACCTGCTTATTGGATGGATGTAAAGGATTTTAAATCATCTAAGGGCTGAGCCCTACGTAGTAAATACTCATTGGCCTACCTCCATCGCATAGTGTAGTATTTCTCCTATATTCCAGACAGCTGAGACAAGTGCATACGGTAGCGATCTCGGTGAATGTCCTTCCACTAGGTCGCAAGTCGTGCTGAAAGCAAGGGCATCAATTGGTATAATCAAATTTGCTGTGGTGTGATAGTGATCGTGATCCTATCATGATCTTGCTATGGGATGATGATATCGGTTACTACGAAGTTGAGTAATGATAAGCCGCTTCTATATTCGACGAGACGCTTACGCGGCAGCCTCTCTCGAAAATTAATGACGCAATCTTGGCATTCCCCTTTTAAATTTAATAATATACCCTTTTTTAACCACCTTAATTAAAAAATTAACAATTATATTATTAAAATATTATTAAATTAATTAAATTTTATATTAATTTAATTATAAAAAATTATTATATTTACTTATAAATTTTAATATTTAATTATTATAATAATACGTAAATAAAATAACTTTAAATATAATATTTTTTATTATATTAAAATATATAATATAATAAAATTTTTTAAATTTTATTAACTTTTAAACTACGAAATTATTTAAAAAATATTTAAAAACTTAATATATAACTTTTTTAAAATTTTTTACCGTTTAATTTAATATATAATTAAATTTAAATTTAATAAAATTAATAAATTAAAAATTATATTTAATTATAAAAACTTATTTAAATATAAATTTTATATTAACTTTAATTTTTAATAAATATTTTATAATTTTTAAATAAAAATTACTTAAAATTATAATAATTTATTTAATTACGAAAATATTAAAATTATTAATAATTATTTAAAAAATATTAATAAATAAAATAATTTTATAATATATAATGTTATATATATAAATTAATATTTAATAATTTATAACGTTAAAATAATTATAAAAACTTTTATAAAAATTATAAATAATTATATAATTAAATAATTTAATTAATATAATTATTTTAACGTTATAAAATTAAATAATAATAAAATTATTAAAAAATAATGTTAAAATAAAATCGTAAAAAAAGTTAAAATATATTTATAATAATTGTTTTAATAATAATAAGTTATTTTTTTAATTAATAAATAATATTTTAACTTTTAATTTAAAATAAAAAGTTGTTATATATAAAAATTAAAATATAAATTAAAATAATAAACTATATTAAAATTAAGTAAAAAACGTTATTTTAATATTAATTAATAAATTAATAAAAACGTTTATTATAATTTTTTAATTATTAAATTAAATAAATTATATAAACTTTATTAATTAAAAAACGGTAATTTATTTATTAAAAAATAATTGTAAAATTAAATATTTATACATTATATAACCGTTATAAATATAAATTATAAATCGAAATTATATTAATATAAAGTTTTTTTAAATAATAACGGTAAAATAAACTATTATATATATATAATAATAATAATTAAAGTTATAAAAAATATTAAAATTTTTTATAATAATAAAAAAATTATATTTTAAAAAAATAAAAATAATGTTTATACGTTAAAAATAATTATAAATTAAAAACGAAAATAAAACGTTACGAAATTATTTAACGTTTATTATAACTTTAAAATAACTTTTATTAAAAACCGGGTTATCGTTAAAATAATAAAAAATTATATTAAACGTAAACTTTATTTAAATATATAAAAATTACGTTAATTAATTAAAAAAAGTTAATTATAAATAAAATAAAAATAAATTAATAAAATATATAAAAATATATTAAACCATTAAAAAAAACTAAAAATAAATAAAAGTAAAAAAATTAATAAATAGCTTTTTTTTAATTTTTACAATTTTTTACAACTTTTTATAATTAATTATAATAAATATAATATATAATGTTAAATTTAAGGGGGAATGCCAAGATTACGCCATTAATTTTCGAGAGCAACTGCGCGGCCGTGAAGTGAGCTTGCGTTGGTCAACGAGTAGTTACAGTGTGAAGAATGTCTCAACATCGCCGCCCTCTGCTTATGTACAGGACGCCCGGCTACTCACTGAACTAGTGGTCAGCCTCCCAAAATATCACCAGTGGCGACATATGAGCGAGTAGGCTATCCTATCCATATGTAGTAGACCCCATATCGGATCGCCAAGATAGCAATGCGTGTGTATATGTGTAATGAGTATGTACCTAGGTAGGTAGTAGGCAAGGCGGGGGACAAGCAAGAAAGGGCGCTAAGATGCGAAACTTTCAGCCCCGAAGGCCTCAGCCTTGTTCCGTTCGGGGCGTCTTTCGGCTTGATCTCCCCCATGGAAGCTAAGGGCCCGAGATGAAACAAGCACGGCCGTGAAGGCAACTACATACATACAACACGACCAGGGCCAACCACAAAGCCCTACGTAGGGATATCAGAACAGTAACTGTATATGAACACACGCGACACACCCGCGCGAAACCACATGATGCCGAAAATATGCGGGGAAGTTGTGCCGCAAGGGTCAACCGTCCTTCCGCGACGCACTTCACAAAACCCCCTTATACTACGGCCCCCACCAGTAAGCTGATAGGCGTATCAAAAGTTACCTCCTACCTAGCACGTGAACAATATAACCAAGTCTCGGCTCTAAGAGGGTATTGCAGCTTGCTCGCGGTCAAAGCTAGCGCGCTTACGGAGGCGAAAAACAGGTCAAGCACATAATTATCTAACCTAGCTAAGTGATTAGATCTATAGGCTATCAAGCTTTGCGGGGAAGATCTCTTGACTGAAAAAAAAACACCCCCAGAAGCTTTAGGCTTGTACGTGTGTGATGCTAGTAAGACATCGGATCGTGCGGTCAGTATCTACCTACCTACTAATAACCTGGGGTTGTGTCTATGTAGGAACTGGAGACAAGCAACTAACTTAGGTCAGCAGTATGGATCCGTCTGGGGCGATGAAAATGGAGCTTGCTGCCTAGCAGTACCTAGTCCGTACGCCGAGAAAAGTCTTTTAAGACATTAGGTAGGTAGATAATCTGACTTCTGCCTTCCCTTGTGATCCAGATAATTCCCACATCGCATCCTTGAGGCGGTGTATCCTTGGACGTGGAAACATCTGTGTTTGTTCGTGACTCGATGTCGTTGGTGGGGACATGGGATTTATACCAGGAGGGATCCTCGGGCCGAGAGGTGATGGTGTTGGTGTTGGAGGTGGCGGCTTGTTTTGGGTTGGGTGGTAAAGCAAACATATACATGTCGGCGATGACTCACCAACTAATGGTCTCGAATAAGCATGAATTCCTCACGGGGTACCCTTGCGTATGGACTTCATTGTGGGTGCTAGGACTTGAGTCATATTCCAGGGCTACGCGGTTATGAGCCATGAAGCACAGAAAATATCTGTATAAGGCATCAACTAAGTGGAATCTACAAAAGACACAGACCTACACAGCAAGCACATGAAATGGGTGTCTAGGTATGCATAATCTAAGCATATTATGCGCATAGATCAGATAATGACGGCCTATTTAGTTCCCCCGTAGCAGTAATTCAAGCAGGACGCCATTCGTAATGATGAGCCCCTTTTGAAGGCTTCCCAGGGTCCTCCCCTCTCACATTCGGCATATCGTAAGCGTGTGCGCCGAAGAAATCCATCTCCGCCTCCATGAACTGGGTTGCCAGCGTCCCTCCGCCCACATACTTTACGTACTCCAGACTAGCGCTGATAGCAGGGACATAGTTGTCCCATTCGATAGCTTTCAACGTAGTCTGCTTCAGCGCGTCGAAGTTCTTCCGCAAGTCGGCAGCCACCTCATCGATGAGCTTCATGTTCATGATGGGCTCCTTCGCGTTGAGCAGGATCGGCTCGAGCATATCGGCGATATAGTCTTCTTGGATGATACAGCCGGCTCTCCAGATCTGGATGCACTTGCCTAGGTTAACATCCCAGCCTTCGTCCTTGGACGCCCGCGCGATAAGCTCGAGGCCCTGACAAAACGAACAGAGGAAAGACGCATAGACTGCTCTGCGCAAATTCTCGATGATGCTGTCCTTGTCTTTTACGTCTACACGCTGCGGTTTCGGGATATCTAGGTTCTGAACTACCTTCAACCTCTGCGCTCGATTTCCACTAGCTACGCGGAAGAAATGGCCAGTTGCGATCGTAGGGGCGGCGACGTGTCGACTGGCTGCATCCATAACCGTCCAGAACAAGGTGCCCTCCGAGTTATCGTCGTCTTGCACAACTTTATCGAGAACATCATCCAAGACATATCCGCTCTGTCCTTTTCCTTCTCCGTGCTGATCGCCTTTAGGAGTCTTTTTCTTCCGACAGATCTCCGAACCAATCTGGATTAAGTAGGTGTTCCTTAACTCGCCCTCGGAATTCCATTTCTCGAAAATCTTCCCTATCTCATCGTACGGGAGTCCGAGAGACCTGTGGAGGAAATTCCACGCTTCGCAGACGGTGGAAAGCATGCCGTTTTCGATGCCGTTATGGACCATTTTCACATAGTGGCCGGCTCCACGAGGGCCTACGTATGATAAATTTAGCATTGGAAAATGCCCTTACAGATAATCTAGTATAAACAAACGGAGCGTTACTTACCCATATATTGAACGCACGGCTTGCCATCAACTGGGGACTTGGCGGAGAATTTCTCTAAAAGGGGAAGGACGAACTCGACGGCTTCGCGGTCACCTCCTGGCGACATGCTTGGTCCGCGCCTGGCCGACTGGTAACCGCCGCTAACCCCCATACCGATCCATTTGACACCTTTTGACTCCAATTCCCTCTGGCGCCGTTCAGTGTTAAGATAGTTCTCATTACCGCCGTCGAGTATGATATCGCCAGCCTTTAGATAATCCCTGATCTTGTCCAAGACCGAGTCAGCGGGCCAGCCATGCGTAATAGAGAAGATGATGATCTTCCGTGGTTGTGAGTACAAGCTCTTGGCGAATTCGTGGATATCTTTGAAATGATCGATCTTGCCCTTCAGTGTCTTCGTCTGCTCGGCCATCTCACGAGCCTGATCAACATTCTTTTCCGAGACGTCCCACACGGAAACGTCGAGGCCGTGTTCGGAAAAGCCGAAAGACATCATTGTGCCCATATTACCGGCCCCGACGATGCCTATTCGCGTAATTTGACTAATATCAGGGTTTGAAGCCATTTTGCAGAGTTTAAAGGATATGTGCTAGTATTAATGAGAAATAGATGTATACAAACAACGAATATTTAACAAGTTTCAAACCAGTAATTACCTCTCGACGTTAAATTTAAATCAGGAGTCTAGGGGGTATGGGAGGAATCAATAAACTTGTTGTCAAGTTATATTCGATAATACGTGGGTTTTGATGTGCAAGTGGTTCGCTTCTCTTACATCACCACTACGTTGGGTCAATTACAGCATACTTATGTCAGATGCCGTATATCTTGATGTTTAGCTCCATCAGGTTTACCACGGCCTAGGTACCTACACCTATTTAATTACTAGAATTCACCTTTTACGCGAACACCTTGATAACTTATACCAATATCTATTTGCTTCCCCCCTCCCCTTCAGACTTTAGAAGTGACAATGCTGATACTGGATAACAACTTTCAATTTGGCATTTCTGTTGAAATATGATGGTGGAGTCCAGGAGTCGCAGTCAAATATGGTCAAAGCTTTAAACCCCCTGAAAGTCTTCGACCAATGAAATCTCGGCTGAAGATCGGTACATACCCCTTTATGTTTGAACGACATCAAGCTGTTCCTAGACATTGAGGCTTATGTATATGCATCGTAACAACCTGATTTACTATTGCTTGAACTTAAGACTGAAAGCGCAAAGGTGGAAACTGAAGACTCAGTACTTGAGTTAAGGATGGGAGAAAAAAAAAAAAGGGCAAAAAGAAAACATACAACACTGGGGATTCGCTGGTCGTCACCGACCCAACTACTAGTCCAGCGATATCAGGTTTATCTAGGGGAGAGCGGACGGGATCCCGAGTTTTCCTGATTCTATGGTCGTATGTGATAGCCTCTGGCACTATTGATCCTTATATAATGACCCTTGACGCAAGTGGTCTTCACGGCCCGCCCTTCTACGGAAGCCGTTGGTTATACCTACATACTAAAAGCTCTGGACAAGACATCTAAGAATTTAACACTAACAGCGACTAAAAGTAGGCCACATATAAGGGTTCGAACTGGCTGTCATAGGTATTTATTCCCAGGCCTTTGTTTTGCCAACGCAGAAATACATTGGCAAACCATCCGGCTGCTTTTGAAGTCTGATCGTTAATGTACTAATTACGGCCAGAGTGCTAATAAATAGGTACGATCCATTTCATTCCTGGAAAGATGATAAAAGGTAGAACCCACGCCGAATTTGTCATCGTCCCCTGCGAAACTGAGGAGGGCATACCTATAAGTACCTATTATAGTGGTTTCATAACTGGTTAGTCAAATATCAAGAGAAACATTGACTTTCCTGGGTCGGCTTCCGACAGACCATAGCATCTGTGTGAATAAGCACCTATTAAAACAATTGTATAAACACCTAAAACTAAGCATTTTATAATGATTAACTAGGTAAACATTAAATCAAGGGTAATATTTTAAGTATAATAGCATTGTAGTGTAGTTCTTGATAATTTAGTTAGTTATATTAGGCATAGATTATATTGACTACTAACACACTAAAGAGTTATAGCGAAACGTACCGTCGCATGTGTATATATCTTATAAAGTTGACAAGAATGGGATGGGAGTCTAAGACGTTTCACTTTCGAAGACAGACAATGTTACAAAAAAAACTACGATTATAGCATGACTGAAAGGTATTTCACGTCTCTTATCTCTTTAAAAGTATTATAATATAGTGTGCAGTAAATGTTTTCCTTTGGTTAAAGCCCCCTAACGATCTACATAGTACAGAAGCAAGCTTTCGTATCTAGAAATTAGCCAGTCCACTGTCCCACTTCGATTTAGATTTCGAGAAACCTGCTACTATTCAACGGGTTATATGATACGTCATGTCATATATTCTCATCGTCCTGGTCCTAGTTCTACTGGTGATGATTGGCCTGGCATCTCAGAACATTCTGTATCCTGGTAGGGCCGCTGTGCCAGCCTAGCAGATGCACTTCTATCACTACACGTATGCCCTGACATTGTATCTGCTATCCGGAAGTTTCCATCTAGCGGTAGAGTATTTTGCGCCACATTTACCTTTTCTTCAGGACACTTTCTCCGGCGTCTCCACAAGAGAAATGCCCCAGCAAGTAGCAATGCGAAAGCAGCCGCGGCGCCGACGCCGATTCCGGCTCCCGCTCCCGCAGAAAGGGGCCTAGGATATGATGATGATGATAACGTGGCTTGAGCGGTGGAGGCCACTGTTGGTTTCAAAGAAATATCTGTAGTTGTAATTGAGGTCGTAGCCGCTGTTGATGTAGGATCGGACATTCCCCATCTAATCTCAATCCCGTAGGCATTCAACCCGCCTAGTGCTTCTCCGGTTATAGTCGACGTCTCGGAAGGTCTCCCTGCAGTCTTGGTTGTATATACATATGTTAATCTGGTGTCCATGTGCTGGTAGCATGGTTCAGTGCTCCGGTATGCCGGGTCTTTAAGATTGCTGCTTTGGCAGTTGTAACCACTACATCCATCGCCTTATATTAGCTCCATATCTTGACGAAATTCTAGACGGGAGTATTGGAAATGACATACATAGGACAGCACGTTGCGATCATCTCTGAGGTCTCTGCATGCTGACATGCGTTTACGTATCTTGATGGACATTTGCTGGAAGATATAAAAGAGCCTGGTATAGGCTGCCAGTCTGTGGGGAAACAATCCGAAGTACTCGTTGATGGGCCGAGATGGTAGTACCGGCAGTCTAAAGTGCTACCGTCAAAACCGGTGCATGTATCAACACTGTTGATGATATAGTAAATGTCATCGGTGCAGTACGATGCTGGGTCAAAAGGTGCATCTGTGTCTGATATCGCCATGGTGATTACTGGGAACAAGGCGTAAGACGAAAGGAGCTGGAAAAACAGAAGGAGGGGGCTTCCGCACTGATATCACCCGATTTGGGTCAAGACTTACTTGTAGATCTTTGGTGGCTTAAGAGAACGTAGCATTTACGTGACACCATCCAGTAGACTTGGCAAGCGTAAAAAGGTGAGCTCTCCGAAGTAAGCTTGGCGTAGTTAGTAGCCAATGGCCCATGCCATATATATAACACTAAATTAGAATGTCTCTGACAGGGAATCCTGCAACATCATCTTGTATGGGGCGTAAATCCCCTTTTGGTCCCAGACTGTCCCCAACTATGTTCCTATAAGAACTATTATGCAGTGTGTAAAATATAAAATATGTGGTACTAGTTTCATCATACCAGTCTATTCATTGCGAAACCTGAGACTACGGACTATGGCCGTGTATGAAATTGCTAATAGGGAGCCCGACATGAGCTACAACATGCTCAAAGCACCTAACTACTGACCCTTAGTCTTCTCCGAGGGTGTGCTGGTCGCCCGTTGCAAGCTGAAAGAGTATAATGTACAGAAAGCCTTAATGCCTAACGAATCCCTTACTTTTCGGAAATATCCCCTTTTCTGAGACGAGCGGGCGTACACACATCAACTTCACCAAATCGACCCAAAACCAAGCCATGGGCGAAAATAAAGGAAATCGATTGAAAACGCAAGTGGATTTAAGATACCATGTAGGTGCTAGCATCAATACCGTCCTTGGGGAATTCGCTATATAATAGATTAGTTAAATAACTAGAACTGTTTGAACAGGACAACTTACGGAAGGGCGACCTCGAATCGCTTCTCAATTGCCTTCAGCACTTCTTGGTCTGCATCAGTGCTTACGAATGAGATTGCGAGACCCTTGGTACCAAATCGGCCGGCGCGACCAACACGGTGGAGGTAAGAGTCAGCATCGGCAGGCAAATCATAGTTGATAGCCAGGTTGATACGCTCAATATCAATGCCTCGACCAAAGACATCGGTAGCGACACAGATGCGCTTGTTAAATTCTTTGAACTCCTTGTAGCGTTTGATACTATATTCTCATTAGATCATGTAATTGATGAGGATAATAATTCTATACGTACCGCTCTTCCTGGCTGACTCCCGAGTGCACTGAGATAGATGGGAAGTTGCATTCGCGAAGCAACTTGTCGAGTTCAGTGGCACGGATCGTGCTCTTAACGAAGATGATGACCTGGTTGAACTGCAAGTCATCAAGAAGCTCGTTAAGTTTACGATTCTTCTCTTGTTCCTTAAGTTTGATGTAGTATTGCTGCAAGCCGTGAAGAGTCAATTTAGTGTCTTCGTCTACGTAGTGTTCGGTAGGGTTCTGCATGAACTTCTTGCAGACCGGCTTCACTTCATCGGAAAGTGTGGCGGAAAACATCATGACCTGCTTCTGCTGCGGGGTTGCTCGGAAAATATCCTGAACATCTCGTCGCATATCTTACGCGGTTAGTTATTAAGATGCTAACAAAGCGTTAGAGTCCTTACCAATAGCGTCAAGCATCTTGTCACATTCATCAAGAACGAAGATTCGAACGCTGGTCAGGCGTAGGTACTTGTCTCGAACAAGGGCGTTGAGACGACCCGGAGTACCAACGATGATATGGGGATGGGTCTCCTTATTCTTAAGGATTTCGGCGTCCTTCTGAATAGGCGTACCACCGTAGAAGACACCGGTCTTAATGTCTGGCATATACTTGCTGAAACGGTTGTACTCGTTTCGAATCTGGAAGGCCAGCTCGCGGGTGTGGCACATGACCAAGACGGAACACTCGCCAGCAACAGGTTCGACCTGTTGGAGGGTAGTGAGGACGAACACAGCCGTCTTACCGAGACCCGACTTTGCCTGGCAGATAATATCACCTCCGAGGAGAGCCTGGGGAATACAGGTTTGCTGGACTATAGTAATCGATCGAATGTTAGATAGGACTTCCAAGATTTTAGGGATGCGAAGGTAGAAATTCGACAAGATCCGTCCATCATCGCAGCATCGGTCTTCTAGTATCTAGATCCACCACAAACGGCCTTTTCGACTGTTCCATCTATACGTAGATAAAAAGGGTACGTATAACACAGCACCAGCTTTCTAAGACGTATGCATCGGCTCGAGGCCGAAGTTACTCAACCGTTGTCGAGATTAGGTAGCTTGGGTTCATCACCCCAGTACATTTCCCAGGCCAGATACGTTGCGTGAACCCATCGCCAGCTACCGAGACTGACGCGATAAAACACGAGTCTCTTAAGCTCTTAAGGCATTCTGATAGGATGGTTCCTATAGATCCTCGCTCCACAGACATCGAAAAACATAGCTATGCGTGATTTTACGCGTGCTGATCTTCCGCTTCTCCGACCGCCTTTGTTTTCTTCATTTGCTTGCGATGTACTTGCGAGATGGACGGACGCTTGAAGGAGGGATAACTTTTGAAAAGCTTGAATGTGTAAGATGTAGACTAACCCTCCGATGGATGTTCGAACCCGCAATCGGCGATGGCGCGTAGAAGCTCAGGCTTCAGTAGGAAATCACGGAAACCGGTAGCATGGATGCCGACATAGGATCCCTTCTTGTCAACACTGTTGCCTGAAGCAGCAGCATCGGCCTTCTTGCCGTTGGTGGCGGTGGTGGCCTCGTTTGTTGCCAGCTCCTCGTCGGAGTAGTCGATCAGATCCTCTTCAGCCGACATGGTGATGGAATGGTAAGATTATCGCGATGGATACGTGTCGCAAGGCTTGGTATATTAAAAAGGAACGTAAGTCAAATGAAAATTCAGAGTGAAGAAAAATGCCGTAAGAGTTGATGAAAAAGGTGAAAACTCGAGAGGCAATGGGATGCCTTTGATGGCAGATGCGAGAAGGCGGTGCAGCGAGACTCTCGACGTTGAAAGGTTGAAAGGTTGGATGGAGAAAGAAAGTTGTTGTTAGGAAAGGCTGGAAAGACTGGAAAGACGGTCCAGAAAAATAGAAATCGACATGCAGGAGCTGATGGAATGCGCGACCTTACTGCAGAGGCTAAGCTAGATCTGTTCTAGCGGGCTAATGATGGGGCTGTGCACTCAACCATTGGCTGATTGGTATTGTGCGGCTAAACACCGGTAGGGCTGCCCCGGATTTTTACCATTTCCGCTTTCCCTAATCTGCCACCTGCACCGGCTCTCATATGCACCTTCACATCATCACCACCCTACCTTTAATAACTACCGGGTACGTACCCATCACACATCAACTCAGGTAGCCTACACATTTCAGCAACTCCTGTTTTGGTGTTTTAAATCATACAAGAAATGAATCACACGGGAATGTTGTTAGTGGCAACTAGTTAAGGATAACTAAGACATGGGGAAATCCAAGGCGCCCGGAAGCGTGCCAAATCGGCCAGTCTATTCTCGAATCTCATATTTATATCAAGCAGCAACATATCTAGCCAGCCAGCCCAAAAGCACAACAAACAACACAGTAGCAACACAAGAAAAGAAAACACTTCACTCAAGTCAGTCTAAGCATGGACTTTCACGTCGCTTTATTACCGACCTCCGGTCTACCTCGTTAAAGAGTCAAATACGTCTTTCTCCGGCCATGAAGCATACTATCTGTAAATTCTGCGATAGCCTGCTTATCGAAGGAGAGACCAGTAGCTCATCAATTGAGAACAAAAGCAAAGGCGGTAAAAAGCCGTGGGCTGACGTTCTCGTCGTTAAGTGCCACGCCTGCGGAGGAGTTAAGCGTTTCCCCGTCCAAGCGCCTCGACAGAAACGGCGACCACTTCGTGAAGCAGACTCGAAGAAGAAAACGGATCAAAGTCTAGAAGCCGATAATCTAGTAGAAGGGTCTTGAGCAACAGCACAATCCTGTGTTTTATTTCTCTACGGGATGGGCCTATAACTATCCACCCACGAGTTCGGCGCGTGTTGAAATAAGGGAGCTCTTCTGGCCCATTTAATAATAAAAAGACGCGTCTGGAGGAAGTAGGTTTTTTTTTTCTAACATTCTCAAATAAAACATCTAACAGATAATAGAGCGAAGAATCGATGATTTTGAGAATAGATACAGTGGGCAGTCGTTATCATCGCAGCCCACAGTTCTTTTTTTTACCAAAATCCTACAAGAGCAAAGCCATTTCACATTCTAGTTCCAAGGATTTAATATCCGCCAACTAGACACTACTCTGTCCAAGTCATGATAGACTACTCTGTCCAAGTCATGATAGAGTGGATGGATGAGGCCGATTCGTCGCGTGTATGGCGGGGGGAGGCCAGAGGTCTCAAGATGTGGTATGTTGAGAGACCAAACCCGTAAAGGAGAAAAGGAGAAAAGGAGAACTATGGATGGGATACACATCCGTCTCTCCCGTAGTCCCAGGTAAAAAAGAAAGCATGCATATGATATCGATAAATCTCTAGTACCATATGTACCAGCTATTAGGATACGAATACTACGAATTCTCTGCCTTAGTACCCTTTTAATATTGACTCTTAGCGAAGGAAGCTCCATACAATACGTATCCTCTCTATTTGCACCTTTAGAGGCAATTCGTTGGCTCATAGGTACAATGCTATTATGGATGTCATGGCACCCAGAGTCTAGGATACTCGACTCGTAAGCGCTTTGGCTGACTGCAGGTCGTGGCTTAACAGATCGGGAAGAGTAAACTGTTTCTAGGTATGAGAACTATACGTACGTGGCGGCTTATGTGCTCGCGGATGTCACTGTCAACTGCTAATTGGTTCAAGTCGTTATCAATTTGTGTAACCGCATTCACATTCACATCCAAGCCACTTACGTAGTGTTTCGAGCGCAGCACTTGTGGACCTAATAAGGCCCCGCGGAAGTATGTGCGAGATAATCCATCGATACCAAATTACCAAATATGCCGTACCAAGATAACCGAGCCCTGCAAGGAACCCCCTCTACCACGGAAAACGATACTATGGAAAAGATTGAGTATAAACGCCAGGTACTTAAATCCGATTACCGGGGAAGGTCCTTATTATTCTAGTATACATTATCAACGGCCCGTCTTGGTGTTCCACGGCATCACCGCACGGCATCACCGTGGGCATCGTTTTCCGATCACCTTCCTTATCATCCAACAACCAATCTAACGTCATTTGGAAAATCAATTGTCATATCACTACTCCGCAGAACAGCCTGGGGCCTGAAATGCTATTCGATGAATCATTGAGAATCCTTCCAAGCGTCCGAGCAGTGGGAGGTGTGATGAGTTAAAGAGAAGAAAGTGAGAGTATCTTTCAACTAATACTCACGCGCTACCTATATCTAGTTAGAGCTTTCGGAAGATGGAGCTATCGGGTCCTTATACCTAGTATATAGCCCCTTATTAGTTCTATGCAGGGACGGAATCCTATATTTTACTAAAATAGCGCATTGGTATACCACGACAGACGTATACCATCTTATAGATAATGAGCGAGACCACAAAGATGTTGTATTCCGTATATAGTATGTACCTAGCAAGCCATATCACCTCTAGTTCTCCCTCCCATTTCTAGCCACTGCGGCGAGTCGTATAAAGACTCGTACAGTCGTACTTCTGATGATGAGATGCAATCCGTCTTCTATAACCCAAGTGCTGCTTCGAGTCAAGCTTCACTTAAACATCCCCGACTAGTTGGAATATCAAGGAACGGCGGCCGTCCTATGCCACGGAAAGCGGTGTAAAACGGGATTCCGACCGATGTAGATTGCGACGCTGACTCCTCATGTCGAGGGGGTAGATCAGCCCACAGTGGGGCCATTCTCACGGGCGTCCCTGGCGGGGGACGGGTTGAGTAAGCTGATAATCGTCGCCAATGACAAGGTTCCTATTATACCAATAGCAGCCGTGGCGGAAAAATCCACGTAGTTGACTATGGGATAGTTGGTAGATTCGAACAGGTGAATCATGGTGACTCTTGAATTGTAGGTATGACTGGTTGGTGTTGGGTAGACAGTTATTGGGGCAGCGAGATTAAGTGTACGCTCTAATAGCCGATGGTTGATATACCTAGTTCGCAAATATGCTATCTCAGATGACAGGATAAGCGGTTTGACTTCGCCAACTGTTTAAAGAAAAGAAGCAAAAGTTACGGGACGTGTCAATATATTCTGTCGGCCTCAAAGACATTTATATATTGTTGCGCTACCATGATACATGTGGTCCATGCTCGCTCTGCTAACCTATAGAGATGGACTTACAGTTTCACTCATACCGCGCGTGCATCTACCTAGGCCCCGTCTCTCTCCGCACCTAGGAGGAGGGTGTAACCCACGAACGTCACTTTCTCCGCGCCACTCTTCGTATATACGATACACGGTTCATGCAAGCCTAGAAATGAATATTTAGCAATAGCGAAAAGGCGCCAAGTACGCGAGTATATAGTAAATATTATAAATGACGGAAGGTTAATAGACTACGCCATACTGCCTCCAAACAGAATCAAGATTTAAGCGTAAAGCTGTTCTCCGGGTCGATGTTTCATTCGTACCATTCTCTTAAACTAGTACGGACGTCGTAGTGGCCAATCCTCTGCAACTTTACCTATATCTTAGCAGTTATCATGTTCTTACACGATAAAGAAGGTCAAGGGTATGTTTATCGTCAACGACAAGGGCTGCCATCCTGAAGCGCTGCTTGATAAAGGTGTAATCACTGGCAATATTTACACCACATACGAAAACACATCCGAAAGGAACAATAATATCTACTTGATTGCCAGGGCTTCCCGTGCTATGCCTATTTAGTATCTAGGAATGGAACCTGCTAGTAACTGTCTTTACCACCCCAGTAGCCTCCGATGTGTGTTCCGAACGACAGCAGGTATCATCGGCTTGGTATGCTTCGAGCCGGATCTGGAGACGCCATTGCGCCAAATGACATCCGTATGCAGATTGTTGTATTGTTATTGGCGAAAAGCCATTGGTCACACTCGACAGCGGCGAGAGTAGGACCAGTATGCCCGGAGATACGCTTGATTGTCTGTCTTCTTTCTCGTATGGAGATGCTTGATTAGCATTGTCGAAGTTACATCATAAGGTTGCGTATGGAAATGGAAAGGCTTTGTCAACATTCGACCTAACCACCCTTTTTTAAGTATAGCTTCACATGAAGTCAAAGGGCAAACTCTTCGAGATTCTTCGAGAAGCTAGGTCGTTAAGCTGACATAAAAGAAGACAAAGCACTGCCTTCGGCATAGGGCTTGCAGGGCTTGCAGATTGGTTCGCGCCAAGATAAAATAATTATGGACGCACTATACTCTTTAAGATATACCGACGTGTCTCACTTAATCTGGTCAGTCAGCACGTAGATCCAGAGAACCTACTTCTCATCGAGGCTTTCTGTTAAAATACAGATCTAAAGTACCTAACCTTGTTATAGGAGCTTGTATCATGCATATCAATTTATTATTCCGCTTGTGAAGTTAACAGAAAGATGGACAGCTTACAATTGCTCAGATATAGCGTTGTCCACACCTAGATCCTGCTGCAACATTTACCTATACCATTGCGCTAATTGGACAACAGATTGGATCCCGTCCCCTGCACAAAATACAACAACGGACTCTCTCCCGAAGTGCCAAAAGACCGCGCCTTAATCCTTATGACATTATAAAAAATCTAATTGGTTCAAACAGAAGATTTCCTTCAAGGGGTATCTTATACCAATCCTCAATTGATTTTTAACTGGCTAGAAAACTACGGAACTTGTGCTCTGGAGACTGGAGTGTCTTGGCGCTTCGTGTGAGGATGGAGAGTAAGTGGGAATACAACCCTGTTGGAGAACCCAAAAACATCCAGAAATCCAACTAAGACTGGACTATTGGTATAAATGAAGGCTGTTTACCCCAAGTGTGTCTGTCCCAGCTATCTTGAATGTTTGGTAGATACTAGGTAGACATAGTTGTATCCGCGATAGACGCTATTCATCCCATGAAACCGAACCTCGTTACCAGCCAATTTCATTCGGTAAATCGCATGAGGAGTTTGTAATAATAATAACATAAAATATTTAATAGGGAAGCAATTGAACGCGACCTTGGGTACTTAGGCAAGTATTCTCTGACACGTCAACGCTATCTATATATCAGAACTAGACAAGCGTAAAAGAAAGGGGGCCCCTATCTATCTTATTGAGAGATATATATCTCTACCACTTATATCCTTGCATACAAATACCCAGTCCCAGTTGCCTTGGTTAAATTAAATTATTTTTTTTTTTCACTCAACTTTAACGAATTATGAGCTTGAAAGTAAGTCCGCTTACGTAGATGCTCCATTCATCACTATACATATCCAAAGTCTATCACTAGGTACCTGGGCACTCAATTAAGATACGCACATGAGGAATGGATTTCTTATAACTTTAGGATCCCTATATATTTAGGTGTTCGTAGGAACGGAATCGGGGTAGCGTTCACCAGCTGGCTTGAACTTAGACAAGGTAGCATCGATCTCAGCCATCTCCTCATCTGTGATGTCTACGAGCTTGCTATTTTCCTCCACCCGCGCCGCCGTCGTAGCACCGGGGATCGGGATAATAGTCGGCATCCCGGGGCGCTTCGATACCGCCAGGGTCCAGTTGATGGCGAGCTGGGCCGGTGTGCAGCCTTTCTTCTTGGCCAGCTCCTCGACCTGGCGGACCAGCTCCAAGTTGATCTCGAAGTTCCCTGGTTGAAAGCGAGGAAAGCGACGCAGCATCGAATCCTCTGGGATATCTTCGATCTTTTTGATCTGACCTGTCAACATACCCCTGCCGATCGGCGAGTATGCGATGAGCGGGATCCCATACTGGGCACAAGCGGCTGCTACACCATTCTCCAATACGTCGGTCGAGAACCTATTGCGTGGTTAGCAGAAAGAGCAACCAACCAGCGCAACTAGACTTGTTAGGGCCGTGACTTACAGAGAGAGTTCCACTTCTACGGAGTGGACTTTAACGTGCTTGACAGCTTCGTGGATCGTCTCGGCTCGCACTTCCGACAGAGAGATGCCTCCGATCTTGCCTGTCTGGATGAACTCCTTATTCACAACATCGAAAGTGACTTCCATTGGTACCTTCTGATCCCGGCGAGCAAACTCGAATAGTTCCATCTTCTTGCGTCCCTTGAGCTGGGCTATGCTGTCGTTGATAGAGCGGCGCGTGTTCTCGGGCGAGCCGTCTGTCTGATGAGTTGTAGGGCTCACGCCACCCTTAATGCATATGACCACCTTGTCGGCGTCTTCAGGGTACTTTTCGAAGTATCTTTCTAGAAGTACCAAACTATTATAGTCAGGCGTTCCATAGAACTCGCCGCCGTTCCAAAGATTACCTGATATAGCGGGTATTAGCTACCTCTGATAATAAATAGTGCCAATTGCCTGGAGGTTAGCACGTCATGAGCTGTAGTCTAACCACGTACATCCATTCTTCAGCGCTGTACGCATTGTCTCAAAGGCTTGCTCTTGGGAGCACGGGTTGGCTCGCCAGGTCAATCCCATAAGGCCAAAGCCAATAGGGCCTACCTCTTTGCCAGCGACTTGGGGCATTTTTATCACCTATGTATTGGGTGTAGATTTGGAAATACTTGGTTGAAGTTGAAGTTCTGGAAAAGAAGGATGCGCTGTCTCTGGAGTGATTGTTGTCGTTAATTTAAACGCAATGATCGTGTTCTACGACGACGTTTATATTCTTGATCGTAGATCGACCCTGCTTGATGTTTACGTCACTAACCACCAATATAAAGAGGTGCAAGGCCAAGGTAAAATGTCAGGCTTTAGCGGCTTTTATGCATCTCGGGGTTGTTTTATTTCCGAATAAGAGGAGAACCCATGTAGAGTAGGGGACTTAGTTACCTAAATCATTATGAATTAAACCTCTACGCCGTAGCAACAATTATCTTTTCAAGCTTATGTAAGATATTTATTAGAGGTTGTCAGTCTCACGATACCCACGCCAGATTATATCTGGATCTGGTCGTATCTAGTGCCAATCCAGTCATTGGCTACATCCTACAGCTTCCCCTCCACACACATGTAGACGCCACCACCGCGTATAGCATTGTCGCAGGTACGCTAGCTATTATGTACGAGCGCGGATACGGTCCTTAACCTTAACCCCGCGGAACCCGTTCACGGTAAACTTCGGACGCCGATGACTAAATCAAGTTAGTCCCGGACTTATCAGGACATATGACAACGAGTAGAATTAAAAAGACGCTTTTATTACATGGAAACTGAATCTACCAATACCATACTAAGCGTTAGTCTATATTGACGTAGTCACCAGTTCAATGGCAGTATCATTATTTCCCAACTAACCGCGAACTGATTGACTTTAACATAACCATAGATACCTTGAGTCAAGTTGCTCAAACTAAACATATATTATCAGGCACGAATGCGGCCCAGGCTTGCATCGTAGCGGCTGACTCTCCGATATCTTTCCCTCCTGTTAAAAATCCTTATAAGCCTATACCTACGCTTAATATCATCCAAAGATTAGATTAAAGAAAGGAGTAATCGCGCCATGATACAGTTGAAACTTGTTGTACTGTCGTAAATAGTGCCTCTTACTCTTCGCTAGCTAACTTACCTATCCTCCATTCAAGTATATGTGGAACGACTCCGTCTACGAACATCCGGGTCATTTTATACGCTTTCCATTGTCACAAAATGCTGGAAATAGTTGTGAAACTCAAGTATGGACCTTCTCCGTGGCCTTACCTTGATCCTTATCCTTAATTGTTCACTTCCACATCGTTACGTCACGACCTACTATGGAGCATTAGTTTTAGGTAAGAGTAATCTTGATGAGGATATTCTATTAATACATGCATATTGGGCAGGAGGGGTATAACATAACTTTTGTATATACTAATTAGATAAATCCATTAGGCTCTCAAAGAAAGATGACTCTAACTGTTCAAAAATAGGGGTTAAGCCACTAGTATCCCTGTAGGCGAACACGCCATCTTTAAGAAACGCCTTGTCCTCTCAAGATACTCCAGCGGCTACTAAGGTAGGAGAAATCCCGATTAAGAAATATATTATAAATAACAAACTAAGAAACTTCTTATGACTAGTCGTGTTAATGAATACTAGTTACGCACATTAGGCGGTAACAGCCGGCAGACATGACCGGACCAGAATTGGTACACCGAAAGGAAAAAAAAAAAAAAGAAAGAAAGAAAAGCTGAGGCAAGTGAAGGACAAACCTATATTACGATCGAATAAAGATATGTTATGGTTGATAGTCGTGCGACTACGAGATTGTAATACGGAAAGACTTAAAAAAAAAGAAAAGAAAGGGGGCAAAACGTACAACACTGGGGATTCGCTGGTCGTCACCGACCCAACTACTAATCCAGCGGTATCCGGCTTGTCTAGGGGAGAGCGGACGGGATCCCGAATTTTCCAGATCCTATGGTCGTACGTGACAATGTCTCTGGCTTTTCCAGCTTATATCTACTTGCGCAATTTGTTACGGTGTGCAGACGGTCTATCTTCGAAGCATATTTCAACGCCGTACAATCCTCCTTATTGTAACGAATGCTACCGCAAAGGCGGCGGACTATTGGACCGCGTACATATGCACTTTCGTAGGATCAATAACAGGAGCTTGTCCTTGTTGGGTATAGAAAACGGACACAAATCAACGGCTTTCCGGTGGGGAAGACATCTAACACGAGCTATTACGTATCCCACAAACGTACACTATTGCGTAACTACCTAAAGGATGCGTTATTCTTATAAATCAACTTCGTGTTATTTTGTGATGTTCGAATGTCGTAGAGAGCGATGAGTTATCGTGGAAGAGTTAGGTAGCTTATCTGCTACCTATAGAATAGTATGATGTAAATAATTAGGTTACTCTAATAGCTTCACTTGGCCCTTAAGGAGTTATAGATATTTTACAACTTAATATCCTTTTAAAGTACAACTGGTCGTTGCAGGTAAGCATTACGAAAGCTACTGCGGAATGTCTACAAATTATTGGCTATATACTCGCTAAAATCTGTGAAGATATGCCAACATCGTATAAGTGATATTATACCGTTGTACTACCCCAAATATCACCCTTCCTACAAGGTACCTATCTAGGTAAGTAATCGAAATAACTTTATAAATAGGCTCTTAGTTCCCCAGTCTATATGAACCCTTCCGTTGCTCTAGGATATTTTATTCGTCGAGCCTGTTTACCAAACTCTTCCTAAATTAGTTACAATGCCCGACTATTTCGTGTCCTCAGCAGAGGCAGAGAATAAGCGCTTAGAGCAGGCGTCTGCCGTGGTACGAGCTTATATGAATGGGAATGTCTTCCTTGCCCCTATCGACACGGCGCGCAAAAACCTTAAAGTGCTCGATAGTGCTACGAATGACGGTATATTCTCCTCGGATGTTCTCAATGGGAAATTTGGACTAATAATTAAAAATAGGGTTCTGGTTGTCGCAGTTCCAAGCTTCGCTCAAAGACCCAAACTCAGCTACACTAATCGGGACTGACCTTCAGGATCGTTTTCCAAACCCACCGCGACCAGGGATCAACCTGCAGATCCAGGACATCAACGAGCCATGGCCAGAGTCGTGGAAGTCAAGATTTGACTACGTACATCAAACTCTAGTGCTGTTCCAGGCGGGCCCGAAGCAGCGTGAGGCCATTAACTCCCTCGGAGAGCTCGTGAAGCCCGGTGGTTGGATTGAGCTTATGGAACCTCAGTATGAAGCAACTAATGATAACAATGGGCCGGCCTATAAGCAGTTCCTTGATATGCTGAGCGAGTTGTGGGCTATGAGGGGCACGAAGAGCGGGTTTGCCGCTGACTTAGAGGGTATAGTCAAAGACGCCGGCTTTGTGGACGTCAAAAGCCTGCTATTGCCTATTGGCGTAGGTCCCAAGCATAAAGACCCAGGATTAGCCGATGTCAGCGTCGAGAGTACCGTGGGTGGTGGCAAGAATATTACTATAGCTGGGAAATGTAAGTCTATTCCTAGATGCTACGACTAAGATGAAATTGACAAAATAGTTCAGTTATTCCAGGAGGACTCAAATCTATTTCTGCAGATGATTTCGAGACCTGGCCAGCACGCTTTGAAGAGGAATTGAAGACTAAAGGAGCCTATTTGCCCCTAAGAGTAGTGTATGGCAGAAAGCCTGAAATCTAACTAGATCTAGAAACGTAAGGGTTCCAATACAGGCATTAACGAGCTACTGGACATGCTTCCCTGGACTTTTGCTGTTTCCATCGTTGGGTAATCTAGGACTCTATCAACCTTCATTGACATATAGGTACCTAATAATGTGTGATATAAGGATTTATTCTTGCTTTAGAATAACGCCTCAACCCACTACATCTACAGAGTTTATTAAGATTAAGACGAATGATAGCTATAGGGGAAATGGTAGAATATATCTATGATGGAATCAAAGTGCCCGTAGTTCTGGGTGTTCATCTATTTTCTATATATAAAAGAAAAACAGAGAGCCAGCCATCGCAATCTAGCTCGGACTAGTCGTGGTTATTATTAAGCCGTAGATCAACGCCAGGTTAGAGTAATATGTTACCATAAAGTATATAGGGCCGATCGCGTCCGAGATGGAGATCTAATCAAGCACCACTTATGACTTTTATATCAGAGGCTGGGTGGCTTGGAATATTATATCGAGCAGGGTTTTCTAGAAGGTTTAATTTAATGTGACTCCTTCAGCTTTTTAACTATCGTCACGCAAGGAATTAAATACAGAAGGGACTGAAAGTTTTCTCTAGCCTCGGGTAGAAATACGAATCAGACGAAGAATTTATGCCTTTTAAAGCATGGGTGGTCCGATCCCTATTCATACATTAGTCCTGGACTATGAATACATAGACGGCATACAATCTTTAAGATCCGACGTTCTCTATCCCAATATAGAACCTACGTTGCTATTGACCTTTCCCTTTCAACCTAATCCCTTTTAAGTCCCGACGACTAACCCATCTCTCGGGTACCATATCCAGCCTATAACGCCAAAAGGCCCTTAAATTGCAAAGTCCCTAATAGACATATTACGACAACATATGCATTATAGCCCCCGGCCAGTCTAACCACCTATGCCACTTTTCGTCTAGGTGCAATCGGATGCTTTGAACCAGCAGCTGGCCAGCATTTTTTATAATCCACACGTCTCGACAGAAGTGCAACGGTATGGCATAATACGCAAGGACGAGTAGAGCCTCTGGCTTCCTCTCCGATATGAGTCGAAGGAAGTCGGCTTCGATTATTACCGGCCACGAGATTAAGGACAAGAATGGCGTTCCCAGAGAAGTACCGTTCTTCTTCGCATCGTCAGCTCTGCTCAGAAACCATTGAATCCTATCTAAGGCGTCTTTGCAGACGGTTCTCTCGTTGGTGTCCAATGCCGGCGAGTGCCGAATCCAGTTTTCCAGCTCAGTAGTATGAGACCCTGGGCCCGCCTCCTCGAAAATCCTAGTAGCCTCCCGCAACACGAAGCCCATCTTCGACTCGAGCATTAGATGCCATGCCTCCGCGTTGACGGCGCGTACCCCTCGTTGCATCTGCAAATAGTGAATGAACTGATCCAAGAAGATATGCGGGTCTGTAGAGTCTGTGGTATCGCACAGCGTATGCAAGGTCATAAGCCAAGTGAAAACTAACACCTCCAGGCAGTTTTCGCTAGTGACACCCGTCATCTCACGGTTGAACATGCTGAGAGCGTGGGTTTGCAAACCGACCGCATGGTGTTTGTAGAACTGGGCTTTTGCAGGCTTGAGGTGAGCTAGATGAAGTGCGGCGAAAGCTAACATCTCATTCATCAGAAAAGGGGAAGATATGGCAGCTTCAATAATCATCCCCTGGGACACTATCTTGTCAGGATCTTCGGACGAAGGCGGTAGGTCGAAATTGCTGTTAATACAGTGATGAAAGAGTTCCATGTGCGTCATGTTAACATCCTGGATAATCGATGGTTCACAATTCGAACTAATAGGAGAAGACGATTGAGAGGGCGTCGATGCATTCGATGAAGATCGGAGGAGGCCCGGGCTTGCAGACTTTGCTGGACGTCTAATGCCGGGGGGGAGGATCGGTTGCGAAGTCAGAAACGAACATTGTCTCGAACTTATTGTGCAGTTCCCGCATGCCGGCCGGTTCTCATCGCACTGGTAATCCTAGAGTTTAGAGCCAGAATGTGGATCAGGGCTAAGTGATTACCTTGATATGTCGGCGTTTACACTCGAGACAACCCGCACGAGATTTATGATGAGATCGACGAGGCATCTTTACTCCTTAAAGGTTTTTATTTATTATTATTTTTTTTAATAAATTTCTCAAGCTTCGACTATCCGTCAACCGTTAATACTGGCCCATTACTAATTACCATATTGCAGTTTACAGCAGCAAGAGATTTTATAAGGTTGAAGATTGTGGCGGAGTAACGCAGTAGTCGTGTTATTAGTCCCATCGAGTCAGGGGTAAGGGACCGGCGAGCCCCACCTCGTCCTCCCGTCATCTATACAGCTCCAAGAGGATTTCTATAGCTTGTAAGTGATGCCTAGATTCATATTAGTTAGATATTTACATAGTTATGCGATCTATACTCTATCTGACATATAGAAATCATGGAGACTTATTATATCAGTAGTTAGCACTAATGGAAGAAAGAATGCTGTAAACGTACCATACCGACATAAGGCCAAGAAACGCCTTTCACTTGGAAATCGGATAAATCGGGTCATCGAGCCTCGTCACGTCGGAGGCCGAGGCCTCATCCTGATTTCGCCCCGCAAGATTGCCGTCCCAATTTGACCAGTGGGCGGCCTCAGAACGCTGGAGGTTATCTGGGTACCGCACAATGACGAAAACCATAACCACCAGCATCAAACCCGAGTCGAAGACGTAGACTGTCCATTAGTTACTAAACTAAGAAGATAGCCGTCCTGACCTACAGCGAATTCGACTACTCGAAAGATACTCTGGATCATAATAAGCGCGCTGACGCTGTACAACATGAGCATGCTGGCCTCCAGCCCGTAGCGTCGTGCGCCGAAGCATCTATTTTGCCCTTTTGATCTCTGGTCTGGAATGTCATAGCTGTAACGATAAAGAGGCTGAACATGATAATCTGAATAAGCAGCTCTCGGACGACAATCTTTTCGCCGTTATCCACTTGTCCGCTTTGCGCCATGAGGCCGGTCCCGCCGCCCTATACGCAGAAGGAAGCTATGCCGCCGAACACGAAGACTTTGGTTAGGATATTAACACGGATAAGGGAGTAGTAGGGCTCCCCGTGCACGGTTCGGATGATGCCCCCTAGTACCATGTATACCGATGCGGCAAAGAGGCTGAGAGGGCGGGCTGTAGTAAGATCAACATTTCCTGGATGAGAGAAGGGATAAGATCGCCGGTTCGGGAATTTGATACCGCGCGGTGACGATAACCCACGACCTCCACTTTACGGCTGTTAGAGGAGACAATGTTCACCCGTCGAAGATAGAGTGACTTTGCTTTACAACTTACATACTGATACCTCACCTCCAACTACCAACGGCAAGCAGAACCAGAGGCTTCGTTCGAAATAAACGGTAGCAGTGAATGCCGGTGATACCTAACGGCGAAAAGCATGGCGAAGATGATGGCTGGCGGGCGCTAGCGAGGAGACATATTGTCATAGGTAGTAGTCACCGACGTATGTACGGTTCGAGTTTAGCCATGGTGGGCTTTAGGGGAACGTTCCTTGAATCTAGGGCGCTTTCCAGATATTCAACATCTATCTGCTACGTACCTCTTAATGTATACTGAACGTCTCAATATGGTCAAGACAAAATCTAGGGGTCATCATGTACTTACAGAGCAGCAGAGCTTCTATATAAATCAATCCCTTCTCTAAGGCCGTTGTCATTTGCCTATCCGTAAGAGCCTCCATACAAACGGCTATACGCGTAGTTATTCTAGTTAACAAACTATGGAGAACGTGAACTCGGCAACAAGGCGATCTAGGTTATACCCGCGCTGCCACATGCCAATTATCGATGTTTAGTTACACCAATTCCATTCCATCGTGTACACAAGCAGATGTATTATTCCTGTGTTCAGGAACCAACCAATGAGAAGACTCTCTATACGCGGATACATTCTTAATGGACTAAACATGCCTGCTTTAATAATACTATTTTAGGCCTTACCGGCTTACCGGGAATGGAATTTATGGAACTAGCCAGCCAATGAAAACTCGAGCTTTACGCGGAAAGGATACCGGAGCAATGGTATTGGGACTTCCTATTGTACGTCAAAAGAAATATCTAAACCCTTTGGAGGGGTATCCCAACCTTGCCGTCTTAATCCTGGCTTCAACCTAATAGCAACACAAATAGATATCCTCAAGTCCCACCCACGCTTCAGACTCGGGAACATACATAGCCCACTCTTACAGCCCGGTTTACCTACCACTCTGATGTGACTTCCCCATCATACGACACCATCTTTCCGCCATGCTCTGCCTTGGTGGATATCGCAAGCATACGCATCATACCGTCGCAGGACTCGTCGACTCCCAGCGGGGCTTGCTCGATCCCTAGGCCGCGCGCGCCTGCATTCCCGAGTTCGGTCTGGACCCATCCGGGGCTCGTAACGAAGGCATTAAGCCAGTCGTCCTCGGCGTTGATTCGGACGGCGAACCAGTGCAGCGCCGCCTTCGAGGGCCCGTACGCCGCGTTAGGGATGGGTGGTTGTTTCCTGCTTGCACCCGGTGTTAGTTAGCACCCAAGAATCCCACGCTTATAATAATAGCCACACAAGTCCCATGTTCATTTCTAGGTACTCTCTGTAAAGGAGGCTGGCTCACCCTATAAATCCGGCCGAGGACCCGATGGGTGTAAAGATGGGCTCGCGGGAAGACTTCTGCAGCAGCGGGCGCGTAGCCTGGTACAGAGTCACGACACCATAAACGTTAGGTTCGATATGCGCTCGGAGGTCGCTAATCTTGATATCTTTGACAGCCGGCCAGACGAAAGAAACGCCGGCATTGGCGATGACGATATCGAGATGATGGATCCCGTGCGACTCCTGGAGAGTCTTAACGGCGTCAAAAGCATCCTGCTCGACTGTGGCGTCGAGTTTGACAACAATTAAGTTGCTACCCTCCCCCTTAGGTAGATCGGCGAGCGCTTTCGACGTCGGATGCCTCGGGTTCCGGTTGGCGGCGATTACGATGTGGTTCGGCTGTGCTAAGTAACGCTTGGCCAGGCCCTCGCCTAGACCCCGGTTCGCACCTGAAATAAGAACGATAGTCTGTGCCATAATGGAACGATGTAAGTCGACTTGAGAGGAATGATGCCGCATCGATTTTGTAGGCAGGCGTGCTTCTTTTTAAACCATGCCGATGAAGTTGGTGATATTACGCGCCAAACCCACCGACCCGGGCTGAATACCGTCCGTGCTGAGCAATCGTTCCCGACAGCTTTGTAAAAGCATTTCTAATCCAATTGTAATCAATATCTCGGTATTTACTTATGTGGCGGCGTATATAATACCCAGGTAGTAAGTAAGTAATGACTATACGTCGTGTAAGATATTTTACACAGTACAATGTGTCTTATTACGGCCGTTTACCGTAGAGTTATATTGCCTTCTTTTTAAGTGGAGATATTGTTTAAACTTAGTAGCGTCTGTTGTCTTCCAACTTCAACGTTCACTATATTCACAAATATCAAATAAATTGCACCTAATTAAGCTAGTTGAGATAACTATCCAGAGGCCCGATTGCTCGGTGAAGTTCTCGACCCTGTAACTACACGGCTAACAACTAGACATCTAGTTTAATACTTGCGTCGTTGGAAACCTAGGTAGTCTTACCAAGTAAGTACCTAAAGGTGTCGTCGAGGCTACATGCACGACATCATCCCCAAGACTAGGTACATAGCTACAGAAAGCCCTTATACGTAATCTCTAGGTCCCGTCTCTAGACACGACGAAGGGCGGCGTAGCCATTGCGTGTAGAAATAACTCACATACGCTACCCAGAGAAGTGCAGACCCAAAAAGCGTCGGGCCATTCGCCAGCCTAAACTGATACAAGATATCTGGGCTAGTTATTTTTGATTCCCTCCGGGCTGTTGCTCCTTGACCGATTCTTCTCCTAGCACCTTGCTCGCAGCCATGAATCTGTCGTTTGCCAGGTTAATCAGCATCATCCTTTTCACACACCGTCGCTCGGTTTTTCATTTTTCATAAGAGACTTATATATATAATAGAATAGAAAACGAAACACAGGAGAGGAAATGAGACAAAGGGGGGGAACTCACAGTCCACCATGCCAACTACCCAGACCTCTCATAGCCTCTGCCTGCACGCTCGTCATACGCAGGAGGTTCTCCGTATCCGCCAAGTTCGCCGAGAGCTGCGCTAGTTGCGAGTGGAGATGCGTCTACATACTCACAAAAACATATATATTAGCATTCTTATTCTAGAACAATTACGATAACTATCACTTAACATACCAGTTGCCGCGTTTTGACCACGCCGCCAGAGCTAGAGCTCTGTGGCGCCATGGAAGGCCTCGCCGCTGCTGACCCTGAGCCTTGCATAATGATTGTACGATCTGAGTTTCCGCCTCTAGAAGTCATGTTGGCGTCTTTTGTTATATTGCGTTGCTTGTATCAATCAAATAACAAAGCAACTCGTGCGAAAAGTGGGTGGGGGAAATAGGAGAGAGGCGGGTCTTCAAACAAATCACACGTTAAGGAATTAAGAGGTACGTGTGTTAAGTACCTAGGTAACTATCCGATAGGGATAGAAAATATAAATATAAATAAATGTTTGTCATCAACTGATAGATCGCACCTGCAACGAAGTCAACTTTGTCTCTAGTCTATTGCCCCCCTTCTTCCCCCCCACATCCAATAACGCGTCTGGTTACGCGTGATTTAAAGTTGTGCGGGGTGTCTTGTGGCGCTGCTATTTTCAGACCTTATAAAAGTGGTCCTTGCCCATGCGATCCCGACGTTACGGTGATAGCGGACCCCTGAGCTAAAAGAGCTGTAGCCCTATCCTAATTTTGCTGCATATCACAGAAAAGTACGACAGTAACATTTAGGTATGTACATAGTAGGCCCGCTTGACGACGTCATCTCATTCACTAGGATTTTAGGATTTTATATTCGACACTAGAATAATTAGAATTATCATCTTTATGTATGAGCCAGTCCACTCCACATTGCCATCGACTTTTCGAATTTGCAATGTCGCGAATAATCGGTCCTTGTTAATTAAGCCTAGCTCCTAAGAGTCGCATCACATTACGATGGCTCTTGTCTAATTCTTGACACGACCTTCTCGACCTTCACTATTTCTTTCTTATCTTCACTGACAACTCCGAGGCCTGTCCCATTTCCAGGCCCGCGCCTCGCCAGTCTTTACAATATTAAAATCCAGACAGAAACCGACAAATAAAAGAGAGAGCAAGTCCTTTGTGTAATGTATGGTCATAATACCAACGCCTTCTTCTTCCAACCCGAACTGCACCAGTATTCCCTCCCTTGTGTCTTGAACGACCGCCCCTATAGGATAATCGACTTAGACTATAGGTATCTGTTCCGCAAATGGCGTTGATAACGGCGTTGATACTAGGAAGGGCGTCCGTCTTAATTACGCGTCGCCAAAGGGGTTAGCCGAGCCACGATACATCAAGGCCAAGCAGATGGGCGCTCGAGGACAGCAGACGAGAGTTTTATATGCATTCCCATTATGTCTTTTTTACCCAGCCGATATCCACCGCACACCTTCCAAGTTTTTCTCCGAGGTGTCTTCGGGGCTATCGACACTTCCGGGATGAGCTAAAACGTGGCGGGGGCGAGTGTAAAGACGCTGGGCATCGGGTCGGTGAGTGAAAGTTGGGAAATCATTGCGTAGAGAGGAAAATTGATAGAAATATATGTGTTCCGAAAGGTGACAGACCCCGCATCCCAATGCAATATTACCGAAGATGAATAGCCACTGCTTCGACCTTCCAAAAATGCTTATGTACGTGAATTTTCCCCTGCCGAGACGAATAGAATTATGTGTGCATCGTTATGTTGTAATCCAAGCCAATTCCATCTAACCTTATCGAATGCGCCATGATCTGAATGAGACGAACTCGACAACCCTAATGCCGCCGTGGGAACAGCAGCTTACCTACCTACAAAAAAATATCGGGCAAACATGCAAATTAACCCGAAAAAAGAAAATCGCAATGTATCGACAATAGCGAGACAGAGGTCCGCCTACCAGCCTAGCATCGGCTTTGCATCGTCGTACTCGAGCTTTTCAGCGGACTCCAATGGGAGGTCGGGGTCCGAGACTACTTTGACTGCTGTGAGCGGATGGTTCGGAACCTAGATTCGTGGATTCACCACTCTCCGCGCTAGCACTCGCACTGCCGGTCAGACTTCTTGTTGTCTTCGTAATTGGTGGTTGGAGAGAGCTCACCCCGACATGTTGTTCAACTTGTTGTGGCGCGACCATGTTCCCTTGACCGGGAGGATACCGAGGAACTGGCTGGCGCACACCGTCTGGAGGCGACGGGCGTCCATTAGGACCAGGTGCTCCAAACCCGTTGGGAGGTGAAGGTCGTCCATTGCCGCCTCGAATTGAAGGGCTATACGGGTTCCCTGGAGATTGGCTAGCACGTCTAGGAAAAGGTCCGCTCATACCGTTGGCTCCGTTTTGAAAATCATGTAAATGCGATGCCGTTAAAGAGTTGGCTCTGGATCCCGCCTGCATCTGTCCCCGATCGACATTACCATATCGGTTCGACGTGAAGTTCATCAGCGGATCGTCAAGAATATTGTCATGGAGGCCCGGCACAGCATTCATGATTTGACTAGAACGGTTTCTGCCAAATGCCGGTCTCCATCTACTTCCACGGGACGGTGCTCCTCCCCCAGGGCCTTCAGGGTTCATTCGCATTTCGCTTTGGTTCGGAGCAGGCCTACTGCGATTTTTCCTAGATGTGACGCTCATCATATCGAAATTGTCAGGGTCAATCATGGGGGCAGGTGGGCCCGAGTTCGGGTCGAAATAGTCGTCCTCCTCGTCCTCATCGTCGTATACGCCGCCTCCACTACGAACAGGAGGAGCAGCGCGCCTTCTACCGCCAGCCGGTGGTGGACCACCGCGTCGCATACGCATTTCCTGTTCCTTCAACGCCAACTCGCGCTGTCGTAATTGGAGTTCCCTTTCACGAAGAGTGATATCTGAAGTGTCAGCATTGTATCCGCCATCGCCAGCACCAGCATCAGCCGAATCCTCATAGACAACTAAGTGGCTAAACTCTCCAAGATCAGCGGTGTCGTCAAAAGAGCCGCGCCTCGACGGTTGCCGCGACTGAGGATGCCCGTTCGGCGGCGCGCCGTTCATCGGAGGTCTGTGCCCATTTGGAGGGCCACCGTTCATAGGCGGAGGTCGGCGCATATTCGGAGGTGGTCCACTAAGATTGGACGAGTTCCTGGGTCTGGACCTGGGCATCGGCATACCGTTTCCGTTCGGAGGGCCGTTAATAACAGGGCGAGGCGGTTGGCTCGAGGACATGCGAGGCATCGGTGACGCGCCGGTTGGCGAACCAGAAGCAGCTGGTAGTCCATTAATCTCCTTAGGTCTGGACTGGTTGACGATGTTCAGGTTATGGAAAATAGCGTAGAGCGTCTCAATCCGTGGCAACTTCACTCCCGAGCTTTGGGCCAATTTGATTGGTGAGCCGAGGAATGTCTCGACTTCCATAGGCCGCCGAGCAACATAATCCTGCCACATTATGCTTGGGTTATCCGAAAGTTCACACTGTTCCTTAATAGTGTTTTCCTTGAATTTAGCATCGAGCGTACACCCTTGCGCGGTAGCAAGAGTAATAAGCTCATCAATTACATCGGAAATTAGTTGCCTCACGCCAGTCTTTTCTAAAAGAGCCGTATGGGAAGGTGTTTCGAAAATAACGCTGGCCGGATGGAAAGCAATAGGGCTAATACATTAGCAAACGATTAAACAAGGTCGACTGGATATTAGTAACCTACCCGATAACTCGTTCAAATTGCTGCTGTCTTATGTTACTAGAAACCTTACAGTCGACGCGGCCTGAGCTCAAAGTCAGAGCAAGTGCTTGTGCCATGTCATCTTGTATTGCTGCGGGAATGCTGCCATTCTTATTTGCTGGACCAACCCAGATCTCAGTTGAACCACTATGCTCAAATTCGCTTGATCCCAACTGGGTCAATTCGGCATTCGAAACGAGCGACAAGACAACATTTGTGGGGAACCTTTCCTCAAGAGCAGCTTCGACTCCGAGGGTATGTGTCGTATTGACCAGGATACAGGTATGTTGAGGGGTGACAACGGCGTCAATTACCGAGGCGAGGTCGTAAACATCCGGGAGGGCCTTGATACAGAGGATAACATAGTCGAATGCGCCCTCTTTATTATGTGTGGCGTCCTCCGGCGTTCGGACGACTGAACAAGTACGTTAGCTGGGCAGTCGGGCTTCCAGAGAATAATACACTTTTACTTACCACGTCGAGGTTTGAACCGCTCGTTACCGAATGACCCAGACTTGAAAGAGATACCATATTGGCTGACGCTCTCGTAGCCTGACTTCCAAACGAGCGTTACGTCACACGCATTGGTAGCCTGAAGCCTCCAGGACAGGAAGGCAGAGACGGCATTTCCACCCACTGAACATATTCTCATTAGCTCACTGTCAGCCATGACGAGATGTCGCAAGCGGCTCTAGGCGTATGCCAGCGCGCCTTGCCCTCGAAGTAGTGTGGAAGGGAGAACGAGCGTAATAGGCAATTGAAGGAACAAGACACAAATGAAAGCAAAAGAGCGGGAGGTTTTCCGCCTCTTCCGGTAACAGTGGTACGAAGAAAAACAGAAATCTCCTTCGCGATGTAATGTGAAGTCAAAGTTGGGAATGTAGGTTACAGAATTGGAAATCGACGAACCTGAGAGGATCTTGAGGCGCGGCGCTACTGGAGCCATAATGGAGACACCCAGCGGACTAGCGGGTTATACTACCCTCTGGAATTCCTTATGTCTCTGTGCCTGTGTATCGTGCGGGCGTACTCACGATGGTGTCGGGACGAGCCAAGGTAGCGTTTGTATTACAATTACGAACCCGGTCACAACGTGGGTACAACGGCTCGCAATAGCTGTCTCACGTCCCTGAAAACCGGCTTTTTATCTTTCCCAATTTACAACACTGACGAGTTCTACAGCCTTTGCCGTTTCGGTGACCAGCTGAGGATTTTGGCTGCGGGAAGTGAATGTATTGGCGCAGATCGGGCTTGTCGTTTTGGGACTCACTGGCCCATTCCAAGCGGCCGCTAGACTGATACACAACGATTCGATAGCGTCTAATTTAACCCTAGTCTTCACTCGGTAGGCTTGCAGGATTTGCCCTAGGTATTTCTTTTTTTCTCCAGAGATGCCGATCCACAACGATTAAGTAAAATGCCCAAGAAAGCCAAATATCGAACAGTAACGAGCGTAACGGCCTGAGTACAGGTCGTGGGATGGTGAGGATAAGAACAAGACGAGGAGCGGGTCGGAATGGACGGTCAAACGTAGGACTAGTGGGGGGGAAAGAGATTATGATGGAGGTTTAGCTTCTCGAGAGCATCAAGAAAAAGGACGAAAAATTAACGAACGGACGCAACGACTTCTAGCGGGCCCCTTTGTGGATAGTTCAGCGTAGTCGAATGATGGTTGGACGAACAGCGGGATGCCGATGCGAGGTGCGTGTCCAGCAAGAATAGAGAGAATAGCGTAGACGATTTGGGAAGAGTAGGAAAAAAAGCAGGGCAGAAAGTCAAGGAAGAAACCGAAGGCAACGAAAGGGTATCCAGTATTACCCAGTAAGAAGCCAGAAAGTTGCCTAACAGGTACACTAGACGGACCGGTACTGCGTAGAAAAAGGCTGCGGGAGGGGCGTAGCGCAGGTAGCGTTGATTCGGGAGGGTGGACAATGTCGAAAATGGTCTAGGCCAGCTATCTAGTGTAAACTGCTGGTTATGTGTAAGTACCACCCATGACAGACCGGGATGTACGTGTACAGGGCGTGTAAGTGGATAAGAGGGTTGACAGCAGCGTTACGTATGTGCATAAGGACTTTTAGGTACATATGTAGTACAATATTGTACATAGACGTACCTAAGGTGATGCTGGATGAGCTGATGAGAGGTACTGTAGTGCTGGTAGTGTTACCTAGGTATTAAGTAAGCAAAAGCTTCGCAAGGTTGTAGTGTATGTATGTAGAAACGGTCGGTCGGTGTTGGCGGCTTCGACGGAGCCAGCACTAAACTCCCTATTCCGTGGTCCTAGGTAAGCTCCCTAGCAACTCGGGACGCTTTTCCAAGAAAAGAAACCTGCTTACCCACCTTGATGAGTTAGGGGATAAAAGAATTTCGAGATCTACCAGATTGGTTGAACAAAGCTTAAGACCAATGCCAATGATGCCAATTTGAATTCCAATGAAGCGATAGAAATTCGGGATGCCTGAGAAAATTGGGATTAAGCTGGACTAATACAGTAATCAGTCCCTTTTTGTTTTTTGATGGGTTTGATTGAATTTGAAGCTGGAAGGGAAAAAACAAAAACATATCATCAGGTTCAGTGGAAACATTGAATCAAAACCGAAAGGTACAAGAAGCCAATGACAGACCGACGTGGCGGACTTCTTCTCGGGCTTCCGATAGTGAGGGTAGGGACCTAAGTACAGACCTGTATATTTAAAACGACCTCATAATCAATATGTGTTAGGTACCTTACCTGCACGCACTGTGCGAGGCTTGTCCTTCCTGCCATCCACAGGTATGTCTAGACACACCCGCCATTCATTCCATGCCTACATGTACCAATTACATGTACCTATGTTAGGTAACCTAACAGGCATATTATTCTCAAATCGTTCTTTCTACATATCTGGCAGTCTAGATGCAGGTATGTACGGCAAGTCAATCCACATTATTAGGTAATGTAGTTAAGATCAAATCGTCTTTCGATTACAAAGAATCAAAATTAAAGAATAGACAAACCAACGCCAAACATCTGATGCTTATCTATACCTACAACAAATTTGGCATACATGGAGCATGTATGTAGGTCAACCGGTCAACCCCTATCACTGCAGTTATTGATGCATCAATAGGTCTGCAAAAGGAGTAAGAGGCGCTGTGATCGCTGTGTGTGCTATCATTCTAGAATGAGGATGTGCCGGACCTTACATAGCTAAACAGCCATCGGATAGCAATATCGAACGTTGTTGGTATGTGCGGGACATATCAATGCTTGGGACGATGAGGCTGTGCAATCTATTAGCGTCCACTCCGTCTTCATACTGTACGGAGGGATTCGTGTAAAGACTACGTACATACATTAGTACATGCATATGTATCGTGGGGTGCTCTCCTTTTAACTGCAGATGAATTGCTGGGTTGGTTCTTCGTATTCTGTCATGATGACCGAACTATATATTGACACGCGCTCGTCTCGAAGCGCACAGGCACAGGACGCAAATTTTCAAGCTGGGCTGAGTATATACGGGGAACCAGGGAACTTCGAATATGCACTTCAGTTATTCGTAGTTACAACTCTGCTTATTTCCGACGAGACACCGCTCGCGTGTTGAGTACTATGTATACCTATAACTAGACAACCTAGACACAGCGTTTTCGAATAAGACTAGTTTCGGTGGCTGTTGAGACAAGATTACAAGCTTGTCTCATCTAAGCAATTGTCCACTGCCAACTCAGCCTTAAAAATGCACCTAAGTTAGTTGAACGAGGTTTTCTTATTACTTATGAGCAACAAGCTCTTCTCGAGAACAGAACTGCAGGACTTTACACTTACTTGCATGCATGCATATGTATGTACCTTAGCGGGAATTATAGCAAACTTATAAGTCTTGCGTATGCCTTGTACAGGCCTAACTACAGTGACAAGCCTTATGCAAGGGTTAGCAATCCTGCAAGGGTTAATTTTCCTGCAAGGTTTATAAGTGGATGTATATTCCCATACAAATTTAGTAGAAGGATATATCCGACTGGAATATAGGGCATTCTAACATTATTTTCCCTTATAACCACTGTTATTTCATTACAGCAGGTTTTAATGATATTAATGCTTAAGGCCATTATAACCACTTAAAGCCATTAAAACCACTTAAAATCGTTATATTACCACTTTTATTAATAAATAACGCTTATAATCTTTTAATTCTTTTAAAGTTATATAATTTAATTAAATACCTTTTTATACGATAAACGTAAAATATATATTTTAATATTAAAACAATAATTATTACGTAATACATAATTTCGTAAACTTATAATTAATTACTTTTATAATTAAATGATATAATACTTACGTAATAATAATAATTTTAACTTACGTAATAATAATAATCTCGTATTTAACTTAATAATTTAACATGTTTTTTATAATAAATAAATACTTATAAACGTTTTAAAATAACTTTAAATACAAGTAATTATAAAGTATTAATATAATAATTAAATTTATATTTTTATTTTTTTACGACCGTACGAATTATTACGGTTATATTCGTATACGCGTAACCGTAATTAAATTATAAGTTATATAAACGGTTTAAACATTTATTTTTAATTAATTTAATAAATTATTTATAATAACTTTAAAAAATAATTTATAAGGTATTTATAATAAATTACTTATAAAACTTATTTAATTTATAAGGCTTAAATGTTTTATATTAAAATTATAATTTATTATAAAATTTTAAATTTAATAAAAGTTACTTAAAATATAAAGCTTACGTAAACCTTATAAAGTCCTTATATTTCCCGTTAAAATATGTGTAATATATTAAAAACATTAAAATATACATAATAAAATAATAAACCACTTATAATTGGTACGGAATCGAAAGTTGAGATAACCTACTATGTATAAACAAAGGCAGGTTCTTCCAAATTAAGTATAATCCATACTACTTCTCACATGCAGCCGTTAATCCATGCGATTTGACCCATCCTACCGTCCATCTCGATAAGTCATCCCGTTCCATAACGCTTATTGATTGAAGTTAACAACATTGGATATTTTAAGTTTGCGCGACAACATAAGTATTATACAATGCATCGGTTAATAAAGTAGAGCCTTTTATACTTAAACCCTCTGCAAGCAAATAATAACCAAGTAAATATTAACAATAACCCTTTAAATCTTTTGCATGGTGAACATCTATGTACCGATGTTAAAGTAAAGTAACGTACTAATATATGAGGTAGGTATGCACACATAGCAGCCACCTATCAGCGGTATAAATTAATTACATGCTGCTAATTGAATACTTACAAGGAGTGATTCCTTTCAGCGGCTAGGAAGCACAATTCGCAGTAAAAGCAGGGGTAGCAGGCCTCAAAAACTTGAAAACGGAAATTAAAAGTACGGAATTGCTGGCATCGCATTTCATCTTAATTCTTCGATCTCAAGCTTACACTATATGTACATACATAGTAATGTAAAAGAGTATACATACACTAAATAGCAAAGCAGCAACGATTATCTAACTCATGAGGTATATATGATGATGCACTTTTAAAGATATAAAACCCACACCGATCTGACGGTAAGTGATAGTCATTACCTACATGCAATCGAAAATCTCAAAGCTCACGCAAAAATAGAGCCCAAAATATAACGCGTACCTAACCTTTGTCAGCTACCTGCTTGATAATGATACCGCGACTCCCTTCCTTTATTTGTAAAAGATTACCTCATTAACCCCCTTTAAGTCTAGCCGCAGTGTACTAAATTGACGTAACAAGTTCAAACTGCCCAGTTACTAGCAGTTACCGGCACTGTAAATAAAGTTTCTCCTGACGGCTGAATCCGGTCCAAACAAGTATCACTACGGTAATGACGTAATTTGATGAAAAGTACCCGTTCTTGTCGTCTCAATAAGTGGGATGTCTTTACGCGTTGAGATGCGAGGTGGTATTTTTGTCATGTTGCACACGATTATTATACCTCTCTAGTATATACAAGGGTATGTCCAATTACAATGTAAAATTTACAGATACCTCTCATGGAGTACAAGCCTAAGAGGACGGCCCACTAGGTAAACATTTATTTTAAGAGCTTTTGGCTCCACTATAGCTTTTGGTTTTTATATGCCTAAAGAGAAAAAAAAGATTCTTGGCGTGATGCACCTGCAGCAGACCAGCAGCCTTAGATAGAACTCTACGCGAGCAGGTAGGTACGAAGTACATTTGTACTCATGTATACCTCTTACAACCCAACAATTGAAATCGCGATTCTTCATTGATTGCACCGACCATCTTCCTCACCTCAATGCTTCATACTACTTCAAATTTCTACTATGATCAGGTAATAAGGAAGCTCCACCAGTCATCGCGAAGTCCATCGAGCCTAGTCGAAAATGCTGGTGGCGTTTTCAATTATGCCATGGCAGCATGGCTACATGCGTATGATCAATATTGATAACATCTCGGCCACGTCGATACAGCGAGGGATCTGCCCTTGCATTTCCACGTACTCCAGTCTCCAATAGGATTCTAGAACTGCCGTCTTCCACGCGGCAATACGAACTTTTTAGTGATAACGAACTCATTTTCTGCCCTATGCCCAAATTCGATTCGACGCCATCCGTTACTCCTTCAGCAAATATTTCAAGTAGTAAAAGAAAAGAAGATAGCTAATAGACGAACCAGGTAACAGCATTCCTCACCGCTGTTGATACTCGATACAGTTTTTATCTTCCCCAGATGCGAAGGATATCGGTCAGCCAATTAATGCACGGGAGAAATCCTCCGAACCAATCGCATAGCCAGGAACCCAAAGAAGGAGAGATCTAGTAGTATTAACCTCAAATCAAATGCATCCTAGCATCGCCAATCCTTCAGGGAAGAGAGCCATTCTGCCATTGTACATACACAACGTACAGTACTCTGCCGCGGCTCGGCCCCAGTCCCAAAAATGCCACCGCTAATCAACAAGCCCTTCTCGATGAGGTTAGGTGCTGTATGTATTGTACCTGTCTACCGCTGGTAGGTATTGTACTGTACATAAGAAAATCATTCGGGACTGCAACGAGCCGCTTATAGCGTCTCCGACCTGACGCGTGTGTCTGTGTGTCTGTGTGTCTACATGCGAGATACGAGTAGACTCGTCTTCTGAAGCGCGAAGGAGTCTGCAACCCGTCACCTCCATGAAATCTCACGTGGATAGCTGGCAACCAACCAACCGTATTTATATGTCAATCCTTGACCACTTGTAAATTACAATGATACGTTATACGTTATGCTAAAGAACTGCAGTTCTGGTTCAAGTCAGAATTCAGTTCTGATTCTATATGCCAAGATGAGCTATCGTGGCAACTCGCAGAAAACATCGAATCTGAATGCATTGGCAGGGATCACAAAACCTGCTTTTGTAACCAGGGTCTCCAGCCTTACACTATCCAAAAGACTTGGGTTCCATCAGATCGACAATTTACAGGGCCATTTCCAACTCCAGTACCTAATGCTAGGAAAATCAGGAACAATGTCGATACGATCTTCGGTCGCCTCCTTGGAGAACATGCCGACATATCGAAATCTAGCCACATACATCGCCTGGATACAAACGCGAGATTATCACAAAAAGAAATTTTGCTCCTGCCATCCTAGGCATAGCATGCTGACCCGACATTATGGCATCTGGAAACGAGGCACTATGACTAGTTCGGGTTCGGATTCTAGACCGCAGACCCGAGATCCGAGGTGGCTAAGTCGGGAAATCCTTGTGACATGCGTCTATCCGCCGCACCCCCGACGATGCCGGATCGCTATCCAATTAGGTAGTCTGCCAGTTTTTCTCATACTCGAACCATATTATCGCAGATAAGCTCTAGCAGCCAGTAACGATAATGCGACCCATTAGATATCTACCATCTCGTCCCCCGCGTGTTTATAACCTGTTACCGCCCGGTAAAAGGAAGCAAAGAGTAACAGGCCACTAATTGTACTGGTTCGGTTAGAACAACACAATTATCTATACGCAAACAATCCCGGACAGTCATCTATATCTACCATATATGGTCAACCAGGGGCTACGCTGCCGCCCGCCGCATAATGCAATAGGATGCGAGTTTCGTTTAAGATTGAGGAAAACGAATATCGTACCTACCTATAATCATGAATACCTATTGAAGAAGCAAAAAGTTGGTATCGGCGCGAGGTCATTTTCGTAGCTTATGAATACACAGCATAGCGCACACGGACCCGAGTATTATTTCGATCGGAGTCCCGTTGTGTAGGTAAGTGCCACAAGACAGGTAGCCAGCGAGTCATATACGGAGCTCTCGATTTGCGACGAGAACTACTGCGTATATGGAATGGTAATTTTTACCGCTCCTATAAATATATACGATATCAATAGAAAAACCTGAGGAACTCCAAGTCTATGCAATACCTATTATTATTACACGAGATATTTCTAATATAGCACGATAATCTCTGTCCTCCGTTAGCCGGCTCAATTTCATTCGGAAAGTCTATACTAGGTAATATAGCAGCATCAGAATGCTTTACTGGTGTTCGATTAGTCGTCACACTGATCATACTTCCGCTTCGGATCTAGATTAGATCTTGTTGAGATAACTACCTACCTATTGACTTGACGTGGCTGTTGCTACTTGTCCCAGTTTTCGAACCCTACGCAGCTCGGAACTATAACTATATCTAAGGTACCTACCTTAATACCATCGTACGATATCACGGAATCGCGCATGGCAGATTGCTTAGTCTATCTACTAAGATGACCTGAAAATGTACCATCATATTCTTGGGGAGCCAGCGCCGTAACTTCATTTTCAATACCATGGCTTCAAGCAGCTAATCCAAATTATTATGCTACTCTTTCTTTAAGTAATAGGCTGGAGTATCCTGGATAAGCTATTGCAATGATCCTTAAGGGTCGGTATAATATAGAAGACATCCACTCGTAGGCTACTTGCGCTTGTAAATCCACATGCCTAAGGGGCATAAGGCCGGATACCTACTTCAAATTACGCTCATATATTCAGAACTAAAATTTATGTCGCTATAGGCCAAGTCTTAAGGAATAGTATGAGTGTCTATACCCAGTCTAAGGTTGCTAGAGACCAAGTGATAAAAATTCAAGAAACTTGAGTGGCGACTCTGCTAGAATCGATACGCTCCCTAGGCTAGAAACATAGCTGCAGATAGTAATGTAATAAATTCACTTAATAGACGAGCAGAAGGTCTTGTGATGGATCGATAGGCTAAACTATATTCATTGCTTAGGTAGGCATACTTCGTATTTGATATAGTATCATGCATCCCTTACATGGACTCTTCGCCGTCCCACCCGTCCGTCTTACCAGTCCCAAGCGCAAGCACAGACGGAACTATACATAGGTAGGTAGGTATTCCTACAAATAGCCCCTTACTTCGCAGCCCTGTTCTCCGCTTTTTCGGCAAATGGATCAAAGTCCGGGTCCGTGTTCCGGATATACTCAGCCCGATCAGCCAGAGTCTGCGCGATGTCCTCGCCGTACTGATCCGCGACGAAGGCGTACATCATGTCGATGCCCGCCGAGACGCCCGACGACGTCCAGATATTGCCGTCCGTCACCCAGCGCGCCTGGCGCACCCAGTTCACGCGCGGGCCCTGCGCCGTGGCCTTTTGTCGCCCACCGAGTTCCGTTAATTACCACGCTTACATACGACTAGGGGGGTAGGGTAGGGTAGGTGGGGATGGGAAAAGGGGGCTGAGGGAAAAAAAAAATCTGAAACGTAGGTATGTAGAGGTGCTGAGGAAGAGGAAGAAGAAGAAAGGAAAAAGGAAAAAGGGAACAACGAACCCACTCCCACGCAATCTTGTTCGAGGTCGCGCGCCGCCCGTCTAATACACCTGACGTGGCTACCACGGCGCTGCCCGTGCACACCGTCAATAGGTACCTGAGGCGCGGGTACGCCGCGCGCACGTACTCGACGACAGGTGCCACGTTGGCGGGATCGCGAGAGCCGAAGCCGCCCGGGACGAGCAGGACTTCGGTGTCGTCGACGCTATCAGCATAGGTGCGCGTGGGCACGACAGATTGGCCCGTAGAGTGGCCCGAGGACGAAGTCTGCGTCAGGACCGGGTCAAGCGTTGCGGATAAGACTTGTAGGGATAGAGGGCGGATCTTGGACAACATGTTGAGGATGTCGAGAGGACCGAACACGTCCAGCGCTTGGAAGCCCGGGTACAGCGCCACTGCGAAGCGGGTTGGGGGGCCGCGGATGGAGGTGGAGGCCTGGGGCGACATGGCTGGGGTAGGCTATGGTGTAGGGGTAAGTAAGTATATTGGAAAGGAGGGTATTTCGTATGGGACTAAAAGATAGCCGAATGATTCTGGTTTCAGTGATACGAGGAGCAAAGGATATTCCAGCCTGAGGATCGCAACTGGAGAGTCATATTATCGAAAAAGAACCAAATTGGACTTAGATACCCAAGTAGGTATATGTACTGTGATAACTAGCTGAGGTACGTGTTAAGCGTAGATGATGCGAAGGTCGCCAAGGGATCGTGATTCCGAGGCCGGTCGGAGCCGGCGGCTCGAGCTGAGTAATACGGAGGTCCTGACGCGGACTAGTGGCGCTTAATAGCTGCACGTCTATGGAATGTAATGTAATGTAATGTTAATGCTAAATCAAGAAAAACTGCTGCCTGGTACGGCTTCCCGAGATGTAGGCAGGGGGGGATGGCAAGGGGGTTGCGAGCTTACTACGTATGTATGTAGCTAGCAGCCCCAGATTCAGGGATGGAACTCCTAGGAGTTGAATATTTTACGCGGGTAGTTAACCTACTATCTTGAGCAGAACAGAGTTATGCTAATAAGCTTATACAAACATCTGTTCAGTTAACAAGAAACATAGGCAGTTATGTATAGCTAGTTGTTTGAATAGTTAGGCTTTTATATCCTTGTTCAAATGAGTATTATATTCGTATTAATTACGGTGATGAAACAGGATAATATAGGATGGCAGTGCTGTTTTATTATCGGTCGACTTGATTTAACGAACGTCTATTCGTAGCGACAGTAAAGGGAGTCGTCCCGAGAAGGACTGCTAGGAAACATGAGCTATACGACGTTATCCTGGTTGCTTAGGTAGCCGTGTAAGAAAAAAGATATTTTTTTTAATAAAAAAATAGGGGAAGATAAGACATATTCCTCCATCTACATAGTTCACCATATTCCCCAGGCCTCCATACCCCTTACTTGCCAAAATAACTCTGGTCAACGTCTCCCTGACTCGTACCAATCTGTACCTGATAAACATAACTGTCGACCTGAACATCCTCGCCGCCGTATATGCCAAACTTGGGATCGCTCTCGCCGGGATACATGTTTCCGGTGAGCGTCTGGGACTTCGTAGTATCGAACGTTACGGGCTTGCCGTCGAACCAAAGCTTCGCGTGGCCGTCCTTCGCTTTAGCTTCGATCTCTAGACCGATCTTGTAGATAGTGCGCGGCTTGGCGTCTTGCGACCACTGGACCTTGCGGCCGTGCTCCCCCCAGACCGAAGTATGCGTGAGTTCTAACTTGTTCTTCCGCAACTCCAGGGCGAGAGGGATGTTGGCGCCCTTGTCGTGGTCGTTGTTGGCCTTGTATTCTTTCCACTGGAATACGATGAGGCCGTCGGGAAGTTCCTAAATTTTTTATTAGTTGGTGGATTTGAAAGGCTTTACCTAGTTGATGTAATCTAGATAGGGTCGAGACGGGCTTATTGTACTGACCTCGAGCGCGAAACTGTAAGTAATGAAATATGTAGTTCCAGCTTTGGTCTGACCCTTCAGTGAATGGTACTCGGCTCTATCAAAATGTGTGTATTAGCCTTAATCCTACTTGGAGGGTAATTGTTGCGCCCGCTTACCTACGATAGCCGGCTTTGTGGTGGAAATGTGCAGCCTTGGTCCCTTTCCAATCCTTGTCCAACTTGATATACAAGTCTTTGGTATTCTGCTTGGGCTTATCCCCCTTGCCCTTCTCCAGATTGAGACTTCCAAGCTTCTTGGGGTCGTCACCACGCGCGGCGCTGAAATCGACGAGAGGTGTCCCGCGAGGAGTCAGGGTTGCTGGTATCGGTTCGCTTTGAACGGGTTGGGTAGGAAGCCCCAGCAGAAGGAAACTAGTCAACAAATATGTTAACAACATATTGTCTTTTTCCTTCCTTGAGTTGGGTCGTCAGTGATGCTACTCTTAGTTTAGTTGATTGTTTGACTCGGGGGATTGAGGTGGAGGAAGTATCATATATTTATATCAGATGGCTTCAGCTTCAGCCCCATCTCAGCTGTACGAATCCCCTGCTTATAGGCAAGTTTAGCCCAAGGATGGTGACCTCATGGAGCGATCTCCTCCAATCAATCAATCACCTAGGGGCTGAACTTCGTAGGTAATAGGGTGCCATTAATAGGATTTATTCGTAAGATCGCGAGATATCAAACTATTGCTTTTGCGGTACCAAAAGGGCAGATTTCGCAGCATGTCTCTATTTGCGGCTTAGGGTTTGACGAATAGCACGATAGGATATGCTGGATATGCTTACGATGAACGCAGGCTAACCATCTTATTCTCCAAGTCGCGATAAGCCTCTCGCTTTGTTGGAGATGTAGTGATTATTCTAGGATCGTCAATGTTTGGGTGGATTTGCTTGTATTTTTATGACGATCTACTTCAGATCCTACCTTAGTCCTATCGTATTATACAGGTAAGGGTTATTGAACGAAAATTCCTCATTAACCTCGAGTATAATATTCTAACCTACATATTTAATAACATTTCTGGATTAGTCCTTAACATCGAGTTCTCCCCCCATACCCCTCAAAGAAGAATTATGATTCTAAATTTATTCTAGCCGTGTTAGCATGTGTTTATCTAGGGAACTCACGTAATAAGTACCCTTTTGCCGTTAGCATTATACTTTCTAATGCCATGTCATTAGCTCTGTGCACTGTTTCGATATGGCAATAGTTTTATGTACCGAAACTTGAAAAGGGGTATGTACCTAGGTACCTAGCTACATAGGTACATAAAAAGAAGGACGACACCCCATGAATAAATGGCAAAACAGCAAAAATTGTGAGCACCTGCACCGGGATTCGAACCCGGGTTCCCGGCTATCTAGACTGAAAAGTCGGAGGCCGATAAGTTAACCACTACTACATGCAGGCTGAGATTGAGGAAGGTACGATGCGAAAGTTATGTCTAACATCTACACCACTTAGCCTTCGACATACCACCTCGTCAGTGATGGATTTTCTGATATTACTATTCATATGTCTCCTGATCGTCTGACCTATCATAGGGCATAGGGCATAGGGCATAGCCTGTCTACTTTCCGTCACGGCGAGGAAGGAACATACGGGATAAGGCCGGAAGGGGTTGCTTAATCCACTGTAAGGAGGTCTCGGGGCCTACCCGGATGACTCGATTGGGTGACTAACAACTAAGGCAAAGCTAAAGGTATTGACATGAGTCGATAAATGCATGATCTGTATAGTTGCTAAGGGGAAAAAGAGCTCATGGAAGCTTCTATCTTAGGTTAGGTACCTAGGTACCTACAGAGGCCAATTGCTCCTGCCTCGCTTTGATATGTTGCAAGAGGGAATGAACGTTTTAGATAGTACAGCTAGTAGCCGGGTATGTTGTAGCTGTTTCCCCTTTCTATCAAGGGGAGAATTACCCACTGGCCTAAAGCTGAGTGATGAGGCAAAGACAGGTACTTCAAATCTTTTAATCCATTCTTTTCAATACAGCCAGCAACTCATAGAAAAACTAACAAAATTATAAGAAATGCAAAATTATTTAATATAGGTATATAGTCCAGTGACTCAGATTGTTTAATTCCGTTTCGTTGTTTTGCTATCTCTTAGTAGCTAATAAGAAACAACTAGGTAAAGTGGCCCAGCATTGCATTGCTATGCATTGCCATTTTAGGTAGCTAAAGTCCCATCTGGACCAATGAGAAGGGTCGCTACTTCGTACGACAGAGCATATAAGGGAAGAACACCTACATCCAATATAAGCTTTATAGGTACCTACCTATAGGCAGGAACCCTAAATACAAGTGCATACTAAGGTACCCAACTTTTGGCATGCAATTCTTATTTTTTATTTCTACCTCTTCTTGATTACCATAAACCGTCCCCATTACTTTGGGGAAACCATTCCAATAGAAACTATTCCTATAGCGATTAGATATCACCCTTCCAGTCTTACTAACCTAAAAACCCCGTCGCTAATTATCTTAACTTCCTATAAGAATCGCAGTTCGAGTTGAAACCCCTACTACGAAACCAAATGCGGACTATGGAGGAAGAAGCCCGAAGTAAATTACCAAACCCCTTGGCCACGAGAAGATGCGTTGGTTGTCACGATACGGACTGTGATCTGCGACAATTACAATGCGCGTGCTTCTGGTGTCGGGACTGCTTTGGGAGATATCTCCAAGTCAAACTGGCCGAGAGGTATCTCTGGCCACCCAAGTGTTGTCACTTTACCCTCAGAGATCAAGATGTCGAATGGATACAGTCGAGCGCGATCTTGGAAGAATATCGAAAAATAGACCGCGAGAAACGTGAACCACCACTCCTATATTGCTCACAGAAACAATGTAGGGCCATTCTCAATACCCAAAATACGATAAGGGGAAGCAATATCATTGCATGTGACAAATGCAAATCTAAGACCTGTCAGAAATGCGAGCAGGAACATGAGCCTATTGAGTCGGAGTGTAAGGGACCGCCTAAAGACGCCAAATTTGAGGCCTTGGTCCGGCACGAGGGTTGGCAGAGATGTTCACAGTGTAATTATACGATTTCCCGAACGAAGGGATGTAACCATATTACGTGAGTTCATACATCCTACTTCCATTGTTGTCTTAATAAGATATGCTTACCACATTCATCCCTCGGCCTGTGCAGATGCCATTGTGGTTACCAGTTTTGCTATCATTGCGGCTCGAAATGGAAAAGTTGCAAATGTATAGATAACCAGGCTGGGGAGGATTTAGACGAGGCCTTCTATGAAGTACAAGACGAGCCAGGGGGCCCTTCGCGAGTGATTAGCCAACGGGACATACTTGAACTTGCTGGGCGGGTTATAGCGCAAGAGGCACAAAGACGACGCAGGAATAGGCAGAATGATCTGGACACAGTACGACGAGTACGGAAGGAAAACTTGCACCCAGAGCAAAGGCATGATCATGGACCATCAAAGCCATCCTCGGAGCTTCACGGACAGACTACTGCAATACCTGGGCAATCCCAATACTTGCCGTACAGGCAACGCCCAGAACCCTCGATAGAGAATCCGCTACGTCCACTCCCCCCTAACCGTGATCATACGCTCATTCCCGAATCTACCTCGGCTACGTTGCCGCCTCGAAACGTGGCGATAGATAGTCTGCCCATCCGCCTTTCGTATCAAGGAGAAGTTCCTATTAACGTAAGACACCCGGGACGGCATCGTCAAAATCGAACACAATCCCTATCTTCCAAAGTTCGCGACCCATCCCAGCCGGATCTTTCTCCTGCACAACAGACACCAGAGGTAATTACGATGAAACAGTCGATACGTCAACCTGTAGCTCCTGAACCAGGCCGAGGATTCTTTGCCGCTTCTAGAGGGGATCTTCACGATTCTTTACCAACAGAACAAACCACTCCTACTGAGCTCGGGAGCCGGCCGGAATCGGAGCCGCAGGATGAGGTGCCGCATACTCCCGGCCCCTCTACGCCCCCATCTCAACTTATACCCAGCAGTCCTCCGCCATGGTATCCTCGATCACATTAAGGGCAGCTCTGTGGTCTCAAGCACTTCTACGGCCTTTCTTTTGGGTATGTACTTATCCATTTGCCCTTTTTATTCCTAGTTGCTGCATTGTGGGCATGTGAGGAGAGAGCTAACTACTTTAGTAGGTTTAAGGGGGGTTTAGCGATTTTCGTTTAATAAGAGTTTAGCGGAGTAAGATTTATTCAGTATGGATACCAATTTCTGTTTATAGGGCAAAAACTCGTGATCGAAGAGGCACGGGGATATCAGAATAACAGCGTACCTTAGGTATTCTTACAGCTATAAATATTAATATGAATATTAATACGGACATAATTCCTCGTACTAAAGTAATACTATGGCCTGGGTTAAGAGAACAAACTTTTGTGGGACTGGGAGAAGGGAAACCTAAAAAAAAAAAAAGAAAAAAAAAAAAAAGACAAAAAACGACTTGAAAAAAAAGAAGAGGCTAGCTTCACTCCGTTTCGATCGGAGGTCCTCCGGGTTATGAGCCCGGCGCGCTTCCACTGCGCCATGAAGCTTTTGAATGTATCCACAGAAAATTCTTAGGATTTGCGGTTGGATGTAGCCGTGCAATTACACCTTATAGCGTTTTCGTACACCTTTGCGCTTTTTACCTTTTATTTATTTTTACTCTACCTATTGTTTAGCCGCTTTGTATCGTCGTCGTCGTCGTTCCATTACTGTCTCAAAATTAACACGTTCACACATTCACACTTTAGGTACCTTGGAAGAGTGCATCATAGGTATCATGTTGCATGCACATGTACAAGGTAGCTTAGGTAGGTACGCATGAACATACATGTTTATTAGCTAATGTAGAGAGTCATGCTATTAACATTAGGGGGAGATTCCAGGGGCTACATGATGGAAAGGAGCCTACAACGACATACATATTTGGGATCCCTTACTGTTTTTCCCTCTTTTGTGACATTCGAAGAAAGTGGGATATCAGGATACCAGCAGCAGCAGCAGCAGCAGCAGCAGCATCATCATTAACTTAATCGCCATCAAAAATATCCGCTTATTATTACTTGGCAAAGTTAAGCAAAGTAGGTTACGTACCTAACCTAACTAACCTAAGGTAAAACGTCGAGAACCAGCTTAGGTCGGATAAATTCTCCAACTTGAGATTTATTACAGTATCGTATCTAGAACCGACCAATCACATCCGTTTCGGAAACATGACCTTTTCCCCTCCTCCAAGCTTGGGACAGGAAATGCAAGAGAAAAACAAAGGGGGTGGGAGGGGGGACGAGGAGGAGGAGGAGGGGGGTTAAAGGCGAAAACAAACAAAAGCGGACGATACCCTTCCCGATAGATTTCCTCCCGACTCCGCCCTGAAACAGCTGCCTGCCCCCGTGCCTAATCCGTGTCAAGTTATCCGTTCGTCTACCCTGCTCTATTGTAGGTTACGAGCAGATAGGTGCTCTAGTCGTTACTCGAGCGGAGCTCGAAGCATTCAGAAAGGAGGATTTAGAGAAAGAAGATATGGTCGGTCATTACAACTCCGTTACTAGCATTAAACGTGTCCTCTTTTCTATCTACGTGAGAAGAGGATGGTGGTGGCTATGGCTATGGCTACGGCCAGAAAGCCGAAAGGAAAGTTATGTGTATGTGTGTGTGTTTATAGCGAGTTGAGGAAAGCTTCCGGCTTCTCGCTGGCACAGGTGAAGAGGTTGATGTGGTGGTCGCCGCGAGCTGCGCAGCCTAGGATCATACGGTGCGGATGGAAGGCGGTGGCAGAGATGGGCGCGCCGCGATTCTGTTGTAAGAAGCTAGAGTAGGGCTCCATGCGGGAAAGTTCGTTGCCGTCGAAGTTGAAGACCTTTACGGTGTGGCCCGAGGTTCCGCTACAATATTGTTAGCATAAATAACTTGAAATTTGGCATCAGGGCATCAGGCTAGTGACTTACACAGAGAATACTGGTAAATGTTCGTGCGTGCTTGCTGTGCGGATGGTGTCGCGAGTTGTTTGGATAACGCGGAGCGATGAATCCATTCGAATGTCCCAAAGCTTTACTTTCCCGTTTCGGCTCGCAGAAAGCAACTCGCGCTGACCTCCGCGCTGCATGTGCACGTCTCTAATCCACTGTCGATCGGAATCGTCCTTCCATTTCTTTACCATTGACTCGTGCGGTCGGAGTCGGGTATCGAACACTCTGACCGCACCGTCGCCAAATCCGGCCACAAAGATGTTACCAGTCATCTGGTCCGATGTTAATGAGGTAACGCAAGATCCTGAGCGTGCGGGTATGTCCATTATGCATGTTTCGTATGCGGCAGCCCAGACCCGGATGACACGAACATCTCCTGCAACAAGTACATTGCCCGTCACCTGCTGCCAGTCGAACACCATACCAGAATTGACATTACTAGGGACCATATGAGTAAGTGCTCTCCAGGCCGATGCTAACTCGGTCGTCTTAGGGGTATCGTAGTTACGATAGACCCGAAGTACACCATCGGACGAACCCGTCATCAAGAACGCCGTGTCGTCCTCGTTGATAAACGTCATATCGCTGATCTTCGAGCCTTCTGGGTTCCCATTCGAGAATCGGTTTAGTCTAGTCTGCTTTTTCCAATCCCAGATGTAGACAGTATTCCCATCGTCAGCCACTGCGAGGTGGTCTTCGTACTGGTGAAACGTCATTTTTGCCGGTTGGGCGCCGTTGTTCATAATGCAGAGCTGGTTATTCCACTTGTGGCTGCCAGCATACTGCTTCTGCGGCTGCGTTTCTCGGAGTATATTCTCGTTTCGTGATCTCCGCCACAGGCGCTCGTTGTACTCAGTGCTTCCCGGTTCCTCAGCCTCGTTAGGGTGCATCTGCGGTTCGCGAAAGTATTCGATAGACCACTCTAAGAATGTGCTCGGAAGGGGTAGAGAAGGCGCTTCGTCGAGGCGGCGCTCTTTGAATTTTCCCGACACAGGCTCATCAGCCACATTATAATGTGCCGATACGCTGGCCTGATCAATCTGCTCGGGGAGAGCAGCCCAATCGCTGCCGGGTCGCTGCCGTTGCGAAGAGGTTCTTGTAAGCCCGGGGGAAGGCAATGGCGTGGGATTAACCGATCTATCTTCTCCAGTCCACATGCTAGGCAGCTGGAATAGAAGGCTTGCAGTTCGTTTCAAAAGGCCAGGTGAGGGTTCAGGGGCAATGATATCGGAAGCAGATGCACCTAGGCTGTTTCGCGACATAGAGGGTTGTCTCTTGTGACCGCGTGATCGTCGCGTTCGCTTCTGAATGTCATCCATTAGATTTCGGGCTGCGACACCTGCGCTCGAGGATAGAAGTGCGTTGTGGACGTAATCAACGACGATCGTTGCATCTCGTTGAACCTCTGGATGAGGGTCTACGCTTAATACCAAGACATGTTTCCAACAAGCGGCGAATACGGTGTTCGAAGATAATCCTTGGGCTGTGGCCTTGATCGTTCCATCCGGATTGCGATTTTCCGGGCGAGCATAATGCATACCCATTTTATGCTCTAGATCGTCGTCCGTTGGGGGGCAGTGTAGGTACTCCTTCTCCTCGACTAGCTGCTCATAAGCAGCAACGATGAACTTATTTTCATAGCGAAGGACGAAGTGCGACATAAACACTAGCAACTCTTTACGGACAAGTGGACTGCCGTCACCAGCCATATCTAGAAGCGTCCAAGCTATTGACTCCTCAACCCTAGCTACCTCGTCCGTAAGGTCTGGAATGCCCAGGAACGTCGTCATAGCATGGATGACTGCAGCTCGTACTTCGCAAGCCTGATCTTTCGTCAAGGTAGACAGCTTCAAGGGCGCGTTCTCCCGAATGCCTCTCCATTTCGCCTCGGGTAGATCCTGCCAGAGTTGACTTATGCAAAGGCACGCCCACTGGCGTAGCAACACATTCTCCTCGTTACGGAGATGAATTAGACAATACGTCATGATATTTGACGAATTGCATACGGATTGCCCAGGCCTATAACCCTTACACAGCATTGCAAGCACAAAGGCACACATCGCTTTATGCTCATCGCTATTAGTGACGGCAAGTGCTTCGGATGGACTTAGTATGGAGGCGAAATAATTGTAACCGCTGTCCTTGATCAGATCAGGTTGGCAAGAGACATCTACGGCGAGAACCCGGGTCCAAATAAATACCATAACAGGTTTTAGCTCGGCAGCGGCAGATTGCAGGAGCTTTAATACGTAGGGAAATATACCAATGCTCAGAGCTAGGTGGACTGCCCAGGGGCCTAGATCTAAGAATTTGCCCAGTAAGATGAGAGCACGTACTCGGTGCTGCTGGCTCAATAAGACCTGAAGTACAACGGGAAGCTGCTCGGGAGGCTTTTTCTCCATAGCATCTCCGCGGCTGAGATAGACTTCAAAGGCAGTCAACTGCTCTGCGAAGAAGGCTGAGCTTTGGTATTCGTATTCAATCCCCTCGTTCTCTTTTCGTTCCATCATAGGAAGCTGTGCCAGCGCCAAATCGACAGCCAGATCCCAACTTTCCCATAGAGGATGCTGGTGAGTATCCGGTAGTTCCGGATATGACTGTGGATGACATCCATAGACCATCATGATTCTCTGAGCTAGAATGAAATTACGGAAGAGAGCCGCGACCATGAGGTCTTGCCTGAAGAATTTACGGAACAACTGTCGAGGTAAGGAAGTCCATGCAATAGTATCGGTGATTGCCGTAAATATCCAGTTAAGCTCGCCAAGTGGCGTTCTCCGTTCTTGTAACCTACCGGGCAATTTCTTAGCCCGCTCTGGTGTAAGACTCGTCTTAAGGGGATTTTGTAAAACGAAAAACCATAGTGCCATTTCTATGGGTGTTGTTAGACACGAAGTAAAGAGATCAGCTGGGAGGCGGGGATTAGTAGGAAGGTTCTCCTTAACAGCACAAGCTGCAAGATGAAGGTACGAGCGATATTTAGTCTTCTCATAGTTAGGATCGGCGGCGGCGGCGGCTTCTTCTTCCTCTTCGTGTTTCTCTACGAAACGGTGATAATTATTCAGGATATTACCGGCCTCAGAACAATCCCAGACGAAGATAGTAGGCGCCTGAAGCCAGTGCTGGAGGTCATACAGTGAAATAGGGATATACTGAGTAAAGGTCTTGTTAAAGACCCAAATCTCTCCTGATGCCGTCGGTTTCGGAACCCCATGACCGTTATAATGAAGTAGGACACGTTCGTCCTTGGCATTTCTCCGCAGCGACTGGCAGAACCTCTTGGTCTCTTCGACCGATGGATCCAGGTATTGCTTATATCTTGTTCGTAATGAAATATTCTCGTACTGTGCTTGTAACGACTTTCCAATTGCCTCCAAGGCTTTCGCAGCTGGAGGTACGAATGGATCTTGCCACGCCTCGAGCTTAGCTCCCGGGTTTGTCTTTAACTGATCAGGGGGTTCAACACCAATATTGAGGCATACGGCTAGAGCAGCCGAAACAGTTTTTAATCGATCTCGCATACGCCAATCCTCAATCGCATAATTAGGCGAATCTGGCTGGCCGGTGGTCTCGTGTCGCTTATCCGTAAAGTACATATACCAGTTCTATATTCGGAAATCAGTTCCAGATCAATACTAGGTATACGATAGCAAAATAGCCACAGCCACGCCACCAAGGACAAAAAATGCCGCAGTAAATATGATTACAAGACCCTCTCATCTCCAAACCGTTACCGGGTAGTGGCGCATCGAGAGGATTTTATACGCGACAAGGCGACAAGGTGGCATGCATGGCCAATATATTGGGCAAAGCTTGACTTACATTTGCTAGCTGAGAAATAATATCTTCAGATTGGTAATGGTCTTCGAAGCCATGCCTAGCTCCCCACTCGTAGATCTCTTCATCTGCCTGTTCTGCATCTTCACGTCTTACTATGTGTTCACTCTTCGATCGCAGTAGCGGCGGCTTGGAGACTGTTAACCTAGGCTGGTTCTGATCCGAGTCGTCACGGGAGTTGGAGGGTATGGGATCAGCCTTGTTCCCGGGGGCGGTTAATGGACGTCGACCAAGATCTACGGGCTCTCGCTCATCAGTTGCTGTTCGCGGACGTCCCTTGGGCAATTCGGGAGATCGTATGGCATAGGTTGGGCCGTTGGAGCCTAGACGTGAAGGCATATTGGTAGAAGTACCATTAACTAAGGGTAGATTGGTCTCTAAGTTTAGCTGCTGATGATCGCGCAGCGGCGTAGGATTGGAATCGGTGGTCGGGGTATTAAGGGTATTATTAGGGCGGGAGTGCGAGGACGAAGCAGTCCTAGATGTGGAAGATGCGGAAGATGCGGTCGGCATGTGGTGATTTGGGTGCTGCCCAGAGGTGTACGCGCTATGGGAGGAGAATGTAACGGCGGTCATAATGGTTGTAGCACATCTTTAATGCACCTCGAAGTTAAAAACTATTCTTTTAACAGGATACCTGAATGAGAATGAGATTAAATGAAATGTTAAAACTGTGACGTTGAGGTTTGGTGGTGAGGCAAAGACCTCGGTCAAGTTGATAAGTTGATTACTTATTCAACAAGCCGATGCGATGGCGGATGGCGGATGGCGGCTGGGCTGATGGATGTTTGCGAATGAAGCTTTGCGGTCTAATCTGACTGCTCTGGTTGGTAGGTACATCCGGAACGGCAGTGGGGACCGTGCTGAGGTTAGGTATGTAGGTATGTACCTAGGTATCAGTCCTAGCCCCCACTCTCCAAGGCCAGTGACGAAATACATAATTTGAGACAGCTTCTAACTCAAAATCCTTCCCTTTTACCTTTATGTAATTATTTAATGTATAATAGGGGTAGCGTTTGTCATCTTACCTCTTACACTACCTAATTGATATTTTGTGCAGCCAGCTACTATGTAGAGAATTCTCAAATAGCAGCACTGTTTATGCAAGTCATTAGACGTGACATTTGTCCTGCTATAAGTAGTCACATTTCTCAGCCGCAGTTGATTAATGGCAATTCAACTTGGTCATTGCTCACACTTGGGCATCGAGACAAGACGAGTCCATTAAAAGCCACGCACGCTAGGAGACAGAGCTGACCCTTATCGGGTCGGGTAGTGCTTCGTCACACCTTTATCATCATCATTGGGTGTAATAGTCCCTTTTATATCCTATATTGATGATGATTTTAGTTGGCAAGCTGCACTTTTCTACTTTTTAACCTATTACCGAAGCGTTGTATTGTTCACGTGCAAGATAATTTACTGAGTTTCAGGTGGCCCGTTTGCTCTAAGATCTGCACGTCCCCCAAAAGCGCGCATGTATCCACATGGCTCCCTCGCCATTATCCAGCCTTGCCTATGTAGCAGCCCAAGCAGTCCAGGGTCCATTAACTTAGCAGCTTTAAGTAGTTGCTGCATACCTGTATCTAATCAATTATTTTAAGGCAACCCGTCTATCTCACGATGTTATGTACTTATACCTTTGGAATATATACCTATGTATGCATATGTATGTATTGTACAAAAGCTAAAAAAGGGTTCCGGGACATACATATGTGTATGGGAAAGGGAAAAGGGGACACTCTAGGTTGCACTATAAAAAAGAGGTTAAGGACGCTTGCTTGTCTATTGGTGTAACCATCTACCGTCTCCGCATGTGCATGCTGTCACATCACAGTATAGCAAGTCTACTTATACCTCCATTAGTATAAATATGTACCTAAATATATTCTGTACGTGTCAATGTGTTAGCTAGAAAGATCATCTACCTAAGAAAATATTGAACATAAAGATAGGCCGAATTAATCAGGAGTTGGTAACAGTTTAAATAGCTTAAAACTTGATAAATGGTGAGTAATAATGTCCATAGACGTGCCTTTTCTCGATTTGATTGATATATTCTATAGGTACGTATCTTTTACGCGTACATTCCCACCATGTCGAACGACTTAAGAGGCAAACCTACAAGGTTACCTGGGTACTTGAACAAAGCCCAATCCCTTAGGTTGTTCAGTTATAATCCAAAGTCTTTATAAATGATTAACTACCGTGTAATAGTAAATAAAATTCTAATTACAATGTTCATTAACTATACGATAAATTAAATGTCCTATACTAAACTATCGCAGCTGGAGATATATAACACTCTAGTTAGATATACATAGTAATAGAATTTCAGGAGTTCAAATATATGTTCGTTATATGTACGGTACCTCCTCGTCACACTCATTTATTTTAGTACCTGTAGTGCCGCTAACCCCCCTTAGAGAGATGGGTGTCTCCTAAATTAGCTACTTCTTACCCAATGACAAGTCTACAGTAAGGCACAGCATAATAGTGAGCTAGCCCAATTTAAGAATTAGCGCAGGCACAGTTCCCCCCCATAACCCGACCCTTGGTGGTGACCGTCCTGGCAGCCCTGGGGAACTTTAGAGATTTTTTTTCTGGAAATTTGGTTGTATGCAGTCCCCGGCAGGAACCTCGTCGCCAGTGCGGTCTCTCTCATCAAACCAAAACTTTCTCTCTTTCTTGTCCATTCATTCAACTCCCTTCCTTTTTTTAATTCTTGATGGCGCTGTTCTAAACTGCCACGGTCGTGGAGGACGCAATAGTATTTGGAAATTCAAAGGTAACAATAAGTAATATTCTAGTTTCAACTTATTATTTATCCGTACATTACAAGCATTACCGCATTACCGCATTACCACATTACCAAATTACACAACCCAACGATCTCGAAAGGGATTACCCATCAGTGGCACAGAACAAACGAGCCGTCGCAACATTCGATCCATTTCACCCTTCATCTTTCTATGCTCCTGATTCCTAATTCAATACTCCTATACTCCTAATTTAATAGCCTAACAACTCGACACGATTTAGAACTGTTTTCTTTCGCGCCTACCCAAGTTCTAGAATTATTCCACAAAGCAATTACAAGGGAAAGGGGAAAAGGAAGGCTTACAAGCTGGAAAAGGAAGGGGTAAAAAAAAAGTCGAGAGGCTGCGCAGGACACGGGCAATCGGCGCGATTTCGATTGAGGACCCATTTTCAAGATTTCCAACCTCATGTTATCAGCCCCAGCCATTTCGAAGGCCGAATCCTACCGCGACGAACTCTTCATACTTTCGTTTTCCGCTTGGTCGTCAAGCTAATCCGTCCACTCGCCGATCCATCGCATGCAACCCACCGGTAACCAGTGTTCGATCTTAACCATAGAACACCTTGTCGCCACTGCGACGACGTTGTCTTAGCACTCCTCAACCGAGGTCCCTTCGAGGGTGCTCGACCAAGTCGCTATGGCTTTCCTATTCAAATCCAAGAAGAACCAGGACAGAAATGTCCAAAGCCGCGATGGAGGTCCCGGATCGTCACCTCCAGTCCAAAGCCCTGCCGCGCGCATTGCTAGAGAAGAGAAGCACTCTCGGTCAACACCAACAGGAAGTTTGAATTCTTTTGATGAAAGTACACCTAGCCCGGATGCTGAGAAGTATGCCCCTCGCCGTGGTCAAGATCTACCACAGCAGATGCAGCAACCTCAACCTCAACCTCAACAACAACAGCCGCCGCCACCGCCGCTGCAGCAGCAACAACAACAGCAGCAAGCCGGGAGTGATTTGCCTGTAAGTTTCTTACTAATTTCGATTTAATCTAGTTACTATATAACCGCATCTTTTCCCCTTGGCTTATCTAACAATATTGCTTTAAAAGTTCCGTAATACTCCACCGCAAGGCGCAAATTCCTCGTTATACCCTTGGTCTCAAAGACGCTTGACATTCACTGCATCTATACCCAGTCCGTTCCCGAGATATGGAGCCGCGGTCAATTCTGTTTCGTCTAAAGAGGGCGACATCTATATTATGGGCGGTTTGATTAACAGTTCTACCGTCAAAGGCGATTTATGGATAATTGAAGCTGGAGGGAATATGTCTTGCTACCCGCTCGCTGCAACATCTGAGGGACCCGGGCCAAGAGTTGGCCACGCGTCTCTCTTAGTTGGCAATGCATTCATTGTATACGGCGGCGACACCAAGATTGACGAGACGGATATATTGGATGAGACTCTATATCTTCTCAATACTTGTAAGACATTATTACCCCGCCAGATCCCGCTCTCATCGGCGTATGCTAACTTGACTCTCTAGCCACAAGACAATGGTCGAGAGCTTTGCCGGCTGGTCCTCGACCGTCGGGACGCTATGGCCACTCTTTGAACATCGTCGGGTCCAAGATATATATCTTTGGTGGTCAAGTAGAAGGCTACTTCATGAATGATTTAGCGGCCTTCGATCTTAACCAATTACAAATGCCTAACAATCGATGGGAGGTACTTGGCGAGAATACCGAAACTGGAGGCGCGCTGCAAGGCAAGGTACCACCGGCCAGAACTAATCATTCTATGGTCACCTTTAACGATAAGATGTACTTGTAAGTCTTATGTACACTCCCTACGCCAACATAGGTCCTAGAGGCTCACTAAAATAGGTTCGGCGGTACCAATGGCTTTCAATGGTTCAATGACGTATGGTGTTATGATCCTGCTGTCGACAAATGGTCCCAGCTGGACTGTATAGGTTACATCCCCGTCCCCAGAGAAGGACATGCAGCTGCTCTTGTAGACGACGTTATGTATATTTTCGGCGGACGCACGGAGGAGGGCGCTGATCTAGGTGATTTGGCTGCGTTCCGAATTACGTCTCGTCGTTGGTATACTTTTCAGAATATGGGTCCATCACCATCGCCTCGATCTGGTCATAGTATGACATCTGTGGGAAAGTCGATCGTTGTTGTTGGGGGCGAACCAAGTTCAACTCCAAATCAGGTCGGCGATCTCTCGATTGTGTATGTTTTAGACACCACCAAAATCCGGTATCCCAACGATGCGCAAATCCAGTCTACAACCCAGAAGATGCAGCAAAGGCGTCCAAGCGGTAGCGACATCCCCGGGGTTAGGCAGACACCATCTCGCGAGGGCTCTATTGGACCAGATGCGAAACGAGTAGCTAGCCCTAACAGCCCAACAAATAGCTCCGGAAAAGGCGGTACAGGTATCGACATGAATGGACCTCCGCCCGTCAGTAACGGGTTATCGAAGCTTCCAAGAGCTGCAGGCACCTCTACTCCTTCAGGCCCTCCACCTCCGGGCCAAGCTCCTCGACCGAATATGGAAGGAAATGCGAACGGCCGCCGCCCTAGAAACGCATCTATCGAAAGAATAGAGAGGGAAGCTGCGGGTGCCGGCTCACCTGGCATCAGCAGTCAAAGCCAGTCCCCCGTACCAAGAGAACTGGTAAAAGAGGAAATGCCACTTGTGAATGGGAGGCGAACACCGAACCAGCAAGCCCCTAGGAGTGGATCGCGGTCGGAAAATCAAATAGAAGAGAAATCAAAATCAAGGATGTCGGCGCGCCAGGCCCGGAGTCAGGGGTCCGTAGACAGCAGCACGGAGCCAACACTTAAAACTGTGGCTAACCGCCCGTCTTCTCCACCTCCACCGACTCGTCAACCAAGTAATCCTTTGTCGCGAAGAACTTCGAACAGAAATTCTCAGACCGTTGTTCTACTAAAGGAACTTGACATAGCCCGCAATAGAACCGCATGGTACGCATCTGAGCTGGAGTTAGCCCGCAAAGCTGGATATGTGCCAAATCCAACTCTTAGTCCTACTCTGGAATCTCGAGCCGCGGAAACATTCGATGATGATGATAAGCGGCTCATCGAGTCGCTCTTAGCTATGAAACAGGAACTGGCTAATGTCCAAGCCTCCATCGATAAGCAAGCGATCCTTGCAGCAAAACAGATTGCTGAGGTAGAACGACAGCGTGACGCTGCTGTCCGTGAAGCAGTCTATGCCAAGGCAAAAATAGCAGCGCAGAGCGGAAGCGCAGCTAGTACGCCGCAACTGGACGGCGAGAGAGACGTTGATATTGGCGATCGTTCTTCGGAGCTAAATAAGAAACTCGCATCAGCACTCAATACCCAAAAAGAGTTGCAGAATAATCTCGCAAAAGCTACTTCAGACCTTGAAGCCGAAAAACGAGCGCGACAGCTCGCAGATGAGACCTTGAGCGCTACACAGAAGCGCATAGCTGAACTGGAAGCGTACAAACAACAAACATCTTCAGAGCTTGAACAGCTGAGGGCAGAACTGCACATGGTCCAACGCGAGGCGCGAGAGCAATCAGTCGCCAGTGCTGAAGCCATTGCTGCTATGCAACTCCTGCGTATCGAGAAGGATGAGTACGAAAATAAATATAACGAAGCCATCAGTAACGCCCAAGAGTATAGTGACTTAGAGTCTCTTCGAGAAGCCGTAGTAGCGTCCGCAGATATGCGCGCTCACCTCGAGCGGAAGCTCGATGAGGAACGAGCCCAGCGAGAAGCAATCGAATCCAAACTCACCAAGCTTAAGGCAGAACATGAAGCGCATGCTTCTGAACTGGAGACCGTGACGCAAAGGCTACGAGATGCAGAGGAACTTGCAGAGCGGCATGCAGCTGAAGCAAACGCTCATCGGCAAGCCTTGATTTCTGGACTAGAAAAGGTTGCCAAGGATCCCAGCAAAGGAAACAGAGCTGACGCTGAACGCATCGTGGTGCTTCAAGGTCAAGTTGAGGCGGCAAACAATCTCGTCAAGAAATACCGGGAGGAGGCTGACGCTGCCTCGGATAAGCTCCGAAGCGCTGAGGAACGAATCGCGGGGCTTGAAGCATACCAGGAACAATCCAGCAGGGAAGGCGTATCAATTCGTCGGCAACTGCAATCCGCCTTGAGGGAAACACAATCCCTTCAGGCTTTGAACTCGGATCTCAAGAACCAGCTTGCTAACCAGCAGCTCGAGACCAACGCCATAACAGTTCAGCATAATACCCTGAAAGATATTCTAGCTGAAAGGGGCATCAGCCCGACTAATCTTGCTCGAGTGCGAGAGATGGGCTCGAGGACTAGTTCGCCTAACGCTTCTCGCACCAACGATCTTGAACGGCAGCTTGCACAAGCAGTTGCTGCCCATGAAGAGACAAAGCAGATGTTTGCCGCCCAACTTCAAGAATCCGAGGCTACTTATCGTAGCAGAATAGTTCAATTAGAGAACGACTACCAGTCCGCCGTCCACTATGTCAAGGGCACAGAGAAGATGCTTAAGAAGATGAAGCAAGAGCTTGCACAAGTTCAATCTGAGAACAACCGTTTAAAGAACGAAAATCTCGAGCTAGAGGAACGTTCTAGCCTCCATGACAATGCCACGCCTGCGGATTGGGAAGCCGAGCGCTCAGAGCTAGAGGATAAGATAGAGGGCCTCCAGGAACAAGTCAAGTTAACTTCGGCACAACTTGAACAAGAACTCATAGAATTGCGGAAGAAGCTAGATGCTACCAATCAAGAGCGCGACAGCACAGCCAAGTCCCGCAACGACGTTGCAGAACAACTGACTATTCGAGAGAAGGAGCTCGAGCAAATGCAGCAGGAGAATGCTCTCCTAGAGAAGCGAGTACAGGATGCTGAACAAAAAGTCAGTCTACTACTCGACCAGGTAGAAAATTCGGTTGATAATTATCGGAGACGCAGTCGAATAAGTACCGATCAGATGAATATCGGCACTCCTAATCCGAACGGCTTGGGACATACTCGACAAGAGAGTTCGGAGGCGGGAAGCTCCTACGGCCCTGTCGGCGGTGTTAGCGGTGTCGACGATAAAAGAAATAGCGCAGCTCTCAACGATTTGGCTAACGAACTTGATATGTTACGGTCTCACTGGGAGGCGACAAACAAAAACTATCGACTTTCAAACAACTTCGACTTTGAAGGACTCGGAACCAAAAAGGAGAGCGACGCTGTTGGTCTCAGCGAGAGCTTAGCTGACTGGAGGAAACGGCTCGACGCGGAGGAGCGCGCTACCGACAACATAGGAGCCGCCCAAGGCAACCATGCCTCGTAATTACCTCAGTCTGCGAAACCCAAATGCGAAATTCCCCTAGAAACATGCTGATCGCCAGCCTTGCCAATCTCCTAATAAATAATACTCTTGTACAGCGCCTATGATGTGTATCAGAACACGTTTGTTATTCACGATTCATCAATTCCTATTTCGATTCGGTTCCGTCCTTATACTCTAAGCTCGGGATAGCATGTCTTTTGCGTTTTATCAGCATATCGACTTGTAGGCTCACCTGCTAGCGTTCTTTTGAGCCTCCAGGGCGATGACTTTGTTTTTATCCCCTCCCCCTTTTTTCTCTCTAAATGTGTTTTTCTGCGCCGAAGACGGAATGAACTGTAACCCCCACGCAAACCACCCAATCCGTCGTCATTTGGAGGCCTTGTTCCGAAGATATGACCGATTGCGATGCCCCACGGAGTTGATCTGGTTCAGGAATATCATAACTTTTTTATTGTTGTTTTTTTGAGAAATACGCAGATTTTCATGGGATGCTGTGGTGAAACGCGCAGGATGACTAGGGAGGGCAATAACCCTTTCCTAACGTTAATGTACATTATCGCTGCTACTACTGCTGCGGGAATAGTGTCGAGGAGGCGATGGGGTGGAGGAAGTGATACCTAGAGGAGACAGGGCGGCGATATACGTCCCGCTGGATTTGGACGCTTCACCCCCTCGTTGTGGTTAAAATGTAGTGATTGCGATGTGGGAGTAGTTCAATATTGATGAATCATTCGGCTTGAATTAATACGTTAATTATTATAGTGACTAGAAATATCCAGCATACGTCTAGTAAACTTTCTCAGAGTCTATTTGTCTTCTCGATCATGGTATATTTATCATATATCGCTAGGTATGTCTAGTCTTAGGCACCTAAAGCATGACCACCGTATTGCCGTTGAAATCTCTTTAAACCAACCAGCCTTTTCAATCGAAAGAGTAAATTATGTATGTATGCAACCCGTTAGGTTGCGTTTTCGAGTCCCTCGTCAGAACAGCACCACTCTATTCTGACTATACGAAACTTACAGCTCGCCCGCATTTCCCTCGGGCATACATAGTCTCGAAAGGATATGATATGCGCCCGTCGGAATACCATCAACGTCCCGTAGCGCTGTCTCGTCGGTTGATGTATGTGATTCAAGCTTTGCTTAGCTGTGGACGAAGTTTGTATATAAGATGTCCTAACTCGGCGGTTACCTGTGTCTTCTAGGTTAGCCTATTACTATTCGATTCCATGCGCGTTTGTGTCTTGTGTCTCATCGGTCGGCCCCGATTCTAACAGGTAGTATCTATCCAAAATGTTGTAGCCCGAAGCGTAATGTTTCCATTGCGTAGATAGTTATTTCATTTCTCTATCAGGGGGACAGAGCACTTGAAATATTTACAATTCGAATTCTTTTTATATTGCGTCTAACTAGCACTTACCTACATAACTAGTAATTATCTAAATGTGGCATTCGTAAGCTTCTAACTACCCCAGCTATAACGTGTGCCATTAATAGATATATAGACGAGCAGAACCACCTCGTACCATCAGGGACTAGTCATCTTACGATTTGCTCCCCCTTTGTATGTATTATGGCGACAGCGTCACTTGTCTTACGCGCCAGCTTTACATTAAGCCGTATTAGGTATGTATAAGTAGTCGAGTTAAGTTGGAAACTAAGCGCGGTAGTTAGACTAAATAACAATTGAGTAGCTTCAGTTCTTAACAGTTTCCCGTTACAGTTCTTGGTAGTTAGTTATATAATCTCTAACTTCTCCAAGTATAACTATATCTACTGATAGTTAATATTAATTGTGCCCCCAAAGTGTAAGCCCTCATACTACATATGTATTTCATCGTGCCGGGGCTCGTCTCGCCCTGATGAAACTTGGTTCATCTCCGTTGTTCTCGAACGCAGCCCGTCGCAGATTTAGATGCGGAACCGGGGTTTTTATATAGGAATACAGTGTTATTGTCCACAGTTGGAAATCAACACACTGTAAATACATTACCTCCTTTCCCCTTCATTTGAGTGCACCCAATGGTAACGAGCACAGTACCCGCGGCACTGTAACTGTAACTGTAACATTATGTACCTATGTAGGTCCTCGGCGTGGCTTAACATGGATTAACATGGATCATATGATGGATTCTTCTTCCTTGGCCCTTTTCTCGCTAGATCGCGAAGTTCGTCAATTCCAGCTGGCCTTTCTCTTCCGCACATCACTTCCGCAAATTCTCTTCTCGCTCTCTAAAGATTCTGATTTTGATAATCGACATTGCGATCTGGTCATCGCTCATCCACAATCGTTACTATTGCATGCATATAACTTATACAAATAACTATAGTTATACCTTATTTAATTCGGAAGCCCGCGCGACACGAGATTAATAAAACCCACTGAACCCACACCGTTACCTTCGCTCGGACGAACAGACGAACAACGCTACCTACCACTCTTGCGATAACTGTACATACATATCTACCCACCTACACACCTACCTACCTACACACCAAGATCTACAATCAACCGCTCCCCGAACAATCATCCAAGATGAAGACCGCATTCGCCACAACGCTCCTCGCCGCGCTCTGCGCAACCCTCGCCAGCGCCGGCGTCGTAATCACGCCCATCCACCAGAACCAGATCGTGCCCAAGGCGAGCAACGACTGCTTCTTCGGTCAGACGACTCCTTTCGGCTGCGGGTAAGCTTTTTCCTTTTTTTTTTTTTTTTTTTTTTCTCCCTTCTATCCTACACCTACACCTACACCATTACGACTAGGACTGGAAAAGAGATAAAACGAGTAGGGAATTTTCAGCTAACACAACCCCATATAGCCCCGTCCGCTCGTAACGAGTCGCACGCTCGCGTTTCTTTTCCGCGTCTTGAATGAGAGCGTCCGTTGGAAGGAGAATCTAGTTCCGAGGAACGAACAAGGGAAGCGCCGGCGTTGGGTAAATAAATAAATAAGTAGACCTCGAAGTTATTGAAAAAGATTGCTTCGGTCACTTGGATACAGTCAAAGTTAATGGTCACATAGAGAGGGTCGCGAAGGAAGATTTGCAGTTGTGAGATTTGGTAATGAATGCGTGTGGCATTGCGTTCAAACTTGAGTTTGGTTGTTGATTTTCGTCGTTGAAGCTGGGAAATACAATATTTACATTTACTTCGCAATTTATAAATGCTTCTAATCGTAGAATACCAGCATGTAGAAGTACTTTTGACGTCTTTCAACACAAACTCCCCTGATATTTGTACGTACATATCGTACGTAATACCGTACGTAATGCGGTACGTAATGCGACATGTTTTTGGTATAAAGGTACCGCTAGGTACCATAATAAATGATTGCGAATATAAAACTTTATATGGTATCACATATTCTACATCTCCTCTATCGACTACCGTCGACATTTACTTAGCGGTGGTATATAACAACATTTAATTACAATCGACATCTAAATCAGCGCCTATATGCTCTCCGCCTCCCTTCCTGCGCGCATCCCCATCTACTAGCAGAATAAAACAAGGAAGCAGATTTAGCACTTGAGGCTGTACTTAGGCGTCCGGTCCTCGGTCATGGCACCCCACGAGGTCTCGTCAGCCACGGAGCCGTCCTCGCCAATAGCCTTGGGCTTCCAGGCCTCGTCGAAGGCTTCGAAGAAAAAGACGTTGAATCCCCAGTCGACCATACCGCAGACGGCCTGGCTGTAGAAGGTCGAGGCAGGCTTAACGCCGGGCTGCGCGTTCTGGTACTTATCACCGCCGGTGGGCCAGCCCGTCTCGCCAACCCAGAGTTCGATCTTGTCAGTGCCGCCGGCCTTCTCCTGGATGTGGCCGAACGCCTGGAAGATATCGTCGTAGAAGGAGCCCGTGGCATTCGACAGCACCTGGCCCTGCCAGTACGAGAAAGCGTTGCAGAGCATGATGTCCACGCTACCCGACTCCGCGAGGGCGTCGGCCGTCCCATCTGCGTACTTGTTCCACGAGTCGGCCGTGCCGATCTTGAAGCCCTTGCCTACAGCAGACTTCACGTCCTGGATCTTGGACAGAAGCTCCGGACCCGTAAAGTTGCCACGGTACATGGATTCCGAGCCTACGGTAATGGCGTATACCTGGTCCTTGTACTTTGGTGCGAACTCGACGACGGCCGCCTTGTCGGCTTTGAAGGATTCATCCGTGTCGGGCCTATTTGATATCATCGTTAGTAACCGCATCCCCCCTTTTTGCAAACTGGTCTGAGGTCCACCCTCGGACTATTACTAACCAGATACCCAGGACAACCTTGAATCCAGCCGTCTTAGCAGCAGGTAGGATCAGCTTCGCGACATCGCAGTCGGAAGCAGCGTAGATACGAACGACCTTAGCGCTCGTCTCCTTGGTCAGAGCGGCGAAGTCAGCCGTGTAGTCGCTCGCTTCCTTACAAGTCCCATCGGCCTTCTTGTTGCCCAGCGCAAATCCTAGTTGTCCTGCGGCCGACGCCACGATTGGGCCCGTGGCCACTGCTGCCGAGAGAATAGTTGAGAAACGCATATTTCCTATTCTTTCCCTTTTTACCGTAGTATTATCTCTCTAAATCAAATCGATCCGCTCGAACGCGTGGATTCTTTCAAAGGGGGTATCGTTATCTCCTGTTCGATCGAAAAGTAGGCGGTGAGTACCTTAAGGTAACAAACAATGCTTGCTAACTTGAGAAAAGGAGCGAAATGCCGGGCCGACGCAAAATGAAGAAAGAGCGTGAGACTACGGCTAACCGGCGGGGGGGAAAGGCAAATAGAGCAGAAGAAGAGAACGACGAATTGGTTGATGGTAGTTGTGATGATAAGAAAATAGAAGGGAATGTCACGACTGATTGAGATTCAATTCTCTTAGCTGAAATTGGACGTTTCGAGCAGGGGTCGCCGTAATGAAAAAGGGGTACCTACACTAAGCTAAGAGTCTTAGCTGCATTACCTAATGCAGGTACGATAGTGTATTATATAATCTTAATCCCCACATTCCCAATTCCATATCGAAATATCATGTATTTGCTTATGTAATATAATACCTATATAATTGAATATCAAGACCTGATAGAACCCAAACCCGAAAACACCAGTCATCAAGGACATGTCAAGTCACATATCGTCGTTATACTAGTTATATCCTACATTAGGTACCTATATTAGGTACTTAAATGTCTTCATCGTTACTTAACCTACATGTTGTTGGTTCTCCATCTTGAAAGTCTGCAAAGAAAAGCAGTAACATAGTCTTCCTAGGTAAATAGAACGGTGTTATCATTCATCTTCCATCATTCATTAGCCATTCCTCTTCAGTGTGTCTTGTGTCTTGCCTACAAGTTAGCTTCGTTGTAGCCAGGTCTGGCCGTATTTAATATCCTTTCATCCGCCCGTATCCTCTCATTAGCAGCTCGAGCTTGCTCGTTCATCCATCCATTAACAACCGTCAAGTATTCCTTGAACTGCATCGTCATGTCGCAGATCTGCTTGAAGTCTTTCTCCTCTAACATAGCAATCTCACCCTCGCTCTTTTCCAGCTCCGGCTTGGTTAGAAAGCGGTACTCAGCCAAGGCGACGGCGGTTTGGAATGCTATATACCATCAAAAGTTAGCTATGTAAGTAATGTGGTTTAATCTGGATGAGGTAGGTATGTTCTTACCGTTACGGATCTCTCGTCCGTTCCATTTAATATTAGCTATTTTCGGGTCTTCCAGCACGTATCGTCTTGCCGAGTTGTCGATGCGCATCGTCTTACCTCTCTCAGCCTCGAGTTTGTCGAAAAACTGGTTCCAGATCTTCCGACGATATTCGTCATCAAGATCCTTGTAATGTATCACCACATGAACTCGGGATACAAACGCGTCGTCGAAGCAGCCCACCCTATTACTGGTGAGGAAAAGTATGCCTTGGTAGTACTCAATCTCGCGAAGGAATACTGTTACGGCCGTCAGGTCTTGCGTCACGATCAAGCCCATCTTTCTTCTCATGTTGATAAATATGAATATAGCGATTACTTACCTGATACAAGACTATTTCGCTTCATATCCGAGCTCATCCGCTTCTCCAGGAACACATCAGCCTCATCGATAAGCATCACGGCACCCCATTTGTGCGCAAGCTTGAGCCAATCACGAAGTTTGCGCTCCATTTGGATTTCTTCGATGCCGATATCACCGCTTGTCAAAGCGAGCAGCGGCCGTCCCGTGAATTCGGCGATACATTCTGTGAAGCACGTGAATGTTAGCAGCGAGGATTTAATTACTTATACGTCCCTTCGAGAACTGGTCACAGACCTGCAGTCTACATCCAACACCAAATTATTAGTACGTTTTTATAGTTACGATATACTAATATTGGAAAGGCATAGCTTGAAGAGCATTCTTGACTTACAAATGTTTTTCCAACTCCTGGCCCACCATGGAGTAGGAAGATCTGACCCTCGCCCTTGTTTTTGATAAAATCCGCGCCCCAAACTTGCTCCGAGTTACCGCCAGCATAACGAGGGTCCGTATACTTATACACAAGCGCCTTGATCATCATCTTTCTTTCTTCGGGCATAACGAGCCTTCCGAATGGGTTTTGATTGGGCTTGGAGGGCTGGCAAAATCTCACGTCGAGGGTTTCTAAAAGCATTTTCAGACGATTAGAGAAATGGCACACTTTAACAGTTAACTCGTGAAGTAAAAGCTTAAGAGGTACGTACGCCAGGTACGTGTATTGAACATAAACCCCTTGAGCTTTCGAGAGCAGAGCAAATACTTATAGTAAGGTGGAAAAGAGGAATCGCTAAGTTTATTGAACTCTTTAATGTCAATATTGTCGTATTGCGCCCACCGTGTGCTTCGTCCTTTGGGTTTTGTATTGCTGAGGTCGTTATAGTCGCTCTCGTCATCACTTGGTTCATCCGAAGGCGAGACTGTTTCGAAGTCCAAACTGTGGCCCAGATCGTAATACGAAGCGCAATCAATGTAGGCTCGGCCCGTCACCTTCCATCAGAGTTTTGTTAGCATAATTTAACATGAGGTTAGAAACAAGATTGATACGACGGAAAGTGATGCTGGGATATTCACACACCATTGTCTTGCCTGGCCTGGCCGGCTCACCCTTATATTCAATCTGTTTACCCGGAAGGTGACCAATCCACTTCTTACCTCTTTCTTCTAATTGGGTACGGAGGGTCCCGGCGTCATGTTTATCCCATATGTCGCAAGGAACCGCATTGAGCGACGTGATACGTCTCTCGCCATTAAAGGGCTGTATTACAACGCTCTTGCGGGCGCGCGTGATATACTGGCCGTTGAAATCGAGATACCATAAATTGATACGGCAAGGTTGAAGATACTCGAACGGATAAGAGAGGGAAAAATAGCGCCCCATATCTATCGAGTCCACTATACAAGCATCTGCCGTCCCGTCGGACATGGTATACACAGCGCGACCCGGCCGGAAAAGGTACCATATCATACGGTACGTGCACACAGGATGGCTTTGCTGGTAACGAGCTCGCTCTTCTGCGATCGGGTCCCTCAGAACTTGACTTATGAAATCGAAAACAAGGCTCACATGTGTGCGAGCCTCCTGGTCGATATCGCCTACTTCAGCAATTGCTTCTTTCTTGGCGCCATTCGAACCGTTGTTCACAGTAGATGTGTCCTCGATCTGCCCCATATATGCTTCAAGTTCTTCCATATGATGACCCATCAACGGGTAGGGCTCATAGAGTTCAAGCTTTGAACCCTCTAGTAGATCGCCTGTGTCGTAGGAAGCCACGGTTTTGAGGACGTCGATGACCAGCTGGGATAAGATGATAAGCTTGACGGACTTGATAGTGACGGATATCTCTGGATTGCCAATAATTCCTCTTTCTATGATTTCACTTCTCTCATGGCTATAGCGACGGCTGTCGGCCGGCACGGTTGTCCCCAACACTGTTACAACATTAAAAACGGTTCGCTTGTTATGCATGGACCTTGACTGCAAGGCCTTTGCATACTCTTTTTCAAGTTCAAAGGGACCACCCCATTCTACAGTAGTAATTTCGTAGCCTCCGATGTCCACATACTCGACCGTGTGGGTGACATTCAAGTGCTCGGGAATCTTTGTTGAAGTTTCGTTCGTCTCGCTATTTCCCCCCTTCTCTTCTTCATTCTCATCATCATCTTTATCCTCGTCCTCGTCCTCATCCCTATCCTCGCGGACAGGCAAATCAATAAGCGTAGGGCCAACCCTAGCAAGATTCTGGTAACAAGCGGGACATTCATCAATGCCAAACTCGAGGAGATTTGAATGAAGACGGCCATTTTCGCGGCAGTAAAGTGTGGATGACGAGGACCATTGGTTTTGCTGGCGGGATGTCATCTCGCCATCGGCGTCTTTGGCCGGCTCTTCGGTATCTTTATCTTCGACGGTGTCACCGTCATCGTGCCTCTGTTCTTCTTCTCTCTTTTCTTGCGTAGCAGGCTTTGTAGGACCCAAATCAACTTGGATCTTTGGCTCATACTCTTGAAGGCCTATGTGTCTATCATTGACATCGTCATTCGGCTGTGTCGTACCACTGTCTAGCGTAGAGCCATCGTCGGGTTTATTTGGGATAAGGGTAGTTTCATTCTGGGCCATGGTTGTTATGTTATCTCTGGACTTGGACCTTAGAAACTAAAAAGTGAACTCTATGTGTACTCCAAAGGCTTCGAGGTAGTTTCTGAGTATGTTTTTGGTTCGGTTGATAGATATTAATACCCCCAAATGAAAAGGGGGGAATGGTTACAAGTACAAGTAGTCCCAAAGCACTCAACATGAGACATTTCTAGATTCAAGTATCTATGTCGATCGTAAGCACGGCAATTATTCACCGAAATACTCTGGCAATAATGCTACTGGGTGATCTGACATGTCATATTCTAGTGTCAGGCTGTAGCTACAAGAGCAAATCAAGCATAAGAGAGTAAGCGCTTAGGACCAATCCTCGTGCTTATTATGGAATAGGGGGTAGGTAATCTTCAGCTGACTACATTTCAATAATTAACTTCGGCCCAATGGTTCGTAGCCGAAACTACTCCTGCTGCCCAAAGTTGTGTAATTACAAGACGATTCGTAGCCTCGACTGTTACTCATTAATGTGCTTCGCTCCTTTCTCTATGAGTTATTTATCTAACGAATTGCCTCTCATCAAACCACCAATAGGAATATCAAGTATCTCAATATCCCATTGAGGATATGGAAGATAGTTTTGAGACCGAAATCCACCAAGTGGTTCGGCGATATAGCCTTGCTGTCGCAGAAGAGACGCCCAGCAATACTTTGAGTCAGGGGCTGGGTGCCACCGCGCAGCGTCAAGTGGCAAAGGAGTGTCAGCAACGGGAGGATTTTGACAGTTGGGTGCAGTGGTTGCGGCCCCAAGGACGGTCCAGGTAAGCCAAAACTAGATTAATATGTGTAATATGATGGTAACTAGAGAGCAGCAGTGATCCAGCACTGCTCCGCTTAGAGAACCACAAAGTACGAGTGGTCGAAAAGTGGAAAGAGCTTCACTCAAGCTCAAGTCTCCATGATGAAGAAATCTTGAGAGATATACCCAGCATCCCCAAACTATTGGAAGCTGTTCAGACAGCAGAGACGACATGGGCCAAAAAGAAGGAATCAAAATCCGGAAAGACTAAATCTGCCGTGGAAAGCTTTCTTGACACCATGAACGATTATTCCTACCTGTTCAGCATCATTCCTAATGGTGACAAGTACACCAGTCTAATCACCGGGGTCATTACATCTGTGGTTAAAGTTTGTCCTTGTTTCCCTCTCCCTGGCTCATACTCTGTGATAGGTAATTGTATTCAATATCAGGTACCATAGCTAATTTATGAAATGTATCCGATCGCAGGCATCTGTTAATCACAAAACTCAGGCTGAGAAATTTTCGGAGGCCCTAGAAGATATTACGAAAGACCTTGAGACTATCGACAAGAGTATCAGAATTTCCAACTCCCCACAGATGAAGAACTCTGTCGTGGGTCTCTACGTAGCCGTGTTTGATTTTCTCTGCGATGCTATCGATTGGTATAGCAATAAATCACGCCGGTTTAGGAACGCCTTTAACAAGAACTCGGCTGCTGATATTGACAAGATCGTTGGGTCTGTAAAGAAAGCGGTCGAACGAATTAGGCTCGAGGCGGATCAAGTTACGCAGGATAGAGTTCAAGATATCCAACAAGGAGTGAGCAGTGTCCAGCTGATTACAACACAGACCGAACGAGGAGTGGTAGAGATCAACCAAAGGATGAAACTCTTACGTGAAGAGGTACTAGCGGACAATACCGGTAGGCAGGAGGATAGGGAGGTGGGACGTGACACTAATAAATTACTACATGAGCTTAGAGATCTGGTGTTCTTAGCGTTAGGCGACAATGCTACGAGCTCACTTCTCGCCACGGGTCAAGCCACCAAATACCGTAAGTTTTCCATATACGGTTCTAGCTTTCTAGGTGAGATGCAGTAATTAACACCAACTTAAGAGCAGAAAGTTACTACCAAAGCTCTAGCAATAGAAAGAGGAGAGATTCTATCAGATCGGCAGATATCCATTGTTGGAAATGATCTAGCTACTATATCAGAAGGTCAGTTTCCGAGTTCTACATCGGCTTAAATATCGTCCAAACCCATAAGCACCCATTATTAATTTCTAAACTATTTAGACCGACTCGAAGTCTGTTACTCATATACTAAAGACGAGATCCAAGAAAGCACGGCACCTTACCTGGACACCTTCCTCCAGGATGGGAGGTCACAGGTCTTGACAGCCACTAGCACCATTTCTAGGTCTTTTCTTCCTGCAGAGGTGACACAGAGGATTGGCAACTGGATTGGAGATCCGTCTTCAAAGTTCCTCTGGATCTGGGGCCCAGTCTATGTTGCGGCAGAACGGCAGCTCTCACTTGCCGCCGCGAGGATATACGACTCAGCTTTGAGCGCCCGCAATCCCGTACCATGCGTATCATTTACGCCTACGTCTGGTTACATTCCCCAACAGTCGTTAAATTCCACGCTGGTGTCAGCCATGTCGAAGCAGGAAGAGGTACTAATTTCTCTATTGTACTGCATCGCCGGCCAACTCATACGCCTTCTACCTGATACAATCGACTCGGCAACAGAGGAGTTTGATACACAGGTCTTTAAGAGCCTAGACGGTAGTTTAACCAGCGCATCTGTAGCTCTGGATTTGATACGCTCTTTACTAGCTTACAGCCCACCGATTCTCATCGTCATCATTGACAAACTCCAGCTAGCCGAGTGCTCCAGCACCGTGCCGTATCTAGAGCGCTTCGTCGAGATTCTGAGGAACCGCGCCCCAAGCCAGATTATCAAAGTCCTATTTATAACAGGCGGCATTTCCATGGTTCTCGCCAGATCCATGGATAATGTAACCGAAAAGGTGGATGCGGGACGAATGGTCCAGGCCAAGCCGGGTCAACCGCTCAGAGGGTGGTCAAGCTTGAATAATTTCCACTTACCATATCAGCCTCGTGAAAGCGGGGGAGGATTGTAAGCGAGCACTTTGGAGATAAGACCTGAGTCTTATACTAGATTTGATGAAAGCAGTTTCTTGGTCGGCGAGAAATCGTGTGTAGAATCCTAGTTCACTTCAGACAACGAGGTTAAGTCGCATAGGCATTTGGTCGTTAGTTGTTTAAATACTACGATGCATTCGGTACCTACCCAGGAATGCCTATAATATGACAGATATCATCCAGTCCGCCCATAGATACCTGTCATTCGCGATGATTTCACCTTACTATCCGTTACAGCTAGTACCTAATGACTCTCATGACAGCATGATCGCTAATTTGACATTACCTTTAATACCTATGGTTAGAACCCTAGATATAATAATACTCTACCAAGAAACCTAGACTTGATGATCGTTGAATACTAAGTATCTCCTATACACCCAGCCAACTATATAGATATAGGGGCTTCCTTCGTTTAAGTCTAATTGGTTAAATTTCTTAAATTGCTCCTAAAAGGGTATATATTAAATGCTTATTGGGCCCTGATTCGCTAGTATGGGTGTGACTTATAATTGTGTCTAGGTAGCGGCTTTAATACCTATTTATAAATAGGATTATAGTCATCTAATATGTGTTGACAAAACCGCTTAGCACACCTTCTGTAATATCGTCACAATTATTCTAGCCTCGTGATGTGTTGAATAGCGAGCTGACTGAGGCAAGATGTGATGAGAATTATCATCGCTGCCCTGGTGATCATGGTGAAAACAACTATCATAGAGTTTGGTCGGAGAGAATACGGCCATTTTTCAACCGGCTGATTGTCAACCTGTTTTAAAGCAGTACAGAGAATAAAAGCATACAAAATATGACATGTTATATCTCATCTCTTAAGAAAAGTCCTTACATCTAGGCAAGATTTGATATAAGAATGTACATTGGGGGCCTTCAACGGTAACCCAGACGGGTTCCAGTACGAACGTGGAGGATTTGACCTGTTAAGATCCGTAAAGCTTTGATCGAATGCATATTTTCAATGATGTAAATATTATCCAACTCCCAAACCGGGGAATACCTGCAAATACCCATTGTAGAACGCCTAGATAATGCTCCTGCCATGATGACCTTATCCCCTATATAATTCCAAGTTAACTGAACCGCGTCGCAAACCTACCTACATTAAGTAAGTACCTAATCTTGCGAGCAAGCAACTTTACGTAGCCTCGCCGGTACCGTTGGCCTTGCTACCTCCCCTTTTCGAGTAGATCTTGAACTGGTAGAAAATGATACAATCCTCGACAATCGTGCCAAGAGATCCGAGAAGCCAAGGGATGGCTTTAATAATATACTCCGGTTCTGGGGAGTAAGTGAAAACACTTAGGCCATACGTTAAATTACCAGTGAGAGATAATAGGAAGAAAAGTAGAGCAAGACCCTCGCAGGATTTCTCCCGGTAATTCTTGATTATCTGGGGAATTCGGGCACTGAACTTCTATTAGCACATAGTTCGGGGTTTATCGCGGTCAAGTACACGTACCACAGATAACAAATAGCACTGGCATATCCCAGAGTAAGTCCTAGAACAGCAACTGGCGATTCAGTTGCTGGCTCTTCAGGAGCATCGGGCTTATCCCAAGCCCCAACCTTATACGACACAAACCAACCGGCAGCCCCAACGATGTAGACAGCCGCAACGCTTAGTGTGTTGTGTAACCAAGGGTTGCTGTCGGGCGTATCATCTTCGCCCGTGACGATTCTCTTAATGGGGTCTAGGCCGGACTCGGAATGGTGCATCGAATGACGTCTGTGCGAGCCTGGAAGGCCGCTAGACGACCTCCTCCGCGGCTGTAAGAGGGGTTCGTCTTCCGAAGTCTCAGATTCGGTCGACCGTGTTCGCTGGCGGGTTTTTCGGGCGTTAAGGGTGTTATAATAGACGGACTGTGTAATTAGGATGACATCGGATATGCAGAAGTAGCCCGCCAGTGCGGTCGCCGTAGGTGCGAGTCCAGTCACAAGAGCACCTAGAGATTAGAGACAACGGTCAGCTCGACACATGCTTCATTATTGAGTTGAAGACATATGATAGGTGGATACAAATCCTAGTATTTTCGGATACTGGCAGAAATGATAGGTATACCTAAACGTACCTGATAGATTCGCGAGATCGCCAAAGAGCCAGACAGCTAGGAATATCATGGATAAGCCGTCTGCACTCTTGGCTCTGTAATTAGTGATAAGCTGAGGAAGCTATCGCATGGTTAGTAAAATACTCCCAAGGTGATATAATAATATACGGAGAGCTCTCTTTGTCCCCCAAAACACGTACGAGCAAGCAGATCCATGCTGTCAAGCTGATGCTACCGAATATCCCAGATAAGATCTCATTAACGGAGAGGCCGTGCGATAAGGCCATATCAACGGGATTCATTTCCAAGTTCGCAATAATATGATGAGAAATAGTTAATAGATAATAGAGATGGATGGTAGATGGGTAATTGGAATATTAGGGATTGGGGTTAAGAAAGAGAAAAAGAGAGAAAGACCCGACTTTAGTTAGGTAGTCAGATGGTTTGTCTGGTAAGAGTCAGCTGGAAAGAGGTTATCAGTGGATGGTCAGTGGTGGACGGTAGTGGCTTCAGTAAGTTTTCCCTTATCGCATGCACCAGCGATCTTTAGTCGCATTTCTGCGTAACTGTGCAGCGTCGCGCAGAGATAAGGGACGCATAGGAGGGAAAGCAGCAGCGAATAGGGTTTAGCGCCACCAATAAAGTTACTATGGTATGCGGTTGTGCAGCTGTGCCTGCGCGCCGGCTGCAGCCCCCCCAGAGTCTTGGGGCTACCTCCGCAGTAGTGACGCCACCTGCGGTTAGCTTGCACAGTACTATCTCGGGTGTTTCCGATAGTTGAGCTACCGTACATACCTCTTAAGGTTACGTACCTACTGCCTATGTACATGATGTACAATTTCCAAGGTTTAACATGCAACGAATTCAAATTAACTGAAAACTCCGAAATAAAATCGAAAATTTAGTTATCGGAGGATATTTACATAGTCCAGTGGTAACCTTTTTGTTAAACCCCGACAATAAATGGGTGGTTATTCGTCGTTTTAACTTATAAGCCATGTCTTATGTTAGATGCCAGCAGCCGCAGCAATAGGCCGGGTCATCTGCGACCGCAGCAAATCAGATGAGATTTAATGGTCACGCGTGTGTTCCCTCGACAACCAAATTTAGACATGCTGCGAAAAGGGCAAAACGGGTAGACGCGCACCGACGATAAATGTGTTTACCTATACCTATACCCCTATATGCCTTATCTACCTATACATTGTTTTTGAAAGGTATTTTATTGTCATTTATTTTTGTAAGGCGATATAAACAGAACTATTTTATATTTAGCGATTGAATTAAGTAAATCTTAACAATTAACTTAGTTATCATGAAGCTTGGTCATAAAGCTATCGCCGTGAGCACGCTCTTACTACCAGGTGCTCTGGCATGGGGAAGTAAGTGGATAGAAATATATAAGGTGTTCAACCTTCACTTTATAAGAACTGTTTAATTAACGAGTAGGTTTCGTCAAATCTCAGGCCTGGGACACATCACTGTGGCTTACATAGCAACAAATTTGGTCAAGGATGATACGACTGCATTCTTCCAGAATATCCTACAGAATGATACCGAGCATTACCTCGCTGGGGTAGCTACTTGGGCGGATAGCATCAGGTACACGAAATGGGGGCGATTCTCCAAGAATTTCCATTTCATCGATGCGAAAGACACGCCACCGACGTACTGCGGTGTAGACTTTGAGAGGGACTGCAAGGAGGATGGCTGTGTTGTGAGCTCGATCCAGAATTACACGTCCCAACTACTCGATACCGGGCTGTGGCCGTCGCGGAGAAACCAAGCTGCTAAATTCGTTATTCATTTCGTCGGCGATATCCATCAACCTCTGCACGTGGAAAACGTCGCTTATGGAGGCAACGGTATCCACGTCAAATGGGAGTCATCCGAACTGAATTTGCACCACGTCTGGGACACGAGCATCGCAGAAAAGATGCTGGGAGGCATCCATAGGAAGCCTTATGTGGCTGGGTTCGCATGGGCGGCCAACCTTACCCACCAAATCAAGTCGGGCAAGTATGAGGCAGCCAGTAAACTTTGGAATGTCGGCCTTAGTTTCGATGATCCTATCCAGACGGCCATGGGCTGGGCAAACGAGTCTAATGCTATTGTTTGCTCCCACGGTAAGTAATCCCATAACTACTCACTGCGAATCTTCGTTCCGAGACGCAACAGCTGACTGGCCTCGTATAGTGCTCCCTGAAGGACCTGAAGCAATTGTTGGTCAGGAGCTCGCGGGCGATTACTATGAGAAAGCCGCCCCGGTGATCGAGCTTCAGGTGGCCAAGGCAGGATACCGCCTCGCGACCTGGCTAGACCTCATAGCTGACAAAGCTTCTGGAACGGCTCAGCCTATTGACGAACTATAACGGGAGCCTTTCAAAGGATCTCCAAAATTAGAATCTTTAGTAAATCTGGTCCCAAAGATATGTTAGATAGGGATAGGAATGAAATCCAAAAAATTGAAATGCTGCCATATTGAAAAATAAATATCATTGGTTTCCTTGTAGCAGATGGATACGAACGGGTGAAGCTTGTGTGCGGCCCGTGGGAATCCTTTAGCTTCCTTTACTAGATTCTTCCGATTATTGCGGCATGCACAAGACTTGAAGCCTCTTGGCGAGGGCGCCGATAGGAAATGTGATAGCTTCGAGACGACGCTCGCCAAATGGGGACATATATATTAGGAACTTATATTTCTTAGCTCCTTAAAGTTATGAGGTAGGACCCCGAAAAATCTTGGCTGGGCTAAAAGCTGTTACCTCACTCACGCAATAGGCAGTTCTGATTTTTTTATGTATCCTCCTGTTGATTTCTGGGCGGAAGATCATTCCCCTTGCACTGGCTGGTTCTTGGCGTTTCTTAATCTTGGTTACGGATAGGGGAATGTTCCTTGCGAAAAAAGAAGTTCCCACGTGATAGCCCTGATCGTGAATCAGGGGCCGGCCGAAGTTTCATCATTGTATTATGGGACGTGCTTCAAACTCGGATTGCTTAGGGCGCTCGTAGCTCCGGCTGCCAGCCTTTTCCTCATTGGCACCCAGGTTAGTCAAACACGAGAAAACCGGCGCTCGAAGCGCGCAAAGCCGGTGGTACATCTAGCACCGATTATGTAGGTATTCAGAGGTCCCGGGACGGCGTAGGCATTGGCGACAATATCAGATTTCTAACCGAGCAGAGTAAGCAAGGCGATGCGCATTGCTATCTAGGCGCCATATTGCGCCCGTTAGGAATTAGGATTAAAGCGGTGATAGATTAAGTTGGGAGGTTGAAGCTCTTCATCCTATCGCGGGTAGAGATCCCTATTACCGTAAGAGAGAGAGACGGAGAAAGATCTTCTGCTAATGCGTCAAGCGAAGCGTGTGTTTTTTACATACAACGGTGCTGAAGTCGTTGTTTCATTCCAAGCCAAGCTCGGCGTATCTAGACGTCATTTTCATCCCATCTTTGACCTTGTGAATGTTTCTCCTGCTTTCAACCTTGATGATAAAATAGAGTGCTGTCCCGTGAGGACGGGGTACCTAGATGTGTAACTCCTGTAACTGGCGGGCTGTCCAATGAGGAATCTGGAGGGCCTTCTAGAACTGTCAAGGGGTTAAGATAAAGCTAGGACTAATTACAAGGGTGCTCCAGCCATGACCCCAAGCAGCCCAAGGTACTTTTTCAGTGGACTTTATCCGTACCTATGCAGCCATTTGTCTAAGCGACCAATTTCCCATCTGAACTAGAGCTAAATACGGAATGGCTTGGTAAAGGATCTCGGATGAGATTGCCGACAAAGTCTCGTTAACTCCCTTGGATTCAGGGAATGTCACATTTTAGGGGAGGCAGAAACCGATCGAGCTGTTTCAGGGCTCTCAGCATCTAGAATCTCGGGATTAGGCAGGACACAACACCAGGAGGTATCGTGAGGGTTCTTAATCCTCCTCGATAGTCTGGATCAAATCGGCTGTGCACTATGTAAAGGTGAAGACTTGATAAAAAGCTATTACTATGTATGTATGTGAAGAACCCCTATTGGATTCAGGGTACGAAGATGCCGGGCTTGATCCCGGAAATAAAGTCACGAACCATATGAGCGGGTCCTTTTTTTTCAGTTGATCTGACAAATCAATTCAATTCAATTATTTGATAGATGTTGCAGCGGGACCTTAGGAAGATCTGCTTCCAGATCGGATTCTCTTCGATTGACGCTATTTTACAACTTCATAACGTCTCGGCTTTTACTCTGAAGGCTGGTGAATGGCGTTACCAGGCAATATGTTGTATCTGGGGGAGTAACCCCAGCTCGACGGAATACATTTGGTGCTCGGTTTCATTTTTTAAGCTTGTTTTCACGTTGCTCACGGTGGGTCTAGATAGATCAGAAGGGGCCGATCTCATAATTGGACGGCGAGAACGAACGCAGTTTGATCTTCATTACTATGTACTATGTAGGTGTTGATATGACTTAGGTACCTACTTAAGTACCTATCCTACCTAGTTAATCTGACATACCTGTAAGTTCCAGTAAAAGTATAGCTACCTAGTGTCTACCTTGTACGGCATGTTAATATATATGATACTTATTCGAGCCGCAATATGCCCTATAAGAATGAAATTGAATAGAGCAGTAACTGTTATCCAAGTCCTACTCGTGTTCAGCCGAGAAATCACGAATCCTACAAGATCATAGCCTACATAGTAGATTAACGTGAACCTAGCAACGGACTCGTTTCGTATTGTACCTATGCTAAAACAATAAAAATGATTTTCCGGTTATAGAATGCCAAGGGATCGGCAATCTAAGACCTTATTGATAGATGATCGTTCTGCTGAACTATTATCTGTCATCCAAAGTTATGGATCGCTAAAAGGAGATCCAAGTAATCCGTACATAGTATTATTTTATTTGAGTGTAGTATGTAATGTACTCAGTTGTAGCTAGTTTGTACGATCACTACTCTACTAGCGCTAGCTGAAGTTCGATAGACACCAGATCCGCGCTTATTAGTTTTTTTTTCTGTCGGTAGTGTATGTTTTGCTTCAGAATACTGCCAGGGGTCGAAACGTGAGGTGCCTGATCTACTGCAGCTAGGCTTACGCTAATTGGTTGGCTTGCCGAATTAATGCGGGACTTGCGACATACCGAGCCGCAAAGACAGATGCACCCGCTTAGCCCGGACCACTCCACTTCAGCTGTTCGGCCAACTGAACCCCGAAGTCTTAGCGCCCCCCCCTTCTTCAACTTTAATCTTTAATGGGACTTTACGAGAATTCTCATAGATTGCGCCAGATCTCTATCTCCTATACCCTACCTCACCCACCACGGGATAAGGCAACCGAGATTCGTCTCAGCGCTCTGTTCATTGTATCGTGTCGTCGATGATGCTCTAATAGGTTGATCAATAGCTCCAATAGGCACGATTGCCTTCGCTAAACTCTCCTTGTGTCATCTCAAGTTGGGCGACTTACACGTAGTAGTGCTCGGTTCTCCAGACAGCGGCTATATCATATTTTCAGCATTTACGGGATATTATCAGATGAATAGGAGTTATCCACTACCTAAGACGATAGATGAATGTATCAGTGATGCATCCTCTAATCAGCCCAGCCTTATCCCGAACTATGTAGGTCGCTTCGCAAAGAGGAAGAAATCAAAGGAGTTTAAGGGACTACGGCGTATACTAACTAGTAACTAGTATATATGTAATGTCTCTTTTCGACTAGGATTGTTGAAGCTTCACCTCCCCCATGCATTCGTATATACAATACTTCGGTGATGGTGGGGTCTTGCCAAGGCGAGGCCAGAGACTCGATCATCCCATATCCCTGCCTCCGCACCTTGCAAGGTCCTGTCATTATCCTCGACATCCTCTCTGCCATCCCCGTCCGCGTTTTGAGACTGTGGATACATCTCCTGGGGATGGAACCTCTACTGGGAATATGATGTAGTGTTTGTTGCGGATGCCTTTGATTCCATAGCATCCAGGCACAATTCGTCCGAGGGGCCTGTCACCCTGCTGGTGGAGTATATAATAAGGAAATGTCTTGGCCTCGCCTTTTTTATGCCTTCTGTTCCCATCATCAGCTTTTAATTCTTATTTTTGATTCTCTGTCGAGTTTCTATCATTCCTTTCTTTTCCCCTTAGAATACGCTGGTAGTGTGTCTTATCCATTCGTTCTCTTTTTGACAGCATTTGGCATTTCCCATTCCAATTCACTTCAGTGTTGTCTGTGACCACTTCTTTCAGCTAATTCGAAAACGGTCTGGAACCATTTTTGGATCTTACCATTTCCATTCTTAATTCTTACACCTCGAAAGACGGAGTGAAAAGAACTTGTCCCTCTCGCTCGATCCGCCTAGGGTATTTTTATTAAATATGCATGCCCAGAGTATTCTCATCGGCCTGCTAGGCGTCACGGCTTTTGCCGAAGCCTCAGCTATTCACCGTCCGTTCGATCAGATAATGAACCGACGAGCGGCCCGAGCCCTCAACGTCAGACAATTCGGTGGCGGCCAGTTCGGCGGTGGCCAATTCGGTGGCGGTAACTTCGGTCAGGGTGGTCAGGGCGGCAACAACGGCCAGAACCAAGGCAATCAGAACAATGCTCAAAACGGTGGTAACAACGGAAACCAGAACAACAATGCCGGCAACACCAATAACAATGCCAACAACAATAAGAACAACCAGGCCTCGTTAACATTGAATTCAAATGCCATTCAGACCGGTTCGCAGTCCGATGGTGACCCAGATGCAGCAGATGGAGAGTCGGCGTCTAAGACGTAAGTTGTTGAGATTCAAGTTGAATGGGGTTAGTAACTAACATCACTCAGCGACAATGCCAACTTCATCAACTTCTGTAGCGGTCAGACTTTGACCAACGGTCTTCAGGTGAAGACGGGTTCATGTAACGGTATCCGTAAGTAAATCTCCATTACCTACAGCTTGATCTGGTATGTGGTTGCTAATAATATCTAGCTATGGGTAAAATCCCCGCAACCACCAAGATGGTTTCGAGTGTTTTGATCAACCCTCAGCACAACGACAACATCCAGGCCAACAAGGACTTTGATATCCAGGTTCAAGTGCAGAACTTTTCTCCCGGTACATTCACGAATGCCGCCAACACGTACTACTCTGCACCTCAGGATCTGGATGGCCAAGGTCAAATTATTGGCCACACACACGTTACAGTTCAAGACATGGGTAACTCTTTGAACCCTACCAAGCCTCTTGATGCTACCAAGTTCGTTTTCTTCAAGGGTATCAACGATGCTGGTAATGGCAACGGACTTTTGTCGGCTACCGTCACTGGTGGTTTACCCGCTGGTAACTACCGTGTATGCACTATGTTCTCTGCCGCCAACCATCAGCCTGTCCTTATGCCTGTTGCCCAACGTGGTGCTCAGGATGACTGCAATAAGTTCACTGGTAAGATTCAATCCATTTTTATGCTGTATCTACGCTTTCAGATTTACTAATTACGTTTCTCAGTTGGCGGTAACGGCAACAACAATGGCAATAATGCCAACAATGCCAACAACAACAACGGTGGAACCAACAATGCCGCCAACGGTAACACCGGCAACACCGGCAACAATGCAGGCGGAAATGGTCGTAGTGGCCAAGGCAAAGGCTCAAGTAATTCGAACACAAATACAAGTGCTGGCGGTAATGCTAACAGCGCAACCCAACAGACTAAGAACCTTGGCGGCGCACCTCCGAGCGTAACAAACTCTGGAGATGCTAGCAGACCGTTTGCTGTCAACGGGTGAGCTCGGAAACCTAGATTTGGTATAAGCACAAGTCGCTAACTAATCATTTTTAGGAACACGTTTGTGGACCAAGCTGCTGCTAAGCAGAGGGCCTGCGATGTGAGTGTTTTAAACCTTGGATGCATTTTTTCAAGTTGCTAACCATTGCGTAGATACAAAACAACAATTGCAGCGACGCAGCGAACGCTGGTGCTAGTTTCAAACTTTCGGATTGCCAAGCGCAGTTACAAACTTGCCTTGCGGCATAGTTGAAATTTGGGGATGGGGGTAGTGTTTGAAACAGCATGGCAGTTCGCTGTCGAGCGGTAATGTACTAGAGTTTTTGATTCGTAGGCTCTCTGTTTTTGCCGCGACAGATCCGACGTTGATGTGTAATGTCACGCTGTGTGTGGCAGGATAGAGAGTCCCGGCGGTCGGGCGCATGACAAATATTTTTTAATGATCAACAACCAAGCTCCGACTGTACATTTTTATTATCACGAGGCTTGGTTAATTTCCCTGATATCTATTTTCTTATTTATACGAAGTGAACTGGAGTGGGGGTGGCCATACAGCTAGAAGGGAATGGAAGCACATTTCAGCAATTCATCATTTGGTCTTTGACATTGTGACTGGGCAAGCTTTGCATTTAGAGATTGTAATTACGTTGGAGAATATCCGTGTGCTGGCGAATCTTGGTTCGCACGTTTAAAGCGAGATGGGGAATAAGCTGATCTCAGCGCGGATGCAAGTAATCTGCAACGGACCGGTCAGTTTCTTTACTCAAACGGACCAACGGTTTTTTACGTGTATTTAAGCGCACTGTCTCAGAATAAGTCAAGTCTAGCCGTTTACTTCCAAACAGCAATTGTTATAGAAACTGTTGACATAGCTCTAACAGGCGCGGCTAATTGGATAGTTACAACCTAGTAGAGGAATAAGTTTCCTTTTTTTTTTTTTTTTTTTTTTTTTTAAAAAAAAAGAAAAAAAAAAGACTGCGTTAAGACCGAGGAACTTGGAAGCAGATGAAGAGAATGCCCCTTTCGTCGTGAAGTGAGTTGTTAGTGTACGGTAACAATAAGGGGCTATGCTAATCCTATTTTGTCTTGCGGCTCATTTTGTTTGAACCCCCTTGTCGGACAACTCCTTGTTTTATGCACGTGGATTATTGAGGTATATCCCATCAGGACTTCTTTATTCACCTCGTTTATTGTAAGCTGAGCTAGTCTAGTCTCAGGTACTTAATTGTATAACTTTTTAGGTTTATGTAGGTTAGGTAGGTACCTAGGTAGTTATTGCCCTGTGGTGGGGATTACGTAATAACTGAGCTATACTGACAATTACCGGGTCTTGCCCAGTCCTTAGAAACTTTACTGAATCAACATCATATTACCCCTTCAACATACCCTTAGTCTTATTAAATCCATATGCTTTTTATATTATATGTCAGTTCGGTCTCTCGGGATAGGTATCCGCTCCCGGTAGATATCCTTTTGTTAAAATTTTCAAGTCTTTAAGATTTCGACTGGGCGCGAATATTGGTTTCGCAGCTGGGCAGTGTGCAGAATAGATATGGAGTTAATCAATGGCTTTACATCGTTTACCGTCTATTTTGGCCCCTTGAGACGAACTTTCTCTTCTTCTGGATTAATCACTAGGGAAAAGCTACTCCTTCACTATACGTATCTCTTTCAACCATTTCCACTATAACTAACAGCACGATCTATCGAGGGCTCGGATTATTAAGATTCGACGGGAGCATTGTGTATCCATCATGTACACTAGGTACACAGTAAAGAAACAACCCTCTTCGAGTAATAGGTTAGCTCGCGCGAGAACGCGCCAAGTCTCTATATAACTGAGACGTGCGGACGTATACGCGAGCTACATGCTGCAATCCTCGTCAGGGGTACCTTCACGATTAAGTCTAGATCGGTGAACGGCTTACATCTAATCATTGACACCAAGGCCGGGAAGGGTACGCGGTGCAGCATTGTTTTAGGCAGCAGCCGGAGCATTGCACCGAGAACTTACGTCTACGTGAATGACCTGTCGTATCTGAGCTGGATCCTATGGATTTGATTTTTCCAGTCGGATTCTCACCCCATGTTCGGCTACGTCAGTGGCGCTCTTGTATGCAACCAACGAGGCCGTATCACATGAGCTCGTGTCAAGATCGTTACTGCGTGAGTCACTCTCGTCTAGGCATACGCGGTGAAGATTATTGAGCTGGCTGTTGAAGACTAGGTATAGATATTGGGACCCATTCACTTGGTGGCTTCCTCACTTGTTAGCCCTTCAACAGCCAGATTTCCCAGATAACCGCGTATCCTCTTGATCTATGAATATCCAAAACAACATGAGCCCCCCTAAGGACGTCGCTAGGTCGATTAGCTCTAATAACAATGAAAAGATATACGAGTAGTACTACGCCTTGACATCGTAAGATATAACGCTAACAGCAAGCAGAATCTACCTTGTGGGATTAAATTCTCGCCATGACTTGGATGCATCACTGAAAGATCTCAGTTCTGCCGACTGGGTATACTTGATGCCACATATCGCTTCTGAAGCACAAGTATTCGACTTTGCCCTGTTTACGAGCCACACCGCTATAGTAGATGGCCGAGCTGCCTCGTCTAGGTTGAGCTCAGTCCCGGGCAATGAATCGGACCTCGATGTGAAAGGACAAAGTCCAAAAGGCAGTAAACAAGATGGCCTACAAGTGCCCAATAAGCCTCGGTATGAGAGATCTTGTTCTGCTGAGGGCTTAGAGGAGGAGGCCCACCTCCTCCTCAGTGTAGTCAAAAATCAATGCTCTCAAAGCAAGGTACACTAGGGCCTAGACAATATCTTTGATCTCTTTTTCATGTTTTCAGTACTAATTCTTGATTAGTCTGAATGGAGGCCAATCATCTTCGTTGCATATGGACTTGGTGGGCTCGTTGTGAAACGGGCCATGGGCATCGCCAATACAAACCCAAGGTACTATGATATTGCTCTAAGAACAAAGGAGCTTGCGAGTTTACCGCCAGGTCCGCGTTGGTAGAACTGCTGATCCGCTAAGACTCATTGGTACCTAGGTTTTTATTGCAACTCCGCAGAATGTGGTCGACCTTGCAACATGGGAGGATATACTGGACGAGATGATTAGGACTGCTGATGTCAAGATCAAGGGCCGGAAGTCCAATGTCTTAGCAAGGCTAGCCAGCTCCATGAACAAGGCGGTATCTTATTTCCACCACGCTTTGAGGTACAATATCACGAACCTGCGGGAACACAATAAACCCTCCGGCAGGACCTTGGTAGAGTGGCCCTGACCCATAACGTGCCTAGCACTCTGGTGACCTGATTCTAATCATCGGCTCTAAATTAGGAACTAGATGAGTCGTCACCATCGAAATTGCCTGCCGGTGATGACTTACATCTGGAAATGTCTTTCTCAACAAAGCACGGCCCTATAACCGATCTTGATTTTAGGGGCTTCCTATTTCCCAGGAGCCTTATGACCCATCGTTAGTACCCTATATCCTTTTATACTCGTTCCTATGGTAAGCCACATAGCCTATTATATTGCTGCTAACTTCGATGTCTAGATACGTGGGATACGGAACGAGTAGAGGCGAGTTTATTTTATTCAAATCTTCTCGACTTCCTCCAAGTGCTATCGCCATCAAATCGCCCTATTCACCAGAGCACGGCATTGTATGTCCCCAGCGAAAGCCTCGATCTAAAATCATACACCAGTTATGTCTCGGTGTGGCAGTCAAAATGGTCTTCTTCGAACTATCACTCAATCCAAGTCGTCGGGCCTCCTAGATATGGCAAGGTTACATTGGTGAAGCTCATCGCACAGGACATCATGTTGCATGAGCCCAATGCCCTCCTTCTAGACCTTTTACTCCAGCCCTTCGAAATGGCTAGTTTAAACCTGCAGGCACTATTTCGATTATTTGTCCACCAAATTGTCTCCCAGCGGCCGGCATTGTTTTACCACATTCGTCCTTTATATCTCCAGCACTATAAGTCGCATAATGCGACAAATGAGAATGTCCTTTGGGCCCTACTTCGCATCCTCTTGCGGACGTCTCGCGACTGGAAGACTGTTATCCTTGCCAATAACGTCCACCTTTGGCCTAGTGTTGCCCAGTCATCTCTTAGGATACTAGAAGAGTTCCTCCGTTCTCTGAACTATAAATACTTATTAGTTTTGAGCAGCGCTAGAGAGGTTTTCGATTTATGTGCTACTTCTCGGCAAGTTTTGGACTTGGGGCTTGATGACAGTCACCGAAACTCGTTGATCCAAGCTAAGATCAACACAGTCTCGTTCGTACATCCGGCTTTGCAGACACTAGCGCCACCGAATCGCTCTCGAGATATCAGAATACCGGAGTTATCGTCTCTTACCAACGCTGGTCAGTACGCGGAAGTTCTGTCGCGTGGTTTTCTGCTCTCGGCGATAGAAGCTGTGGATGTAGCGCTGAGAGACTGTCCCAGAACTGGCGAGGCAGTATTAAACCACTATATCGAGACTCCGAACCGTGGTATTTTGTACTGGAGCAATTCTGCCATTTCCTGGGCCCAAAAAGCAGCCCGCCCACTACAGACTAGAGAACTTGCTGTAGCTGTAGCTGTAGCCCTCGACGAACGATCATATGAGCCCACAGATCCAATTCAGCGGAGCCTAGTCTCTACTGAAACAGATATCGCGCGGCATTTAGATCTCGTGCTTCGGGTCGACAACGGCTTCGTGCATTTCAATGACGTAAACACTCAAAACCTCCTAGATGATAACAAGCAATTCCAAAGCTTACAGTTGCTCAGTCATGGAAAATTGGCATGTTTGTGTCTCCGCTATATTTCTGAAATTTTGTCGAAAGAGCCTCAAAACGTCTGCTTCGCACATGTGAGCTGGCGCGAGCAGATCCAAACCTGCCATAAGCAACAAGTGGAATTGGAATTTCTCGACTATGCTGTCCGGCACTGGCTAACACATTACCACGCTCACATCCAGCTGAGCGTTGAATGCGCAAAGTCGAGTCAGCAGCAAGAACCGACAAGACATCTTCAGGGACCTAGTGTACAGTCTGATAACTCTGAGGCCGAGGTTCTAGCGTTTCTAGAAAACGACTCTCTGAGGAATAGGTGGTATCGACTATTCTGCGTTAATTCAAGGCCCAGAGAGGACATTACCGAAGATATTGGAACATTAGAAGTGGCTACAATTCTCGGCCTATATAACATCGTGGAACACCTTCTGCGCAGCGATACCGCCGCCCTCCCGGACTTTGCTAAACTCTTGCGTATTGCAGTAAAGCGAGGCCATACCGACCTGGTAGATCTCTTTCTCCATAAAGCGGCTAGGATAGATGATGCTGTTTTAGAGGCGGCCAGTCTCGGCCGAATTGATTATTTGGAGAAACTTCTGTCCGATAATATGCTTCACGATGACTATGAACGACTGGCGGAACGCGCCCTCCATAGAGCAGCACAGGTCGGAAGTCTCCCTGCAGTCAGATTCTTCGACAGTTCCAACGTGGATTGGAATTGGATTGACTCTGAGAAGAGGACCCTGCTACATTCCGCTGCAGTCGGCGGAAATGAGGAAATCTTCAAGCATATCATTAGTCGGGGGGTACTCAACCTTGACAGGAAAGATAAAGACGGAAAATCACCATTGATCGTTGCGACTCAGTTGAACCACATCCTATTCGTGGCAGGACTTTGCGAACGAGGAGCTGATATAAAATTGACTGACAAGGACGGAAGGACGGCACTCCATCATGCCATTTTCAGAGACCCTGATATAATAGCACTTCTTCTTCAGCACAATGCTAGTCCGGTCACACCCGACAAGGAAAGGAAAACGCCACTACACTTTGCCTGCCAACTCGGCAATCTTGGCATCTTCAAGCTCTTGATTGGGGCATTAAATGATGAGGAATTAGCCAACGTCATAGATGGAGAAAAGCCTTCCCTTCCCATTACATCGGCCGGTGTCAGCTCAACTATCATTCGGTCCCTCCTAGACGAGAAAGTTGATAGGTTGGCCGAAGAAAAGCAAAGTCAAACACCAACTCACCACGCTGCAGTCGTGAGGTACCTGGACGAACTTGAAAGGGTTTGTCTGCGCACAGAAGTCAGCTCTAAGGATAAGGAGTTGGTCATCCACTCACTATCGAAGGGCCATTTGGTAGCTGTGTGGTTTCTTCTAGGAAAGATCGACAACGTCGACTTCATTGTCGATGGTGAGTCTCCGCTAACAATGGCCGCCTCGAAGGGCTACAACAGTGTTGTAAGTCGGCTGCTTAAGAAGAAAGCCAATCCCAACTTTGGCGATGGGAATGGCTACTCTCCTCTTCAACGAGCTGTAATCGGAGGACACGTAGATGTCACTAGGAGCCTCCTAATTGCCGGGGCCGGGCCTAATTCAGCCAACAAAGGATGGAAGCCCCTCTATTATGCCGCCTCGAGGGGTATGACCGAGATCGTCGAAGTCTTGTTAGCTAATAAAGCTAATATATACGAATGGGCTCCCTTAGAGGGTGTCGCTCCCCCTTCGTTGTTAGCCCGCTCAGGCGTTATCTCAAAGGTAGTGAAACAAGATACAGGCTATGTGACTCCGCTTCACCTAGCTATCAAGAATCATCACATCGAAATCATTAAGCTGCTGGTCAAGAGAGATAGCAAGCTCGTACACAAGATCAACAAAAGCAGACCCCTATGCTCGTACTTTTGCGATGATCCCCCGTTTCTTTACGCACTGAAATGGGGTAACTTGGAGGCCGCTCGTTTTATGCTAGCAGAAGACCCAACAGTTACGGCGCTTGTTGGTTTTAAAGGAGTTTCTGCTTTCCATGTGGTAGCTGCCAAGGGCTATATAGGATTTTTAGATGAGCTCGTCCAATCTTTTGGTCATCTATATGTAAAGACTCCCTCAAACTACGGCCAAACACCCCTACATTATGCAATTGATACAGGGAACGAAGCTATGGTTCAAAGACTACTTGATCTTGGCTCGGATATAGATGCCGTTGATAAAAACGGAGAGATAGCCTTACACTACTCGACTCGGAGCAAACTTCTCGGCTGTGTCGAACTCCTCCTCACTGCTGGTGCCAACCCCAACATTTGTTGTACTAAACGGGGCCGGGTCCCTTTGCATGAAGCGGCGGGCGCGGAGAAGATCCTAGACGCATTGTTATCACACGGCGCTGAGGTTAACTTCGTAGATATAAATGGAAGTACCGCACTTATGCTTGCAGTGAAGAATGGTAACGAATTAAGCGTGCGCACGCTCTTAAGTCACAAAGCAGATATTAACATTGCCGACGACGGGGATACTACGGCGTTGCATTACGCGGAGCGCAACAAGAATCCCATTTTCCACAAAATATTGCTTGAAGCCTCGGCCGATGTCAATGTAATGGACGACGAGGGCTATACGCCGTTGCATATTGCTGCATTATATCGTGGAACAGACAGCGCTATTAGGATTCAAGAACTTTTACAGAAGGGAGCTGAGGTGAATTGCAAGGATAACGAAGGGAATACGCCTCTTCACCATGCAGCTAATGATTTGACGAAATTGACGAAATTAATCGAGGTCTATCATGAAAGGGGTCTTGATATAGACGACAAAAATAAAGAAAAGCAAACGCCGTTGCATTTGGCTCTCTCGAAAGACAACTACGATACATCTAAATTCCTCCTCGACAAAAGGGCTAGCATAGACAATAGAGATAGTCTTGGAGACGGTTGCCTGCGGGATGCGGGCAACAATGAGCGAATGGTTGAACTCCTCCTAAAAATAGGAAGCGATAGAGAAGTGCCGCCGCCGTGGACCTTGGAAGATAATATCTTCATCGACGAGGTAGCCGTTATCAATGACGTCCCCGCTGATCGGGACGGATGGACTATAGAGGCCCTCCTCTCCCTGAAAGATTTGTCTAAGCCGGCTAAAGAACACATACCTAAGATCATGGCAGCAATTCTGAGGCCAACTAGCCTGATAATTCCCGACAATTGGGAAGCGAAAGAAGTTTTAGAACAGGCTATCAACTGGTCACCAGACCACAGAGAAGTACAGTTCTCTCATGAAAGTAAGACAACTAACGGCGTGTCGAGTCCGATACCTCTCAACCGACAGCCTATTGTAAATGTTCGGGCTGATCACCCTTTCCCGCCTCGGAATATCGGAGATCCTCCCTCATACTTCGAAATTGAAATCTTACCAGCTGAAGGAATGCCCAAAACCAGGACAACTGTGTGTATCGGACTCTGTGGAGAGTACACCGGCATGAGTTACGCGTTTGCTGGGCGCGTCGACCATGGTATATCAGCGGGTTATCACGGCGACACTGGCTATGCATACCAGTTTTTGGGTAACGACAATGGGGATGATGAAACAAACATTGGCAGGAGATTCGCAGAGGGCAGTACAGTTGGTTGTGGAGTTAATTGGATAGGTGGCGTCGGCGTCATTTACTACACGGTTGACGGCCAATACGTTGGTGAGTAGGTACCTAACCTATATCAGATCACCTCGTTAACAAATACTTACTTAGCTCGAGTTCATACTAACTAACATGGTTACCTTTTATCGCAGGAGGATGCCACAATCAGACAACAAGATTTACAACCAAAAAGATATATCCTCTTATCTCCATGCACAATACAGCCAGTAAGATACGAATCAACTTTGGCGAGAAGACGGATGAAGGGGAATGGAATTTCAAATATCCACTTCCCATCTGAAGCGAAGACGATGATGTGTAACTACGACTAACGATGGTGTTGGTTTGAACTTGAAAAGCTACATAGATTCTCGGTGTATCTCGATAATATAAATTGGTTGACTTTTTCTATCCGAGCTCGTTGCTTTTCGTTTAGTAGCTTTAGTACTTCCAGCCGCATGGTTTGGCTACAGATGGGCATTGCTATCACAGTAATATATCATTAGAAATCTTCATGAGCGGTGGTTTAAAATTAAATCAAGCGCAACTATGCTAGGTACTTTCTATATTAGCTCCGGCCGTTGTTTGACTTATACACTTGCTAAGAGCCTTCCATTTTGAAGTGAGTAGGGATATAAATAGCTCACTGTGGTCCTTATACATGGCTTACAAGGCAAGTAGGGGGGTAAAGTGGTAAGCAGAAAATAGATACTTCTACCATATCAAGTAACTTTCAAATCTTCAAACCTTCCTACTAAGGCAAGTTATTCAATCCAGATATTTAAATGATACTAAAAGAGCTTTAATAGCATAATTATAACGTTTACATCAAGTCTTTAATAACAGCCGGTGAGACGGATGCGATTTTTATATTATATAGTACATAAGGCTACCTAATACGTATAAACCAACTACCTTCATCTAGGTATTAAATCATGTACCTATCGCCTATTCACATGTCTAGGTTAATGCGGTCCCAATATCGACCGATCCAACCCGTGCGAATGAATAGCAAGAAATGGACGCGCTTTAGTAGTAATATAAGTACATGATAACTCGCTAGGGAATAAAAACCCCGCGATACGCTACTTTGTCCTGGATATCATGATAGGGCCCTCAGGCTACCCCTCATGATATCTTAGTATAGGTATATAACAAACGCCACCGAGACTCCTGAAAACCGTGCGAACGTAGGTCCCGTAAATACATCATGACCAGACCGCTGGGAAATTCTGCCCGTAGTAGCCAAATAACCCCCCCAAAATTACGCCTTGTCGTCGCATACCCTCGTCTAGACAGTTGGAAGATATTTCATTATCCATGACTCTTTAGAACCCTTCAAAGTAGCGTTCATATTGACGAGATAGTTCGTCAGTATATGGCTCCCGCTTGCCATCGTCCTCCGGGTAGATATCGAAGCACTGTGCGTCGCCCGGGTACCGTACGTTGGGCTGTATCGGGGGCCTGATTTGCCGGTGGTAAAGCGCGTCCCAATCTATGCCTTCGAAGAAGGGATGCTCCTTAACTTGACGAGTACCGCCGATGAGATTTCCTAATCGCCTAGAGCGATCCACAGTGCAGAACGAACGGATGATGTTTTGCGCATTAGGCGAAATAGGGGGCTCGGCGGGGAAGAGCACGGGCTTCTCTATTATCCTGTCATCTTATTAGCTTTTACGAGCGGTGAAACGTGCGACTCCCGGTACTCACTGCTTGTAAATCTCAATAGGATTCTGATGCCAAAATGGAGGATAGCCAGTGAGGAACTCGTAGATCAGAATACCCAGGGCCCACCAATCAACGGCGATGGTGTGTCCCTTGTTCTGAATAACCTCGGGCGCCAAGTACTCGGGCGTACCACAAAGAGTGTAGGTCTCAACAGGCCTACTTTCGCTGCTACCTAGTCTCTTCGCAAACCCAAAATCAACCAACTTCACGTGGCCCTGGCCGTCCAGGAGAAGGTTCTCCGGTTTCAAGTCGCGATATGCGACACCGCCCTGGTCGTCATGAAGATATTCGAGTACCAAGACGATCTCGGCAGCATAGAACTGGGCCCATTCTTCTGGAAATCGTCGATGTCTTCGTAGGTAACTAAAGAGCTCACCACCTGGAACATAGTCGAGAAGCATGTACAAGGAGTCGTGATCGGAGAAGGTGGTGATTAATTCGGTAATAAAAGGGTGGCCAGCGACATCGCTTAGTATACGGCGCTCGTCTCGAACGTGGTCTATCTGCTTTAACTTGATAACTTCGGTTTTCCGTAGGATCTTGAGAGCGAACACCTTGTCGCGGTCCTCTTCGTTAGCGTTGGCAGGACGGACCAGACAGACTCTAGCAAAGGTGCCTATAAGAAATAGGGTTAGAACGGCAGACACGGTAAACGCTTGGCGCATCTAAAATAGGTGTGGTGGCAGGTGGTGGCAGGTAGGTGTGTTACCAGTTCCTAAAGTCCTCATGAGGGCAAAGTCGCTCAGCTTCAATCGCTGGTGTTGGGGTGGTACTTTTGGGTCGACGTCAGCCTCTGGCTGGGGAAGATTATTGGTGTCTGTGTTCGCGCCGGGCCGTAAATTGTGTTCCTGTAGGACCCGTGGAATGAGGCCGGGTTTGGCAACCGTAGCGGCCATCTTTTTAAGATTCATCCGAGGTACTTTTGGAATATTCCAGCTTCCAGCTAAGTAAAGGCTGCCTTTCGCAATTGGCGGATATCATCAGACGATACCCATTTCTTAGCGCAAAATATTTCTAATAGCAGCGAGGACGCCTCTGACTAGCGACTATAGGTCGTCGAAGAGGCAATGCACAACGAATTGGATATATGGTATAAGGTATAAGCCGGTGTATTTCAAAGAATACACATGGTGAATATAGTGAAAAGGAGGCGGCACATGTATAGACTTTGGCCGAGGGAAAAGAGGGAAAAACTTATAAGAGAGGGCTAAGATAAGTTGCGATTTGCCCGCTTCCCGCTTCTTTAGCGCATTAGATCGTAATAAGTAGTAATAATGGTGGACTCTTAAAACGGACTTGGTTAGTATAGTATTCGGGTTTTTGGTTTTTGGTTATTATTTGGTTATTCGGTTATTTGGTTAGACTGGGCTGGAGTGGAAGGGCTGGACGGGCTGGACGGGTTGGATAGGTTTAAGATAGTTAATAGGTAAGTTTAGATTATGTAGGTACCTTAGGTAGGTTAGGTAGGTTAGATAGGTAAGAGGTAGGTAGTAAGCAAATACTGGACCTACTATGTATGCGATCTCCAGCCTTGTAGCGATGACGTTTGCTGCAGAACAAACTCCAAGCGGGGAGGGATTCCATTGTTGCAGGTGATGAAAGTGGACCAATGTGGATTCCAACACTGTCTGATCTAGACCACGAAGGGAAACTACCCTTTGTACGCTGCGTGGATGCATGGAGAGCTGGAACGTGCTGTGTAGTTGCAGGATGTTGCGCCCACGCATTCCAACCAATCACCTTTGCCCTTCTACCTGGATCATACAGACAGGACAGACCATATCGAAGCTTTGAGACGCAAACATGCGCAACACATTTGAGAATTAGACCGTGCTTAGGGGACAGACATACATAGCCTATCAATAATTAGCCGATTATAATATGGCCAATTCGGGTGGTTATTGATTAAATCACGGTGTAAAGGCACTTTATAAGTGAAAGGTTGAGGAAAATAAGATCCGGGTCTAGCCGTGTTAGAGCGTGATATCGGGGAATTCTAATTAGATTAGCTAAGCTTGAGATGATGTAGTGAATGTACATTGTACAATACGTTAGATACCAAAGTACCCCACTTCAAGGGGTTTCAAGATAGACAGCTTCAGCCACAATACGGTACACTAGGAGGGTCATTTGTCCATTTTTACCGGGAGAGGCTGAAGCCCGGCCAAAGCGGCACACCTTAGGTAACCTAGGTAGGTCACTGGGCAGTGCCTGTCCCTGAACCTGTAGCGACCCCACGGAGGAACATCTCTCCTTACAACAACCTACACATCCATACCTCACACACTTACACTTACACACGATAACGGCTGACACAACATCTAATCTAGCCTTTCCACGACGAGTACGACTGCTGCTTTTCCATTTTCTACATACCTATATTCCATCTCTGACCCGTTCAGCGTTATTGCTCATCTAAACGTTATTAGAAATGAATTGAGTTACAAGTACATGGACTCGACTCTGCTGGAAGGTCTTGAACCATGTTTAATAACCTCAGCAGCTTTGTGCAGAAGGCTCAGTCGGCTGCTCAGCAGCTGATTGATCCTATGCAAGGACTAAACCTGACCAACTCAGACAGGCATCCCTCCAAAGCTTCTCTATTCCAGAATCAGTTCCGACTTCCCAGCTCCCAGACGCCCCTATACGAGATACCCGCCGAGCTTACCATACCGCCTTCGAACGTCACTCAGGGCGACAAAGAGCGCGACCGCGGCTGGCACTATGTCGGCAAGCTGCATCTTTCCGAGTTCTATATTTGTTTTTCCACTACCCCGACTAGTTTTTCACAAGGTGCCAGCCCCTCGAGTGCCGCCGCATTCACCGGCCAGACACACGGCGCCGGCCCTAGTGGGAATGGATTTACTTTCCCCCTCTGCGCTATTAGAAAGGTCGAGCGCCTAAATACCCAGAACCTTCAGGTACCAAGACATTCCTCTTTACTTAAGCCTACTGTATCAACTCAACTCAAGCTGACCTTGAGGGACTCTAGTTCGCTCTCGCCATCACCACCTGGAATGGTATAACGCAAGAATCGGTCAAGGACAAAGATGCGCTAAAAGACAAGAAAGATTTTAGAGAGCAGAGGATCACTATACAGCTTGCCGGATCTCGACCGGCGTGTGAAAGATTTTGTGACGGTCTCAAGAAAGGCTTAAGGAATGCGGTCGGTAGCGTCGGGAGATACAAGAAAGTTGTCTCCGAATGTTACTCGGAATACCTCCTTAGGCCAGAGGATAAAAAGAACACAAGCCCGCCTGATGCTGGTTTAGGTATGGTATTTCGATACCCTGGCGACCCGAAGAAGCTAAGGGATCGGGCAAAGATGAGGTTATGGGCCGAGTATCTTCGCGATAATGGTCGGAATGCGACCCTGATTCGTCAGCCCACATTTCATAAACTGATTAGGGTCGGTCTCCCAAACCGACTCCGAGGTGAGATCTGGGAGTTAACGTCTGGATCTCTATATCTACGACTCGAAAATCCGACCTTATATGTGGAGACACTCGCAAAGTTCGAAGGGAAAGAGTCGTTGGCTATAGATGAAATAGAAAAAGACTTAAACCGAAGTCTCCCCGAATATCCAGGATTCCAGAGCGAAGACGGCATCAGCCGCTTACGACGAGTTCTCACAGCATACAGTTGGGTTAACCCCGACGTCGGGTACTGTCAGGCCATGAATATCGTCGTGGCCGCTTTGTTGATTTACATGTCTGAGACTCAAGCGTTCTTCCTCCTTTCGGCATTGTGCGATAGGCTAGTTCCTGGGTATTACTCCTCTACCATGTATGGTACGCTCTTGGATCAGAAGGTCTTCGAAGCCCTCGTTGAGAAAACGATGCCGATTCTGTGGGAACACCTCGTTAAGAGCGATGTACAACTTTCCGTCGTTTCTCTTCCCTGGTTCCTCTCCCTGTATATCAACTCGATGCCCCTGGTTTTTGCATTTAGGGTTCTGGATGTTTTCTTTGTTGAGGGGCCCAAGGTACTGTTCCAAGTCGGACTGGCTATTCTAAGGATCAACGGCGAAGAATTATTAGATGCTACGGACGACGGTGCTTTCATATCTGTTCTAAAATCATATTTCTCGCGTCTCGATGAATCCGCGCATCCTAAATCGGAAAACCCAAAGCTGCGAGCCATTAACAGGTTTCAAGAACTGATGGTAGTAGCTTTTAAGGAGTTCTCGGGCGTTACTCATAGCACTATCCAAGATTTGCGATTAAAGAACAAGGATGCGGTTCTCAATAATATTGAGAATTTCGCTAAGCGTACTGCTATCCGAAATCTTGGTCCCGACAGCAAATTACTGAGCCCTGACGAACTAGGAGCCTTGTATGATAGGTTTTACGGGATTTTGTACGAACGACAACAGCGGGATCATATTATCCAAGAGCAACTAGCTCGAGCTAAAGCCAGCCGAGCCAGAGCGACCGACATATTCCCGGATAACCACGACCATCGCGTCGAGAAGGGTCGGGTCGGCCTAGGACCCAGTACTAGCTTAATGGACTACGATGCATTCCGGGAATTCTTAGCGAGCGTGTCCAAATGGGCCATCTCTGATGCTCCAGCCTCGTCTAGGCGCGACGTGCCTGAGAAAGACCGTGGTTCATACTTCGGCAGTTTTAGACGATCCGAACCTAACCTGCTCTCACCGTGGGGAGGGGGCCCCGAGCCGACTGATCATGAGTTCATGCAGAGATTGTTCCGAAGATGGGATGTGGATTCCAACTCGACGTTAACGTTGCAAAATGTCGTGACGGGCTTCGCCCATATCAAGGGGAAACGTGATATTATGGGCACAATCACATATTTTTTTGAGCTCTACGATGACGATGGCGATGGAAGAGTCGATCGAGAGGGCATACTTCGAATATCTGAAGCTCTCCTGTTTCTCTCGCGCCGTGGCCTTGAAGGATCATTAAGCCAATCTGCATCGACCCCGGCGCCGAATGGCCTAAGCGAATCTAGCAGCGGCTCGCTGAGCCCACCAATCGGGGGTACTATTAATGAGCGATTTTTAGGAAGCGTGAGCGCTTTCATTCGGCGCTGTTTTGAATATGCCGATCCTGATCATCCAAATAACCAAATCACAAATAAAGGAAAATCATTCTCCGATATTGAGGAGCCAGCAAGCGACAACAATAGTGCATTTGCTATTGGCGACGATGAGGATGAGGATGATTTACTAGCTTTTGATACTCCAACAGACGTCACGCCAACAGACGACACTCCAACAGACAGTCCCAAGCCTACAAAGAAGAAGCCTGACTTGGGAGAGACAATTCCATCGGCTTTAGGTAAGCCAGATACGGACAACGAGGCTAGACGTGCGGTATCCAAAGCCCAGTCCGAGAAAGCCAACGCAGCGCTAGATCCTTCAAATCCGCTACATATAACTTTACCAACGTTCCGAATGGTAGTGCTTGCGGACGAGCTACTGGAACAATTCTTCGAATCATCATTTCCTACCTCATTACACCTCACTGATGGCTTGGCGTCTACCAACCAGTCTACTTCATCTCTAACCACGTTTTCTAATATTGGCTTCGGACGTTCTACTGGTGCACCGCCTCCTGTTTCGCAGGCAGGCGTGGCAGGTGCTGGCCGTAGTCTGCGTGGCGTTCTAGATAATATCGTCACGGATGCATCACGCGTTGCGGCTGAAGTCCGCCGGCGTATGGAAGAAGCACAGCGCGAATTGGAGAAGAATGCGGTACCTGGACAGAAAGATGAGGAAGAGGAGGAGGAGGAGGATGTTCAAGGCCTACGCCCGACTGCATATGGTGGAGATCCCGAGCGGAGGAGCGTCAGATCCTCGGATAGAGATCTATTAGATGGAGCGGATGCTGGAGCTGGAGCGGCGAAGAACCCAGAAGGGCAAAGCCAGTCAAATCTTGACGCTAATGGTACGCAAGAAGGGAGGCCAAGAACGGCCAGTTCAACAACACAGAGAATTGTAGAGTTCGAGGGTTGAAATGCATGTAGAGGTTAGCACAGGGTCATGAGGGAGTTAGGGTATCGGTCTGGAACATGATTGAAGGTCTTGGCGTCGTTTTCCGCTGCTTTGTTCGCAAGGTGTATGTACAACTGAATGCCACTATACCAGGGACTGTAATTCAAATTCAATGGATCAACAAATTGGTTGGGCTGAAACATTATGCTACTAAGAATTTGGGGAGGTCTCCCTTCGACGCGCAGGAATCCAGGTCTCTAAAATTAAGCTAGTATTGACTGTTAACGAAATTATCAATATTGATGAGCCAGTTAACATGGACGAGTCTGCTCTTAAGGGAGACGCGGTTTTAGATTTGCCCCCTTTTGAGATGGTGCCATTATCTTCAGCTCCAGCCAAGGGGATTGAATTGGTTCATTCCAAGGGCAACGAGATAGCTTAAGAATAAATAAATTATGGTGATAGATCTGAGTCAATAAGGGAATGCCATGGCTAGCTAGATTCAAGTCTCGCCCTTTTAGTAATAACATCGAACATTCCCCTTGGTTATTTACGTTATCACAGACAGAAAATGTTGGTTGGAATAAGATATTCAAATACTCCCGAATTCGCCCACCCGGTCTATTCTTTTGCTACCTCTCATCATCCTACTACACTAATACTTCCTTCTAAGTAATTCGACGACGTTTCTTAATAATATTTTCGCCCGAGGTAAGAGTTATTTGTATAAAACATCCAAATCCACAATGGGGTTGTCGACTCAGGTCAGAACTGCCGTTGCAACTAGCTTGCTGGTATTCTCGGCTCAGGTCGCGACAGTCAACGCGGCTTCAGCTTCCACCCGGTATACCTCCACTTCGACTGTTTCCTTGATGAAGTCGTCTCCTGTCTCCTCTTCGGCTATCCCGGGCGTTGCCAACTCCAACACTCCTATCGTGCTCGCCGTCGTCCCGGCTCGCGCCCCTATCAGTCGCAGGGACACCCAGAATAAACATCCTAAACACCACGACTCTGACAAGGATGACCACGACGACGACAAGGATGACCACGACGACGACAAGCATGACCACGACTCTGATAAGGACCATGACCATTCTGACAAGAAACACCATCACTCTGACAAGGAACATGATCATGATAAGGAACATCACCACAACTCTGATAAAGGACACCATGATAAGGGACACCATGACAAGGGACACCACCACAAGGACAAGGGACACGACAAGGGATATGTGGGCGCTCCGCCCGCCGACCCGCTCAGCTGTGCCGACGCAACTACCTTCTATTTAACGGACGGTGTGATCAACAGCGGCGGGGAGTATCTCGCAACGGGCCGAGACGTCTTATACGAGCCGCTAACAGCATCTTCGCCGCGCGGGGACTCCGCAGCCGGCAAGTTCGCCGTTGAGAACGGGTATCTACGTTGGTACGATGACGGGTTCTACGGCGGGCAGGCGCGGTACTGCCAGATGCCGGGCTCGGGACAGGTGTACGTCACGTACCACGTCGAAAGTACCTGGCCTGAGGGTTGCGAGGAGGTCGACCTTGCGGTAAGGCCGGAGTCGTGGTGCCGAGATGGGGATGGGGATGAGTATGAGTACAAACACGACGATGATGATGATGATGATGATGAATACAAGACCAACGATGGTTATAAAACTAAGCATCATGATGATGATGACGATGATTACGATACCGGATACGCGACGAGCACCGGATATTCCGCGCATTCGGACTACGAAACCAGCAGCAGCAGTCACTACGCGACACCTACCAGCTACGAAACTCACAGGAGTAGTTACAAGACTCCCACCAGTCGCGCAACACCACACAGTTATCCCACCATCGCCAGCGCCCAAACCCCCTCGTCCCAGGGCATCTACCCGACGTACGCCAGCCCGACGGGCCAGCTCTGCGTCGAGACGCCGCTGTCTTGGGTCCTCGGCAGCCATACCTTCATCCGGGACGAGCTATGAACGAAGAAAGGAATCGTACTTTCACTTGCACATGTATTATTTATATTCCTTCCATCATTATTGCGTGTGGCAATACACGAATATTAAGTAGATCGCCACCCACCAGTCTGTTTCCGCGGGCTATAATAAGGAACGCTAGCTAGCTAGCGGAAAGAAGGGGGAGAGAGGTAAAACGAGAGACGAAGAAAATAAGGAGGGGGGGCGTTTGGATCTACACTTCTTGTTTAAATAACTAAATGTTAATTAATCCTCTTTGTATTGTAGTTTGATAGTTAGTTTAAAGGAGTTCTTGGTTTATATTAGTCAATTATGAATTTCACCAGTTAGGTTGGTTTCAACTTGCGTTGTTACGGGCCTGTATAAGTGATGATTAACTACCTCTTAAATATCGCAGTTTCATTAAGTACCTGACGAATTAGGAGCCCGTAAGAATATTGAAGTAGAAAAACAGGCGGAACATATGTTGTCCAGATACATATACTCAGGATATATATACGGCGCGCTAGCAGGTATAGTTATCATATTAATATGAACTCAGCTTTCCATGCTCTTTCTGGTCGAATAAATCTTGGATAGTTACTCCTTAACGCCTATAAAACTCGTGATACCCAGTCTTGTTAATTCATATTTCACTTTTGTGTACGGCCTTTTAAACAGAAGAACTCGGTGGTAGTAAATAAATTACCTACCTTAACTCCCAATTATTCCCCCTATTTTATAAGAGGTAATCACACCATTATTCTCGAATCTTCCCTTCACTACAAGCCCCAGGTCTCCTTTTTGACAAACACATCTTTAAGTTAAGAATAAAGAATTATCGTATAATGCCAATACTCCCTAGCTAAGAAACCCGGAGATAGCTGATGAGAAGGGACACTATCAATAAATACAGGTAGTTATACGTTTATAAAGATAATAACCAAACTTACATCAAACCTGTTGAAGAAACTCTTTATTTTAGGTAATTAGTATACTGTATAACAACGTTCTACCATAGCCAAGACGCCCCCTTAAGCGCACTAGTTAACTAGTATCAGTAATCCTTGTGAAGTCTCCCAGTGTAGATCAAGATTTATCTTATATACCCAGGGGTGTCTAAAATCCAGCGATGGGTATACATCAAAATATTAACAAATTCAAGGTACTTATAACCCCTAAGGTTTTAACATCTAAGATGTGATGTGAGTTTCTGCTTTTTAAAAGAATTTATAATAGATCGGCTCATCCTTTGCGGAAATACTACCTATATACTTTTCTATATCCTCGTTCATCACCCATTAGGTATCCTGCCTAGTTCGACTCATCACTAATTTTGCTTCCCCGGCCATCTAGATGTCCGCTCGATACTCATACTTAACTTCTCTCTTGTTAGGTTTTAATAAAAACGAGGGTATAGGAATTGTGTCATTTATAACCTGTCGTTGATACCCAAGGAGCAAGACAACAGGCTAGGATAAGTTCAGTGTTCAACATAGCAATTTTATAATCACAATAGTCACTAACAGCGCGATGAACGATGAAACTATTTAAATGATGTCTCTTGTCTCTTATATCGCTGCTTTACAACACTTATTCTTCCGTTACCTCTCCATCCCCTCTACAGCCAATTCTATACAGCCAGTCCATCCCGCTTTCCCCTAAATAAACACGACCGGTAGAGCCGATAACCTAACCCCAACCCTGAACCGGAAACCCAACCGTGATCCCGATGTCCCTGAAAACAAAAAACTGGAAAAGCATCTTGTCTTAATGCTTATTCTTTCTTCGCAAATCCTGCCCAGGTATCATCGTATAACGCGCACAACACGCGCGAGCAGGCGCGCGCTACCATAGAGATAAGAGATGAAGATTCTGGCTCAGCAAATGCGTGACAGTCATAAATGCCGTGAGATTCCCCGAGTTGTGACTAAGGGACCCAATGAGAACAAAAGAAAGTAAGCAGTAGTGGGAGCCGGGGAGGCTCGGGGTATATCCCGTCTAATATTGCGGGATACATCGTGCGTCTCTTTGAATAAGACGACTCTGGCTGTTGAAATAAAAACCTCTATCTCCAAGGTTCTCGACAGGCCACCCGGCCTCTCCGTAGCAAATTCTAATCCGTATCGATACAAGCCAGAAGACATTAAAAAATAAGGTGGTTGAGCGTATAAACTCTCTAGTAGAACGGATTACTTTATCTTCCTGGCGTCGAACAGCGTCAAGCTTAGACTCGTATCGTTCTCGCCTACGACGGGAGTGGGTTCGCTGAGGATTTCCCACCTCCTGAACACAAAGGGGGTTAGCTTCTCTGGTATCATATTCATACCCATCGCCATCGCCCTCCTTTCTTGTATTCCCTGGGGTGGCTTCTCGCGATGAGCTAGCATTAGATTCTCTGCCGGGTTCGGAGCGAAGCTAAATAAGTATCTAATCCTAGGATCAGCCGTGGCATCTTTCACTGCCCGTACGCATAATAGGCGTGCCTCTTCGGGTAAGTTATCAGCTAACACGAGCGCGATGTCGAAGGCCTTCTGTCCGAGATTGGAGGATAAGTGATTATCGAGCTCCTGAACGAGACCCGCAAGGATGACTAAAGCACGACCACGAATTTCACCACCAGATACCCGTGATGCATCTAATGCACTAGCGGATGGTGAGGTGAAAAGGGTTAGGTAAGAGAATATAAGAGGTAGCCAGCGTGAGAGCACAGCGGCTTGAAGTGATGCGTACTCTCCAGCTCTTGAGGCTAGGATATCCCACAAGTCTGCAAGTTTGTCTACCAGAGCGCTAGAAAATTGGAATACTTTTGATCCCGACCCTCCACGGAATATGGAATCGATAACGGTCAAGAGATTCTCCGCCATGTGGATATCTCTATCAAAAGTGGCATCTCCGGGAGGATTTTTAAGAGATGGGATGATATCTAGCAAGCGTGACTCCGCTCGGTTTCTCATGTGCTGCGTAATATCAGGACTAAGAGAAGGGAGCATGCCTGTCCACATGATATTATTGGCGTCGATGGCGTTGTCGAGTGCTTTCGACAATAGCTCAAATTGCGACTGGGTTCTCTCCGATGCCTCAGCTTGTCCTAGCTCATCAACTGCGAGGTTTAGGGAAAGTTTAACTTGGCAAAAAGGCAGCGTAAATTCGTTTGCCAATTCTAAAACTTGCTCAAATGATTTCTGGCCGCCACCGCTGTGAGGTACCAGCAGCTTCGTAGTCCAGGTTTCGATAAGCGCCGCTAATTTCGGGTCCGGACTTTTTAACGAAACAATTTGGCTGGCAGCGTTTGGATCGACAAGTATTAAAGATCGGAGAACTTCTAGGACTTTGGCCTCGAATTGCTTGTTATCTAAGGGTTGAGGGATCGACGTGTGCTGATGAAGGGAGGTTGAATACTCAGCCAATGCCCCGCGGACCAACGGCATCAACTCCCTAGCATGCTCACGCCTAGCGTAGTCCTGGACGATACGGAAGCGATAGCAGTCCTCCGAAGACATCATGGGACTCGGGCTGCATGGCATGATTAACATTTGCAATACCTCCTGCATGTAGACAGAAGCAGACCCGACGGCGTTCGGCTGGGGCTGGGCAGTTTGATCTTGATTCCTATGAGCGGTTGCGAACAATATTGCGAGAGGCAAACAACCTGAGCTCATCAGAGGTGGAAATAACTGATTGATATGTGGCCTGTTCGTTAGCTTGCGAATGTGCTGAATCCATCCTCTCGTAAGTTCGCTGAAATGTTGAATATCAAATACACGAAGTCTGGTGAGAAGGATACAGCAAAGTCGTTGACGCTCATCTGCTTTACCCCAATAAACTTGTAGCTTTTTGATGATAGCATAGAACAGCCGCTCCATTGTTGGCCTATCGGCGCTGGTGTAGCTAGCAAGCTTCTCTATTTGCTCACTTAGTTCTGTCTCGGCGTCTTGAAGTTGGGTAGCCATGTTGTCGGACAACGGCGACGAGGCATCTGCGGCGCTGCTACGGTCTATACGTATCAAATCGTTCTGTAGTTGGGTCGTCACATCTTCAAGGCCGGGTAGACGCGATGCTAGATAAGCAAGAGAAGCTAGAAGCGGACGGGCACCGATACCTTGCTCTTCCATGATGGTTTTGAGTCGCTCGTAAAGAATTTGGAAGAGTGGCTTAGCTGCTCCAGTTGCGGTGAATACTGGCAAATGAAGATTGATGGTGTCGGCACAGAGTGCGAGAAGCTCTGCGTTAGGGTATGTCGCTGTTAGCTTCAAGACCTCTTCGAGCATAGTATAATCCTCAGCGGCTTCGAGAAGAGTCCGAACCATCTCAAACGTGTTCTTGGGTAGTTCAACACCGCCTTTGCTGGATTGCGAATTCCGGACGACGTTGCCGATGAAGTCACTGCTGAGCCACGAGGAAATGGTCGTCTTTAGAGATCGACTGCTTAACATGATCCGCTTCGATAGCTTGTCTAGACTCATGGGCATCTTCTGTAGGAGCGGATCTTCGGGTCCTAGTGGAACGGAGAGCGTGCTCTTAATGCAACTGATAGCCATTGCCATGTCCTGGGACTCATCATCGACCGAATACGACGCTCTTCGCAGTAATGTTGCCCTCACATTTTTCATAGAATCGTTAAGGGAATGGAGTGGAATCTCAGCAAGTAGCCTCGTGAAACATGGTCCGTCACGTGCTGCTTCGAAAGGAGACGAAAGTCCACCGCGGGATATAAGCCATTGGATATATTGAGGAACCGAGAAGTGGCCAGAGCGAACGAGTTCCGACACGAGATGATATACAAGCTGCTTTCGGGCAGTTTCTTCAAGCGGGTCGGTATCCAGAAAGTCTAGCACGGCTCTGGTGACATCGATATCCAATGCAGACGACGAACGCAGAAGCGTTGCGGCAATGTACACTTTTGCAACTCCCGGTCGATATAATGAGGTACACCATTCAAGAATAGTTCTGACTATCGGCCACTTGTCATCGCTCGTTTTCCAAAGTCGCTTTGGAATATCCGTATCGAGAGGTGTTCGATGTATGCTATCAAGTAGTTGTACTACTATGCTGCGGAGAGCAGGTTGCGATTTAGCGTTAGAACTAGTTAAATAGTCGTTACGCAAATCGATTGATTTAAGAGCTCTTGATCTGGCTTCGTTGCTACCAGACCTAGGGGGCTCGGCTAAAGAGTCGCGATGCTTGTACCAAACCCCAGGATTAATGAAATTCTCCGGGCAAATGAGGAGTAACGACTCTATTAGCGATTGTAATCGTGTAGCAAGAGGGAGCAAAATATCACCATCGGGAAGATGATATATCTGCTCATTGAGTTAGTTGACCGTGGTTAAGACATGTCGCTGGGGGCATACAGAATAGTGATGAGACAAAATGGCACTGACTAAACGTCGTCCATGTCTCCTTAATTTGAGAAGATCTTTCCAGTATATTTGGATGATCAAAAGCCACAGGGGGAGCCTGGCTTGGTTACTATTTTCCAAGCCAGAGACCAGCCAGTCCATATAGTGGTCGCGGTCCAAAAGATGCTCGGCGTAAAGATGAGCAGCCAGACGGATGCTACGAGTGGTTAGCACGAGTGTTATTCTACAGGGTAGCACCATCACTTACGCATATGTAACTTTGGCCTTCCAATCATCTTCGCTGAAAGCATTGCAGATGGCCTCGACGAACTGTTCGACAAACACGGTCCAGTCTCTAATCCATTTGGCTTCTCCGCCCATAACAAAGATGCCATTCGCCCCCTTTCTCTTGAAGGCTCGTATCTCGTTTGCGCCGACACACTTTGCAAGCCAAACGGCGCGTTCCGTGGGAACGTTCTTATTTAAGCACTGCTCAAGCAAGACCTTCCCGCGAATACCGTGGGGGATAGTTCGACTCAAGCGTCTGAGGGAAATAGCTGGGTTAGCAAGGTCCTTGAGCCATATCTCTCTTTTCGTGTCGGTTAGCGTAACTCGAGGCGGGGGTTTGAAGGTAGAAGCCGAAGTGATCTGGCCATTGTGTCTCCTCTGATTGAGGATGCTAGTAAAAACGGTTGATAATGTGTGAAGGCCAGTCTTATGGTGCAGCGCAGGAAACAACGAAGCCTTGGCCGACGCAGGCTCCTGGGTAGACTGCGCCGGTGCCTTGTCGAAATATCCATGCCTAATAATGTTGTCAGAAAACTGATCCTCAGGATGTGATCCGTTCCAACGATAGAAATCTGCGACTCCTGTACATGGGTCAGTACACGCACGAGCGGGCACATCCTTGGTTCTAGTTTTACCGGTGGACTCCGATTTGCCCGTGTTGGGATAGCGAGCAGCAATCGATGGTGGTTCGAGGACGAAGGGCTTCGGGCGGGTGTCCTTCTTGGGGGGTGTACTGGTACTCGAAGACTCCGACCGTTTAACGGGTACAACGAATCGGATTCGACGAGGCGGCATGGGTAGGGGAATTGAATCATCATCGGCCGTTTGGCATCTCGAGGTTCGGGGAGTTAGATCGCCAGCATCAGATGCATCATTCATCGACATCATCCGCGACGGGGTAAAGACTTTGTTGGCGGATAGGGTATCCAAATTTTGCGGGGATTCGCTAAAGCCGGGATGCTCGATGCCATCATTGGCGAGCTCGAGCTTGAGCCTCGACCCTCCCCTTCTTGGGATATTGTTATATCTGTTAAGTACGACATCGCCCGTATCGTTAGACTGCTCATTAAAGCTCTCCGATTTCCGTACAGGGGACGGGGGTAAATATTGTTGCGAGAGGGTTCGCTGGTGAGTAGGGGACTGCGACAACCCCGAGCCGCTTAATGTTCTCTGAGGCTGTCGCTGAGGGACGGCCATAGGGGGCCTGGAGGTCATCGCGGGCGAGCGATGAGTTGATGCGCCATGTCTTCACGTAGTCGAGATGAGCGTTGCGTACGCTGTGGAATTGTGGAATGCGTATTGCGTTATTCCGTACTGAGGATTGCGGATTGGACGAAGGTGAATTCGAGTCTAGGGATATGCGATACCACGAAGGCTTAGATGCAGTCGACGATGCCTCGCAGGAGGCCAACGTGAATAAAAGCGAGGCCAAACAGGAGAAAATAAACAAGTCGAACAAAGCCTCGTATGTACAGCGAAATTTAACATGTGTGTTGTATATACCTAGGTAGATGTGGTAAGATGATGTTAAGCTAAAAAAGAGGGTGTTTCTATGATTAAGCATACACACACACACATACTTTCCGCCTCACACGTCCGTAGCGGCGATACGGTGGTAGCGGCAGAGGTAAATCGGGGTTGCGGTAAGAATGCGTAGTGGCCCAAAGACTGGGAGCAACCCAGATAGTAACTAAAAGTCATTGTACCTGGGACCGGTGGCCAGTAACCAGCCAATAACTATTGACCGCATCTGGGAATCTGAACCAGTGAGAGGTGGAAGAAGGCATGGAAGCGGGTCCTAGGGCGGGTTCGCTATACCTTTGGGTATAAGTAGTACATACTAGTGTATGTAACTAGAACCTTGGCTGCTTAATTTGCTGCTTTGAATTCTGGTTTGGCATGATCTGGGTGGCAGGGGGTGTAGAGACCAAAGGGTAGGATCGGAAGCGCGGGAAAATAGGTAGGTATGCGAACTGACACCATCGCACTTGTGCTTCTGCTTCCTAAGCTTTTACATAGTACATCCTTACAATACCCAGCCCCTTCCGTCTACACATACTTCATACCTGACCGGGCACCTACCTAAATAACATTAAGCCTACATATTAACAAACAAGTAGAAATGAAAGAACGTATTAATATTAGTTAGTACATGTAGTTATCTTGAGTAACTAACTACTTGTATATAGATTATTACCTACGTTAACTAGGTAGATTACATACTTGTATTGTACGTAGCACGCATACCCTCTCCACAACATATCACGGTACCAACCTAGATTCGTCAGATTCATCGGACTCAAGCGACATTTTATAAATACATACCTACATACTCTAACGTTAGGTACATAAACATATCCGGATATCATGATACACAGTAGATCAACCCGGAAACAGCGAGAATAGTCATCAATACATCAATACAATTAAAATACTTGGCACGGCTATCTCAGCTTAGCCAAGCCTCAAAGCCCTTAACTTACCACTGCCTAATATAAAAAATCGTACTACCTAAACCAAGTTCATGACCAGTCCGATCTCCTAGGCGTCACATGAGGACGTTTGGTCATGTCCCCATCATTCTCCCCATTCTCCCCCGTAACCTACCGAACCTGCTGAATCTATCTCGCCTTACCTTGCTTAGGCTGCAAGGCACTAGGTGTAACCCGCGGCTATCGTGGCACCTACGTTACACGTATAGTAATCATCATATCGGCTATCAGCTCCTTTTTTTTTTTTTTTTTTTTTTAACTTCCTTCCCGCGCCGCAGTGCCAGCCTCTGCTTATGGAATTTGGTTGGGAAGCCTGATAGGGGGGCTTTGTTCGGAGATTCGACGACTTCGCCCCGCGAATGTGTTCGTTAGGTAAGACGCCGAACAGCTTACACACGCAATATCCGTAATCAGCGGGATGAGGAGCTTTCCAATTTACAAATCCAGTCCCCAAGTCACGACAGACTAATAAGACGGAGTTAAAGGAATCTACCAAGGCCTAAAGGGGAATAGGAAAGGGAATTGGGAGAGAATGGGGGCTGAACCGAGGCCCTGGACGAGCTAAATCTGCAAGTTTACTAGACCGATCCAGATTTGGCGACCCTATCTCCTGGTATAGGTATACTATGTACGGTTTGCTGAATCCGCCCCCAAACAAATGAATTGAGATGCTACCTAATACCCTTATACGTAGGTAGCTAATCCACGACAAATCATATGGTACGTGGGTATCGTGAGATGATGGCACGTTCTACTACCACAACGCACAACATAGGTTAGGTACCTAGCAGGTGTTGTCAAGTTGATATGGCGCCCGGAGATGCAAGCGGTAATCATAAGACAAGGGATTGCTTGATACGGATTACATAGGCTCCTTTGTGTGCGGGAAAATCATTTCACAGTTGCGGAGAATGAATTGTTCTGATGCTGAAAATCCTTGTATTATCAGAGACTACTCCAACGCCGCCTCCGGTATTTCATTGGGCTTTTGAAATTTTACCAATACCGCTCTCTCGTTTACATTGTCTCCAAGACCGGAGGCCCTATCAGCCAGCTTCAGACGCAGGTCATCAATAACCCGCGTCCGGTCTTCTATCTCTGACAAATGGTTGAACTGAATCCCGGCGGTCTTTCGTAGAGAAAGCCCCGCAATCAATTGCCGCATACGGATGTCGATCAAAGTCGCCGGAGGCCCATTCGGCCGTGAGGAGCTGTTGTGTGCCCAAGTCTACAGGGCCAATGCAGGATCGAATCCCTTATGTGTGACGAGTTTGCGTGGACAACTCGGATACGATATTAGATGTAAGTAGATAGAGACGACAGCGATGTAACGGAACCAAACATTGAACTTTATTAATTAAACGAGAGTGCCAAATTAAAAAAAAAAAACCGTCAACTTTAGGTACCTAGTTTACTACAACTCAATTTTGTTGGCTTCCTGCAAGGGAAATAAAGAAGCTCAACCGATTCTCGTGGCAACGATTGTCCTCGATAAGTGTATTGTTAGTAGGTATGAGACGTGAATGACGTTGCCCGCTTGCGTGCTGAGATATGAATAGCCACAAATTTCAAATACCTACCTCTTACTAGCGGACTTACATAGATGTACGTATTCGCATGAAATTCCCGGTTCGGAAGTTGAGAAAAAAAAAAAAAGAAAAAGAAAAAATATTAACCCCTCACAGTCGATGTTCCAGATGATTACCGAAATTTATTAGGAGAGATCACCGGTGGACGATCGCCTTTTGCAGCAGACGTCTTGGACTTCGTCTCGTTGGTACCTACTACCTACTACCTACTCATCCGTATATAAAAGCCGCATATATTACATAGGAATCCGCGAACCGGGCTCTTGGCCAGAAAATAAGCGGTTGTGCCATTGCGCGAGGCGACGTTCGACGTCGTACAAAGAAGATTAACGGGACATTTGCCAAAGGCCGAACGGGAAGCGACCTCTGGAGATGGAGTTAGGGGGATCGCGATGAACGCAAAAGTGCCGGCCCAAGTTACGAAACTACTCCGCCCATTTCCCGCCCTCTTATATCTTCTAAGAGGCTAGGTACCTAAGGTTAAGATCCTCTTCGGTATTTCACTTTTACACACACGTACGAGGGGTGATACCGGTAATACTTAATAATAATGACTCGAGTAGAGTCGAGACAAGACGAGACGAGACGAGGCGACGTCGAACTTGGGGTTGGTTGGTTACCTTTGTATCGTAGTTATTCGATGTTGCAACCCAGGGGTTATCGACGTTTGTAGGCTAGGTAACTACCAACTAACCTACTATGTACTTACCACCGTGTGAAAATACATATGCACAGTAAAACCCAACTAATCCGTATACATAGGTAGGTACATATGTAGATCTGTATGTAATCTGGCTGATCCCCGCCGTGTGGCTTCATCGCACAAAGGTGGGGAGGAAAAAGGTAAGAAAGCCCAGCCCGCTAAAAAGGGGTTAGCGTCGAGCGGCATCCTGGTCCGACCCTGCAGCACCAGAGCACCTGGATTTAGGCCTAACTGGGAATTGCAGCATGCATCTCAACGACATCGCATCTTTGTTAAGCTTCCATCTATTATACTAATATTAGGCACCCAACTACAACTACAAATACCATACCACCCAGGAGAAGGGAAATATGTCCGCTAAGAAGGATATGCGACGGCCGGACCTGGGTAAGAAGCTCTCTCTCATCCGCGCCTCATATATCACACCGCATCGCATTCGCATTCGCATAGCATCGTGTCCTGTCCTGTCGCGTCGCATTAACTAACACATATCCCCCCATCACAACAGTCGTCCCGTACCAGGAGCCCGCCCCCAAGTCCGGCGACAGCGCCGAGATATCCTCGACCCTATCCTCCACTCTCCCCATGGCCGCCATCTTTACGCGGAACAGGTATATCGGCTGGGCCTCGGTCGTCATCAGCATCCAGAGCTGGCTCGGCGAGAGCGAGGAGGCCAGCAAGAGCAGCGCCAGCACTCCCGGGTACTTCACCATTGGCATGTCAGGTAAGCAAGCAAGCACCCCCTTCCCCTTTCTCTATTAACGCCCGATCCGTTATCATCCCCCTCCTTGTCTAATAAGTACCTAACATAAACCAGCCATGGCCCTCGCCGTAACCTACCTCCCCATGTTCCTTCCGCCGGCGCCGAACCAAGCCACCAACACCGGGCCCGCGGCCCCAGCCGCTGCTTAGGGATATATCTACCTAATGTAGTAATACGAGGTCCACGATAACAAGCTAAAACAGGCCTTCCTGCTTATACATAGGAAAGGGGGGGAAGGGGGGACCTTAGCAAGAATAGGAAACCCTCAAAAGACCCGGGAGAATAATTGTAAGACCATCGAAGGAGGCGGGATAATGTAGTAATTCACCTAAACCAAAGAGACACGTAACCGCACCGGGGTTTCACCCAAGAGCCGGATTATGGCAGAAGTGATGTCAGATTTATTACCCAAGCTTCGAGATTCGGGTCTTGTAAATATATACATACCTAAAGCATGAGCATAAACTTGGTCTCATAATTAATTAATTTCAAAATCATATTTGAAGTAAACAGCTATGGCCTTGCCATGTCTCTCTCGACAGACTATGACAATAACAGATAACAGCGTAGCCAAGCAAGAAGAGGAAAAACGACTAGACCTAGTCTAAACAGTAACTGAATATGTGATTTTACTCAAAAAAAAACAACACTACTACTGGGAGCCCGTTTACTATTTATTATAGATCTACGATGGAAATTTTAGGGTTCAGCTATGCACTCAAGTTGACACGAGAAACACGAGTATGAAAAGGAGCCAATCAACCACCCAAGTAGTCGAGTAAAGCTTTAAGACAAATTATCTTAGCCAAGCCACCTATTGCACTCATTTCCCTTCCCTTCCCTGCCCCTTACCCTCCCTAACCACCTACCTACCTTCCTCGTCCCCACCGCCCCATCCCTCTTCTGCTAGAAGAAGAAAACAAATTACTCGTTAGACAATTAAGTTAACTGTATCATATTACACTGGGCCGTACTCTTGCAAAAAGGCGGACGAGGACCTCGCATACTGTACAGACACGCTCTCGCTGCTTTCTCAGATCCGGCTCTCATCTCAAATTGATCTTTACGCATGCACCTCTAATGCCCTACTCCCCGAACCTAGTCCTCATCGAAGATCTGATAGGTATTCTGCAATATCGTATCGACAACTCTGACCTGCCATCCTGCATCCTGGATATTTGCTCCTGGTGCCGTGCCCATAAGCGTTGGCCCAAAAACAATAGCCAAATTCTGCGAATTCATGCGATTGACGGCCGAGTGCTCGATGACGCGGTGCAGGTGGAGCGTCAACGCCCTCAGCGTAGCGTAGTTTGGATCCGGTAGCGCGTTGATGATGGCGTGTAGGCTATCCCGCCGCACCACCTCGTCATCGTTCTTCGCCGCGTCGATGAACGCTCCGTAATGCTCCGATGTCAACAGCGGGTCCGGCAGGTCTCGCAAAAACTGTTTTAGTAACCCTGCCACACTGTTCACATCATGGAAGAAGTTCTCCGGATTCCGGAAGTCTAGGATTGGCGCGTCTTCATCTTTTTTTCCCTCCAAGTTAGCTCTCGCTGTTAGCTTCGCAGGGGAAAGGGGGGACGAACTAGTATCAAACAAGTGTTTCAACTTATTCACGTGTGCTGACGAGCCAGAAAGCCTGTAAATACCCTCGACGGCAAGTCCGTACAAATCAACGGCCTGGATACACTGGTAGACAACCATCGGCACGGGTCCTTTACTATTTTCGTATAACCGTTCCAGGGAAACTCCAAAGACCGGTCCCCTTGATATTGCTCCCTCTGTCTTCGGCACGGCGGCGCCATGGGGCGATGTCGATCGTTCCGGAGACTGCTCAACATGCGGCGGGGCCTGGAAGCCTATTTGCCCACCTTGTTGTTGTTGGGGGCTTTGCGCTCGAGGCGGCTGGCCCTGGAACGGTAAGGCTCCAAGTTGTGGAGGGCCACCCATGCCACCACCATTGAATCGCGACTGGGTCGGAGGGGTTTGTATCGAGTTCCGTACATTATACTGCGGTGGAGGCTGCATACTGGGCTGGTTTAGCATTGCACCATGACTGAAGCTCCTCTCATGTCCTGCCCCTGAAGACGGTCGTTGAACTGGTGCCAGTCCAGGGGGAGGAGTGAAATCCCGAGCTGGTCCTTGGAACCCAGTCGGTGATGATATAGAATCGAACCCTCCGGTTCGAGAGCCCATCGAACCTGGTTGCTGTTGCACCTGTAAAGGCGATCCTTGTCGCTGCTGAGACTGTGGTCGTGCTTGTTGTTGCTGGTGCATTTGTGTCACCTGATTTAGGGACACATTTTGCTGAGGATTAAGAACCTGGCTTAAGTTAGCATCGAGCATGGCTCGAAAGTCAGATAGCCGACGACGTACGGGATTCCTCTCGTATTTCGGCTCTGATGATTTGGCCGGAACTTTGCTATGAACGCTGATAAGATAATTCTCCAGGTCCTTCTTGTTGTCGATGGCCTGGACAACTTCTTTTAGACTGCGAGAGAGCTGACCTGGTTGAGCGGCGGTCTTCAGAGGACTTATCACCAACCCGTTACTAAGCAATAGCTTTTCATTGAATGAAGCTAATACGCTGTTAATATCATATGTCAAATTTTGTCTCTACGCTCACATTTACTTACCAAACTTCTGCATCTGCAGGGTAGTGCCAGAGTCGCATTCTCTAATCAGATCGTGTAGCGCCTTGACAGCTTCTGGACGGGTCGAAGTCTCGACGGTTGCTTTTTCAGACTGGTATGCCTGAACTTTGCTCATGTAGTCCGTGTCAGCTGCTTGAACCTTGCGTAGAAGGTCCTCTTCGTGCTGTGCTGCTGATTTGGGTTTGATACCGAAGACTCTCGGTCCTTGTTTTGCTTCGCCGGTTCTCACCCTATCATACTCTTCGGCCAGCGAATCGTATTTCATCTTGGACTTGCGCATTGCGCTCTCCACATCAGTCAGACGTTGTTCGGCGGCTAAACCGTTCTGCTTCCATCCTTTGCGATGTTTCTCGGCTACCGCAGCTACTTCAAGGAGGTCTTCATGCATTTGGTGTAGAGATAGCGCAAATTGTATTCCGTTCTCGGCCATACGTTCATGTATCGTGAGCATTTCCTCGTATGACTGCGCGAAGGATCCCTGCCTATGGTCTGTGTGGTGGATGCTGTCCTGAGTCGATTTACACAGCTTTTTCAGGCCCTTAGCATGCTGGTCTTCGAGGTCCGATCGCTTCTTAAGAAATGTAGCAAATTCCTATAGGAGATAATGATTAGAAACCAACCTAGCGAGAAGAGCTATAGGTTGTGTCATAGAAAATAGCTAACCTTAGCAGCTATAATGCTTTGCTTAAGCCTATTCAGCATAGTGGAAACGCCAATCTGCGCCAAATCAGCCATGTCTTCCTCGATATGCGGTGCTTTGTGGGATCTATACATCTGAAGCGAGCACCTCTTGTACTTCCTGGGACATTTCGGGTTCGGCCGGGCTGGGACTCATCGCGGCAGGTTCGAGCCCACCACCATTTGTTGAAGAGACGGCTCCATCTTCAGGTGGTGGTGGTGGCGGAGTTGCGCTATTACCAAGAGACATGCTGGCTATATGCTCTAGCTCGGGAATTTGAGGAGAGGTGAAGTCGGGAGACTGACGGCCATAGTCTGCCATGTTGGGCGGGAACAGTCAGGATCAATTAGCTTTCGTCCACACTATTTTAGGTATAGATCCGGGGTAGACTGTTCATGGGCAAGGTCTCAGAAAAAGCTTAGTTGTTGGTGGGAGGGTTGTGAAACGTGGGATCGGGACCGATATTCATGCGACGGTGTCAGGCATTTATTTATTATGCAAGTATCTGTTTTCTTGCTATCTCCTTTCGGGTCGCAATCGAATATCGAGTACCTAGGTATAGTAACCGGATTGTGTGAACTAGATCGTACATAGACGTTTTTTCTTTTCGTGTCTCGATTTCATGCAGATGGACAAGGAGGCATGTTTGAAAGTCTGTCAACTTAGTGGTGTGGGTGGTGTAGGTGGTGGTGTAGGTGGTTTAGTGGTTTAGTGGTTTAGTGTGAAGCTCCATGTCACGATATCCACATGCAAGGTGGTTCGGGTGCTTCTGCTTTGGTTCTACACTTAAGCCCAAGTGCAGGCACAGAAACTTTTGTGGCTTAGCAGAGCAAACTACGTAATTCCCTAAACCAAACACTTAACCAAACAGGGCACAGTGCTAAAAGCATAGTTAGGTGCTAACTTTGCTAACTTACCTTAGCGCAGCGGATACAAGCGAAATGCTAGCTGCCGCAAGCCCTGATTGGTCGCCTAACCTTTTACGCTCTCCGGCGGTAAACCGTATTTTGGCCCTCAATTTCCCCTCGGATGGTTGGCATGTCGTACTCGGATGGTTACCAATCCTCGTATTATCTTAATATAAAGTTATACATATCGTATTTTTAATTGACAAGTCAACCCTACGCCGTTCAATTAGTTAAATATGCAGGTGGAAAAAACAAAAACGTATAACGGGTAGTTATAGCAAACGCCTTAATTAACAGGTACGTTTATTTTGTTCTAAACAGACCAGAAGGCGCAGAGAATTTTATCTCGCATATATGTATCTCTTATTCCTTGTTGCTATACTATATGTACAGTTCCTGCAACAGTAAGTAGCAACAGCTACTCGTATACCTGCCAAGCCGTGATGCCATAGCGCCCGAGTACAAGAAAATGACGTCCCTGTTTCCGAATGGGTATAGAATGTGCGTCCGTCAAATACGTGGTATCATTTTCCGTTTATTAGAACATAGAAGAAAAATAGAGCAAACTCTTCCTCCCAACCTGTGCCATGACCGTTGCCTAGTGTCGTAAATTGTTGCCGTTATCATCCAGAATCAAAAATCCACCTTGATCTTGTAGTATGCCACAGATCAACCACAGGAGCGCACTCTTTCACTCGACAAAAGAAAATGATTGGTAATAATGAATGCAGTGGGGGAAGTGCCACATGGTAGCCATTATGCTACCTCAAAATAAAACGCCGGGACAATGCGGGATATCAAGGAAATAATTGGAATTGTGCGAGACGTCTTAAGCAAGAATGCAAAGAGTACAAGGGAGATTTTGCAATTCACCTCTTAGGAAAGGTAGCAGGACACGTAATTTATCTCCAGATGGGCAAGTGACGATAAGCAGGAGAGTTGTAGGAATGAAGAACCCGATAATGCATGGGGTTACCTTGCTGATCCAAGCTCTGGTGCCTAGTATGGTGTCGAGGGGCGTGTGTAGGATGCTGTATATGTTCATCCCATTGCCGTGGTAGTGACATCGACCGACCACTCCAAGGATCTGAGACGTATGTCTGCCCGTTGCGAGACAGTGATGGGTAAGGGCCGTTATCCCGAGCACAACTGTCTTGCGGCACGATATTATACTCGTCATAACTAGGCCGGCGATGTAATGGTAAATCTGGTTGCGAATGGTATGGTTGCCGGAAGAGGGCTGGCCCAGTAGTTGCAACGCTTCGTCGACTCGATTGACTAGCAAGTGAACTTCGGCGGCTATAATCGAATGATGATTGTCGAGAAAGGGAAGGACCATGGTCTACCTGAATATCCCAACTGGGAGCCCGATCTACCGCTTCCGATCTGAAGCTTATAGGCTTAACACCGTTTGGTGCAGGCAACGCAGAAGACTTGTCAACGTAACGACGAGCTTGGCCGGGAGTGTAATTTTGAAAATTCTCCCGACTCGATCTTCTGGATAGTGCAGTTTGATTTGCCGCAAAAGTGCCGCTCATGTCGGGGGTTCTTAAATTACCTTCGCGACTTCCCCTACGAGAGTAGAGAGGTTGCCCTGGCCGGCCTATGTTTTCTGGAGGAGTTGATTTTGACCTTACTGGCGAAGGAACTCGTAGAGAACCCATATTCCGAGTTCTCATACTAACAGGAGGGGGGCTTTTAGAAAATCTCGAACTTGGCATAGGTGGTGGTGGAAGTTCAAGGGATGTTGCAGAGTCCGATTCGCCTTGGGCGAATTCATAACTACGTCTCATATTAATCATCCTCGATCCCTCTTCTATATGGCCTACCACAGTACTTGAGCTAGGCTGTCGTGGAATGTATGTAGGGTATCTCGTTCTGTCGTTTGATGTAATGATATTAGTAGAATCGTTAGGGTCTCCATTGGTTGTTTTAGGTGATGCGACTTGAACGAGCTTACTTTCCGGGGATGTTTTGGTGATTGTAGGCGGCTTACGAGATGTACCATAACCTCGAGCAGGTACAGGCTTACGACGGACCGACTTCTTCGATAACATGGATGAATTATCCGTAACCGTCGATTCAATAGAAACTGGGGTCCCTTGATTTCGATCTGGAGCCATTATTTGACCACCTAAGATCTTCGGAGAGAGGTCTTCATCCTGGAGGAGCTCTGCACTTCCAACACTTAGAATTGTTCCCAGTGTCTCTTTGCTAGCTGCAGACCTTAGAGCTAATTTCCTGAACGAAATTGGCCTTGACCCCGAGTGCATTTGAAGCCTTGCATGCATATCCCTAGAGACAGCAGGAACACGTGCATATCCAACAGGATGCGTATTATGGGCAGTAAGCGGTACTCGACTTCCACTTAAAAATCTCTGCAGCTTTCCGGGCTTGCGGAAGCCAGTGGTGATGCTTCGACTAGGACTAGATGTAGGTGGACTACGTAGAGATGCCTTGTAAGTTTCCATGTTACGACTGGGATGATTCCACATATTGCGTGGTGGCAAGACTCTTTCTGGCACCTGAGTAGGCTGCGGAGCGCCTAATGATCTGGGGGCTTGCTGGAATTGTGGTGATAGTTCGCCCGGCGTCTTGGGGCTAGCAAGAGCAACAAAATGAGGATCTTTCATAGGGACCGGTGGAGGGGATCGTTCGTCAGATGACTTAGAAGTGTCAACGTTGGCTGTCGTGATAGTAGGACTTGTAGCCTCTAATTCTTCAGCGCGCCTGCTTTGTTTCACACTAGCATCGTTCATAACCTCAGCAGTGCGGCCTTGTTCGGGAGCCTGTGGCTTTGAAGAAAACGATCGTAATGAGACACTTGAGCTGTAGCCTGAATCTGCCTTGGACAAAAAAGGCGCGGCCGAGTACTCCGAAGCAGGGCTCGCAATGCCACTATCTGACCTACTGATCTCCTTGGAGCTTCTCTCTTCCGCCGTTGGCTTCTTGCAAGGTGGCGTAGACTTCGCATTTGCGTCAAGTCGTACATCCAGAACCTCAACTGACGAATACTCGTCCTGATCGTCGTCGTCGTCGAACAGTTTATCCTCTATAGCTGTATGCTTGCTAGTTACGTGTATATCTGGGATAGTCAACTTCTCATCATCAAGCACTGGTGGGCTTGCCTGATGCTCGCCTGGGAGCTCGGGGAGCTTCCGAGATGATATAGAGTATGTAGAGGCGGCTCCTTCGACATTAGAATTGATTTGAACTTCAACTTTTGAGACCGACACCTCGGAACTTTGAGTCTGAATATGGTTGGTTGGAGCCGTTTGCACCGTCCCAGAATAAGCTTCTGCTGTACCATTAACCGCCAATCTCACGGTATCTTCATACTTGGTATCACGATCAACATCTCGAACAGGACTCCTTGCCGGGCTCCTTGCTGGACTGCCATTTGTAATTCGTAGGGTGCCAAGCTTAAAAGCGCCTGTCTGTGTATATTCCGCCTCACATGGTGTAAGTGCACGGGGTACAGGCTCTGGATCGGTTAATCGATGAGGCGCATTAATCGTACTAATACCCATTGACTCTATAGACTCTCGACGCGCTGGAGTAGAGGGGACGCTGTATCTCGTTTTTGGAGGGTTTGAGTCTATCGGCATTTCACGAGTAGCAACGCCAGGAGTCATAAAAGACCTCCGTCGCATAGGGGTATATAAAGACAAGTCAGAATTATTATGAGTTATTGACGGAGGTGCCTCAGGAATTGAGGGTCGTCGCCCCCTGAGGTCCCCCCGCATCGCTTCGGAAATGTGTATTCGACTCTCCAAAACAGTCGAATTATCTTCGCGAGACGGTTCGTTAACGAGATTTGACAAGCGTTGAGCCTCGTAAGAGAAATGATCATAATTAAACGAAGTTCGTGACGCGCTCATAGACAAGCTCCTGGCGATAGTATTTAGCTCGTACCTCTATAATGTGAAAAACAAGCATCACAACTTACACTTGGGCAGAAGCCTGGCCATAGTTATAGCCTTCATCGAATCCATTCCCTAAAGATTCTATCCTATTTGACCAACGCTCTTGCGGAAGATCCGGTACCTCGACACTGTTACTTCTCCGGTGATGCCTGGGTACATCTTTGGAGGTGTTGGAACGGAATAGTCTCCTCGAAATACGACGCCCTAAATCCAGCCCTTTCTCGCCGCCTGGCACGCTTACGGATACGATAGGATCCTTTTCAGGAAGCATCGGCGGGGCTGAAAATATAGGAGCGTGGGGAAGCGAGGCACGTCTCGCTGCCGGGGAATGGCGCGGTGGATTTGAGGCGCCATTTGTATTCAACAGGCCAGCTGCGGTAGGATTACCTATCTTAGGTTTTGATAGTTTTTGAGATGCTCGGTGACCCTTCCATGGAGCTTCGGCGGAGATCGAATTCCCCATGATGTTGGGTGAGGGCAAAGCCGAAAAACCGGCGCGGTATTAGTACTAGGCAAGCATTGACAATTCCATGCCGGTAGCTTCAACAGAGTATTAGCATTGGCGATTAACGAACCACACCAATCTCACATAAAAGGGAATGGACAAGCTCGGATCAAGAACAGGCACGATTCAAGATTTGAGTATGAAGGGGGCTTTAAGGCAGGTATTATAAAGAGTATTATAAAAGAGGCATGGGTTACGCCTTGAGATCCAAGGTCACATATGTATGTAGGTGGATATGATGTTATTGGTTTGGATGGCAAGCTGGGGGTTGGGAAAGGTGCAGAATGACGGATTAATAGGAAATAGGAAATACGCAACACCCCCGGTCCTGTCTATCTGGGTCCGTACGCGGTGTGCATCTTGAGAGGAGGAATATATTGACTGACCGAGTTATGTTATCTGAGCTGCACACTGATACGAAACGAATGCGGCAGCATTAGTTTAAGATGCTGCTTTATTCACATATATCTCGTAGGAGATAGATCTGCGCCCATGACTACATATATTATGTAGGGGATATGAAACAAATAAAGCAGACAAAGGAGAAAAGAGTGTTGTGTGCTGGATCTGGTGCAGAGGTTTGCGTACACTTACATATAATGGAAGTTTACCTTAGGCAGATAGGTACAGTTATGGTTATGTTATATGGAGGTATGTACATAATGTACGTTGTATGTTAGGTATATATGTACGGTGGAGTTGAGTAAAAGACGGGACAGCAGGACAGCAAGTGAAAGAGGCAGAAAGATGCATCCATAAACTATGATTGGGAATATGGATATTATTGGCAGTTATTGGTCCAGAATTGAAGTGTGAGATGCGGGTCTTGGAAGTCTCAACGCAGCAGAAACCTGTATTTGGAACTTGATCTTGACTGAGTTTTATGGGACATCGAGATCTGGAAAATTAAGACGAGACTTGGATGTTACTTTTGCTACTTCAGCGCGGCAACTGAGACGCTCAACTTTCCCATGCTAAAAACTATGGGAACTATGGGAAGCTACGGAAATTAGCATTATAGATTTTGGTAAAGTAAGAAGGCACCAATGTACATATGTTGTACGCATTTAGCAGCCGTCTTTAGAAGTATTACTTAAAGTACCTTTCCAAGGTTCGCTTGTGAGCCCCGCCAACCGGCTGCTCCCTGCACCTGTCTGATCTTCATACCCCTGCAATCTCCATTCCTGCACCGATTGGAGACCGGAATTGACCTAAGTAGGGAAAGTTAGAGACACTCTGACGCTAAACCAAGGCCATGTGCCTACTAGTACCTGTCGATTTATCGACTATCTCGTGTAAGCAGCTAAGGCATTCCCGAATTCTATTATCTGATCATTACATGAGATGCTTTAAACTTTAAGCAGTTTCTTAGGTAGGTACGGCTTCTAAATAGAGTTAGGTACTAAGTGCATAGGCAAGGATCACGGAACTTTTATAGCCATGTAAACTTACAATTACATACAACATCCTATCCTAGCCTAAACCGAGCTATCTGTGCGAAGATGCCACAAAGACAGTTAGGTATATGCTACCGGTAGCTTATCCTTGCTCACATATGCGAGACAATGGGTTCGTCCATCCTCTATATAGTACGGTACTGTTCTTTTTTCTATCATATATCAATTGTATACTGCTGAATATGGAAAGTCCTTCGCTAAGCTATAGTTACGCTTAACCCCATGACTTAAGGCTACTATACCTTATTTCATCCCGTTGTCTCCGATATCCGAAGTTTTGCAAGGATGAGAGCGAACTTCTACGCTTCAATGTTAGAATATCAGCGTTAAGTCAAACTTCCGAGATTCTAGCCATCGGTATCCGTCATATTGTCATCACAAACATACGCGTCTCGGACTGATCTTTTTTCTTATATCCACATACATACATGCATACCTCCTAATAGGTTAGGTAGGTATGTACGAGTTAGGAATTTTGTGGTATCAGATAGTACATATTGTACTGATGGAGCAATCTTAAGCTTCGATAACACAAGTACGGCTGACGTTGTATTTCGCGGAGCGGGACCAAGACTAGCCACAAAGATCAGGGACGAACAAGATTACAGGGTTATGCTAGCAATTTTCCAGGATTACCGCTCCAAACACTCCGGCCCTGTTCTCTGTTCTCTTCAGCCGGCGCTTCAAATCTCAAATATCTAACCAGGTAATTCCTTATGCTAAGGAATACTATGTACTTCCTCTTCCTGGCACTTCCGACATTGCTCGCCACACGTTTTAATATTGGGTAATCCTTCAAAAGCCGCCGATGATATCGAGGACGTCACTTGCGAAAGAGCCTCGTACATAGCGTCGGATTTAACATGCGCGCCGCGTTGTTTACAGAAATACAGAAACACGTTAAACGTCTCCAATCAAAGATGCCGGTAGTCCACAGCTAGTATGTCTACGCCAATGAGGCGAAGGAGGGATCGATTCCGCAACGTCGTAATCGTAAAGATTTACCCCCACTTGGATCCTATTCAGAATTCCCAAATGTCGCGAAACCTTGATTCGGTGTTGACCTCCCGAAACTTCTGTTCTTGCCCGACCACCTACGTACATGGTACATATGCAGGTTATTTCCATGACAGCAAATATTCCTTTTCACCGCCTTATTGTACAACAATCAGCTGTTTCGCATATGCGGTTGTCGTTTGCTAAGACTGACGCAAAAATGAAGTTTCCCATCTTAGTTATCTCCTTTCTCCGACGGCGGTCAAGAATTCCCATGTCATTATCGATATTAGCATGAGACGATCTCATATTTAAATAATTAACTTCTAACGTTTTCCTATTTCCTATACTCGAGATAGGGAGAGCTGTATCAAAGACACCTACGACACTATTGATAATATTGACAATACCTATACAGAGCGTACGATTAAACTTTTGATACCCTTGGTGCAGATCGTTGATCACCGCGCTATTGGAAGACGGGATGTCCCATTAGACTGCAATGCGACTCCATTCATAACTCGCCATCATTCGTTCTTTTGCCATCGTGCTACCGCATACTCTATGCAGACTTCTTACGCAAGCTTCAATTAAGCACCACGACAGAAGATGCGGCTGATTTAGGGTTATTCATTTAGACCGGGCGGACAGTCCGAGGTCGCGGGAATATATTAACGTGAGAATATACTTTATTTAAATTTATCTTTATGACCAAGGAGGCTAATCTAGTTTGTGAGCCGCTAAACTGGAATAGCATGCATACAAGGTGATTTTACCTGAAATATATTACCTATTACCTAAGGTATACATAGATATTTTAACGGTATGGCCGATATACCCGCTTATCGCTTCTGACGACGCCTCTCAACATATCAATGCAGGACGATAACCTCAAATGCAAACGTCGTACAGGTATGACCGTTGCCCCGCTACCTCAACAGCGGGCATCGAGCTACAGCTTCCGATAGGGGTTGGGAGATGTTTTAACCCGCCCGGCGCCGTGGCTAATGCCCGCCCCGTGGTGTAACCGATACCTTTCCGGTTTTTGATAGGTATAGATTTGAGGACTCGTCAGCTTCTCGGAATGTCGTGATACAAGCCCGCACAAGATCGATATTACACGGCATCTTGCCGCAACTCGCTAGCAAGCATCTTAATTACATGTTTGCCCTCTTCGTGTGGTTGTACATTCGAATGATAGGGTAAAAAGTTGAAGATTTCAGCTGATTACCTATGCGTGATCTAAGACTATTGGCGCTTGTCTAACTTGAACCTCAGCGACGATCGTGCTCAACAGGCGAGCTAAGGCTTCCGGTCTGCCGACTTATCTCCCTACAAGACCTACTAATGGTGGCGGCATCATCCGGGATACCGCTTCTGAGGCTATCGCCACTATTCCGGTCGCTGCCCGTGACCTAAAGAGGAATATCAGATGCCGATATGTTCGATTCCATTGGATAGCCATCGACCATGAACTTATTTGGGTGGAGAGTCAATTCGCTATATCATTCCTTTTTCAAAATGGTGAAACTAGAAGCGCGCCAGATATTGCTAATTAAATCCCTGGCCTCTGAACGGCTATACGGAGCTTAAAATCTGTCTACTAAGTCCTCCAGGTTTTGATCATCCGCCGTGCTAAATCCCGAAGAGTATGAAGGTAGTGGCCGATTTCTATCGGTGTCCGAGGATAGGAACCCCAAACTGGACCTGGCTTTACGAATGGTCCGGATCAAATATTGCGATTGTCCGTTAATTTGCGCATGCCTCGCATAATGTTTAAACATGCAAGACTTTTATTCTCTCTCAGAGTGAGGTCGATATTGTACTGTAATGGATTTATAGCGCATTCATTATGACAACGCTCCAGCAAGCCACCACTCCACGTCGGTATCATAGAATCGCAGTCTTTCCCCTTATTATTAGGCGATTAAGAGCGTTATAAATTCGGGTACTACTCTAATATTTGTATACCGAGCTAGGCGCACTATCGCTACGTTTCGTCCTTGTAAGCTCATATAGGCTGATCGAATGGCTGATTCATTCATGTCAAAGGGGATATCATACAGACGGCGTTTGAAGCCACCGCCACAGTGGTCCTGACATCGGAGGCCGAAGATTTTTGTCTCCCACAACCGAGACTAGCATACGTCGAGAATTAAGCTTAATGCCCGTAGTTGATCTCGTCCCTTGGGAAGAAATATTTGTCGCCACTCTGTTTATTATTTAGTAGATATGTATTCAGTCACTCGGTCGACGTTATAATTACATCACGGCCTCTACACCTGTAATATCTTACCACCCTTAATTCGACGTTGTTGCTATTCACCGATGACGTATGTACATCCATTGTCGCCTATCCAGACCTCATGGACTCTGCCGGCGTCGACATCAACACGGTCGCCGACCGTGTATGTCTTCTTCTCCGGATTAGCGTCCTTTGGGTAGTTAATGGTGAGCTGGCCATCCAGGATCAGATGCGTTGTCAGGCCGGAATGAGAGTGCGGTCTGTAATAGGCATTGCTGCATCAATATTGTGAGTTAGCAATAACCCCTTTTTACATTCGTTAACGCAAGGCCTGAAACATACGGGCCGTCGGTCCAAGTGAAGACGTGAGAAAAGCCCCAGGACCGCACTTCCGCCTCGTAATTCTTATGGCTCTTGTTCGACATGGTCGGCCTAGTAACTGTTCCCTGCTATCGATACCTAAATGAGTTGAATGGAGTTGAGCTGGCCGGTGAATATGGTCGATTTGCTAGCACAGCCGGCTCTTAATGCCTAAGGTTGACCGACGGGGAGAGAATGGGCTTGACTATAACGTGGCTGTGTTTTATTGTTTTGGTGAGTTGGACAACTTGGGGTAAATTTTCTAAGAAACCCATGACGTCGCTTCGGTCTGCAGCCTTGCGTTCGTTGCTAGGTTTTAGACTTGAATGTCGGACTCCCCCTCCCCCCCTTTTTTACCCCAACTTCACGTGCTGCTTCAATTAATTACACTACCTACATAGAGTTAGGTACTTAGGTACCTATATGCATACATGTAGGTTAATCAATTGGGGCTGACAGAACTTTGCAAGCTGGAAACTGCGTTGTCTGGTTGTTATTGCAACTGCAACTGCAACTTAGACTTGACTACCAAATGTATAACTATGAAATATCCACTTTTCCTCTTTCCTGACTGCACGTCTGCATGTGCATTTTTCTGGCTTTCTGCAAGCACCGCGCAAAAAAACTCCATTTTGCAATGCCCTGTGCTCACTTGTTCCTACATAATTTCTCTCACGAAACAATTGGATGCCCGGCGAGGCGCAGCCATCGATAAACCATCTTAGCCGCATCAAGTCACTCCATTCCGTCATCTCGTCCACCCAATTCCACCTTGGGTCGATCGATTTGCGATTCAATTCGCATTAACTCGCATTGTCTTTACGAAGCGGGGGTATGCTCTGCTTTCAAGGTTGAGAGGTTGTTTCGCCAGCTTCAGAGTTCGACCTGAAAATTAGTTTCTTTTTCTGTCAAAACCTGAAATCATACCATGCACCCTAGAGTTGTATTAGAGCCTTTCAGCTGTGCTTGAGCATTTAGACAAGCGAATTGTATCCTTCTAAAGAGTGGAGAGTGTCATCAGTGGACTTATGGACTTATCAACTCGCCGTTGACTTGCATGTCCACTCTATCATCTCCAGCTGTCGGTCATCAAATTGGGGGCCAATCGTTACTATCGAGCTGTAGAGACTCCGCCCCCAGACGGTTCAAGGTCCATGACACGGCACGACTTAGGCTGACCTAAACCCGTCTTTGACAGTAGCGGTCTGGGCCTATGCTAAGCTGTGCGTTAATCGATTCGGCAACCATTTAATTTATTCTTCTGCCTCGCCTCCGACGTTTTTCTTCTCAGGTTTTATTTCAACATTTTCGTTCCTGAACTCCAAGTTGGTATTACCCAAGTTTTCAGGACCCTCCAGGAATCCAGGAACGCTTAACTATTTCTCTTGGGTGGTGGGCGACCAAGACATACAGGGCCCGGTCCTACGGTAACTACAGCCCTACGAATAGTAGCTTATTTCAGGGATCGACTCCCCTGAAACGGTCGGATTGGTTGTGTTCTAGTTTCTACCACAACAGCGGGGCCGCTTATGCTGGGCTTGTGCTGGGATGAGGCTGCACCCTGTCCATAGCTGAACCTGAACCATAACTCGAACTTTGAACCTTTGCGTTTCCGCTCTTTTTGCATTTCTCTTCATTTCGCATTACAAACCCTCCCGCGTCATACGTTGTTTGCCTGTACGATTTTCTAATTCTTTGGTTTTCGAATTACTTGCTTTTTCGCTTGTCCATTGTCACGTTGTCTAAGTCGTTAAGCTCATAGTCTCATTTCTACGAATGCTATCATACTAGCTGGGGTCGAGAATCATTCCTACCTGTCCCTTTAAAAGGGGAGCGACGCCTTTACTCTAATGCCCTTGGACAACGTCTTCTTTTGCTCGACTAGGGCATGAACTAAAAAGGCGACACTTCTCAAGGAAGATCTAAGCTAACTCATGACTGCTAACCCGATGTGCTTTAACGTAAGCCGATAATTACTTGACGCGGTCCCCATTTCTTCCTCATTCGGACGAGGGTTTTCGAGTGGGTGCTGATCGTTATATGACAGATGCGAAGACGGACGAACCACGCGACACCGACGCGCTCGGCAACGTTTCGGCGACGACTCACGTTGAATTCCGAGCTTGGGACCAATTCGATTAAAGCGCTTAAGCGGGCAATCGCTTTAGCTTCATTTATTACGCCAACAGCTGTGCACTTTCAGGATGGAGAAAAGGAAGTATATCTGAGCGCCGCTATTCAACGACATCTACGAAAACTTTACGACTCCCTGCGCCGAGGGGAACCCTTCTTATCACGCCAAGCCTTTACGGACTTCCTCGAAATCGTCCAGGGCAATAAAGCTCCAGTTTTAACGGAGGAAAGATATAAGTTTGAGAAGTTCCTCGAAGTATGGTGGCTCGAGTTCGGTCTTCAAGCAGAAAAGCCCATCTCCTTTGAACAAAAAGACCTCTCAAAACCTATAAGCAATTATTTTATTAGCAGCAGCCATAACACGTACTTATCCGGCAATCAGTTGTCTGGCCGAAGCACGGCGGATGCTTACAGGCGCGTTCTTAGAAGAGGATGCAGGTGTGTGGAGATAGATGTGTGGAATAGTGATTCGCAGAGCTCCACGCCGGACAATCCGAGAGAAACATCGGCGAGGCCCACTTCGAGATTTGAACACGTTCGTCACCTCTCCGGCGGAAGTTTACATACAGCTGCCGCTCATTTCAAGGATGCTGTAGAGGAGACAGTTGAGAAAGCTCGACTAAGACTAGGCGTCGAGAAAGTCCATAGCCACAGTCCAAGATGCAGCAAATCCGAGCTGGCGCCGCCGCCGTTCGGTCGAGAGATTGGTGCTGCCCTTGACCCGGCCTCCCTTGCCAGCGAACTTGACGCTGAACGTCTATCTATAAGATCTAGACCGTCGTTGCCACCGGACGAACCGATTGTGATGCACGGTTATACCCTTACAACGCCCGTTGGATTCCGTGAGGTTTGTAAGGCCGTCCGCGAAGTGGCCTTCGAGACGACCAATTTACCAATTATTGTTAGCCTAGAAGTTCACGCCGACCAAGAGCAACAGGGTGTCATGGTTCAGATTATGAAGGAAGAGTGGGCTGGTTTATTAGTCGATAAGCCCCATGAGAATTGCCCAAACGGCCGAATGCCAAAGCTAGAGGAACTACTTAACAAAATACTCATCAAGGTCAAGAGGGCCTCGCCAAGCTTAGATGGGACTATGTCGACGTTGTCCCCTCACAATACGATTGATGATGACGCATCTGGGTCAGAGGATGATAGGCCTATTCTCCAGAATGGTGCCAAGAAGCCCAAGGTTCCCATATGCGAGGCTCTTAGTTCTCTTGCCATTTATACTCATAGCGAGCACTTTACAACCTTCGAGTCGCCAGCTGCTAAAATTCCCTCGCACATCTTCTCTATAAACGAGAACAAGATTTTTGAACTTATCGCTTCTAAACACTTTGAACTATTCTCTCACAATCGTCATTTTTTTATGCGCGCCTACCCGAAGGGCTTGCGGTGGGACTCGTCGAATCTGGACCCTTCGCACTTTTGGCGCAAAGGTGTACAAATGGTAGCTATGAATTGGCAGTCTTGGGATGAAGGTATGATGCTCAACGAAGCAATGTTTTCGGGTGAGCATGGTTGGGTACTGAAGCCACCGGGATACCTCAGCGAAGACGCGTCTATAGCTCCAGAAGAAGCTGGTCCTCAGAGTACTCTCGATCTAGTCATCACCGTGCTCGCAGGCCAACATATTCCGTTGCCCGAGGGTACTCACAGTAGCAACTCAAGATCCCTGAGACCCTTTGTAAGGTGCGAGTTACACGTCGAAAAGGCAGAAGAGCGGTTCGGAGCGTTTATCGACGGGGGTGGTAGGGTCCGCGAATGCGAGTATAAGCAGAAGACAGGGGTCGGGAAGACGGATCACCCAGATTTCGGCAGTGTCAAAAACGAACTTCACTTCCTTGGTGTCAAAAGGGTTATCGAACAGCTCAGTTTTGTCAGGTAAGAATTTTCTGTCCGTTTTTTCTTTCCCGTCGTATTCTCATTTCAAAAATTTCCCCGATAACTCTTCCCGCCGGGCACCCACATATCCGGATCCGGCTGGTCGGGTTTTCACTGTGATATACATATCCAATGGTTCACGTGTTCCGAGCCGGGGAGTCGCCGGCGGTTGAGCTTGCATGTGCAACGAACCGTCGAGTGACGGAAAGGAGGATGTGATATATCACAACAGGCCACCGTCTCCCAGAGCTGTTCGCGGGAACGGAGCGAGTCCTAGAGCAAACGACTTCTTAACGTCGGTCTGGTTTTTTTTTTTTTTTTTTTTTTTTTTTGCTACCCATATTCGCTCGCTACGTTCCATAACGTCTCGTTTATCAGTTGTGCGACACACGGGTCCCTCCCTAGTCTGTGATATCATGGAGTGTTCCTGAAGATCCCGATTTGTTCATGAACCCTAGCTTACGAATTCTTCTCTATCTAGGTTCAAGGTGGAAGATGACGCGCCGCGACTCATGTCGCTAAATCGCGACCCATTTCTTGGCTGGGCATGCATCCGTCTTGACCGTTTGGCGACGGGTTACCGCTTTATTCAACTTTTAGACACCAATGGCAACAAGACGCCGGGTGTCGTTCTCATCCGCGTGGATAAGAATTTTCATTGACGCAATTTCATTCGAACGGGCGAAGTCGGAGGCGGTAGTCACTTTGTTTGACACCGCTTATGTGCCACAAGATTAGCAGTCTATTACTTGTCACGTATGACTGGGTATACCGAAAACCCAAACCAAGGTCCTTTTTTTTTCCTTCCTCGACCTGTCCCGGCGCCCATTTCCGAGACTAATTTTACTTGTCATTTTATCATTGCAACCATTCAATCATCATCCATGTATTAAGGAAAAAGAAAAGGGAAGCGGGCAACCGGCGAAAATCTACGGTAGATTTGTGCTAGGGAGGCGCAAGTTGAACATCATTATCATCTATCATATTAGCGAACTTTTTTTTTTTTTACCTTCTATCTCGGGTGTATCTGGTTAAGGGTCTAGGAAGGGCACAGCAGCTACGGCCCGGATTGCTGATATTCCTGGGAAAAGGCACCGGCATTATCAGATGGGATTCTCACGTATGACAGCAGTGGCCCATCATCATTATCTTTCCGTCCGTTGGGAATCAATCACATCAGCATTATCTGATTATTTATTATTCTTCTTATTTTTCTTCTCCTTCTTTTGTAGATATACCTTATTGCATGATTAGGTAGGGATACCCGGAACAATGAGCATGTTCTTCTTTGGCGTAATGCATTCATGGGGCAGTCGACATGTTTAGGCTGGTGTGACTTGCTAGGCCCAGCCCTTGTGAAGCGAAGAGGGATTGGGGGGGGGGCAGAGCAGCGGCGTCGATGATAGGACTAGGTAGTATATAGATGGCAGGACTATTTTCAATACATAATATCCTATTGACATTGGAACATACATACCTATCTACATACCCGCCCCCCGTAGGTTGTTGGTTTAGCTCATATTTCTATAGTTTACCCATCCCGTCTGCACTGACACAAAGGTATCATTCATTTCAGTTCTTAGATTAGCTTATCTTTGTACCAAGGAAGCACCTCGTGGGCCATGAGCTTGCCCTTACTGGTTATAATTCCAAATATACCGAGGAGATAGTTCAACTGTCTTGGCTCGCTGGATAGATGGGTAAGTAAGGTAGGCATATGCAGCCAGTCAGTCACCGCTGCTCCGTTTCCTATGTATCCTCGTCTGGAGACTAGTGCTTAGGTGCATAATGTATATCTCATACCTACATCTCATACGGGTAGCTAGCTAGCTAACCTAGGATTTGTATCCCCGCGAGCGGTCCGTTCGTGGCGTCCTTCTATATACCTACTATACCTGGGTGGGTAGTCTGTCAAAAAGCAGGCGTAATCTAGAATGTCTTTGGCACCTGGGGACATGGACAGGGGTGGAAAAATGACCTAGGTAAGGTAAGGTAGATTCGATTAAAGAGGCGTAACTAGCATAGCTAGTGATAAATACTTGTTCAATTTAGTTTACTAACCCCAATTTGAGCAAAAGAGAATCTGAGACAAAATCCATAGGTGGTTAGGTATCGTCTAGTTTTACTATCTGACGTATCGGGGTTTGACTCCGTACGGACGGGCCTCCCTTCTGTTGTCGTGCATTTATGGTAGATCCTCGATCGGAGAATGAGCTGTCAAATTTCGCGTATCTGTGGATGTCTCGGTCCTCTGACCTACATGATCTAGTCCCAGCCTATCCGCTCATGGTTACGGTCTTCTGACGCTGGGGCGTGCGTGACGTGAGCTACCCGGCGGGTTGGCCGGCTCCGTATTTTAGTTAGTCTTAGGAAACACGTAGAAGCTGACTCGGCCGTAGATAATATAATCTGACATGTCGAATTCGGGGACGCGTGGCTGTTTAGCTATATATGCTAGCCGCGATCGTCAAAGCCTACGTCCGACGCCTCGCTGTTCGATACCCGTCTTCATCCCTAGCGTTGTCTAGAATATAGTCTGTCTTATTCCTTGGAGAGCTGAGACAGACCTTTAGGACGGGTGCACCCGCTGACCGTTAGATTTCGATAGTGGCGGTGGAAGGACGAGAGTCGAGAAAGCATTACCCTTCTAAAAGTTGGAATCGAGTTGCGTATTCGGATCCACGACGTGACCGTCTATTATGAGCCTCTACCAGAGGACTCTAGAAAGAGATTGGTAATAGAGATTGATGGAACATGACAGTTCATTCCGCGTTGACATCTAGAAATTAGTTAGACTCAAAGCCGTTAATGCTGGCCTCCAATATCGACTATACGGATACACCGTATCATGCCATGGACTAGGCCGCCTCTTGGTGGCGTTTTGGCGGATGGTAGTTCATGTTTATACCCTCTACATGTATGATATCTTTGCTACGCCAAGGGTTCTCCTTGCATAGACGCGTGGAGATGCATGTGATTACAGGGAGATCCCTTTTCCCTTCTGCGTGCCGGCCCGTCCCCTTTCGGCGAGAAGTAGAGATGCTCAACGCTGAGCTTTCCTGTTGTGGATACGTATGTTCCATCCACGTCATGAGGCTCATATTAGACACCTAGGTCTAGCCGTTAGATGCTTTCCTTTTTTTTCTTTTTTTTATATAACGCTTCGCATTGATATTAGTAACCTCAGATCCCGGCTGCAAGTGTTGCATGCGGAAAGCTTCAAACCCCGCAGGTACTCGAGCTATTTACAGCCGACTAGCCTCCTTAGTCTATACGCTATACGTCGAGATGGATTCGGAATTAGCAAGCTTAAATTTCAACCTCGCGCGGATACCCGCTATGTGCATATGCATATGCATATGCAAATGAGCAGAGAGCACCTATTTACTTGGTTGGTCAGTCGGACCCCGAACCGCCCCCATGCTTACTGAACGTGAAATATTACTACCCCTGGTATATAGTAAGTTTACCTTTGCGTTGGCAGATGCAGCAACGTTACGATGGGAGATCTCACAGGATCTAAAATGATGGGTAGACGTCAGTCGGCTCGTGAAATAGCCAGTCAGGGACTTTCGTGTAACCAATAAATACTCCTTATTATACGCCAGACCCTTTTTCTAGAAACCAGGGGAAACGTGAAGATTCCCCAGGGTAGATCAGCTGCGCCTGTAACCGAATAGCCGAGTAAAAAGGTGGGATGGCCAGCCTTAAGCTTAATTGCTCTTCAAATCGCTAGTGGGTGATGGGTTCCGTCATAATAGTAGCCGTCAGTTATAGTTCAGCAGCTTTTTTTGACGCCTATTTCGGCAGAAGCGAGAAGGGGGCGGGCGTCGGTGTGTGGTATTTGTCCTGTCGCGGAGTTGATCACCAACAAAACGTTGCTTTTAAACTTGTCGCCACCGCACTGGCCGGCGACTCAAGCTAAAGCGATATTATATCTCATAATCTACAAGTTTTTCATCCATATCAGCTGAGACACTGAGGGATATCAACGGATATCGCTATACGGGAGCGATTTTAGATCAACACTGCCACGGGAGGTGACAAGCCATGTAGAGCTACTAGAGACGAACTATGCAGGTGCGCCTCCATTAACGACGGCGGACTGGCGTGTTACAATGACATGGCTGTAATCTGACCAACTTCTGCGTCTTGGTCGGTAATTGCTGTAACGAGTCAATTCGCGACAGCCTTCCATGTCACCGGCTGACGAGATCTGCAAAGGAGAAGATCCCTTAAAGAAACGCTACCTAACGTAGTAGGTTGCTGTCAACGACGGGCAGGCGGCTACGCTGTACCGTTGTATACTATTTTTCGTTAAGAAATAAAAGTTCGATGCTGCCTCTCTATTGTGCAACAGCAACCAAGCGAGCACCCGTTTGACAGCAATATAGACCTGTTTCTAATGCATGCCGCAATCGGCAACATACCGTGCAGGCAATGCGCCGCCAATGGTTAGAAGAAATAACCTTCGCATTAAGTTGTATCCGGTGACGACTGCTGCATCGTGGCTCGTTAGCTAAAGCCCTAACAGGGGGCGGATTTACTAGTTAACTGGACTGTAACCGCGTCCACATTGACTATAGGCTACATTATTAACAGCTTGGATGTTGTCATCAAATAAATTCGGGACATGGGAGCCGAAGATTGGATGGACCCTTTTTTTAGAAGCGATGCCATATGCTTCGGAGGCCAGGTATCAAACTAACTGTATGCAGCTCGTACCCCGGTATGCAAATAGGTAGGCAGTGATATTTTTGGGGACTAAAGACGGGTGACGTCGGTCGGAAAATTTCTAGTGTCCCTGATGGTCGAGGAGTAATTCTCGATAGAAGCGATGCAATGAGATGGCTCCTGTTATCTTGAGGTCGGTAGTGGGGCACGATACTCGAGACTAGGAATGTGGTCCCCTCCTAATTCGTCCCAGCGTAATGGTACCGTACGCCGTAGCCCATGCAAGTTTCCTTTGGTGTTGCCGAACCTTTGTAATAGAAACAGGGATGAGGCCCAAACCCACGGAAGGTGAGCAGATCAAGTGGCGTCGTCAAGGGTGCAACAGGTTGGTACATAGTATCATTACGCCCTTTGGGTTACCTGTTTATGGTTAGCCTCGACCAGTTTGCCTTAGAAATATAGGTAGGTACCTAGCTAGATGTATTTGCCCTCTTCTCGTAATAATATGTTTGGCAACTGGGTGCAGGTAGGCGAATGCTCAAACATGTGCATATCCGAGTGCTGCTGCATGGCTTTAGCTACGTAAGAATTGACAGAACGGAAATCAAATCGGACGAATAGCCTTTGGCTGGACGTGTGGACGGGTGAACACACATACGCGGATTGCAGAAGCCATGTTCGTCAACCTTATTCTCTGTTGACCAACAACGGAGGATACTAGGCGGTATGAGTTGACGAATGTGACAGGTCTGTTGGGCTTGACTTGAATCTCAACACCGACGTCGATGCACGTTCTCGAAGTCCAATGACCTTTGTCTTGTCGAGTGGGACTTTGGGATCCGCAAGACTTACTGCATACCATTTTGAATATCGCGATAGCCGAATAGTACGACCAATTACTTGTCAAGCCTGGTTGTAGCAGGTATAGGATAGGCATATTATGACCTGTCACTTTTCGATGCAAAGTACCGGGCCAAAAACTCTTCCGGCATGAGACCTGCAAGGACCCCCCGCTAGCATAAACTCCGTTATGTTGATAATGGATCGGCTATGCAGAATGGCGAGACTACCTCTGATACATCTGATAAATGGCTGAGACTATCGAAGCTGAATACGGACAATACGTTTTGCGGCTCTCTCTCTCGAGTCGATGCTTATCAAATTTGCGACAAATTCCAACTTGACTAGCATTGCCTCGATTATGACCCTTGCTACTAAATTCGGGCAATTTTTTCCCACTCCGAACTCGCCCGATGGTCCCGTGGAGCGGTATTGCGAATTTTCTGGAGGACTACAAGCCTCGAAGCTATTATCCACTAGAATAGCTTCAGCTCGAGCTGTTGATCGTTGGGCCACTTGATTAGCAGCCTTCCTTAGTCGAAGGGACCGCTTCTAGGTGGTTCCTTAATCGGTATTCAATCTAAATGAGCTTGTGCATTGGTTGTCTTGACCTGCTCGACCTCCTAAGCGACCAACAAGATGGGAACATGGGTGGATCGCCGGCTAAGCGGACGATCTGAGGAGTCAGAAAAATCGCGACTCGGTGGGCTGGTATGAGAAGAGCCAATGAGTGAGTGACCGCAGAGATTGATATGCCCAGTTCAAGGATACTACCTCCTCAGAAATAATTCGCGGGAGTCGCTCGGATGAATGGGCTAGTATCCACCGGGAAAGGCTTCATGTATGCCAGCTCATGTGGTTACTTTGTGGGGCTCTGGAATCCGGTCTGCATGTCGTGAGGAGGCCCTGAGGTGACAGGCACAGAGACGAAGGCGTCAAAGAGGAGCGGACTCCGTGGCATATGATAGACACCCTTGTCAGATGAGAGCGTGTAAATCAGTCAGCAGAAACATCATTCGATCAGAGTGGACGGTGGCCCAACCAGAGAGACGTCTAGCGGGTAAGTTCAAGAAGGTATGGGCGTGGTGTAGCGGTTAGAGATAACCCTAGGATCAACGAGCATTAATCGACTTTCTGCTTTGGGCAACGGGAAAGCTTTCTTACCTAACGGCTTGGAACTGCTACGTACGACGTAATGAGGTTTGAACTTGTCAATCGGGTTGTTTCACGTCAGATATCAACCTGAACCTCTGGATTTGTATTGCTCTCTCCTTGCCGAACACGTATGAGGATCTGCCTTGTAGACAGCTCAACTAAATCCCCACAAAAGGATTGCAATCCCGAGGCACAAAGCCCAATTGCTTTTATGGCAGTCGTGTTAAAAAATGAGATAAAATAAGATAAAATTAAATAAATAAATAAAAATCGTCATCATCATCATCAGGGGTGTCATTTATCTGGTTCCCGTGAGTTGAATCTGGTTGGCTGTAAACTAGCGGCAGGAGAAGCCCAGGGGTTACGGTAAGCTCTTCTGGACTTGCAAAGGGACCAGGGAGAGGTGGTAAATGATATCAAAAATAATACAACAACGGCAACGTCGCGTGGATACTGCAGCGGTAGTACGGGAGAGTGACAGGGTAGACAACGAATCGGCGTTTGTTTCTTTTTATGTTACGCTAGTTTTTGATTCAAAGAGAGACAAGGAGCCGAAGGGGGAAAACGTGCGTCGTGATGCGCGTGGATGGAATGATGGAATTAGGGTGGTGATGCTTTCCACCTTCCACTCCTAAGCCCAACGATTAAAATTTGCTCCTGGTAAAAACTAGTTGATGAGAACTTCGTCGGGCATCTGTGAGCATGGGACAAAATCCGGAATATGTAAGAGGTAAGAAGAGAGCCACTCGTCTAGACGGAAAGAAGGTAAGTTTAGGAAGAGCTAGAGGTTAGAGAATAGTTAGAGGTGCCTTCCAAAGAGAAAACGCAGTAACGACTCGGGAAGTAACGCAGTAACAGCCCTAAGTTTCTCAGGTTGCACAGGGAAGTGCACTAGAAGGGGTATCCCCCCCTTTGTACGCAATAGGCTAGCTAATTACATATAAGTACCTTCGCATATAAGTGCCTCGCCTCGCCTCTCTGATAGACGAATTCCTCTCTTCCTTATCCCCTTACTTTGATCTGCCCATCATCATGCAACTTTATATCTTTTGTACGCGGGGGATCCGAGCGCTTGGATCGAGGAAACTTGGCAAACCCGGATACTGGGATGATTTTCATCCATCTAAGAGGTTGAAAGTTAGATATCATGGAATGTACGTAGTATGCGTGTATTGCGCATATCTAATGCATACCATACGTGCATATTCTCATGCGCACACATGTGCATGGAAGGGTTAAGCAGGTGTAAGTACTACATACATGCATAAAGTACCTAGGTATTGCATGTATACCTACCCACCCTGTAAATGGCCCCCTACGTATTATCCACCTATATACAAACGTACATATTAAACCATAAGCCTATCACGTAGTACATAGGAAAATGGGTAGCTTTTTATTTTTTTTGCAACAAAAAAACAGTTAGCTATACTTCCTAATTGCTGTTCCCCATTCCCAAAAGTCCCTCTCTAATTATTCGGTTTTCTATTTCTACATATATCGAATTTCCCTCTTATTAGTCTCCGTCTCTTCTCCCCACCTCGAGATCTCATAAAATCCCCCGACGGGCCCGAGTATCCGCCAACCCGGTCTTAATGACAACCGTATCTAGGTAGTTTTTAATACAGGCTATCCCTGCTTTCTTGCTTTTTATCTTGCCCTGTCTGACCCTGAAAAGTATCGTCGAGACCTTCTGGCCCACACACACTTCACTATACGTACATAGACCACCCGCATACAACATACACAGACTGACTGTCACGATCTGCCTCCTAATATTAGTCCAATAGAGTCTTCTGACGCCATATCCGCAGTGGTACAGATGTCATTCAGTGCCAAGAAGTCTACGGCCTGACTCTGTCCCACGTTTCTGCCCTTCTCTGCCCTTTCTGCCCTTTTCTGCCCTCGAAATCAACCCCACTTGTGTGAGTTGTGTCCTGTCAGAAATTCAGGTCGCCGTGTCTTGCTCCCTATCGAAGCATGGCTGGACGCATCGGGCTCAGTCACCGTAATGGTGCTTTTTGCCGGGATATTGCTCAAAACTTGACTTGCAATATTATTACATTGGCTTAGAATCCGTGCCCCTGACGAATAGAGCGAAGGGACACCCCCTCTGCCGCGAGCCTTCCGCTGCGCGCTCAACATGATTCCGTGCTTCTTCGTCGGATACATACAGGCTCCTACTTTTCACGCAGGGACTAAGTACGCCAGCCGCACCCAACGCGGCAAATCGTGGCCTTTTGAATTGACCCTCTTGCCTTAGCCCTACGATACACCTCCCTCGGCCCATGTTTCGGCGTTGACCAACTAGAAAAGTATAAGTACGGCCGTAGGGACTCCGAGTTTGGTCAGACATACCACACCATCCATTATTATCAACGCTTGTTTCGTCGCTCTCATCACCAATAGCCCTCCCATATTTGTCAACGCTCCTTTGATATATTTCTCCCCTCCTACGTATTATCCCTGCCACTTAGACAGCTCGGCACGATGACCTGCTCACACATTCACTGCTCGCATCTGGGCTCTCAGGTTAACTATTGCTCTCGCCCGGTGTCTAGCCAAGCTTGCCCCACGGTTGACATGTCTGGGACTGTACGTATCAACTACCCATTTACGAAAGTAGAGCACCTCTCTAACAATCCCACAAGGCCCCTGGAAAACGCTGCCCTACTTGCCAGGGCAAGGGTCAAGAAGTCTGGGTCCTACCCGGACGAGACTGTCCATACTGCGGAACTTACGTTGCCTGAATCGAACAACCTCAAGTCAGTTGCCATTGTCAGGTGATATTTGGAAATTTTTCGACTGACTTTGAAAATCCAGGCATGGGCCGACGGCGGAGCTCTGCTCTGCGCAACGACCATCGCAATATCATTTCTCAATTCCTTTCTCTGCATGCTCTTTGGAGCATAACGAATCAATTTTGACCTTGTCCTTGTCGACCGCATGGGCTATCGAATTCACTAAAATCTAGTGTCTGCCTGGAAAAGAAAATCAGTCGTCGGGGGGGAGGCGCATTTCTAGGAGTACACGTCATTTCATAGTCATTGGCTTGCTGGCTTGAAAAGTCGGTCTAAACTCTGCTCCGAGGAATAGCGAGCATGAAACTCGATACAATTTTCTCTTATTCTTTTTTTTCATCTGCTTTGTTGGGGATACAGAGGGGAAGGGGGCGTCCCAATAGATTCGAGATCGGCCGGTTAGACGTGTACGAGCATGTAGAAAGCGGCAATACCCAGGACGTGAAGGAGTAGCCTTCACGTATCTATTTAAAGATGTGAAATCTATCCCCATGCTCGTGAGTCAGTTCGCACATTAATGCTTTAACCAACTCGCAAACCCGCAAACATTAGCGAATCATAGCAACTATTAATGAACTAGGTCGAGTACCGGAGTAGGTCCGGCATTGTTTGGTATTATATCTGATTCGTCGGTAATAATCCATCTGAGACACGAGTGGCTTGGGTAGATTGGACCTTATTCGTCCTAGCTCCCGGTCAGCCCTGCGAGGCTTGGGTGAGGCTCAAGGGGGTAGCACCCTAGTGAAGAGGGTTGCTTTACTGGGTAGGCTGGTAGGTTCCTTAAAGGTGGAGATGCATGTTCGTATGTAGCATACATATGTATACGCACAGGCGCATGGGGAAGTGCCATCAGGTACCAACATCCACCGGGGATGGCCGAACTACCGAGTATGTAAGACGGCCTGATGACTACAGCCGTTCAAGAGTACATGCAGTTACTTATGAGGCTCCGGCATCCAATCTTGGCTCGGGTTTCTGAGCTCGGAAGTTCCGACGTTACACAGCAGACGCGGGCGCTTTCCCCTCGGTACCTGACTTTCCAATAGACCGGGTTTAGGGCTTGACACGCCTTCCATCCCTGGTTGCCATCTTTTCTCCCACCCTTACATTATTGGTCACGTAGTTACCTGTGTAACCCATACTTCCCGGTCGAAGCTGCCTCTTAGTGTGTAGCTCTTATAAGATGCCCTACATCCATCACGCGTGATGGGAAGGAAGGATAACCGTCCTAAACTATTGCGGTTGTAGCGCGTCGAGGGTGAAGGATGGACTTGCTCTATCCAGTAGCTATATTCGGGTAATTCACCCCCTCAACGAATTGGCCGCTAACATCTTATTCTTATTTAATGCTGAAATAGGATAATGAAATATGTTTGCCTAAAAGATAAGAGGCGGCACGGACTCGAAGGTTATGCTCTTAAGAGCTTATTCAGCCATTGCGGCCCAGGCGTTTTTATACGAGCGTTTTTGGGTTTATTCAAGTAACATAAATAATATCATAGGTATAGCATAATGTTAATAACATTGGAACTTCCTTGGCTTACTTCAATGTTCAATGTTCTTATGACTAAAAAGTCGTATATTTTTATTTTGGAAAGTGCCAATGGGAGGAAAGAGAAGGACAAAAACCCTTAACCCCCTAAACCGGTCGAAACGTAAAGCGTAAAGCGTAAAGCGTACCTACCGCCTACGCTCACGCCTACGTCCATGCCCAATCTTACTAGGAGGACAGTACCCGACCCGGAAAGAGAAACTACGCCGGTTTCCTGCTACGGCTTTTCTACTTCAGCTGTGTTACTTGAATATCAGCTAGGATTACGGTATGTATTAGTCTAGTAGCCGGAAACTATTAGGTTACTAGGTTAGGTAGGTACATACATACCTCGCCCATCGTTTCCCTTGTAATGACAATGATGAGCATAGCAGGCGACATGTCATTTCCTTCCCACTTACAAGCAATCCTTTAAACTTAATCGAAAATTCAGCCCCAATCGCGTGTCAAACCCCGAATCCACTTTCCCTAATGCCAATACTTCTTCCGGCCCTTACCTGAGTTTCATTATCTCCTGTTTTACTCCTCACGTAACATCATTTCTCCCTCCCTCCCTCCATCCAAGTCGTATCCCAGGACCCAAACTAACTTCACATAGACTTCACATAGACTTCACATACTATATCAAACATTACATCTACTTTATTGAGTCACATTCGTTATACCAACATATGAGATACCAAGGTTAAAACCTTCTCACCGTACAAAATGTCTTGTCGCATGCCAGAGTGTCATCGTATCCGGCTGAACGGCTTAGCAATGAAGCTCGACCATGACAAGGACACTAGTCCTGGCGCCACATTTTACTACTGCTCCATCCACCACGTCTATCATTGCGTCGCAGTGAGGGCCCATCGGCGTCTTCCGCAACCACTTTGCGGGGAGTGCGCCTGGCTCTTCTTCAAGTTCCCTAAAGAAGCCGCCAAGCATCCCGAGTCTGACATTACCGCGACCTTCGGACCTAGTGATATGCCAGACATCGCAACCGCTGCTACTTTCAGCCGTAGAGGTGTCTACGACCTCTTGCTTGACTCCCAGAATAACACTACGATCAATAATGGTTCTGTTGCAATGCCTTTAGATAGAAACAAGCGTCCACTATTAACCATAGAAGAGATACTCGACCATCTCAACGAACGCGCCCGTAACTGCTGCAACACGTCACAGTCCAATAACTGGAAGCATTTTCGTCAGTCTACCGATATAATCAGAAATAGCACAAAGGCTTCAAGTCGTATCAAATAGTATTCCGGATCCGACGAACATGACGCCTATATAATAGACGCGGATGGCGATGTCATCATGCAGGATGTCACATCGCCGTCAGAGCAGCACAGCCACCTTTCCACGATCCCTACTGGTAAAATTGTACACTTACCTATCCGACGAAGCCGCGACGGAAGCCGGAGTGACTTCTTACAATTTATACCGTACGACAACCCTGCTGTTTTCAATGTGCAGCCGGCACAATGGCACCGTGTCCGTCGAGGAGTGTTCCTGTTCCGATACACGGACTACAGAGGATGGCCTGCCGTACAGCCTACGGCGGATGAGCGCCGCATCAAAGCGTATTTCAGGCCCCTCGATGCCATCGAAGAAGACGGGGGATGTGACAGGGTACTAATCGAGGCGCGCTAGTGGTGTTGCTGGGCCCAGGGCATCACATACCTAGAGCCAGAGATACGATGGGTTTTAACGCTCATTTTTGACCTAATTGGATTTCTCATCGAGAAGCAGTGGAATGCTGCGAGAAACTCGATAACAAAAGGAGCCAGGGATTCGGTCCTCAAGCAGCTGTTCTGGGAAGGCCGGTCCTATCTCCACAGCTTAATGGCCATCGTCAAAGACATGAAAGAAGGGTTTGGCGTCGAAAACTTGACGGTCCCCCAGTTGCTTGGTATTGGACTTGACTAAATTGTGATGATTTGCTATTCGCCTTTTAAACTTGTTTCAGCGCTACATGTCCTATTTTTCTCTAAGTAGAAATTAGCATAAATTAGAGGAACAAGCGAACGAGCTGTCGAACACTAGTATATCGCTCTCCACGCAGTTCGGTTAATAAGCTGAATAATACATAGTAAGTAACCTTTGTGATTTATGGTCGAGGGTAAGAGAAGACTTACTCATGATTTTCTGTTCACCGCTCGTCTTTAACGACATACTTATTTACCCAGACGTAGGTAATACTGGACGGGTAGTATAACCCTGCACTCTAATGAAACACTTAGCGGTACTTATAAATAGAATAGGGGTATATAAAAAGAATACCTCCATATATAATCTCAAGAAATTTCTAAATCATGCCTCATAACCCACCAAACTCTTTTTCTTGGCGTGTTAGAGCCCCTTAGTTAATAGCTGGGCCTGTTTCTTCGGAGCTCCCGGAGACGGTCTAGATCCGTCACGGCGTCCGCGAAAGTGACGCGCTTCTTGTTCTTACCCTTGCACTCATTTTCCGCTTGGGCGCTGTTCGAAGATATATTCAAAAATTGTGCTTCTCGGACGGGAAAAGTGTCCCGGATCGGCCCATCCTGAGTAGACGTGCTTTTCGTAGATGTATTTCCTTCTGATATATGTTCGCTGAGCTGCCGTTCAGGCACCGGAAGTTTTTCTTGCGGCTGCATTGTATAAGTAGGGATTTGTATAAATGATGCAATAGAATTATAAGAAGGATCTAGGACGGGGTAGGTACCTATGTGTTGAGGTGTAGGTATATTATCGGCATGGAAAGAATAGACTTACATGTACATCCCGCGCCGCACGTTTCCAAAGATGGGCTCTTATCGTAGGTGCCATGAAAACTACGAAGAACGTAAGAGGCAGGCTGACCCCGTGCTGCACGCAGGCTAGCACCATAATCATCAAGCTTAGCGCTGCGATGCATTCGTACACCATAGCACCGATCTCGTATTGCTCATCCATCGACTGGGCTTGCCGCGCGCCCTTGTTGCGCACGAAGGGGCCCCTTATACAGAGCAGAGCTGCGGAGGTGAGTATGAACACAACGGGGTCTATAGATACTAGGTGTGTTTTGTACACGAACTGGAGCGGTTAATCTGTTGGTCTTGAGGGGCGCTTGTGGGGTTTGGGGGGTCTATGGCTGTGTGTTTGTACCCTACTATAAACGTGAGTAATTCTAGTATCCCTCGAGACTAATATATGACGAATACCTGAGATGTATTCATGAGTCGATACGGTGGGACGAGATGATGACCATTTTCTTTCTTGGCAGCATTACTGACAAGACCCGAACAACTGTTAGTATTCCAAATGAAATACCTGAACAAACGATACTTTTAGGTAGTATAACTATATAACCCGAGCTTCTACAGATAGGTTTAGAGAGTTTCTTTCGAAACGACGGAGTTGTTTCGATGCTTCTTACTATACTTCGCGTTGATAATATAAGCATCTTATTTTAAGGATTACCTACCTCCTAGCAACATGCGCTATGGCCTGGAATAAACACTATATCTACACTATATCTACTACTGTTAGATCAAAGTTGAGCCATTCTAGAGTTTATATAACAGGTATCATTTAGTCTGATAGAATTTTCATGAACTTTTTTGTCTGGAGACTTATACATTTGATCGGGTATGGGATAGCGCTATACAATTGTTAAACGGCTGGGTAAGACGGATAAATATTAAAAAGGTTTCAGAAGATAAGAATCGAAGATAGAGTTATATGGTGATAGGGATATAAACTTATTCTCTATCAATCACATTCGAGTCGTATTTGTATGACAAGGTCGTGATAACAAGTATATAGTTTTGTAAATGTATTCCGAGTTAGAGAATGAGGGAAGAAGCGGTTATAGGCCCTGCTCCAGCGCGTAGGATATAATAATGGCATAAAGCACCTTATTGCCATGGCGAGGATTTAGATTTCTGGGGGTCGCTAACCGTGTTTCTATATCTGTACCTGAGGCCGCGAGCCGTTGCTAAGGCCGTACGTAACTCTATTTCAGCCCATAATCGTCACATCATCTGTCCATCCATCAGAACGTCAATATTTCCCGTAATACTTTATTACTTACATGGATGACAGCGAGAATTAAATCATGAGGAGACGTTCTAACAACTCGGAGATTTAAATTTGATAGACTGTAATTTAACCTATGCAATTCCACTATATAATGAAATGCTTCAATAAGAGTTTAGTGATTGGTCAGCCAAGCCTGGCCACATATCTACTAGGTCGAGTCTTGCAATATAACATTCACTTATGAGGAGGGTACAACTTCGGCTACAAACACGAAAGGGATAAGAAGGGGAAACGACAACTAGGTAGTTATAAATACATAATTACGGACATTGGTAATATAAGAGAGCGCGAAAAAAATCCGACGCCGCTTCGCTATTTCTTAACTTGGTGATTGGTAGTGGGATGATGGATGGATGGTCTAATAGGGGCGAGTTGTAAGTAAGCATAAACTAAGGGGCTAGCTACATTAGGTACCAAATATTGGATTAATGTAAGTCTTACAAAAATAAGTAGAGCGTTTACTCGACATTGTCCACTTAACTTAGACATAGTCGTCGTCGTCGTCGTCGTCGGTGAAACAATATATCTACCTATCTATACGTGCAAATAGTAAAAAGTAAATCAAAAAAAATAAAGGGTTTGGCCGGGGATTGAACCCGGGACCTCTCGCATGCTATAGCATAGGGTGGACCCTAAGCGAGAATCATACCACTAGACCACCAAACCATGTTTTTCTGGTAATGTTACCAAGCCGGATGGCCAATCATGTCATACATGCACCTTTTAATGCTTATATTGTTTGATTGTAGCCCCACTTAATAGCGCTTACCTAGGTATGTACCTACCTATGTACATGTAGGTAAGGGGCATCAGACGCATTACCCCTTAACAACAGACCAACACCCAAACTGAATTGTCTCAGGGCGTACCGGGCGAAATCATGGTCTGGCAAGTTTATTCCCTTGCTAGGTAAACCGAGCGATGGTTTCGGGGAATGATAGAATAACCTACCTACAAAAGTCTCTAGGCCGTTGCTGCGCGCTAGCGAAATTTGAGATCGTAGCTATTAGGGGTAAATGCAACATTTGAATCGAAGTCTTGTTCGTTGCTCCTTATCGAATAATAACTGACATTTAAAATTTAGACTTGGGGTAGATTGAATTTCATGTTTTACATTTGCCGTCTCTTCTTGAATAGTTGTATAGGTATCTATAGATGTCTGACTAGATGCTCGCCTCCTTTTTTGTATCTTCCCAATGCAAATGAACCAACCAACCAACCAACCCCCCCAAAACGCCCGTAGATGCTAGCAAGATGCTCGCTCGTCGTCTAGATGAATCCTTTTAGTACCGCCGCCTCCGCATTCAATATCGAAGAGCCTGCAGCTCCGATGACAGCTATGAATGAAACATGTTAGTTCGCATGTCAAGTAGTTAATAGGAATTAAAAAGGGGGAAAGGCTTACTGTTGTGGCTCAGCGCGACGAACTTAATATCAAAGATCCCACTCTCGTCCTCGCGCACACGACCCACGCTGACCGTGTACCCGCGACTCAAGTCGCGATCAAGCCTCGGCTGCGGGCGATCCGGCTCATCAAAGACCTGGATGCTCGGGCGTGGAGCACTCGGACACCCTAGCTTCTCGGCCTCGCTGACGTACTCTCGCAGGGCAGCACGCACATCCTCCGCGCTGGGCGCAGGCCTGTTCTTGAACCGTAGCGAGACGCAGGCCGTATGTCCGTCAAGGACCGGAACGCGGTTGCAGGCCGCAGACACGCGAAGCTCCTCCTGCTCGACGAAGGCGGTGGCATCGCCGTTGATGCCGCCGAGGATTTTGCGCGCCTCGGTTTCGAGCTTGTCCTCTTCGCCAGAGATAAACGGTACTACGTTGTCCATGATGTCCATGCTGCTGACGCCGGGGTAGCCGGCGCCGGAAACGGCTTGCATGGTAACAACGCTGACGGTGTCGACGGGGCCGAAGCGTGCCTGCAGTGCCGCGAACGGGATTACCAGGCCGATGACTGCGCAGTTCGAATTGCACACCAAGAACCCCTTCTCTAGGCCGTGGTGTTTCTGCTGGTGTGGGATTAGGTCGAGGTGTGGCAGGTTGACAGTAGGAACGACAAGAGGCACAAGGGGGTCCCGACGGTAATTCTTTGCGTTGGAGAAGACGGCTAGGTTCGCCTTAAGGAATTCCATCTCTGCGGACGTGACCCCGTATTAATCAATTGGACTATAGTATAAGTAATGAATGGTTCGAGATAAAACGTACCAATCTCACCAGCAACGTCCGAGTCCAGGCCGCTGAAAACGACGTCGCAGTCGGCGAACTCGCTAGACTTGCACTCGCGAACGACAAGCTCGCCCACGGGGCCCATGGGAGAGGCCTGCTTCCATCGTACGGCATCTTTATATTTCTTACCGGCGGATCGAGACGACGCTCCCACGGCATGGAGGACGAAGTGCGGATGTTGAGACAGGAGCAAGATGAACCGCTGACCCACGGAGCCAGTGCAGCCTAATACGCCTTTACATAGCAAGCCTAGATTAGTATATGACTCTTTCTTGCCATTGTCGTTGAGGAAGATTTCTTACCGCATTTCTTAGTAGGGAATTGGGAAGCCATTGTCGTTTGTGATGATCTAATAAACCGGTCTAAAGATGGAAATTCCGGTGTTATGTTAAATAGTATAGACACCCTTGAAAATTTATTATGTATAAGTGTATAAGTGAATAGGTGTAACTATGGTGTATGGTGTATAGGTAGATTTATACGGATTTCATTTCGGAGCGCATGTCGCAATAAATCGGCTGCTTTACTTCCAAAATTTTGCCCATTTTGCCCCGTTTGCCCCGCCAACTCACCCCGCCATCCGCCATCGGAAGACGCCTTCAGGGGTTTGTCCAAGGACTCCACTACGCTAAGCACGCTAAGCACGCTAAGCTACATGCCCGGTTAGGCAATTGGCCTACAGTATGTATTCGGTGTCTGGCTCCCCTTTTTTCGACGACTTTCAAACGGCGTCTTCTGACGGACCCTGCCGTTTGCTAGGTATTTACAGAAGCCGAGTTAACGATTTTCTGACTTGATCATATGATTTTAGATTTAGACCTCAAGTCTCAATAGCCGGCTAGATTCCATGTTTCGTATTCGAGAAAGCGTATTCGTATATACTGATCATAAAAGTCTTGCTTGATAAACACCAACTGGAGACATCAACGATGGGGTATACCAATTCTAGTAGGGAAGCATATCTTAACCATTTGAGTTTGCACCGGGTTTATAGACATATTTTTTAACGCTCCGCACAGCTTCAGTATATACAAGTCCTACATCGCCAAGTGTTCAATCCCGAGAACACACACTTCCAGCAAAAAAACCGTCTATTCCATTGGAGGTATACCTTCAAACTCCGCATATCCGCGAGCCAAGTTCATATTTTCTATTATCTGTGTTAGCATTTTCTAATCATCGTAAATTTCGGTAGGTCGGAATACTCACGCAAACATTGTGTCGCGGCTCCCTTGAGAAGATTGTCGATCGTCACGCAGATAACTACTCGCTTCCCAGAACTGTGAACCGCGAACCCGCCTATCTCAACGCCGTGCTTCCCGCTGATGGCCTTCACTGATGGCGCCTCTCCTACCACTTTGACCAGCTTCTCGCCCGCGTACCTATCTTGGTACATTTGTCTGATATCTCGTGAAGTCATTGTCTTATTCAGGGGAATGTTAATTGTGTGGTGGATGCCCTGAAACCACACTGCGACGTGTGGAATGAACCCTACATCAACACCAAGTTGACTGCTAATCTCCTTCTCATGAACGTGGTCGGTCAAGCTGTAAGGAATGATATTGTTCGTTAGTAGTTCCACGTTGTTTTTCGCAGAAGGTTTAGTGCCTGCCCCTGAATATCCAGAAACTCCAAAGACGGTGGGCTGGCCGCCGAGAAACTCTACGAGGGGGGCAATACCAAGTTGGGCTGCTGTGGCGTAGCAACCAGGGTTCGAGATGTGAGTGGCTTGAGCAATTTCGGATCGCTTAACCAACTCAGGAAGACCATAAGTCCACGATTTATCGAATCGATAATCAGCAGAGAGGTCAACAATTATGCTATTGTCTTCCCTGGAAGAAGAAGATTCCTTGGCCTTGTTGACAGCGTCAACGTACGGCTTGCAAACACCGTTCGGTAACGCCATCACCCACACGTCAATTTTGCCCCCCTTCTCCATTTCGTACACATCGTCGAAGCTCAGATTCTCGTAGATAATTTCTTTTTTCGTATAACCTTCCAGCTTCTGTCCTGCTAATTCTCGCGACGACACGTGACGAAGTTCGAAATTAGGATGCGTGTTAATAAGGCTAATCAGATTTTGTCCGGTGTATCCTCGAGCGCCGATCAATGCAACCCTAGAGGGTTGCGTATTTGATGCATGCTTCTTGCCGTACGGGGGGTTGGGGTTAGTCTCCGTCGCGAAACCTCTACGCGATCCGCGGGAGAAGGCACCCATTGATGTAGCTCCTAAAATAGAACGACGGGCAAGAGTAGAGTAGCCTCGGGCCTGGTTAGCCACGGAGCCGGAAGCAAAGTGTGCTCGTAGATTCTCCGAGGCGATCTGGGCTGCGCGGTGAAGTCTCGACTCTAGATTGGAATCGCCAAGCATTGCCCGGCCATGGAGCGTAAATTCTCTCATGAGCTTGTTCAATTCCTCTCCAGGCTCGATGCCGTACCAGAACATGACATCGTTACCTCTCACAATGCTTCCGTCGGCCTTGTCGAAGAACCACGTAAGATTTTCATCGTCGGCCTTGACGGTCCAGACTAAGCTAGGGTATTCCTTCTTGATAGCAGCAAAGAGGTTGTCAGCGACGTTTGTCAACCAGCCAGACTTGGTTATCGTCAGAGTGGCCAAGGTCGAATATGATTGGTCTGGAGCGGGGTCGAGGACAACCGCAAGAGCCTTCATGGGTTCGTCGAAATAAGCCTTAAATTTCCGTCCGCTCAAAAACTCTAAGTAACGATCCACCGTGGCCCTAGCATCACGGACCTCGCGATCCCGAACAAGCACATCTTTCAACTTTTCAAGATCGCTAAAGTCTGCAACGCTCTCTGCAGTCATCAACTTATCCCCTCGGCGAATGAGAGTACCGGCCCCGGAATCTGTGAACAGCTCCTTCTGCAAGTCAGCAGGATGTATGATGGCGACACTAGACGAACGCGGAAGATTTTCTAGAAGTTCCTTAATCTCGCGTATCTTTAATCGGGTTCCAAACTTGCACCAGGGCTGTGACATGATGTGATCGTATTCCTCATCGAGATTAATGGCAGAGATCTTCTGCACGTTACCATCAAACAACCCACCCTTCTCGCTAAGATAGACAACCTTTAGCGGCTCGAGTTCGCGAGCTAGCTCTCCCGCTGCGACATCGGCGTTGACATTCAGCACCTGACCCTCCCTCGTCTCCGCCATGGAAGTAAGGATAGGTAGATAGCCGTTCTCTATGGCAGTTTGAATAGGCTCCTTGTTAACTTCGGTGATTTTCCCAACGAACTTCCATTTATCCTTGTTGAGATAATCAGCGGTGAAGACGCTCGAAGTGATAGGTCGAGCGCGGACGCCCATCTCTTCTAGACGCTGAACGAGCTTCAGGTTTTCCGCTAGGAAAAGCCGCCTCGCAATTCCTAAAGTCTTGCCGTCGGTAATACGAATTCCCTCCTCGAACTGGGGTTCGACGCCGGCATCCTCGAGGAGCTTGTTGAGCTGCGGGCCAGCACCATGGACGATAATAGGGAAAAGTCCAACATGGTATAAGAAGGCCAGCGACGAACAGAGTTCATCCAGATAATCGGTCAAGATAGCACCTCCGACCTTGATCACAGCGAATTGCTGAGAGGAGACGGAGGAGAAATGGGAAAGGTATTGCTTGACCTCTCGCTTAGATCCGACGTTGTTGAGCACCTGTATAACGGCGGCGCGCGTAGTCGAGTCGTTCGATCGGGCAGAAGAGTAAGCAGCTTGTGATGTTCGCAGGGAGAGGCTTGTGGCGACTGCAGGAGTCAGACGAGTGGCTCGGGGAGAGACACGACGAGAGCCAGCCCTCACGGCTGCTCGCAATGCGCGTACCGACAGCATTGTCAAGAGTCGAAAAGTGAACGACTAAGTCCTTAAGTCCAATTGACACTTCCACGGCCTATACAGCCGTGGTATCGCGACGGGGATCAAGCTGTCGGCGACGAAGCTTTGAATAAATAAAACAAAAACTTCGAAGGGAGAGGAACTAAATTAAACGACGAAATGAGTCAGTTTATATTCAGAAGACCAAAGACCATAGGATGAACACAACGCTGGAGACGAATACAGGGTGCAATAGGCGAGCCAATTGAACTACTGAAGTTTAACTACTTGAATTGACTAACCTAGAAGAAAATTAAAAAGTTGTTATGTGTAAGATTCTCAAGTTCACATTGTTAGAATACTATGAGGAGGGGCAGATAAAGTGGCCGTGATACTGTTGATCCTTGGAGAACTTTGTACCGTGACCAAGGAAAAAAAAAAAAAATCTTGGACTTCTTAGGACGCCGAAAACCGCAGCCACGCTGCCATGGCCAATTGAAACTTGGAGAAGCACTAAAAGCAACCCTTGCTAGTAGGTACACTAACCCCACATAGGTACCTTAGGTATTAATATTCGATTAGAAGAGTCCAAGTAGGTTAGGTACTTACGTATTTAGAGGTAGTTGCCGTTTGCGGTGCAACATGCAAGAAATAGTATCCAACTACAACTTCAAAAGTTCTTACTATGCTGCTATGTAAGTGGGTGTCTGTATGTTTCTACACCTATGTATCAAATTCAAATAGTAGCATCCTCTTTTAGCTAGACCCTATGATCGTCGCATCAACACACCATCACCACCCCCTGGTCGCATTTTCTCAGGCCTCCAAGCTTTGAGCTGCAGCAGATCCAAGAGCTTCACTACCGTACCTTACACAGCCAAGCATGACGAACATCCAATTAAGTAAAATATTTCCTATCATAAAACATAGAGTAACCTCGACAAGTCAGTCCCTTAATCTGCATGGCCGCTTGACCTTCGAGATAACCACCCGTGGCCGAGATGCCGGGTAAGCCAGGAAGCTCGATCCACGTAATATGGGGATCGGTGCATTATCCAAAAAGCACTCAGCTAGATGATTTTCCCCAGTCTAGTAACCCGGTGACACATACGCACACACCTCATGCTCATGCTCATCGCGGTCGAGGCTGTGTGCTGTAGCTATTAGACCGTCTAACGTGCTCGAAACATCGATTTGGAGTCTACGCAAAAATCCCGCCGCTTTCATACAAGTCGTACTGGCGCTTAAGACGGCATACCTATATTGTATTATATTCACCTACCGGCTTTAAACGAGAGGCAGTGCTCATGCAGTCGGATTAGTCTCCCCGGCGTAACGCATGCCGAAGGGGCACCTCTGTACTACTTGATGCTGAATGTTAGGGAAGATTGAGTCCCGGCTACTATGATATACAGTCAAACATTCTAGCGACGTACTGGCGTCAAGTTTCCGTCTCCAACATTCTCCAAAAGCTGCATTGTCGGGAATTTGGCTATTACCGTGTGCAGCCGGAGCCAGGTTCAAATTTCACTGATCATAGGACCTCATGTTGCGTTGCTATTCCAAGGGGCCTCAATCTAACTACATCCTTTCATCCTCTAGCTATACGTCGAGACACGTCTGTTTATTTGCCGATGCCATCGAGTATCAGGTATGTTTAGGACAGGCCACTTTCGGCTGCCGAACTTAGAAAGGAGGCTTTGTAGCAGTCAGCCGGAGCTATTACCCCTGATCCTTATACCTCGTGGATCTGCCATTTTTTACCATTACTACCAGGACTTGAGAACATTTCTATGGCGACTCTACTAAAATCTCCACGACATCGTGTTGATCACTCTCTACCTTAACTACCACCTGTCCAGCACATCACTAATGCTTAAGCAGATAGGCTGAGACCAGTCGTCGGACACCGGGGCAATCAGGACGCCTATCCTTCGATCCCCGCTGGTTTATCGCCACCCAATTTCAATTTCAATTTAAGACATGGAACGCTCTATCTGAATTACGAAGGTATTCTTTAATCGTTAGTCACTTATGCTGAGAGATACGGTCGCAGCTCCGCCGAGGGGATAAGGCTGTTCAGAATATTCCCCTCCATCGTCCCCTCATATTCAGGGATTCTATACTTTTGTTTTGACCAGATTACGATTTTCCCCCCGGGAGGGTAGTCTATCAAAATTTTTTTCTAAAAGTATCGACCGAAATTTCAATACAACCATCGGGCCGCAATCTACCCCGGCACTGGGTCGGTTAGTACCTATTCCACAATTCACCGCTCTTTAAGTCGGATCTGCATGGAATGTCATACAATAAATAATAAACGCTTCACACATGGAAACACTCAATTTTGACGCCCTCTGACAGAATCATAAACGTCATTAGGCTCTCATACTTTAGGTACCTAGTTAGGAGTATTTACAGCATACTTAAAGTTGGCTTTGGAGGAATGATAGACCTTCAGGGCAGATAGATTGGGGACGCCTTCGACGCGTACGGCACCACATACTCGGATCGCAACTCACATCTCTTTTCACCACCCCATTGCTCTCTCTATATATATAGTGGCCCGAAGAGTGTATATAAAGACTAGTACCGATCCATGACATAGCAATAGCTAGCATAGTTTGACCAGGAATCTTAAGATACATAGGCAGTAGTATCGAGATACGATAGAGGGCTGTGATAGAATCCCGAGCTCCTATTGATAGACGACGTCCATAAGCATCCTGGGTTGTAAAGCATAGACGACATGCAGTCTACTCTAAGCCACTTCGTGTGGTTTATCTAGATATTCTATCTCATTGATCAAGACATTTGGACATGTAGGTAGGCTGTTCGTACAATTACCTACCTAGGCACTCATCATTTCATAATGAGACAGTCATAATATTAAATTAACTGTTTTGAAGTGACTATAGCAATATATGCATCTATACCTGCCATTGTCTAAGACAATATATATGCCAACACCAATATCCCTTATACACATGCCTACCTACCAGACCGATCTTATAAAAAGAGCAAGCTCCTATCAATCGAGCCATTCTATTATTACCCCTGACATCATCTATATTTATTTCATTCATTACTTAGCACCCTTCATTAATATTTTAGAAATATTCCTTTAAGATGTTTACTTTGAATCTGAGACCTGCCAGGCTACATATCCCTTTAACCAGCATAACCCCCCTTAGTAGTCGGTAAAATACCTATGTAATGCTCAACGCAACTCATTAACATCAAAAGAAACGACCTTAAGATATACCTCTATAATAAATACGATCGGCCGATTTAATAAGGTAGAATCAGTTTACCTTCCTTACCCAATCTTTATGTATCAATACCGAAAATAGTGGAGGTGCTGTCTTATGGCTGGACCAAGGTACTTAATAACTATATTTCTTTATATCGTATACAATTTCATAAATATCTCAATATTCAATAGCTAGAATAACGACTATATTAACCTAGAAAATCGGCTAGTTAGAGTACTCTACAATCTCACGAACTATGCATGGTTGGTCTTATTCCTACCTAGGTAGGGCCTGGAAAAATTACAACTGTGCTCTACCCCTACAACACCATGTGAGGCGTAATCGAAGTTAAGGTAAATAAATGTTGACAAAAGACTTTTCAGACCATCCATCGTTTACATGAGTTGGAATTTACATCCTAAAAGATTTAATTCGAAAAGCTATTCGTCGTTCTGGCGATAAGGACTACTGAACAGTGCAGACCACTTGCATGGTACGTGTAATTGTTGGCAAATGAATCTTGCACGTAACTATCCAAGGTTACATAGGTTAAACACAGAGCTGAGGTAATGGCCGTAGACGCAATAAGTAATGAGTGGTTGGTGACACGTTCTAGAAGCTTTAAAATGATTACGGCTTTTATACCTTCGAATTTCATATAACAATAATCAAGTCTTAAAGCTATTAATTTCATATCTATGCGGCTACCATAACTCACTACTCGTAGAGGAGGCCAAGAACACATTCGCAACAGGATTAAGGCCGAGAAAGAGTAATTAGTTTATACGCCAATAAGCATCGATCTTAAGGGGGTCGTAAGATATCTTAAATTAGTCGAAAAACGCCTCGCCATCATACATACAAGTTTGATTCGTCCGCCGCTCCGTCCCTAAGGGTGTGGTTAGGGCGTCGACGGTATCCTAAGCGTTCCGAATTCGTTACGTTTGCAAGCCAAAGAAAGACCGGCCAAATCAAAGACAAACTCCTCTCTGTGCTAGCGATTCCGAAGATTTTTCATGTTCGGTATCGCCAATGCGTGTCTACTGCTGCTCGTAGCCTGCGAGATTCAACCCGTCATTCATGCCATCAAGTCGATCAGCACCTGATGTGCTTAGTGATGTACAGTGGAATTAAATTAGACCTTGCCCTGGCTTGCGAGGACTGCAGAATAAATTAGAATGGGACTATCTCTAAATGACCGAATCGCAACTTACCGGAAGGGACGACAATAACTAGAATTAGGATGATGATACCTAGAATCAGGCACATCCTCATCTTCATATCCTTCCACCACATCTGCTTGCGAACTCTGTTGGCACCGCGGCGGAAGCCCTGGGCGGAGACGGCTAGGTTGTCGGTCTTATCTTGCAGAGCATCGAGACGTTCGCCACGTTGCGAGACCTTGTTGATGTTCTCTCGCATAACACCGACGGTATCGTCAATTTGCTATGAAACTATTTGTTAGCTTAAACTAGGTTACTTTGACTGTTTATGAATCGCATTCTGCTCCTGGATTCTTGGATATTGCGGTTCATACTGCTCGCGGTGTCGCGAAACTCGAGTGCATATGCTTGAAGCCTGACGTAATATCCTAGTCCGTGATGTAGCGTTGAGAAATTGTAACAAGGTATCTTTGGCATCAAATCTTCCGTCATCAACTGTACGCGTGTGCGCATCGCTTTTCGATTCCCTCACCACTTATCGCCAGAATAATGTATTTTAAATATTGGAATTGATTATCCAGTAGAGTTGTGATGGTTAATATAGACGTTGTTGGGTATGAAAGGAGCTAGTCTCGTAACATTGTCTCGTCGCAATTGGTCCTCTTTATTTGGCTATCGATATCTCGTGATCCGGGAGCAGAGGCATCGAAAATTAAATGCAGTCGACGAAATAAACTTACAGCTTGTAACGCCTGCGTTCGATTGTTGCCGCCCTGTTGAGGTGCGGACTGGCCGCTGGGGATGTACGGATCGTAGGGAGCTTCGTTGGACATTTTGGCGAGTGGTGATAAAACACGGTCGGGTTGGGTTTGTCAATAAGGAAGCGAATGTTGGTCGAAAGCGGCGGCGGAATAAATGCAATACGGATAGTATTTTTGTCGCGGATGATGAGAGTTGGTATTGGTTTGATGGTATGGGTGTGGCAAAGGAAGTTGGGAATGGGAGAATCAAAGAGAGGTTGGAGGTTGGAGGGAGGCCGGAAGTTTAGAAGTTGGGAAGGTTGCGAAGGCTAAAGTTGTATCCGAGACGCTTGGTTGTCTGGGAACGCTGGAAGTTTTTGGAGCACAGGTACTTCAATTGGTACCTCATACACTAAGCTCGTACCTAAGGGGCGCGCTAACATCACCCCGTCAATCACCCCGGCAAAGGGCAAAGGCGACAAATCACAGTCATGTGATAGCTTAGGTTAGTCAATTTTGCTAAACTGATGTCTAAGTACCTAGGTACCTCTGTTATTACAAGTCTCAGCAGTCCAGTAAAAACATTATATTGGAATAGCCTCTCATGATCTCATGTTTTTTTTTCCTATTCGCCCGATTTTCGCTCGAGAAACACTACCTCTTAGCTACTCGTAATAACAGATATTGATGAATTCTTAGAACTGCCCACAAAGCTTATTCGTGGCTGAGCAAGAACGCGTATGGCCTAACAGGCAGCCATTATTCAATGTTGCCGAAAGATCCTAAGGGTTAGGTTAGGTACGTAATGTACCTGGGTACTTGCAGGAACGCCAAGCCAATTGTGGCGGATGGGCGTCAATTTCCAAATCGCCTGTGGCTGGTGACCCCTTTAACGGGACTACATAGGTAATAAAGGACCTCCTACATGAATGAACAAACTTATCTTATAACTTAAACTGCACTAGAATAGTAAGCCAGTACTAAGAACACATATATAATAGTAGCTTATACGAGGCATGCGTCTATTAATAGAGATAAAAAGAAGCAAAGAGATGGGGTTTCCTCCCTATATTCGTATTGGTTCCTCTTGCAAGTAAGTCAAATCAGTCAAACTAATTAATAAACCTCAGCTTATTTCTTGTCTTCAATACGACATTAAGAAATAGATAGACGGTGGTATAGGAGAGAAAGGTACAAAAACTACGGTGTCGAGTGTGAATCCAGTGGGAGCTCATCATAACGTAGACCCTATGATATGGAAACGACTATTTAAGTAGGTGGAAAACGACATGCCTTATATATTCGGAACTACTAGGGTACCTAATGTAAATATAGTCTATATAGCCTCTACTACCTCGAGTTGCCCCGTAGGCAATTGCGTATGCTGTGAGAAAATCGAACTGAGTTCTTTGATTAACTAACTACCTGGTAACTAGGAGATATCTAATAGTCATGTTTATTCGATCTTTATCTATATCTTTCGACGTCAATACACTTAGCTAATAAAACCTCGGGTTTCAACAAAAAAAAGGGGGGGTATGAATCACTTATATATCGTATCATCATTAGGGATCTAATTCGTAGGTTGCTATCCTAATTCAAGTTACATGCGAACTATACGGCTTTTTGAAATATAATTGTATAACTATTGGTTATCTACCTACCTAACATATATAATTCAGTAGTTACCTAGCATTGCGGGCATTATTTTTAAACACAGGATACTAGCTCTCACAACCTTACTTTATGCTCCCCCTCCCCTAGTCTTAATTCATGATAAAGCCTATAGCGGAAACTATTTTAGAAGTATATATGTATTTAAATATTTATATACAATCTTGGGCCATCGGTTCCTACTCTTCGAGCTGAGGGTTTATCTCTGTCTGTTTATGAGGTATGTTCATCGTTATGTTATCTACATCAATTTCTGTGACAAGAGAATACCGGAGCCTTTCCCTCCGCACTAACGCTGCAATGTCAAAACGCCAGGACGGTAAGGTAACAAACCATAGTCACCACCGGAATTCTTCTCTCGGCCCTGATAAAGTAATTCTAGGTTACATGGGTCAATAGTCATAGTCTGGTCAGGGTTGCTGCGAACCAGATCACCGTGGCTAATGTCGTTGGTCCAAGTAGCACCACTGTTGGCCTTGCCGGCGAAAGGGTTACTCTCGGTTGCGGCCTGCGGTTTCCAGGAACCGTCCAAGCTGTCAGCCGTAAATGATCTGAAGTATCGCCCGTTTGACCCGATCGCCTCGACGATCATAAGGTACTTCTTCTGACCCTGAATAGTGTAGACCTGAACAGCCTCAAACAGATTATTGGTTGTGTCGCTTAAGACCACTGTCGACGACGTGCCGAAACTGCCGGGAAACTTGTCGATGGGCATGCTGGCCCGATAGACCTTGCCATTATCTCCGGTAAAGAATAGGTACATATTTGTGTCGTCACCGATGACTGTTTGATCGATACAGCCGGTGCTGGAGCCTGAGATAGTTCCGGAGAAAAGTGTCTGCGCCGAAGACCACCCGTTTGCATTGGTAGGATCGGTTGACGTTCGATAGGAGAATGCGGTCGGTCCCCATTGATAGGCAAGCACCCAAATGTCCTTCGGTTCGAAGTAGAACAACGTGGGTGCTACTGTGCCTGAATTCATCGCATTTTGGCTAGCCGTGGCCATGTCAGACCAGTTTGAAAAGAGGCTGAAGGTCATTGAGCCCCAGCCCGATCCTGTGTTATGAGTAGTCCCATACACAAGATGTTGGCCCTTGTAAACGACATTAGTGAAGTCTTTAAGCGAGACCCAACCAGACTTCGGTGTTGCTAGAGCGCCTGTAGATGTCCAGTGATAAGTCGACGGAAGATCGCATGTTTGCGCTATGACAGCTGCTGTCGAGGCGAGCCATAGGATGCTGGTTGACACCAAGCCCATGTTAGTATTCAGGAATCTCATCTTGATGATACCATCTTATAGCTGAAAGCTAGAATGAGAAGGTCGACGGTTTGATCTAAAAGATAATTGAGGAGGAGAATCGTCAAATTTGTACATCTGTTCACATAATAGGTAGGTGTTTTCAGTCACACGCTAGATCTAAGCAAAGGCCGGGTCGCCCACCGGGCTGCCCAGGGTGCCGTATCTTCACGGAATTCCCCATCGTGGATTAATACAAAATACAAGTTAATTAACGGGGACCTACGGTAATCGCTGTGATAGCTGCGCTTATAGCCTCAATTAACCTGTATTGTGGGACTGAGTATAAGGGCTGTTCTAGAACCAGCAAATGGCCGTTTACGTGACATTGGCCTTTAAATTCCCGACGTCAGAAGCGTATGGTATATATAGATTTTTGCTAAGGAACTCGATGTAACCTTGCTTATAGTCGAGCAAATCACATAGCTGTAAGTAGTATAGCTGAATATAATACCAAGTTAGGAGAGTTTGCCTTGTAAGTCAAGATGCTCTGCGTCCTTACAACATCAAAATGAACCTACTACCTATTAAAATCCACCTATAGCGAAGTCAAGGCGCATTAATGTATAGGATATATGTATCTGCAACGTAATATGGATTAGAATTAGCAATATACGGCAGTGACCGAGATGAGCCATAAGTAAACCGGCTCTTGTCTGTATATTAAACAATCGATGTAGTTTAGAGTCTTGGACTCGCAGTGTAGTCGCATCGAAATTACGCAGCAGAGATTACATTTCCAAGAATGATATAATTATGCCTTCCGTTTCTTTTCTTCGCTGGAAACTGTGAATGTCTCGGTCACATAAATACCGGTCTCCTCATCTGAATACCTCTGCACAAAATGCTCTTGGCTTGCTTCACTCGGAAGTTTTATTTTTTGATTGCTTGGCTTTTTAGACCAACCACGAGACATCCCGAAAGTCTTCCCACCAGCGGAGCTCCCGGCGGTATATCCAGCACGATTCTGACTTTCGACCACGACAGAATGGCTATTCACTTTCGAGCCTTTCCCGGAGCGTAGTCCTGACCCATTCGACTCATAAGTTCCCGATCGCATTGTAGATACGTGAAGACCCCAGAGACGCCGACTAAAGAGCGGTTTGATAGCCGGCGCAGAGACAACGAAGGCGGTGACTACATATTCACGAGTAGCCCATTGGGTAGCGACGAGAAGGTCGAGTAGAGATCGTAAAGCATAAATGGTTCGTAAGAGGGTAGCAATAATGATAAATATTCCAGAACCAAAAAATACAGCAAGGATAAGCTTCCTGTAAGTACCTAGGAATCTTGACCTGCCATAAAAGGGGTAACGGGATAGCCATAATACCAAAATCGGAAATAATGCTAAGAATCGGGTACAGTATGTAATTTTCTTTGCGGAAGACACTTTTATCTACCAGACGACTTTATTAAACAATATTATCCACTAAGGAGGAAACTGTGCAGTAAAGGGCGTAGGGCTTCACGTACCACTAGGGTATGGCTTGACTTGCCAGGCTAATTCAATTGGTGTACAGAGAGTGAATTGGAACAAAATGGCGATGATGAAGGTCATTAATGTGACCCAGCGAATCCACTTAGCTAGCTTATTCTGCCAGAGATTCATAGTCTATTCAAATACTAAAATGGGTATGGTCTCGTAAATATCTATGGAAATACCACAACCGCCCTTCCAGCTAGTGTTCCCGCCCTCAAAGCATTGTAGGCTTCCCCTATTTCATCAAAAGAAAACCTTTCAATGTCAATCCGAATTTTTCCAGTCCTTGCTAGCTCGCACACCTCCTTTAGATCCTGCCGTGTGCTCCCCAAGCTGATGGCAAACTCACAGCTGGTAGCTAATAAACCCCATCCCACTTCTAACGTACCGCCTTGCATTCCAACAAGAACAATACGACCTCGCGGACGAGAGACCTTGGCGGCAAGCCGAAGAGTATCCGTGCTTCCCACCAAGTCAATAATAGCGTCAACCCCACGGCCTCCTGTTCGGGATACAATCTGCTCCACCGCTGACGTTCCGTCGCCTGTGAAAAGCACCGCTTCGTCAGCGCCTACTTCAATAGCGGTGCGAAGCCGTGCCTCGATATTGTCGACAGCAAAAATGCGCGCCGATGACAGAAGCTTAACGAACTGCACAGCATATGTGCCAAGTCCTCCGATGCCTATGATTGCGACGCTTGTGCCGGGCTTCAAGCGTTGTATGACGGTCTGGACGGCGTGGTAGGCCGTCACCCCAGCATCGGTGAGCGGTGCGTACATAAGGGGGTCTCCGTCGCCAATGGAGATGACCTCGATGCGCGGCACCAATAAAAACTCAGCCAATCCACCATCCATGCCGCATCCGCGCGTCATTCCAATCGCGTTGCGCTTGAACGCCTCGCAATGCTGCTCAGCGCCATCCGTGCAGTACTCGCAGTTTCCACAATGGCGCATGTGATGGACGACAACAGCTTCTCCGGGCCGCAGGTCCGTCACGGCGCTGCCAACCTCTTCCACGAAGCCGGCATTCTCGTGCCCTAAGATATAGCCCGGGTCGAGGGAGTTTGCGTAAGGTGCCGACCCAGGCTGGCTGTCTACCATATCTAGGTCGGAACGGCACAGACCGGCGGCTTTCATACGAATGAGGACATCTCCAGCGCCCGGCCTTGGTTTAGGCACGTCGACATACTGTCCCGGTTCGCCCCATCGCACTAATTTGAAGGCTCTCATGGTTGAAGGGAATGTATAATTAATGATGGTAAGAAACTAAAGTTAATTTGTTAAGGTCTAATAGCTTATAGATCCGTGAAGAACCAGATAGCCAAATAAGAAAATTAATATGAGAGCTTTGGTTGATCCGAGACATAAATGGGCAAGCCGTATGCATACCTACAAGCGAAGAGCTGCCCCAAGGCTGTAATATTTGCATTGTAGATCGGGTAGATCTTCTGCATCTGTTGAGCGTTGATGTTTCGGATCTTGGTCCGTCTGGAGACTCTTGCTTATTCCGGGTAACTATCCCTTGTTTAAATCCACCTCGCCGAGTAAACACAGTCCGGATTATGAGAAGGCCTGTTACGATAGGAATATCCAATGTTATATATGATAGACATAAGGTAAGACGTGGTAGTATGTGGGGTAAACCGAACTTACTGCCGACGACTGTAACGCGGGGCAAGGATGCAACAGGGGCTCGACCCGTCAGCCCGTGGAACAAGGATATAAGCTTGTTGAAGTGAGTGGTCAAGGGACTACTTTCAGGTACAGTACATGGTATCTTGGCATGGAATGTATATATAAGAAGGACCTCCCTCCTCACTCATACAGTTGGTAGACTAAGTCATACAACTACAGCTCATACACCGTATCTTTCAGCAAAGCTTACCTACATAGGTGTATGATATATATCCACTTCATAATAGAGAACGGAAGAGGTATTAAGTATTATACAAAGCTCAAGTATTGATCTTAGAAGATAGGACCTAATGTATGAGTGAAAATGGGTAGCTTATACAGAGGTTGGGACCAAAAGTCTTGCACATGCAGTAAGAGCTTCAAAATACCAAGACCCGGCCATCAACCTTCGATCGAGACTGACATGTCCAAATCTTGGCATCGATATTCGTACGTCTTTTGACTTATTGATGCTATATCAGCCACACGCTAAGCTGAAGGTCGGATAATGGTACTATGATAGCCATCTATCTGGAGAGTGCTAGCTTCCTAGATACGGTTGTCATTTCATATGTAATTTCTAACCATGTTAGGTATACCTCTGCTAAAATTAGAAGACATTATCTCGAAACATTATGAAGTTGTCTTTCTCCCCCAATCTTACACTCAACCTCACATCGGAATTGGGCTTCAGTAATTCCTACCACGCTTTAGGACTCGGTCACTGATCCAGCATAGGTTGAGTTCTTATTATCAATAATAGAAATTCATTACATAGATGCTATATCTTGTAGGAATCAACTGGTCATTATTTGTATGGGATACCCATCCTTTTCATCCCGATATAAGAGACTAGAGTTCACTAAAAGTTCGCTATAACAATACGGAAAGCGTATAAGCCTAGGTATCTAATCTAGATTAACTGAAAAGTCTGAAAACTTTGCTCGCCCTCATTGATCTTTTTCATGGCCTCTCCATCCATTATGCCATGTAAGTAAGCGTCTCCTACTATAGTATATTGACTCTCAGTTCCTAGACCAATTTTCGTTTGCTCGGATACTCTCTCGGCACTTCTTAGAATAAATGGTAAACGTCCGCCGGCAAGAACACATATCATGTCGCCCGATTTCGCGTTTTTAGGAGCCAGACCCATATAACCCCTTTTTGAAAGGAAAAACCGCCGATTGTAGGTAGTCTGATAGGTATGTTGCGAAAACACGTTACCCTCTTCTTGATTTTGAAATGTCTCAGGTAGCCGGTCGCTTTTGGGCCTGTTGTAGAGTGCCAACAACGACAGAAACCAGAAGGTGTCATGAATCGGCCGATCACCAGGTCCTGCCCGTTCAAACGGAATGCCAGATTCAGATGTCCCTCTGCTGCTGCTAAGATCTAAAGACAAGGTCCTCCAAAAGGCGTCCATAATAGTCCCCCCCGATGGATATGACTTGTCAGGTTCGTCCTCTATCCCAGCCATGATACGCCAATCTCGAAAAGCCTCGGCGGAAACTGTATTAGAATTTTGCAATGCTGGATTAACGTTCTCTATGACGTCGAAGTTGATACCCTTTACTCGCAGAGAGCCCTGCTCATCACCATTCGACGCGTCAAAGAGGTAAGGTCCACAGGCATTAAAAAGATTTAGAGTTCTAATACGGATGTCCATATTGAAAGATGGATCATGGAAGGTATTGAAATCGTCACTCCAATCCGGCACCCATGAAGGCAGGTTTGTCGCTCTTGTGCGTTGTTTCCGAGAGTATTCGTGTTCTCCGGGTTCCTCGGATGTTTCCGTCAGATGGCTGAGAAGGTCTAAGCTACGGGTCTTTGTAATGATTTCTCTTGCAGAGACCTCGTAAATCATTTCCACTGATAAACTATAGTCGATTGTGATATGCTCGGCATCTTCGATCATCCCTAACAGACCGTAGATTTTATCTCGCGGATCAGTTGCACTTCTATGCCGGAAATGATTGGCGATTTGGCAAAAGGATCTGCCGTATATCCCATTTCTAACCCTGCCCAAGTTACGCTGAATCCGTATGAGACCCATTAAGTCATAGTAGCCCATTTGGGAACCTAAGTCCTTCCCCAGGTCAATACAGCAGGATGACATATGAACGTTGAAACTATTCAGCATACCACTCATAGTTTCCCCAGTAATTGTCCAAGAGCCACGCTGGTACGTCAAGTTTCGTGCTAGGACTGCTTCTTGCGCCGTCCAAATACGGTCCCACCACCGGTTTCTCAGGAACATAAAAAGGGGTAATGGATCGATACCCCTGGTGGCAAGTTCAGTCCAGTGCACATTTTGGTTTCCTCCTACGGTTTCAATAAAGCGTATTATTTCCAAATCCTTGTCACAAGAGGGGCCCAGCCATGCGACCACGCACTTGGCCGCTGAGTAGATGCAACCCATGAGTCGGACTTGATGGTTTCGCTCATCGATATCTTCTTGGTTGATACATAAGGCATCTACCCACAATGTTCGGACGCGATCAGAATAACGCAAGTGATGGAGTGCCGAATATAGATTTCTTGTAACGTTGTGTGTCTGCCCTTGAAGGGATATGGGGATAGTGTCTGTTGCGTCTCCCCACACGTATGATAAGGCTTCAAATTCCAGTGGATGATCTAGCGATGACACCAAAAGTTGACATTGAATATCGGTCGATCTGTCACCGGGCAAGACAAGTAGGAGCCTAAAATGCGGCTCTGTTCCACTCAGTTTTGAATACATTGTTTCCCTTTATGGCCTTCGTTTATTTAGATATGAATAAAGGTATAACTTGGAGGCTTCAGAGAGCAGATATATATCAGATATATATATATATATATATTGTATAGTATGGAAGTTACATGAAATGGCCTGCCATATTAGGAGGACCTCACAGGCTATCAAAGCCGACCTAAGCTACGATATTCATAGTACACGCCAACTGAACCACGATAATGTTGTCGGGCTGTCCGAAGGGTGGCACCTGGCAATAGCCTGATATCACTCAGCCTAGAATAACGGCTCTCGTATTTTGGGTTGCGTCTGGCAGTAATGCAGGTAAACAACGAATGGGATCGTATACTCTTGGGCTGTGACTCGCATCAACCCCGCTCAGCTGAAGAGAAATGTGCATATTCAAGCTGGGCTGTGATTGCAGTTAGCCTAGACTGCTGCCCTATGGTAATTCGATATCTCTTATAGTAAGAGTTGGGCACTTAACTTTCTTAATCCCAGGCATAAAGTTAAAATGATGCTATTTCTAGATTACCTTGCCAATCCTTCCAAGGAGATTACTTTTTAAAATAAGTATATATACCTACCTACTAAAATTATTAATAAAATGACATGGCTATTTTTTATCCTATTAATTTTATAAAATTTTATAAAAAATTAAAATTATTAAATATTTTTAATAAATATAAATATTTTTTATATATCTTTAAAATTATTTAATTAAGTTAAATTAATTAATATTAATTATATTAAAATATAATTATATTTTTAATAATTATTAAAAAAATAATTTTTAAATAAAAAAAATAATTTTTAAATAATAATATATAATTTATAAATAAAAAATAAATAATTTATAAATAAAAAAATAATTTATAAATAAAAAATAAATAATTTATAAATAAAAAATAAATAATTTATAAATAAAAAATAAATAATTTATAAATAATAAAAATAATTTATAAATAATAAAATTTAATATTAATAAATTTAAATTTTTTTAATTTTTAATTTATAAATAAATTTTAAAATTTAATTTAATAATTAATTAAATTATTAATAATTTTTATTATTTATTTTTAATTATTTAAATTAATTCTTTTTAATTAATTTTTATTTATTACGCGTAATAATAAAATAAAATTATTATAAACGTTTTAATAAACGTAATTTAATATAAAAAAACGTTAATAATTTTATTATAATAATATAATTAATTATTAACGTTTTTAAAGTATTCGAGGAAATTTATAATGGTTTAATTTAATTAAATATTATTATTATATTTATATTTTAATTTATACGTTAATAAATATTACGTTTATTTTTAATATTTTTTTAATTTTCTTTTTAATGTAATAAGTTTTATTATTATAATAACGTAAATTTTTTTTTTATTTATTAATTTAATTTTATATTAATTTAATAATTTATTTAATAATTTAACTTATTATTATAACCGTTTTTATAATTAATTTTTTATATATTATAATTATAAAAAAATTTAATATTATTAAATTTAACGTATTTTTTAATAATTTATTTTTTATATATTAAAAAAAGTTAATTTTTTATAATTTTAATAATATTATTTTAAAATTATTTTTAATAATATTAATTTTTAAATATATTTTATAATAGTAAAATAAGTTTAAATATAATTTTATATTTATATTTATATAATAATAACGTAAAATTATTTAAATAATTTATTAAATATAAATAAATATAAAGTTATTAATTAATAAAAATTTATTATTAATAAAATTTAAAGTTTTTTTTATAATAAAATTAAATAAATTATTAAAATAATACTTTTTTATTTATTAATTTTTAATTTTTAATACATTATTAAATAATTATAATTTATAATTTTTTTATTAAATTTTTAATAACTTTTTAATATTTATTTATAATTTTAATAAATTAATATTTTTATTTAATACGTAATTTTTTAAAATTTTATAATTAATTTTAATTAATAACGTAATTTTTATTTTATAATTTTTATAATAATTAATATAATATATAATTTATTATTTTTATATTATTATATAAATTTTATATAAATAATTTATTACTTTTTATTAAATAATTTAAAAACGTTTATATATATAATTTTAAACGTTTATATATAATAACTTACGTAACATATATAATATAATAATTTATAATTTAAAAAAACTTTATTTAATAATTAAAATAACTTTAATAATTATTTTAATAAAAGCAACATTAATCGTGTAATATGCCCATTACTACTCGTGTAATATTCGCGGTACGTACCCGGCTTTTTCTCCTTTCCTTTTAACATCTACCTTAATAACTTTACGGGTTTTAATCGGAATCTTTAATAAATTACATCATAATTTAAATAAGAAAATAATAAAAATTACAATCCAGGGTGCACGTGATTCGGCCCCGAATTCGCCGAGATATTTAAAGAGTAAGCATTTGTATATATAAAGTGACTTTTTTATTAATACCTACTAGTTTATTTTAGTTTATTATATAAAAGCAACTGTATCTTTACCAAATAAATAGGTAAAATTCTAAGCTTTTTTTTATAATATTAGCCATTTAATTATTTAAATTTTAAGACTTTTTCGAATTTTATCCAGGTTATATTTGCAAAGTTATTAAGGTTGAAAAGTGTTGAGATTACAAGGGATAAAAGTCATTAAAGAAAAGCTTATAATAACCATTATAATTAAAATTTATACTTTTAACCGCATCCGGGCTAATATTAATCCAAATCACGTGTACCCTAGATTGTAATTTTCGTTATTTTATCATTTAAATTATGGTATAAATTATATGTAAATTAAATTAAAATTAATAAAATTATTAAAGGTTAATTGTAAAAAACGGTTTTAAATTACCCGGTACGTATCTCGTTTTATTACATAAGTAATAATAAACATATTACACGATTAATGTTACTTTTTAATAAATAATAATAAAATTATAATATTAATGTAAAATTTATTAATATATTTATTAAATTTTTATAAAAAATTTTAACTTTTTTAAAATAATGTAATTTTATTAATAATTTTATTAATAAATATTACTTTATTTATTAAATTATTTTTATAATTTTTTTAAAAACGTAAAACGTTAACGGTAACGTTTTTATTAATATAAAAAATATAAATTTATTATTAAATTTTAAAATAAATAAATATAATAATTATTTTAAATTTATTATTAAAATTTATAATAATAATTTAAAATTTTAACGTTTTAACCTTATTTTATAATATAAATAAATATTATAATATTTAATTATAACTTTTTTTTTTTATTTAATATAAACGTAAAAACTTTATTAAAAATTAAACTTATTATTATTTAATTTATATAATTAAAAAAAGATATTTTAAATTAATTAATTTTATAAATATTATTTATATTAAAAACTTAAAAATATAATCGTTATATTTTAATATAATAAAATATAATTTAAAAAAAAGTTATTAATTAATTAATAAATTTATTATTATTTTTTTAACGTAACTTAAAATAAAAAACGTTTTTTTTAAAATAACGTATAAAAGTTTAAATTAAAATAAAGTTTTTTTATATACGGCGTTTAATTTTTTAACGTATATTATTAATATTTTTTAAGTTAAATTTCTTTTTATTTTTAATAATTTTACGTATTAAAGTTTATAAAATTAACGGTTACGTTATATTATTTTATATTAAAGTTTTAATAAATTATAAAAATTTTTTTTAAAAATAACGGTATTTTATATAAGATTTAATTAATTGTAAAAACTTATAATTATATTATAAAAATTTTTTATTTTTATTTAAATAAATTTCGAAAAATTATAATTAATTAATTGTTTTAATATAAATTAATTTAATTTTTTAAAAATAATTATTTATTTTTTTTATATAAATAATATATATATTTATGTTTTAAAAAGTTTATTTAAAGCTTTAATTATAAGTTATATTAATTTTAATTAAAAAATTATTATTATTTTTATTTTTACGTTTATTAAAAATACCGTTATAATAAAAATTAAAATAATTATTTTTTAAATAAATTTATAATTTAATTTTAAAAGTTTTAAAAATTATAAATAACTTTTAATATTTATTAAAAAAATTTAAAATATAATTTACATATATATTAAAATTATTTAATAATAAAAAAAATTTATAACAATTTAAGGTTTAATTAATTAAAAATATTATAATAAAATTAATTATAAAAGTATAATATTTTATTATTATTTATTTTAAATTATTTATCTTTTAAAAAATCGTAAAATTTTTTTATAAAAATAAAAACATTTTTAATATAATTATAAATTTAAATAAAGTTATATTATTTTATTAATAATTTTAATTGTTAATTATTTACATTTATTTTATAAGGTAATTTATTTAAAAAAGTTATTATAATAATTTAAAAATAACATTATTTTAAAGTTAATATATTAATTTAACTTTATTTACTTTATTTAAAAAAAAGTCTCATTTATAAAAAGTACTTTTTATAAATACTTAATTTATCCTTTAATTTTTCCGAAATTATAACGACCGTTATAACTTTATTTTATATTACGGTCATTTATAACGATAAATTTATAACTCGTTATTTATTTAAAAAAGGTTATATTAAATTAATTAACCCCACGTAACTTAAAAATAGTTTAATCACTTATAATTTCTTATATTTTTATTTATATATTAAAATTTTATATTTTAAATATATATATAATTTTAAATCTTAATTAAATTATTTTAAATAATTAAAAATATTTATTTATTTTATAATAATTAAAAGTTTTATTATTTATATTTTACTATTAAATTAAAAAATATATTTAATTTTAATTATATTAAATAAAAAAGTTTATATAAAATATAATTTATATTAAATTTATAATGTAAAATATTATTAAAAAAATAATAATTATTTTTATTAAATTTTTTAAATAATAAAAATAAAATAATTAATTTAAAAAATTAATTAAAAATAAAAAGTTTTAAAATTAATTTAATTTTAAAAACGTTAATAATAAAAGAAAATCTTTTATATTTTTATATATTTATTTAAAAATATTTAATTTAATTAATTATTAAAAGAAAATAATAATATAATTAATATATAATATATTAATAAAATTAAAAAAAAATAAAAAATTTTTAAATTATATAATAATTAAAATTATAATTATTATTAAAATTTATTTTTTAATTAAAATTAATTAAATATTTATAAATAATATAATTATTTATTTAAAAATTTTATATATATATAATAT